>NW_026640647.1:4365000-4965000 GCF_028554395.1 Pezoporus wallicus
CAACATTGCCATTTCCCAATTTTCAGCAGACACAAACTTCGGCTCAAAGGTTTGATTTGGCACCTATGCCCCAATGCCAAGTGACCACTTAAATTTGCCCCCCTACCTCTGACTTTCTTTATATCTTTTTTGATATGCAGCATGTGGGAACAGGGTACCCCACAAAGCTAGAACTGTTGCCAATAACACACACTCCTTATTCAAAATGCTTCCAGCTTGATGGAGTTTATCTACATTTATTTTATACTATATATCCTTCTTGCAGAGTCCCTGTCACTTACTAGAGTTTGGAAGAAGTGTCACAGAGTCTCAGTGTCACTTCATTTAAAGCTTATAGTTATCATACATTGCAGAAGCTTTCCTGCTTTTCAGCTCAAGAGAAAAAGTTTCCCAATTTACACAATTTTCTGAAAGTAAAATATGAGGGTTTAAAGTACTTAGTATTCCCAAGTTCCCAGGAAAGACTAAATCCATGTTTCCCACCTTACACTTTTATGTCTTCACACAGATGCATGGATCACATTCCCCCTCTATATGCTTTGTCACTCCATACAGTCTTTAAACCTCCTGGAGAGGTTCCTGCTTCTCCAAACATCACTGCAGTTACCACCACCACCACCAAGACACAGAGAAACAGCCAATTCATATCCACCATCTTAGACGCATTCACTGTAGTGCTGGATAGTCATCTCCTCATAGACACACTGACTACTTCTCATGCCCCAGCCCACTACACAGCCTCCCTGAGTTCTCTTTCAGTATTAAATCGTCAGCAGCTTCTTCTATCATCTGAAGAGCTGCCCTCAAATGCTTCAAGATTTTCTATTTCGATCCTCTTGCTCTCTCTCTGCTCTTCATGACAAGACCCCTTTTCTCAATCTGCAGAACTCCAGCTCTCACACACAGACCATTCTCCTTCTCCAGGCACTAGTGCAAGCAAGCCATAGGAGGACTTCAGATCTGGTTTCCAGCAGAGAACATTTGAGGGCTGTCAAAAGCCAGCCTCCTAGTAGAAAAGAGAGTTTGGATTAGACAGGAGAAAGAATATCTGTTTAAAACATCTTGGGTTTGTCTTATCTTGCTATAGCTCTCATCATCAATACACCTCTTAGCCTTCTTAAAACACAGCTCTGGGCCACCTTGAGACAAGAAATAAGTACACCCTTGTCTTCAGACAGCTGTAAGAAGCCCACAACAACCACATGCTAACAACAGCAATGCCCAGGAGCTCTACAGACCTGCTGCAAGAGAGAGCAGCAAGCCAACTCTGCCTCTACCAGGCCTCCCCATATTAGAGACTACGTTACTTAAAGGCCAAAGAAATTTCAAGGTTAAAATATCCAAGTTTTCTTAAGCCATTTCTTGGGTTTGAGAGGAGCTGGCAAAAAATAAACTTATCTACAGTAGTTTGTTGAGGAATTTAAGTTAGATCTGGCCCTTGGCCAAGTTAGCCATTAGAGAGCACTAAACTTCCTTGGTTTTGTCTGTGTGTGTTGGGGATGAGGAAAGCCAACAGGATGGGCACCGTGTAGAAACTCCCTGAACCCATGTTCTCCTGTTCCCCCACTCCAGCACAGCATCTGTCCCAGGCAAGTTAGTGCTGGATAGCTTGAAAATAAATAGAATAACACCTACACCTGCTCTAGCCAGTAGACAGCAGGTTTTTTATCGCTTTACTTGCCTGGATCACCCAGATAGAAGCAATTCTGACTCTAGAAGAGAGTAAACCAGACACCTTGCGCACAACTCTGGTTCATACATAGTTTCATCTCTTCTGCAGGCTTGCAGAAGAAAGGCTATAAAGACGCAGCACAAAACCCAGCTTGCATCTACTCCACACAGGACTCAAGCCTCTTGCTACATGCAAGGGACGACTCCTTTGCCCAAATCACTACCTCTATTTTTCTGCAAAAGCACTTCTTTTCACATCACACATATACAAAGCTGTTAGCATACAGCTTTTACTCTAATTCAGCATAGCCTTCCAGCTTTGCCAACCTCATCCAGAGCACAAAAATAAACCCCTAAACTTCTGCTCTCTTTCTCAAAGGAGCACTACTAGGATCCAGAGTATATGAGAAATAAATAAATACAGCCCACAAAGAAACCAAAATAGAAAGACTTACCAGACTAAAGCAAAAAGATTTAGCTCCAGGAGAAAAACTGGCAGTACTGTGCTGCGCTCCAAAAAGGCTGCTCATCCCGTGCCTAACTCCCACCAGGCTCCAGCCAGCCCATTAGCAGCCAATTAAAAAGTTCACAGGTGCTAAAGTGACAAGTAGCAGAGTATTTTGCCTATCCCGGTGTAGCAAAACTCTGCAGTGGAGGAGGGCTCACTTCGGGCAGATTTGAAATGCTTTAATCAAACTAAGTTTAACAAAAACCTTACTACCCCCAAAATCTTAGTTTTTTTCTTTATACTGACTTTTAGAAATGTGAAGCCACCGATGGTTTGTTTGCATTCTCCATCTCAGCTGATTCTGAGCGTTTCTGTATTTGATCTTCATTTCCCCTGAGTTGCTGTCTGGGACATACATACACACATACAACAGCCATGCAGCTTGGTACAGCTGTATTCGAACCAAGCTTTTTTTCCTTAGTATGTATATTTCAAGTGCTGGTTACACAGACTGTGTGTGAGGGAAGCATTTACTTTTGTTTCAGCTTATCTTCTGATACAATTCCAGATACTGGATTAGAGTTACGTAATAACAATATTTTTCAGTTTGAGACAAAAAGGTAATAAAAACATTACTTTCTATCTTCATCAACTTTGCTTGGGTAGAGCTGCATTCTTAAACAAAAAGAGGGATTTTGCTTAAAAAGTTGTTCTACCTGCTTTGGTTTCCCAGGCTGTTACTGGGAATTTGAGCTGAAAAGATGTGGGAAGAATATATTCATGAAACAAACAATGATACTAAGGAAAATACACCGATGGGTTACAAATGCAGGTGGCTTTGACAGCTGGTGCTAATAAAGCCTCATGGAGAACTACTATTGCTGTCTTCTGGCTCCATAGTGAAGGAAAAGTGAAGGAAAACCAGTCGTGCACAAAGAGGCTTTTGGCCTTTAACCTCCACCCAGGACATATTGTACTGTGCTAGTGCACACTTCAGGCTAAGCTTCTTTGCAGGATAGCCTGGGCAGAATACTGGCTCAGCAGGTCCAACTTATATATGGTTTGCATTGTCATTTCTAGGCAAATCACTCACCTCTGTGAGCCCAATTTCAGGTTACAAACCTATTTTGTACCTAGCAATATCGAGCAGCATTTTTACTGGTCCTTACCTAGCTCTCAGGGTGGAATGGCAGGCTGACAGCTCCCAGCACATCCTCCTCAGCATCCTTGAAGAGGCTCAGAGATGGTAGGAGAAACCTAACTCAGTGAGGTTCACTCAGCAACAGCCAGATTTCATATGGGTTACTGCATCCTCTGCCTGTTCTGTCTGCCTATAACCTGAACTCCCTACTTGAAAAGCTGCGTAAACCCAGACACAAATAATAGTGCACTCTGTGCTTGTGCACTTGCACAGTTTTCACCATAAGGTCTCAAAATCAGTGGGTCCCCTTATATGTATTCCATAGAAAGAGTCCTTTTCTTGTTACCCTAGATGCGGTGTACACGTGTTTCTTTTTAGTACAAAATAGTTTCAGCTACAGAGTTCACAGTCTAAATATACAGGTTAGGCAAATCAAGATATGGGAACAGAAAAGAAAGGTAAAACCTCTTGCCCAAGATCAATGATGATACAAAACCAGTTCCCCTCTCACACCCCACCACCCTTTGCTGGATAACACTGTCTTGCACTGCTTTGACTGCTCTGGGCAGTTTTAATGAAGCCATGCTGAACTGGAAGATGATGATACTTTTGGGTCCTTCACATTAGTCTCAGCAGGCCTTATGGTGTCTTGAAATAGTTTTGCTCCATTCTTATCTTTAAAACCAGGAGAAATGGCTCTTCAAAGGTGGAACCCACTGCTGGCAAGAAGGCGCTAAGGATGTTTGCAATTAAAGGACTTTTTGACTCTTTACCAATGTCTTACAGCATTGGTAGACACATAAAATTACTTGCTTCCTCAGACATCTCTCCTTCTCAGCCCTTCTGTTTAGTTCTTGGTGCCAACAGACTTAGGGTTTAGGGAAATTATGAAATTGAGGAACCCAGTTTCCCAGTGTGCTGCTTCAGTTCAGAGAAAAATCCTGTCAGAGAGGGTAAAACGGCAGGAACTGCATTTTCCGTATCACAGCATCATGTTTAGCTACACAATACTCACAAGATATAAACTGAATTAATGACATTATGCCCTGTGTCCATTTTCATCAGAGCGTGGTGCAGCATAGTTCTCAATGCTGGGCAGTAATTGTTTGAATTTGTACCAATGAGAAATAGTTTGAAAAGTATCATGGGAGATCATTCTTATAACTCATCTGCTAAAAAAAAAAAAGAAAATAATTGGGATGACTAAAAGTGCTTGACAATTTAGTCAACTTGAGCAACCTCATCAAAAAAAGGAGAAAACTACTGGAAATGCCAAAAATTTCCAGCTTTTAGTGTCAAAGAAGCATCTTTCTTTGCAATAGACCTTTGAAAGAAACTAGCTAGAGGGGCAAATAGTTAAAATGCAATAAAATTCTAGGACAGTGGGCACGGAAGACTTCTTAAACTGAATCAGCTGAGCTTGATCTGAAGAACAGGTGTCCCAAAATAAAAATCAAAGAAATCCAGGATGAGCCTCCCAGGACAGTGAGCAGTGCACCCAGTACAAACAGCTTGTGGGGTTAGGCTCACATGCTGTTGGATCACTCTCCACTGCACACAGAGGATGGGTATTCCTCCACCCAGGGGGGGCACAGCTGCCTTGGCTTCTCAAAGATGCGCTGGTGGCATGAAGCAGAAGTAACATTTGCCTTGAAGGAGGAGGCACAGGGGGAGCCAGGAGAGCCCACCTCAGAAGCAGGCAGTTTCTGCCGCAAGAAAAAGCACAGCTCTTTTCTTCACCAGACTGGCCCCTTTCTCAAATGGTTTAAGACCTTTTTGTCTGCCTTTGTGGCAGAAGGACACAACTGCAGGTCCAAGAGGGAAACCTGAAAAGCCATCAGATTTGCTCTGGACCAGGGTGAGGCCAGTTAAAGCAACTTGTCTTTCTGTCCAGGCACTTGAGCCGAGAGAGACAACTGTGAAACCAAACTGATTCTGGTAAAAGATGATAAAAACTGTTCCTCTAAATCAAGACAAGAACTGTTGAAGATATCTCTGTGTGTCCCCCACTCCCACTGCAGGAGGGTGACCCCGGGGGGGGGGGGGGGGGGGGGGGGGGGGGGGGGCATGGACATGTTAAAAAAAGCTAAAATAAGCTTATGAGATCCCAAATGAATGTTTCAGTTTGTCACACAGGCTGCTAGTCTCTCCAGGCTGACTGTGTCCCAACTCCAGGGTGAAGAGACTGACAGGGGCCATGGGTAGGGGCAGGAAATGAGCCACTTGCAAACCTGCCCCAAAACCTCATGGGTCTCAAGAGAAGGGCAGTCACACAGGAACAGATCTGCCTGCCCATGTGGCTGGTTCCTTTCAAGAACTGGCAGAAATGCTGAAGTCCCACAAACTGTTTCGGATATGTTGAATCAGCCTTTACCAATGAAAAAAAGATGCTGTGCTGGGTAATTTTTCACCAGCTGTAGTTGCAGGATACAGTAATCAGAGGGTGGGGTGGTCATTATTACCACAGGCACTTCTGCCATATTAAAAAGGAAACACAGTACAGACCAGTAGGATGAGCCCTGGAGACTCTGTCCCACATGCTGTTACACACCTGGGGCGCTAACACATGAATTCTTCAGTAGTGGGATAACACCAATTCCTGCAGAGAGAATGTGGGCAAAGATCCCACAAGTTATGCCTGAAAAAGAGCTGATTAGGGATGCCAAGTTTTGTCCGTGTGTAAATTTACAGTTGGTGGCATTTCCACTGTAAGTGCCATTGTCAAGATTTTAGGATTGGATTGCAAAAAAAAACCTGCATTTGACTGAAACTTGCCATTCAACTTCTCATCATCACAGTAACATACCATACTGTACCAAGAATGAAAAGAGAGAGAGAGAGAAAACAACAACATTTAGCAGGTTTTAAAATTATGCAGATATTTTTAATGGCTTTGGAGTATTCAGACACTCACTCATATGTCAGAAAACAGATTTGATTTATAGGAATGACATTTGGCAGAGCAATTAATCCATACTATGTTCTAATCATGTTTGGTATAAGGAGAGGAAAAAAAAGTCAAACTTAGGTTTAAAGCTGACTGTGCCAGGAATTATTTTCAAAGAAGGCTCAGAAGGTTTTTTAGTAAGATCAAGGACAAAATCTGGTCTTTTATTCCTTCCCCACTCTACCACCCAACAGGAGAATGAAGACTGCATCCCATTTTCTAGTTGATCTCAACAATTAAATCTTCTTGCCTCCTCTGGAGGTAAAATGGGAGTCTGGACCTCTTTGGTTGTTAAGCAGATAAGCCCTCCTTCCCACATTATTCCTGATTTCCAGTGAGATTGCCTAAAGGAAATCTTGAGAGGGAAACTATGGACATAAAAAAAAAACAGGCAGAGTAGGGATTTGCCTTTGCGTGAAAGCCCTTTGGTCTGGTTTGTTTTTCCTGGAATGAAACTTTCATTGGTCTCATTTGTGTTCATCTCAGAAACATTTCTTGAGACAGAAATGTATAGCTCCCCACCTGGCATTGCTTAGATCTCCACTGCCACTTGCTATGGGGGCTTTCACGCCACAAGAGAACAGCGCTGCTGCTCAGGCACCTTGCAGTGCAGGCACCACTGCAGCAGGGCCCAGGCCCAAGGGGGACCCACTCTGCAGCTTCCCTCCTGGGTGCAGGGTGGGACCTTCATGTCTGGGCCCCATGGACCCTGTGTCCCCAGAAGAGGTGTCCTGCTGAGACCCAACAAGCTCACCTGGGAGGGTACAGCCAGACTGCTCACATGCCCAGCAGCTGTCTTTGCTCTTCTAGGTAGACCCATGGCTGCTGACACCTTCCTTGTGCTAAGCTGGTTTTGTACAAACATGAGCCTGTTTCTTTTATTCCTGCTTTTATCCATGATGTTGAGTTCTGCAGAGAGGAGAAACAACCCTGTGTTTCTCATTCAGTGTGACAGACATGACCATTAAGAAAAGCTTCTCTGACAAATCCATTATGGAACACAAGAGCAAGCACTACATGGTAGCTTTCACTTGGGGACTTTGCAGAAGCTGTGTGCCAGCTCACACAGTAACTGCACCATGTCTAACACAGCACTAGTGCCAGTTTGCCGGGAGAAATCTCTCTTAAAGCCTATTTTGTCTCAAATCCCTCAGAATTAAGTCGAACAGCTGTTCCACAACATACCAATGTTAGACGTGCACTTGAGCTTCTACCATGGACTGCTCTACACTGGTGGTTGGGCATTCACCAACAAATCAAACAAATCTAACACTTCATTTGATTTTCCTGTTCCTGGGTATGTTTGGGTTTTTTTTAATCATATTTCTTAAAACCAGACCTCCTCCCTCCATTAACTAGTACCTCTCATTCACACCCTACCTTCCGAAACTCCAGCTGAATTTATGCACCAATGAAAATGTATTCCTCTACACTCCTTCCAGGATAGCTTTGCAAATCCCAGGTTACACTTTTAAAACAAATAAATAATTTTTTTAGCAGGTTGGGTTTAACACCTGCTATGAAGATTGCAAAACCATTCCTATTCTACCTATGACTCAATTTTCTCACACTCATAACTCAGAAAATATTTGCCTCTGGGTTTAATAGCTTCCATATTCTTTTCTGTCTGAAGATGTATCGTTAAATATTATTACTACTGGAGGTATGTTTGGGCAATATCTTTCAGCTGTATTTGAATTAAAGGGAGAGAGAAGAGGAATTCTGACCAGATGCAGTTTTTGGAAGACGAGTTACAAAGAACCAGCTGGTCTGAGCTAGCTTCCACTGAAAATTATACCTTTAGGAAAGACTAAGGTAGGAGAGAAAAGTTCAAAGACATTAGGGAGTAACTACTGGGCCTGCTGTAGCAGCCACTGACTGTCTTGCAGCCAAACAAGGATTCATTCAGCTCTATGCAGGTTTGTGCCAGCTTATTACCCAGCTGTACTGACCCAATAGGCCAGAGAATGCTTGCAGCAGCCTGCATAGTGGGACTGTAGCTCTTCCAGGGAAAGGGGCATACCCCAGCATCCATCAAAAATCACAATGAAATCCAATACAGTAAAACATCAACATTAGGAACTGAAAGGAAAAAGAAATCACAGAAAAACCCATCAGACTTGTGTCTTGTCAATCCTGGCCACAAACATGACCATGCTCTGCAATGATTTTTTCTTGCTAGCTCATATTGCTAGCACATATCCTCTGCCACAGATTCTGCTTTTGCAATGTGAGCTGGTGGGATGGGTGAAGCTAAATGGAGGGCTAAGAGGGGAACCTCTCCACCATATAAAATCCGTACGTTCTCTCTCTCAAAGGAGCTCTGTGCAGGCAAAATCTCCTACCTATGGGAGCTCCCATGGGTGTTAATGGAGAGTTTCTCCCTGACACACACATCTGAACTGCCTCACTGCCATACCTGAGCAACTTGTACATTTTGCTTTGATTAACCTACCCTCAAAACTCTTCTGTGCTGCCTTGTGCCTGCTAGAGAGGGAAGAAGAGGTTGGGGCAGCTGCTGAGGTTGCTTTTCAAGGTCCCCAGGCTCTGCCTCACACCAGCTGGGGGGGGCAAAAGTGCCCATGCAAGTGCCTCAGGGCTGCCACCCTTAAATCACCAGCTGGCTGTCCCAGCCTGGAGCAGAGCTGCTGTCTCCACAGTGCAGAGACTGAAGGTTGTGTCCAGTCTTTGTATTGCCTTCCTGTTGAGAAAATTGCTGCCTATCCAGATGTTGCTCTCCAAGTGTCAAGGACAGCCCTGTGCTCACTTTGCCCCCTTCCCAGCAGCCAGCCTTTATTAAAGCACTGACTTGGATCTCAGTCTGGTGCTGTGAGCTCCTATGTGAAGCCAGCTAGAGGATAGGTTACCCAAGGCATGAATTCACAGGTGACTTTAAGCACAAATAGTCAGACATAACGCCACAAAATGAAACTATGGAATAATAACAAAATGTGGCTTTTCAAGTCCCCTGCCTTTTTCAGGGGAGCAACTTAGGGTGTTACACTCTTACACAAGTTAGTTAAAATTGGAACAAATAAAGATCCTAAACCAAGCAACACTTCATATGCAAGTATGAGGCCTGATGCAGTGCTCAACTGAGTCAAGAGAAAGATGCGTATTCAGTTCCCTAGGTCATAGTAAAGCATGCTTTTACCAGAACATGGAGTCTGATTTACACATTTTCACATGGTATTTTGCTATAAAAACTTTTCATTATACCTGCCTGAAGCTTTCTCTCCTAGATTTACTACTTATCAGTGTTTTTTCCCTGCACTGACAGAGACAGACACTGTCTGAGGAGTCATTATTTCTCATACAAGTACACAAAACTGGTAAGTGTTTCAGGTTTGATGTTACAGCACTCACTGTCACCTTGGTATCTGCTGCTGCCAGTTATTGTCTTCACAAGCTCTTTGTCAGAGCGGTTTCGTTTTTGCTGGAAAGCTTTCAAGTTCTCTTTGTGACTTGAAATCCGCATCACACATAGGCATACAGGCATGCACACACACTGCTTTAAATATCATAAACAAATGATACCATGAGCCTTTCCAAAGCATCTTAAAGAGCTCTTTTCTTTCATAGGAGGATGTATGTGGATTTTTCTGAGGATGCCTCACGCACTGTTTTGGGGATTTTTTTGTTTTTTAATAATAGGAAATAGGTGTTTCCTCAAAGCCTCAATTTTGAAATCTGGAGTGTGGGTTCTTCAGTAGGTGTGGCAGCATGTGGGTATTCTCTCCTGTTTTTAGAACTCAAGTTGCTATAACAACCCATGGCATCTGTTCAACCCACTACCTAAGAGGCCCCTTTCTTTATTTCTTCTTTTCTTTCTTTCCTTTTGGGCCTCCTATTCTTCTGAAGTCAAGTGCTCTGCTTTGATTTTTATTTCAGGAGCTAGCTTATGCTCCAATGTCTATATGCAGAATGAGATGAAAGAAGACAAAATCTGTGCTGAAAAGATCACAACTTTGGGAGAATATCAGGGTGAGTAGGATGAGTTCAGGGCTGGGCCCTGTTCCTGCTGAAGTAAAGACCCACTGGTTCCTGCTGTAAGCCTGACATTCACTGCCCTGGTTTATGAAAGTGGGGGTATCCCTGCTGAATGACAGAGAAGTGATGGACACTACCAGGGAGCCACTGGCAGAACAAGAGCCAACAGATGGACAACGAGTATAACTTGCTCTGTCTAATTATTATGTTTCCTCCTTATCAGCTGCTTTCTTCCCTTCTGGAGAAAATTTAGATTTTTATTAAAATGGATTGCAGGAGGGAGAATAAAAGAGACAGAATTTCATTCATTCATACCAGAGCAGCAGTGGCACACAGGCTCTGGGGTTTGGATATCCCACTCTCCCTGTGGGTTAGCTGCACAGATTTCATGCTTCAGGATACAGCACTGCCTGTGAAAATAAAAAGAGCTTGTCACTGGTAGAGTCCTTGGCTGCAGTGCCACTGGGGAAGCTGTAGTTCAGCTACAGAGTCCTACACATGGAAGAAAACGGGAATGTAGCTATAGTTCTTGTGAAGTAAACAGGACACTGGTTTCAATGGGAATATTTCTGATTTAGGATGAAACATTCTGTCTGTGAGTTTTTAAAAATACTTAGGATTTTCTATCCACAGAAATAAATTTCATTAAAACCTTTGTTTTCCACAAGAAAAAAAAAAAAAGGCGCTTTTCACTAAACATTAGCATTTTCTCATCAGCACGGCTCCAAAATGCTACTGCTGTCAGTCAGCTGCTAGCGGTGCTGGGCACACCATGTCTGTCCAGCCCCTGTAGCCCCCTGGTTTGTCAGAAACTAGAAACTGATGTGGCATTTCTTAGGGCCTCAGGCCAAGCTGAGTGTCTCAGAAGCACTGCAGCAGTGTTCACAGTAACGTGCAGAGTGACAACTCTCCCATATGTGATTCTGGACGCAGGTAACTTGTAAATGAACTGAGGTATAAGCTGTCCTGTCCTGACTCACATACACCTCTGAATTCATGCCTCCAAACCAAGGCACTGCTGATGAATGTGCTCAGAGCTATAGACAAGGATACAAAGCTCATTGTGGGCAGGATTTGCAGGCTTTTGGATGCCACGTGAGGTCTGTAGGAAGCCAAGCTCCTTGTCTCATGCAGCCAGCCCTGTCTGCAATGAAGCTTTCCAGCAAAGAAAGCTCATACAGGTAGCAAGAAGCCTGGTGCTGGTGTGCTGGAGTGATGTAACATGTCAATTCAGCCTCAGCCTCTCCCCACCCCACACCAGATGCTGAAGGCAAGAGTTCGCAGGGACGGTAGGCTCAGCAGCAAACATGGCTGAGCCACACAGGCAGGAAAAGGTGGCTCTTGGATCAGTGCTGGGGACAGGAGATGGCTTAGACCCATCCCAGGGACTGGGAGGATGGAAAGCCTCCAGAGAGATCTGTCCTCCTCAGTCTCTCCTTCTTCCTGCCACCACTAGACCTAATCTTAACCTTCACTTTTACCTAAATACAAAGCAATATCTTTACTTACTAAAGAGAGGCAGACATAGGCAAGGTGTCCTTCACCTCACTTAAAGACTTTGAGGGCTAATAAGTAATCCAGTGCCATGAAAACTCCCATGAGGGGCAAGCAACCTGGTTTCCCATTTGTCTCAGGAAGCATGAGATAATTTTCTCTGAAATCACACCTTTCTCCTTCAAAGCTTCTGTGTATATTTGGTAACTTTTACATATGTCATTTCTGTACAACAGCCACAGCTCCCACCTGGAGTTTTGCAACATTGTCCACATGTTACCTTTCCTGCAGGATATAAATGTGTTACTGATACTATTTTTGCACAACAGAGAGAAAATGAGAGGTAAAAAAAAAAAAAGTAGAAGGAATGAAGTTGCATGCCAGCTGCCAAACTGGGGCTCACCTTCCACTGGAGAAAAGAGAATGAAGAAGAGCCACCTTTCTCCTTTACTTTGCAAATGCACAGAGGCATCCTGTCACAGGGATGAACACCAACCATCCTGAGCTGCCAGCAATCCTGTTGCTGGTCAGGGTCCTGAGGACCTCACTCCCAGCAGGTAGGTCTCAGGTTCAGCAGCTACAGTGCAATAACACTGAAAGTAGACCTTCATTCACCCACAGTCATCAACAGCCTTGGCACTGGCGGTACCCACTCTTTCTTTCCTGTAGTCTGAAGGCAACAAAACATGTGGGCATCCCCACTGAGATTCCAGCAGGATATCTGTAGAAATGGTTAAAAAGAACTGGAGAAATACAGAACCAATTGCAGCTATTGTAGAGATCATGTAACTCAAAGTGGAATGGGAAGGGAAGATCTCAGTGTCGGGCAGGAGCCAATGTGCCAGCTCCAAATCAAGAGCCAAAGAGTGACTGCAGATGGGTTCATCCTGCAAATACTTCCTAGTGACACCAGGTATCACAGTGCGGCACATGAATCCTCAACTTTGTAGGATTCGTGTGCTCACCAGGTGAGGATAGCCATGCACAAGTACTCCTGAGTAGAACAAAACTGGCCTAAGTATTGAAACCATGTCCAACAAGCATATATCTGGTTCTTCTCTGTGGGATGATGACTCCCTTTTAACATCCTTCAGTGTTAACCCTGGGTTGCAGTAAAACATCACAGTTTAGCCTTTCTACACTGGTATACATCAGCTTTGCAGAGCCGGTGTTCTGTATAAAGGGTGTAATAAACCATTACAGTGTTCCTGAAGACTGGTTATTGGAGAGGCAGGAATCTCAAGATTAGTCTAGTGGAAAACACAGACATACCTGATTTTTTTCCTGCCCACTTCTTATTTGACTTGCACTCTGAGAAATGCTAGTGTCACTAAAAGGTAACACCTGAATATTTTAAATGGACACATTTATTTCTATTCTACTTTACCAAGAGTTCTTCTTACTCGTTTGGGTAGGAGAGAGGCCACGTAGGCATCTGTTCACTTGTCAACATTCTCTAAACCCCAGGATTAATAGACTACTACTGTGAAGCCCAATCAGGAGATGATATAGCTAGAGTCAGACTTTACTGCAACTTAATGCTCCTATCACAGTAATATGATCCGATCCAGAGCCCTCATTTCTGGGTGTAGGTTATAAACAACTGAAATAAAGATTTCTTTCATTGCAGACATGGCAATTTGATCCCAAATGACCAATGTTCCGTATGAAAAGTCCAATAACCAATGCTGTGAAATACCTTTTAAAGCTTCATTTCAAACTTTCATACTAGGTTTTCATCCCCATTCTGCCAGAGTTCAAATCCAGACAAGTCTACCCATCTTTTGGTCATATCTCTGCATTGATACTTGGAAATCATAGATCTAAAATGACAGTTCTGTAACTTTTTCTATGTTGAACTAAAATCCTGATGCAAAACACTCCAATCATTATGGCTCTTTTCCAAATTAGGATCCAGGACTGGGGCTCAAATCCACTGGCTGCAGGGGAAGGTGTTCCACCCTGACCATCAGGCAGAATTACAGATTCCCAGAACATTTTGAGTGTTTGGTACTTTGGTATCATTTTGAGCTTTCTGCAGTAGGGTTCAGTGGCATTAAAGCCTGGACTCTTCCATATGTGTAATCAGCATTGACAACTTGTTAAGTAATTCTTCTGAAACTCAGCAAGGCGAACATAAGAGATTGCCTGTGTTCCTTGTGCAGGTTGGGACCACATGCAGACCACGAGATGTTTAAAAGTATTTTCATTAGGCAGCATTTCCAGCTATACTGCTAACAGTGTTCAAAATGGAAAGCAATTCTCTTCCTGGCAACATTTCAGAAGATCTAAAATGCATCATTCTAATTACTGCCTGACAAATAATCCTGGAATGCTAGCTAGGAAGTTTGAAGTGCAGACAACAGATATATTATCATCACACTGGTATACTGAACTTTTTATGATGTCTAATATCTCTAAGTTATAAATGAATGAAAGCATCCTTTGCCACTGGTGGAGTGCAGCCCTCTAGCACGCAAACTGAAGGTTCAGATGTTAGTATGACACAGCTATAAACCCAAGGTCATTTTGTGGTAAAACAGTCCAGAAGAGGTGCCAAATCTGTCTTCAGACTACTCTTGATCATTCTGGACAGTGATTTAATTCACTCTTTCCAGAAATTCATAGAATTAAATTAACTCTTTGCAGTTCTGTTTTTGTCACAGAGGACTGCCTAATCTCAGGAAGATTGGAGTTTCCTCTGTCAAGCCCACACATAGATCTGCTGTTCCGAGCAGCAGAGCTCAATTCAAACTTCTTCAGAGGTCTGAATAATTAATTGCCACCCCCAACCCCCCCCCCCACCCCCTTCCCAGGTTCCTGGCAGCATCTGGGATCTCCACATTCCAAAATACCAACAGTGTCTTTGTCCTCCTCATGCACACAGCCCCACTGTGGCAGCTGAGAGTATGCAGAGACTTCACTGGGCTGTGGGTATGCCTGCCTTGGCTGTTGTTCGAGGAAGCTTCCATGCCAACTTTTCTAAGCATTGTCTGTCACTTGTATGAGGTGCACTTAACATGCAGAGTTGATTTAAAGCCACAGCCTAAGTGAGCCCAAGTGAACGAGTGTGATTCACATGTCAGGAGATCAAAAGTAGTTTCGAGTGGGAAAAGCAGCCATTAGGAGAGGTAAGAAAGTAAAGGCAGTTCCCTGTGTCCCTGCAATGCCTCTACAGTCATGAACTGAGCTGAATAATGTAACTGAAAATTGTGCTAGCTGCCATCTGTAAACACCTCTGGCGGTTACTGCTTATCACCCAGGCTAGCAATGTGGACGGATTTCATGGTATTCAATTAATTTAAACCCCCCTCTCTCTTCTCTCTCTTCCTCCCCCCTCCTTTCTAAGAAATAGCTATTTGACATAAACATCTTTGTTTGGCATATCATGAGATCTGCTGCTAATTATAATGCTGAACCCAGATGCTGGTGGAGGAAATTAATCTACGTCCTGCGTAGTTTGTTGGGCTTGTTTTAGTAGATTTGCCAAATATTTAGTGAAACCCTCATATGACTTTTATTATCTGGAGATAGATATTAAAGGGCCAAATACTGTTCTTATTCTCACTAGTGTAAACCTAGACAGTTCCATGGAGGGAAATAAATAAGGTTACATTACTATGGATTTACATAACATTAGTCTAGATTTACGGTACTGTAAATCCTCAACAGTCAAACTAGGAAGCTAAACCACAAATACTCCATCATCTAAACCTGGACTCTTAGCTGAAAAGCACAGTTTGGAGCTTGAGCGAAATGCCAGTATTCAACATTTATTTTGCTACATTGGCATACAAAAATCACTTTTATTTTACAAGTTGGCCTACAGAAAACACCTGTGGAATAACTAGCATCAAAATGATTCTGTTGAGAAAAGCAAAAATGTTTCATTGTAAAGCAGTTCAAGCTATGAGCTGCTCCAGGGGCCAAAAAGACTCATTTTCCTACTTGGTTCACTTGAGTTTCCCCCAACACCCCATAACATATCACCAGCAGAGGAAGACCACAGGTGGTGGAAGCTGTTTGTGTGTGCAGGGCAATCCCAAGGTGAGCACTGGCACTGGACATACAGACTGCACACGTGAAGTCCCTGGAGGCACCAAGAGCTCACTTGGACCCAAGGGAATTTCACACTCCCCCAAAGAAAAACATTTCAGTTCCTTTAGTAAAAATGGTCCAACCATAGAAAATACGCATTTCAGCTGCAGAAAAAATGACCATTTCTCTGTAGAAAAATGGGGTTTGCTAATCTCCCCTTTCCCCACCCATTTTTTTACAACATAATATTTTCCCGTTGCAAAACTGTGAGGCGGGGAAGCATCAAAATAACTGGTGTTTCCCACACAGAAGACAAATGTAAGCTTTCAGCTCTAAGCTTGAAACTAACCAAAAAACAAGCAAACAACAAACCTCGACAGCCTTTAAACCCCAAATCGCCAAAGTCAGTGTTCCCCAAACAGGAGCAAATCTATGTTGTGAAAAGCGTATTTTCCATGAGAAACACAACTGACAGAACATTTCCCACCCTGCTCACAGACAAAACTGAGTAAGCCAGAAGAGCATCCCTGTATGCCAGCTGACATTTAAGGCAGTAGTATCATTTAAGCAATGCAGATCTAAAGACAGGAAATTTCCTAAGGAAAAAAAAAAATAAGAACTTTGCTTAGAGATGATAACCTCTGGTGCAAAGAATGGCTGCTAATCCCAGCTGGACAGCATTTGCAGGAAATGCCATAGCCCTCAACTGTGGTGATGACTGTAGAAAGAAAACAGATATTTATAAAGTAAATAATATGAATTTTTAATTTAAATAGATATGCGGCTTCATCTATGGCATTTACAGTGCATCGTTAATTGTAGTTACCCCATTGGAAAGATACCTTTCAGAGAAGCACTAGGTCCTGCGATTACAAGTGTGAAACAGGCTGCTGCTATCAGAAGGGGCGGAGACCCCCATCAGTAAGACTCAATTTCCCATTTCATGGAACAGGCTGCACAGCCCAACTCACAAGTTAAGAGATCCTCAGGGATCCATGTAGATCAAAGTAATTTACAGGAGCCTGAGGCTAGCTGTACAAACTGAGCAAAGTCATGTTCTCAGCCTGACAGTAATTGAGTGGGACAGATTTTAGGCAAAACAAGTTCTTGCTTTGTGCAGTACTTGGAAGGCCTCCACAGTTTTTTCCTACACAGGTACAGTAAGCCAGGCAAGTTCTCTGTTGAGAGGAACTTCTTGTATTGCAGATTTGAAGACACTGCCACCAAATAAAAAACTTCAAAACATTTATTGTCTCTTTTACATCCTTTTCCTTGGATATTCTCTGTGGAGCTGTTTGCCACCTGAGTTTGCTCTGCATTTTGCCCAGACTACACAGGTTTAATTTTCAAATGTCTTTTCCAAGCCAAGAGGGGCAGAAGTAATTTGCTACATTAACAGGCAGGTTAAGTATCTTTCCAAGCAGCAGCAAATTCTTATCCTTTTTGACAGATGTGTCTGGAGCAGCAGAGGGTGCATTCACCTTTGATGTGGGTTTGGAGAGCTCCAGTGCTTTGTGTAGTCTTTTGGGCTAAAGCAAACACAACATAATTTGCCTTTCTGCAGCATGGTTCCAACTCAAGCTAGAATTTGGCAAAGCAAAACAATGCTAATAAAGCAAGTGTGAAGGAAATCCGAATATTCATGATTTGCGTGGCAACATCTTCTACAGTCCTTTGGACATTAGAGTAAAAATGGAACCTTAGACTTGCTTTTTTTCTCCTAGAAGCCCAGCTACATGTCACACCTTCCCAGTCAGCACCACCCAGAAAACAGAGTTGAGCCTTGCTTTCCAGAGGAAGGCCTTCAAGTAACACTGCATGCTGCAGCTACTCACAGGATTAACCTTTCTCACTGCACAGGGATCTGAGGGACAGAGGTTTCGACCCTTGAGGGAAGTGGTAAGAGCACAGAAGCCCCAGGCTATTCAAATGTACACCCCATACATTCATCAATGGAGTCAGGGTACAGAGGATGCAGTTTGCAAAACAGTCCAGTTACCAGTCTAGAAGGAAGGGAAGAGCTGGAGACAGCACAACCTCTTCCTTCTAAAATGCATCAGGGTTTCCAGAATCACAGAAATCACAGCAGAAATGTGGTTGCCACACATTTAAGAAACTGACTTCAGGTGGGCAACCTGCTCTGACAGATTTTGCATTAACACACCAAACTGTACTTGCTAACACTTCACATCAAAAAGCAGGTGCACGCATACATGCGCAAGCAGCACACCAGGACTCCAAGCCCTGATCCAGTTGGAGCTCAATCCAAGGAAGCATGGGACACTGCCAGGGTTCGAACATGAGGCTTGGCTCCAGAAAGGATGGGAACCACTAGACGACACACTTCTTTGGCACAGGTGGAGCCCAACCCCAGAGATCTGGAAGACAACCAAATACAGACAAGCCACTACAGCCGGCACTCAACACAGCTTCACACAAGCATCCTCCTGTAACCTTCTAGCTTTGCAATCATTCGCACAGTGAAATGGCAGTAGTAAGCTACAGTATGAGGAGTAATGCTTTCAGATATCAGTGTGATATATGGCCCTATGGAATAATACTTCATGAAGGTAAATATCCAGTTGTTCTTGTGGTACTCTCTTGATTGTCATTCAGCCCACAATGAACGCTATCAGTGTAGTAAGCTAATAGAATTGAAATGTTAACTAAGCTTATTGATAGTGCCCTGTATCTAGTCCATTATAATCTCTGCCTAGAGATTGTGGACTTCGTAATAGCTGGCAATAAAATATTTTTGTCCATAAAAAAGGAAGATAACCACTGCACATATACTTTGCTAAAAAGCATTGAATGACTTAAAGTTTATAAATATGCAATGCTTGTTTCAACTAATACGCATTTTTGTTTCATAAAAGAATTCCTTTTACTGTCCTTTTAGCTGCAAATTCTGTTTTTTCAAGGACAACCTAATACAGTCATGTAAATTGCTGGCATTTATATCTCTAATAAAATGTAACCTGATAATCAGTGACTATAAAGGATTTTTTTTTTCTCTTACATTATCACAGAGCAGCCGTAAAAGTACAAAATCCACTGAACTGTGTGTACCTAGTCCTAATGACAATCACAGGGCTTCATCCTTCTGGCCTCAGCAAAACCCAATAGACTGGGCCCCTGAATGAAAAGACTAAAATGGTTGTTCCCCTCAAATATTTACTCATGCTTCCTCCTTTCTCAAACCAGATGCCAAGCTCCTGCTGCCTCTTCACTTTTAAGAGTATTTGGCTCTTTGCTTTAACTCTTCTAGTGCTCTGGGTGAGCAGAAACTCCCAGTGCAGATCACACCCACTGTCACATTTACACCAGGAAGGGGCTGGGAGAGGAACTGCCGCTTCTATTTTACAAGAGTGCTTTGGGCGTTGGCACGTACATACACAAAGTGGCTGTTGACTTCCTCCTGAAGACATATTTTAATGACTTATTTATTATGCCTTCATTTTACTTTGGGTGGACAGAAACTCCCTGTTTAGATGCACTTTTATACAGAAATCCAGCAGCAGGCAGCAGGGGAAATACCGTCCCTGTGCTGATTCTACGAGAATGCAAGGATGGCCTTACTGGGTTTACCCTGTACCCCAGCCAGAACAAGAATACTACACCAAACATTAATTTAAATGCCATAAATTTTGCATCAGGTAGATGAAAACCTATTTGTACAATCTGCTTTGTCCACCTCATTTCCAATTACCTGGATTGTCAGCCATCAACACCGTATTTCTCACACCTCTATAAGCTTCTGCTTTCTCTTCCCTTTCTTGGATGCCCTTTTCCTCTTGCCTTTCTGTTGCCTAAATTCAAGCTATAGGAGGAATTCAGGAGAAGAGGAAAATATTGGGAGGAAAATACATCATGGGCTAAAATGAAGCCAGAACTTGTTTGACAGTGAGTAAGGTACACCCTCACCTTGGGCCAAGCACATGTTCCTGCTGTGAAGGGAGCGATATTGCTGGCAGGGCAATACACGGATGGGGGAGCACAGGCTGCCCTGTGTGCTCCCTCCCCGCAGATGAAGGCAGCCTCACTCTGCTACCAGATTCTCCTGGGCTTTTCCTTTTTTAAAGGGCAGGGGAAAAGAGAGGCCCATGTACAAGCAGTATAAATAAATCCAAACAGAGACATAATTAGACTGTCTTTGCAACAATACAAAGCACAGCAAAAATACAAGTCTTTAGTAATAAATGACATTTTTGGTCTTGAACAGATTATAAGTACTATGGATTTGAAAGTCAACATTTTCCTTCCATTCACTAGCTCACATTTTTCTTACAATGGAGTCCCTTTTAATAGCTAATCACAGTCACCACATCCAAGAAAGAGAATAAGCAAACTGGCCTATAAGTCTTCAGCTCTGTGAGGTGGCAGCTGCATGAAAGATTTCAGGGAAAGTTTGGACCCAGCCAAAGCCCATTGGGAACACCAGGGACAGCTGCAGTCCTGAGTACCTTTGCTACAAAACACTCTCCAGAATCAAGGGCTCTGGGATCCACAGCCATCTATGAAGCTATTTAGCTATTGCTAAAGCCTCTTTCATTATAGTTTTTGTTACCAATGTTTTATTGTTTTTCCACAGCAATGCCAATGAGCATTAATTCTGTTTCCTCTTTGTACCATTTGATGCCAATGTGTCTCTACTTACTTGTGATTTTCTCTGGCACCCAGAAAGGTATGCCAAGCCCAGCTCTACAGGCTACGTGCAGTCATTTATACCAGCACAAAGCAGATGGAAATCACTCCATGATCAGGACAGCATTCGCTGCCTGCTTGCTCCACTGCAGGCAACAACTCCCCTTCAAGCAGATACAGGGCAATGGCAATTCCAGCCTTGAGCCTTTAAAGGCTGCAGCTCTTCACTGTCCCATTCCCTTGCGAAGGGTATAAAGTTTTCAGCAAGACGCATTTATTGAAACTTTGAGGGAAGCAAGGATTCATTAAATGCCCTATCAGATGTAAAATATATTTTGCACAATCCTGCAAAGAAAGTTTCTGCAACAAGGTTAAAAGACATCACTGCCAAATGTTTCAGAGGAATAATGTTTATAGACTGAGACTGATTCCCTTCTCCCTGTTGGAGCTACAGCCATAGAGAGTCAGTATAAGCCAAAGCAGAATCAGGTTCTGGCTAATTTCAAAGTACTGCATTACCAAACCTCTAACCAGGTGTGGCAAGTGGGTGGAAAAGCTACTAGTAGCAAACAAATTATTTTGGCCACCTATGAGTTAGGAACTCAGGAAAGAGAGAAAAATGGAGAAAAGGCATCAAGCACAACCAATCACATGAAATGGGTCAGCACTTAGGAATGCAAAAGCTTGTCGTATCCCTTTAATTATAAGGGTAAGTTTAAGAATAAAAGACACAATTACAGCTGAAAAAACACTTCACTTAAAGACCAAGGGAATAGTTATACATCGCACATCTTTCCAAAAGAAACATTTCTGAGATGGAATATATATACAAAAAAATACCATCAGAAACCCAGTAACAATTCTTTTAAAACATCTGACGCATAGAGGGTTCTCTTCCAAAGAATGTATCTGAGGTGTGAAAAGTCACTTTGTAAATACATTCTGATTTTTCAAAGGCTGTGAGTTGGAGCAGAACTGTTCTCCAATCAAGAAAAAAGCCCAAGAGAAATTTATAGAGCTCCCCAGGTGCAGCCATCCTGTCCCCAGCCACACCACCTCTCCGTGGGCCTTCAGAGATGGGCTAAGCAACACAGCACAACAGACATCCTCCGCTACTATATGGCCTGTTATTTAGCTTTCACCTACCAAAGTTCTGGACCCCATTTCTGTGCATGCTGGTATCAACAGACACTAATGAAAAGCCCCTCTCTTCACACTTTGCTCCCTCATTTCCTGGGCTACCCAGGCAGGTATAATGTACCCAGCTAACATGGGAGTCACAAGTCCTTCCACTGCAAACTGCAGCTTTCGGCCTTCAACGTTGATCTGAACAGTTTCTTAGAGTTCTGTAATTTTAAAATCCGGCCTCAAGGGGGAGATGCCAGAGTTAAGGATCTTCATTGATCAGCATGTGCATATTGTAATAGTCTTAAAAGTTTGCTAGTCCCAAATTGCATTGCAAAGATAATCCTTCTCCTACACTGTCCCTTAGCCTTTGAGCTGTGCTTTCAGTGACAACCCACAGTGACCTTCTGCCAGCTGGAACTTGACCACTGCTTCTGAAATACAAATCCATATCATTGACCTTGTCCCAGTCAATTCCACAAGCCAAATCTGAAACCCATCCTTGTCAATAGGAGCCCAGAACTGATCCCGTTGGCTGGATCAGATCTTTGCATTAAGCACACAAAGGTTATAGGAATGCCAGATACTTTGCAGGATCATACCCTTGGTTTCCATTAGTTTGCAGTGCATCTTTCCAGACACAACTAAAGTAGTGAACTTCTGCTTAATTTAAAAAAAAAATATATATATACAAAATATAACAATATATCTACTTAGTGTCCTGCTTTCAACAGCAGGGAAATCAACCCAATCCTGTCTCAGCTAAATTGACCTAAACTCTCTGCTTCTTCTTGCATCTGGTTCCCCATAGCACATTTGGCTTTCTCATCAGGATAAGCCTGGTGCTATGCACTTCTTGACATCTACTTCACAGGGCAACATACAGTGTTTACGAAACAGAAAATACTTGCATCATCCATTTCATCAAGGTGTTCACATGCTCCACATCTTTAATGACAGACCATGTACCACCAGGCTATTTTGAGGAGCTTGAGATAATACGGAAGAGCCTTAGTTCAAGCTGAGGTAAAAACCTACAAATAGTTTTTGGATAAATTCATGAAAATGGTACATATTAAGTCACTGATACACTGAGAATATTACTTCATGTAATTTTATTACTGAATATGAGAAGGAGTACAGACAGACACATGTAGTTTCTGGGCGTGCTGAAAAGCAGGTGTACAGGTGATGAACCAAGGTAGATCAGTGGATAACAAACAAAACCTTACTCAGGAGGTCTGGTCCAGGTACAACATCTCTGCATCATGAGAATATATTCAAGACAGAAGGTGGACCACAGCTGGGTCAGTCAGCAGCCTATCTCTGAACTCATGACACTTAGGAGGTGCTCAAGGATGGAAGAGTCTGACAGCTGAGGCTGAGTTTGGTTTAAGCCTGATGGCATCCCTTATCAAAGCTGGACTTTACCCTGTCCATTTAATATGGCAAAGATGTACTCCTTCCCTTCAAACTATGGACACATGGAAAAACCCGCTGTCAAATATCCTTTCCCAGGAAAAAGAGAGTTCTTTTCAAATGTCTTAAAATTATGGACAAATATTGCCTCCTGTGTAATTGTTTAATGTTCCTTCCCCTTAAATGTAAATTTGTGCTGTAATCACAACTCATATTCTTATGTAGCTATTCTCAGGTAACCATACGCAAATACTGGAAGCATTTGTATATTCATGCTTTAAAGCCAGTCTGACTTGCCTAGCTTTAGCATCATATAAAAAGCTGAACATTGTATCTAGCTCTGGTATAACATATAAATTTGTTGGGGAGGAGATTGGCAGGTAAATCAGGGGGTTAATATTCTGGTGCTTTTCCAGTGACCCCCTCCCTGCAGAGCAAACAAGTTTTCTCTAAACCAAACCAAAAGGGAAGCAGTCCATCCTGCTGGCAGCAGCACACACTGCTGGAGGTGCCCTCCCATTCCCCCACAGACAGCAAAGGTGAGGAGCAGCAGGGTAAGGCCAGAGCTGGTGGGAAGGTGGCCTCTGCCCAGCTGGTCCCATGCTGCTCCCAGCCTGTGCATACAGGCACAAGCTCTGCATCCGTGGCATACCCCTGTGTGTGCTGCAACTCTTAGTGCCCAATGCACACAGTGAGGCCTGGCAAAGCAAATGAGTGAAGTCTCAGTAATCACTTGGCCATTCAAGTTCTCCACAGATATTAATGGGACAGATGGAATAAGTGATTGGTCTCTAAGTGATCCAGCTTCTACTGGCTCAAACTGGAGCTTGAAGACATGATGACATGTACAGGCAATAAATTCTAAAGGAGATTTACAAAGCAACAGATTATTTGGTTGAACAAAGCCAAGTTATTAAACATTTGCAAAGCCCTAAGATCACCTAAAGGCACAAAGAACTCAAGAAAGCATAAAAAAAGTTATACAGGGAAAGAGAGAGAATAAAATAAATTCCCCTAATGTACCACAAATATCAACCACCACACACTACCTACAAACCATATGTTTTTCCCATCTGTTCTGTTATCTTCAACTAAATTTATAGTATTTAGGCTATCAGAAGAATTGTCAAGCCTTAGCTGGGCAGGATTATAAAACCTAGGTGTTATTACACTTTAAAAGACATTCATTTCCCCCTCCCCCTACCACACCAGGCACAAAATTATGCCTTTCTCTTGCTGCCTCCTGGCTCTGGCACTACAGAGGATGCTGTGCCTGTTCCCAGCTACAGTAAGTGGTAGGGCATCCCCAGCACCCCAGCAAGAGAACAGTCATTCTGCTTTTTTGTTTTTCCTTCTGTTCCCCGTCCTTCTCTCCAGGTAGGTCAAGCAGACGGGTGTTGAAGCTGCAGAGCTGCTTCCTGTGATGCTGCGAACCACCAAAGCCCACATAAGTCAGCAGGGAGCTCCCAGTTCTGCCACAGTTGAATTCTCCAGCTGCTTAGCCAGAGTTTCAAATTTGAACCAACAGGTGTTAGAGAGATCAGTGCTGTGTCCATGAAATGATAGTGCAGGCAAAAGACTGGGGCAGAACAACGGTTTGCTTCAAAACATACAGGAAGTGAAGGTCTTTGGGAAGGAAACAGTGAGGCCCCATAAGTGATCACCAGCATCATGAAATGAAAAAGGCACCTTCCCTTCCCCATGTGCTTTTTTTTTTCCATTCCCCAATGCTTTTACCGTTAGCGCAGCCTCCTTCCATATACTGCATGCCTCTGAGGAAGCCAGAGCTTTTAAACTGCTCTAAGAAAAAGCACTTTTAAAGTCAGCCTGGATGACTCACAGTCCACCCTACAGCCAGTCCTTTAGGAAGAGTTCAGCATGCTGGACATTTAAACTCCTTAAAAATATAGCCCTAGTCTTGAGAGCCATATTCCTAAGAAGTGTTATTCCATCCAGGGCACATTAGATCTCTTCCACACATGCAGCAAGTGTGTGCTTAAAAGCATAAACACACAGAGGAAAACCACTTGGAAAAACCCAACCCTGACTGTCAAGTCAAATAACAGTCCTCCATGCTGAGCACTACCCCCTTCGTGCACAAGACTCTCCAGTTTGTGCATTGCTTGCAATAGCTGTCTGCCTCTCAGCACCTCCATCCAGAAAGCAACACGACTTGCACAGCTTCAAAAGCCTCCTAGGAAGCCCGCAGATAAGTACAGTGGGTAAGATTCCAGTTTGGTTTTTCACTTGCAAAGGATTACGGTAAACGTAACAATTTTCCGCACAGAAGGTCTTTAAAGAGTGCGCAGAATTCCAATAGGTGTCTCATTAATGCCAAGTCGTGGAGCAAATGGTGCCACACTCCTGCTGTGTGGTCCACCTGCCCGTTGCCAAGCGGTTCTCTCCAGTGCTGCCTCAACCTGCTGACTGCCAGGTGATGGTCTCCTGCTGCCCCCACCCCTGCTGTGGAGCTGGTGCTGCCTCCAGGAGGTTCTCTCCTTTGCTTAAAGAGCTGATTTCTGAAACGTGCTAAACCTCAGCGTTGATCCCTAGGAGTCCAGCTCCCCCTTCGACCTTAAACAGTGTGTACAGAGGATGTGCTGGCACAGCACCACCACCCTTCTGCTTTCCAGGGTGAATGGCAGATTGCAATGCAATTTTGCTCTCAGTCTCTCTGTATTCATGACTTTCACCTGTCATAATCAGCAGTCATTTCCAAGCTTGCCACTGTCACGGAAGAGGCAGATGAGTTCAGAAAGAAGTGCTGTTTCATTCTTACAAATGTTACTGCACAAAACGGGATTTGTGGTGCTGCACCACACTTCTTTTAATCTGTTTTCAATAAAAGGAAGGATTTGCATCAGGGAAGTAGGAGCAGGCTACAGAGTCAGTCCCCTCCATTTCCTTCTCGTAATATTGAAACAAGTCTAGGTCAGGTGGAACACCAAACATCATAGAATGCCCTGGAAAGTGGTACTTCTGGCCAGCAGGCAATGTGGGTGCAAATCCCACCTCTAGGCAGTAATCTACAAACAGAGCTCTGTAAACAGTGGAGTTTGGTGTTCAGTGGCTGAGCAGAAATATTATAAATTAAACTTGGCAATAAGCAGGAGGGCCCTTCAGAAGGTCTGCTGTTCATGAGCAAAGGCTTATTGATAGCGTGGTTTAAGCTTTTCTTATGAAGCAACTGTTTCTTGATACAGGTCTAGCTATATGGATACAGCGTAAAATATTTCAACTCTTATAGCCAAAACTATTCATCCAATTTGATCCAAATTAATCACTGGTTTTCATTGCTTCAAAATGGCATTTGAAATGCTATAATGAAACTGATTAATCCCATTTTTTTAGGCAAGTTGTTTGTCTTTCAATAACTTTATATTCAATACTGCATTCAGTGTTGTGTAACAAACATACTCAGTCTTTGTAAAACTGTTCCCCTCTTCACAGCTTCCTAAAATCTCACAAGCAAGGCTGGGCTCTTTTTCCCTAGATATATCCCTGTAATAACTCTAAATACAAGTCCAAACTTCATCTTTTGCAATATCTATGTAGGGCTGATGACAGGCAATCACACAACCAATAGAAGAGATTCCTGAGAAAGGAAGAACTCCGCTCATCTTGATCCAAGACAGAGTGCAGAGGGTTACCAAACACATCTTCACTTTTGTAAAGCAAAGAAATCTGACCTAGAACTGAGAAATATGAATCCAGGAGCCATACTATGCCATTTGGAGAGAGTCACCTTTAGAGTACAGCAGGCCATAGAAGCCACCCATGTGTGGAAAAATCAACACTTTTATTCCAAAGTTAATCCGGGATTTCAGAAATTCTTTTCTATATAAGACATGAAAGAGATCATTGTACAGGATAAGCAAAGAAATCCTTGCACAGGGGGAAAACAGCAGGCCTGCCACACCAGGATGTAGAAGGAGGCTTGCTGTTGCATTCTTTCATGTCTCCATGCTCAGGAGCACACATACATACATCTGATGCACACATGCAGGCATGCTCACTCACTTTTTCATCTGAAATCTGCCTCATCTCACTATTACTGCCCCCAAGTAAAGTAGCATGCTGCTGATGTTGCAAGGCAGGACAGTTGGTCTGTGATCAACCAGCCAGCCAGAAAGAACAACACCACTGGGGATGCACAGTTTTGCGTTTTCCCACATTGAATGGGGCATTAACTTCAAAGTCTATGATCCCTTAAACCTTTAACAATAATTAATAGGAGAAAGATGACTAATATTTGTGTTTGCTCTTAAATCTGCTTCGGAGGAGAAAAAAAAAAGCTCAAAGAAAGTGACATTTTGTGCAAGCAAAGTCAACAATATTAGTTATTCCTGAATTGGTTTGTCTTAACTCCGGTGTTAATGCTTTACTTGGCCTTGTGTTCCCAAGTGGATTGCATTTAGCACTTCAGTTCCTAGAGCATGAAATATTTCACTCATAGGTCTCCCTGTGCTAACCAGAGCAACCTGAGGGCTACAGCAATGTCTGCCAATTGCCATGGGCTACTGCAGCCCTGAGGAACTGTCAAAGCTCAAGGAAAATAAGCTCACACCCTCCAGTCCTGAGTCCCAGACCCTGGGCTTGGGGACTCCAGCGTCCCCAGTGCCAGGGTATGGAATCCTGCAGGGAACCAACACACCAAGTGGGCTGATGCTTTCCTAGCCCAAGGGGAGAATCACATACATTATCTCTAAGTGTTAGCTTCATCACTGACCCCAGCAACTCAGTATTTCACTTCAGAAGGTTTGTTTTCTTCAGACATAAATGGTGTGATGGATTTTATTTTCTTCTCCAGTCAGATCCATGTATTCTTCTATTTTGACAAGCAAATTTACAGTATTATTTTAAGAGGACTCCATGTTCACATCATCTCCAATGTACCACCTCAGGGAAAACTGTTAAAAATTAGAAAGCTGTTCTTTCACACCAACCAGAGGTCTGCTGAGCAAAGCCAGATTTCTTTCATCCTGTGTGTAATAGCCATACCGAGAGAGGCTGCACACATCTGAGAGCTCAGAATGACTAAACCAGCAGAAAAGACAAACTCTGCAGTTTTTATTTGTCAGTTTTAAACAACCCATGGAAAGAGGTGGTAAAGTTGACAGATTTTTCCTAAGTTCTCACCGCAGATGCTCTCACAAGGCCATTTTACCATTTTAAGAAGCCTCTCTGCTCACCCAATCCTGGCATTGCTTTTTGCATGCCAGAACACTAAGCCAGGTCAGCTACCCCAAGCACTGCTCACTCCTGAGCCAGGTACAGCAGGCAATGAGAATTTGTTCAAGTCCACATCAGAGATTATGGGGAAGTTGAGTGATCTCAGAATGCCTTGTGATAAGGAGATGTTTCCTATATCGAGCTCTGCCGAGTGCTCTATACCAACAGCACAATCTAAAGCCACCCCAAACCAAGGGGAGCCTGGGCCAGAAAGCATGGAGTTAGCAGTTGCATTTCATGTTCCCTCTGTCTCGCTTAAGGCAAACTTACTACCAATATTCAAGAACGGGATGAGCCTCAGAACCCAGGAAAAGGTCAGGTCTCAAACTAGCCCTGGAGTCAGCCCAAATTTCAAGGGTCTCGATTTCCTCTGGAATTCTGAGGCTCCCAAATTTCTTGTTATTCTTGCCTCGTTTTAGGCATCACTTAATCTACATTTAAATGAATGTACAAAATTAAAATTTTGTTAGATTTTGTCTGACCATTTCCAATTCCTTAACAATCAGTAATGGAGTAAAACTGAAACGGAAAATGAATGTCCCTTCTTTCAGGAGAGCCCACTTCAATGGCCTAAATCCAAAAGCCACTAAACTAAATGGGAGTCCTTGGATTAGGTTCTTAACAAGTTTCAGATGCTCAGTCATTTCCATCAGTCACTTGCAGAGATGGGAATGAACTTCAAAGGGTTTGATGTAGAACTGAACTTCCAAGACTTCGGATCTGAGCATCCTGGGACTTGTAGGTATGTTTCCAATCATCTGCAGATGCAGTCTGCAATGAAATGAAACAGATCCCTAAAGGTTCTGTATTTTGCAGACAGAAAGGTCAAAAGAAAGTGTTTTGTTTGCAGGAGATGGTCAGTGCATTCTCCCAGTGATTCTTATCAAACCCTCACACAAGCATGTGAACCACAAAGACAGGAGCCAAACTACTGGTATTTAATGGCTCATTCTCCAACACGGATTGGCTTATAAACATACACTGTGTTCTCATTCAGTGGTAATTTACTTTAACAATAAACTTATTGTGACTTGTATTTCCACTTCAAAGAGTTTTAATGTGGCAAATGGGAGGGACATAAGTGGGAGTTTTCCTCTGGTGAATAAAACAAAGATACAGTAAGGTGAAGAAAAAAAGCTCAGTAATTATCCTCCATAGGGTGTAAGGCTATAAAATAGCAGTGCCTCAAATTATTTGCAGACATGTCCACATTTGAAAGACATAAAATCTTTTAGAGGATAACACACCTGTGCCACGGGTAATTGCCCCCACTTGCAAATTAGAACTGCCCAACAGATGCTTATTCCACCACACACGTACAGCAAAAGCAGTAGGAAAGGCTTTACCTCTTTGGAGAAGTGGAAAATTATTACACCCACCATAAACGTACAAATCAGCTTTGCTTGTACCTCATTCTACAGTGGCTGCTTCAGCACACAGATCTTACCCTTGCTAGGATAAGCACAGATGTGAGCCAGCCCAGAGGCTGCCTGGGAGGTGGGCAGGACTCAAAGATAACAAGTAAGCCTCCATCTATGGTAGGGTGTCAACAGCCAGAGATATGCAGGGACAGCAACCCTGAGTTGTACAGGGAAGAGACAGGCAGGTGGAAGAGGGCTCTGGGGTACCTGCGAGACCCCATCAAGCCCCAGCACAGAGCCCGGGCTGCAAAGCTGCTACAGTGACTGCTGAGGGAGGACCAGCCCACCCTATCGGAACAACTTGGACCCAGCAGACTGAGCTTAAGACAAGCTGGCACCTGGGCAATTTTGAAACACTGTCCAGCGTTTTCCAGCAGGGTTTACAACCCCACCCCTGCCTGCCTGGGCTAGCCCTGACACAGCCATCCAAGACTGCAACACGCTGAGGGATGGATCCCTGCAGGTCTCCAGAGCCTCACTCCCATTGATTTAGCTCAAAAAAAAAAACAACAAAAAAACCAACATGAGTGTCTGTGAGGGGCTGGCTCTACCATCTCCTCTTTCTGCTGTTCTCCTGTCCTTAGTGAAAACACTTTCTCTTCCTAAGAAGTCCCAGATTCCTTTCATGGCACCACTTGATTCAATCCAACCACCCATGGAGTGCATGTCTCCAGCATTATCAAAGATTCTACTCTGGAAGAGCAGCCCAAAAGAAGAGCTGTTTGCAGGGTGTTGGAAGGGACAAGGTCAGCCTGATTTCCACCCTGTATGTCACAGCTGCCTGGAAAAGCACTGACTAAAACAGTTTTTCTTTGAAAAGATCGATGCCATTTTGTTCATACCAAAACGTTTAGGGAAACATGTTGATTATGATAAAACTGTAATGGGGAAAATAGTCCAAACATTCCATTGCAATCATATCATATAGTTAATGCTACAGGAAATATTTATATTGACCCTTCACAGCCATGCATTTTCTATTTAATATGACTATTACATTGAACATTAAATCTAATAGAACAATTTCTAGGGAAATGATCAACATTTCCCCTGATTCACTTCACATAAGATGCTGAGATTTTAATTTTTCAATTCAATTACAAATGAACTTTAATTTTTAAACACTTATACCTCCTGCCAGCCAGGAAATTTGGCTCCTCACCGCCAATAGTCAAAGGTCAGAGTAGCTCACTGGAGTTGCTGGTAGACCTCCAGCCTCTTGTTGCCATGAGAGTGACTGGGAGGTAGTCCGCCAAACAGGTTATCACAGGGCAAAGCTGGTTGCTTCAGCACAGAGCGGACATGCTCAGCAGACCACAAGTGAAGAGTCAGAGACAGCATTAAGGGCCATAGCCTGCTCCTAGCACACCTCTCAGTCTGCGAAATGGCTTCTCATCATGTGTAGGCAATTGGAGACTTGTGTTTCACCACAGCAATTTTACCTGTTTTGTTCCAGTTCTACAGTCTGTCCCTTAAGATATTCCTGTTCTATCTGCTGAACAGCTGGTGATCTTCATCCTGCATGTGTCACATACATTTACGTATGTTATTAAAACCAAACCCCATTTAGCCAAGTGTACTGGGAGATACATCACTGAAAGCACCGTGTTAAGTCATAGCCTAAGCAGCACCAGCCAGGAGTGTGGTGGCACCTAGAGAAATGCCACCTCTGAAGTGTATTAGATCTGCCATATATGACATGTTTAATTTGCTATTCATTTCTTGTGCTTGCTCGCTTGCTCTGCAGCTTGAAGTACCTACTTGCAAGCTTGAGCTCTTGAGGTAAGGAGCTTCTTGATGTGCCCCACAGCTTATACAAACATGTCATTAGAGAAGTCTGCCTAAAAGGCTGCTCTAACATAACCTATGCCAACTTTCTTAAGCATAGCATTCATTTAAACATATCTTTCTACATATATAAAGTATATATATCTACAGATACTTTTATAAAGAGTATGTCTGTGTAGATAACCACTGTCATAATATAGTTCAGCAAAATGTGTCTGGGATTTTGTATCTGTTTCCAGCCCTAATGGTGGACACACACATAAATGTGTTTGATCAGAGGCACTAAAAATATGTTTAGAGCAAACACTTGAAGAATAGCCACTGAAGCCAGCCACAGTCTTTCCTAAGAGCCCATCACACTTTCTTCCTCTTCCTTACCTTCTAGTTGACTTCAAGCAATTAATTTTCTGAAATGCCAAGTACATTTTCCTCTTCACTCAATTTTAACTTGCACTTGTTTAAACCACATACTGATAAGGTGTCCCAGTTACTGGAGGGGTAGGGAGAGTGCTTAAAACAGAATCCAGTGCACATGAAAACCAGAGACCAGGAGGCATTTTGAGGGGCTTCTCCTCTAAAGTCTATAATTCTTAAAACTACATTTTGGTGGGCTTGAATTTTAGTTTAACAATAGCTGGGCTTAAAAATATTGATATTACCAGCTGAGAATGGTTTTCGACATTATGATGTAAAATAAACAGCTTTGCCATATAACCATAATTTTTGTACACTGCATGCAGTACCCATCATAAAAAATTCAACTGGATTAGGAAATTCAAGACTCAAAGTAGGCTGAATAAAAGATGTTGTGAATTTCCTGGTATTTGCAGGGTAATTTGGGCAGCTTCTTTTCTCTTGCTTCACCAAAAGACTGTGACTATGCTGAGACCCCACAAATCTAGTAGCATAGAGGAGATTTCCAACCAAACCACATATATACAATGGTTTGGGGAATCCCAGATCTGCTTTGGACACACTGAAGGCTGACAGCTCCCTTCCAGATTTTTCCAGAACACACTTTGCTTGCTTGTAGTGACATTTTGCCCAGGAGGGGTATGAAAACCATGCCTTTTGGTTTACTTGTTTTACTGCACAAACTTCTGTGCTACCTTAGACACTTTTGAAAACAAGAAGCCATCCACAAGCAGTAAGGATGCTAATAAAGGCATCGCTATTGTTTGTGGGTGCAAGTAGGATGCCAGTCCATCAAGACAATGTCTGCAATGGCCTACACTGACCATGAAATGATATTGCACATTATTTTCCTTCCTGTCTGCACTTCCTACTAATTATGACAATCTACAAGGAAGTGGGGCTTAACACCTAAATATTATTATCCTAAATTTTATGGGTTTTTTGAAAGGTAGAAATAATAAATTAAAAGCCTCAAAACCAACTGGTCTTGAACTAATTCTCCATCTCTACACACACATATGGGCCGTTTTCTCCATTTGCAATGATGGGAGAACTTACTTAGCTTACAGCCACCATTTTAATCAAGATTTTTCCCTAAAGATGTCCCCAGTCTTTTGATGCTGAGAACACACACTGTTTGTGACACAAAGAGGTTAACAGTGCTACCCAGCTGACCTGCAGTCTGTCCTGCACAATTTCCATGGTTTCTTCTCCTCCTTGCTGATCTCAAAAGCTGAGATACCAGCACTATGAGTGCTGCAGTGAGCATCCTCTCCTATGCCCATTCCCTCTTCAAGCGATTGGCAAAATAGACATTACTGCATATTTAATGTGCTGGAGTCACATAGCCCATGGTTTACCTTCTAGCGTCATGCCAAACACATCACAGGAACTGGCACTATGAGCAGCAGAGGCAGAGCAGCTCCTAATCAAAATGGCTCCCTCTCAAACAAGGGTGCTGAGCCAGGGAACAGATCTAGCTTGTTTTGTCCCCAAATTGCCATATTCCTCAGGGGCTAAATGCCTCCCTGCCCCAACTCAAGCCACTGCATCTTTGCCTGACAGCTCTGTTAGTTGAATACAGCCTGCACTTCCTACCCAGTTGTGGCCAGTCAGCTCTCCCTGCTAGCATACAGCCACTCGCTTCCTTCTGCCAGGACCCACTGGCAGTTGTGACTGCAGCTGTGAAGGGCAATGGCAGGGACTGAAGGCAGTGGGTTACCACAGACAGCAGAAGCAGCACCTTAGGGTACAGCTCAGATGCTGACATGGCTTCACACAGTACTCATTTAGTGCACTGTATCTGGGGTTTTTCTTGTTCTCACTTGACCCATAAAATAATGCTCATCTTTTCTGTAAGAAAAGTGCATGCCACTGTTTGAATAATATGGGGCAAAGGATTTTGCATACCTGTTCTGGCAGCTCACCCTAGCCTGACATGGCTATTCACTCCACACTTCTGTTGTTTCTGGTCCTCTGGCTTTGAACTTACGGTTATTCCTGTGCCATTGGGACTGGTTGGCTTGAGCACAGGAGTAGCAAGGGGTCTCTAATGTGGCAAATGAAAAAGGGAAGACTTAAAGGAGAGGCTATCAATACTTCTACAAGACCTCTGGATTGAAGATAGCAGAGTATGCAATCAAGCGGTTTTGCTTACCACTGGCAGCTCCAATCCAGTGGGCGCAGCCTTCCACAACAAAAAAGAGGCAATGGCTCTATTTAGATTACCGTGCTGCTGTCTGTGCTGTCACATGAATGTGCTGTCACTGTGTTAGGTGTGCCAAGAAGCTAATGAGCTCCTGTAGCTAATGTGGCTATATGTAAGCTGCAGCTTAGAAACACCCTGAGGCAATACTTGTGCCTCAGTTTCTCTGTAAATATTCCCTATCTGTAATAGTTCTTTCCTAAACTATACTTGCAACTGAAAGTTGCTGAGATAACAGGAAATGGGGGTGTAGGAGTACAGCAGTGACATGTTCTACAGCTGACCCAGGAACTCCAGGGTAAAGGTATGAACCACCAGTGACTGATGAAATTAGCTTAATCATTAGGTCTGAATGTATAAATGCTGTAGTAAAAGAACAATCCCAGTTTCTAATATATCTTCCACTTCCATAGAAAACTTTACCTAGCACTGATGCCAGTGATACAAGAAATAGGTGTTCTTTCTGGGAAAGGTCCAGCAGCAAAGGCCGACTGTGTCTCTGCCATTTAAAAAGACATGCTGTCTGTAGGAGGAGAGAGGAGAACTTGCACAATCAGGTGAACATTTATTTTCTCCATCTTTAAACTCCGGTACACTGTATCAGAAGACACCCCAGCCTAATTGGGTCTCTGTGTGAAGTACGTAGCCTCCTAGTTAATGAGTTACTTAATAGCTCATAAAGTGTCCTCTAGGCTCCCCTCAAACTATAACCATTCCCAGGCAGCAAACCAAGCACTTATCACACTTACAGACAGTTTTAATATCAAAAGTCAGAAAGCAGAAGAAAGACTAAATAAATAAATTTTTTATACTTTTTGTTGAGGGGTAGGGGGAAAGACGGGCATTCTGTCTGCATGTTAGGGGACAGGCCCTTCTAGACTGCTTTTTCCTTTGGTCATTAAAATGCAGAGAGACAATAAAGCTGTGTAATCATCCTGTAACACTTCAGCACAAGTATTAAACCAGGATCTTCTACTGAGTTAAACCGAGACCCAAGATTTTCCTGGATGTTATGCACAGCCATTGACAGCTCACACAGACTGCAGCAGGAGCCGAGCACAGCAGAAGCTAAGCTTGGCTTCCTCTGGATCAAAGGGCACAATCCTTTGGCACCACAACGCCAGGTAAAGTGTCTAGATGGACTTTGAAATATGCCAGAAAACGCGAAAGTTTTCAAATTAACTTTTATGTTACATCCCACTCAGCTGGTGTAGAGTGCATTAAATGCTACCATGGAGTGTGTCAGAGCATACTCCATAGAGGACATTTAATGTTAATGTCAGCACTTACAGGGTCACTGGCAATAACAAGTGGTTATCTAAGTGACTGATGACCCAAGCCTCTGGCACAAAGGTTGTTATTTCTTTTGTATTTGTGGTTATTTCCTACTAATAATGCATGTGTTTCTTTCCTCATACATAAAGCCTAAGAAATCTATTAAGATGACAGTATTTGAACAATAGTAAAATACAGTGCAGTTATGAACTATTTAAAAAAAAATTAGTAAGAATTTGAAACTATCTAGCATGTACTCTTAGGGATTTATCATTCTATCCTAAAGGGCTTTATTCCAGGAGAGATTTGGTCCAAATGAATATTAGTGACTTGCAGATGTGCAATGTATGCCTTAGCTAGTATACCAAATCATGAATGAAATCTTGGCAGGGAATATAGGGCACGTATTGGAAGAAGGTTTTCCAGACAATTGTGATTTCAACAGTTATATTGAATTTATAAAATACTTTAAGAGGCAACATTTCTTCATGGTGCATCCTTGTTATTTTCCATAGATTCAGCACTGCATGCAAAGCATACATTACAAATTATGCATGCTAATGAGCCAGTAGCTTATAAGTAAATGTATGTTCTCTAACAAACATAGACATTATACCTGTGCTTGCAGGCACACAGTTTGCACTATTTGATGTTCCTTAACTTTCTGAAGATCTAAGGTTGTTTCCACAAGAGAATTAAATACCTTTTTCAGTAATAATCCCTCCTTCCCCCCAGCTTTCTGGAGAATTTTGTTGACCTTTTTTGTTTATTCTTGCTGCCAAGCCAAAAAACTCACACAGTTAAGGCAGTATTAAGGTGACTTTTGTCATTTTTGTTTCCACAAGAGGCAGCTCCACTGACCCAAGAACCTCCGAGGCAGTATCACTTCACTCAGGTTAGCATGCATGGCTGTGCTGCTCGCTGCAGAGAAGACCTCAAGGGCGGGCATTTCGGCATGCTGCCAGCAATGACATCATCCCCCAGCTTACAAGAACCTTATAAGCTTGGTTTGGGCAGAGCAGATCTGGACAAGTGCCGATGTGCAGTCAGACACAAGAGCAAGGCAGAACACTGTTCCACCACAGGCTCACAGAAGCACAGTACCCTGCATCCCTGCAAACGTGGCTCTGGAGCCCGAGTACACTCACTTGGAGAAGCACAGGCCCCTGGTACAGCTCCCAGGAGCCACTTTTTTCTCCTTCTGCATAGGACTGTTTTAACACTCGCACTCTTTAAATTCCTTTTACCCTTGCAGCAACAAGAATTAGCTGGAGGCAACTGGTTACTCACTGACCTCTGATCCCACACGTATAACTGCCTGTGCTTTGCATCCACACCAACCCAGGCCAAGCTGTGGCTGTGCAGGCCCATGGAAGGCCCCGCTCCCAGTCCTATATGGCTGAGGAGTGGAAGGGGTACCTGAGCTGGAGGAGGTCTGCAGAACCTCACCATGCAGGGTGACGTTTGCCAAGGAAATAAGCAGGTTGGCTTTAAAAGCATGCTGTTCGATGATTCTGTTCTAAAAGCATCATGATACATTTAACCAAGTTGACAGAACAGGAAGAAAACAAGAAAACAAACTCAAGGCAAACTGCATTTGATCTGGAAATTATTAATATTTGAGACAATAAAGACAACCTCATTGAATACTATTTGCATAGATTCCCTCCTCGGAGCCAAACCACACTTTAAAGGACTTCATCTTGAAAGAGCACTGCCGAATTGAAACAGAACTACTACCATGACTAGAGGGCTGTGGTGCCAAAAGATGTCAGATTGAACACGAAACAGAATTTTCATTCTTTTGTGTACTCCATAAATATTAACAACTTGACACCCCATAATGAAAGCAAAATGCACTTAAGCACGGGCAGAAAAACCAAACTAGCCAACTATTCTTCTTTTAGGATTACAATTGAAAATTAGTGGTAGGGGTCAGAGTTTTCCAGCATAACTGTAGGTTGGGATTAACTCTATGGACATCCTGAGTGCATAGGAGGAGAATTTAGCCTTGAGTGGTGCTGGAGGATTGCAAACACCATGAAACAGGCACCCTACCCTTCCAGGGCTTTGCTGGATGGAAGCAGCTGCCCAATCCTTAAGTCAGCCAATTGGCCTCAGCCCACACTTAAGGCCATGAACAGAGAGGAGAGGTGCAGCACAGGACTATGGCACTTAGCTGGCCTGCTGAGCACCAGTCCTGAAGGAACCTCACCTGCTGTGGTCCAGAGGCAGAGCGTTACCTCCTCACATCCATGTGATGTACTGACAAAGTTTGCAAGTCACACAGAAAAGAAGAAAACTTCAATTGCTGGGCAAGAAGTGACAGGGAGAGCACAGCAGACAGGATTTGCTGCAATGCATTGCTTCGATTCGTATCAGTTGAGCATTTGCCTACCAATTCTCACTTTGCTCATTTATCTGATAGAAGGCTCTGTAAGTCTATAGCAAAAAAAAACCAAAACAAAACAAAACCAAACCCCAAAATCTCATAATTTAAATCATAAAAGATTTTTGTCTTGGTGCCCATGCCCATCAAAAACTTTTCTAGGCAAGAACTTCCACCAAGACCTATGACAGAAGAGAAGTTAACAGAGAGGTTCTGAGTATGTAGACTCCACAGGGGTGCATTTGGTTTGGCTCCACAAAATACTTCTATATATGGTTTGGAGAGAGCTGTAAAGGGCAGGAAATTGCCTGTCTGTGCATAAAGTAGTAAATGGTGAAGTATTTTTTTGAATTCTCCCCCCCTCTGCAGACCAGCAAAGGCTTTTGCATACACTATCAGGAAAGAAGCATATTTACAAATATTTAGGTGATTGCATAACAGAGTGAAAGACAATTCTAGCACTGAGAAGTGCACAAGTCACAGAAATATAGTTCTGTAGTACCTTGCTGCTCCTCTTATAAATAAAATTAAAAAGCAGAATGTTACTACCATCACATATTTTCTTCCACCAATTTTAGAGCCAGCTTCAGGAACCAAAGTGAGAATTAAAGGGGCAAAGGTGCATCAGGAAATAAAAGTGTTCCTAAGCTGAAATATGTCAACTTTTGACTCCTTCGGGTTTTGCAAGTCTCCCAAGAGCCGTCTATATGCCTGCTCCTTGTTTACCACAGTTTCATTTGCTGTGTCTGAGGCAAGAGGAAACTAACCTTACTGAGGGCCCTGGACACCAAGATGAATAATAGCTTTCCTCAAGGAAAGTTCATATTTGACAGTGAGGGCATGCACAAGGCTTTGCTTGCAAGCTTCTGTTGCAGGGAATCAGGGCCTGCCTGAGCTCAAAGTTGTTAATGCTTCCACATCCTCCTCCAGCACAGGAGGAAAGCACTGTGGAGTCTGTCCTACCATCTCCTACTGAGACACACTGTATTTTCATACTCTGGCAAATACAAACTGCGTGTGTACCGCCTTCAAGGAAGGCTTAGAGCTTTGCAATGCTCTAATCTCTACATTGTTTAGGCAATTTCATTGACCCTTTCTACTCTCCTGGCAGCTGCTTTAGGAGGACATGCAGAAGCAGCTGCTGTAGGAGCATAGGGGTGGTCCTGACAGAAGTAACTCACACCAATGCTTCTGGAAGAGGCACACAAGCCATCTCTTGCACCAGCACCTTTTTTAAAGGTGCCACAAAAATGCTCTGAGCTCCCTTGGTTGCTGTACAACATAATTCCAATGTTTGATCAGTTCCAGGAAGTGCTTTACAAGGCCAACTTACATTTTAGACCCAAAACACCTCCAATAACAATGAGACAGAAAAAGAGCTGTAGAGGTATTTTACTGCCCAGCCAGAAACATGTTCTGGTTAGAAGCTTCTACCTTAACCCCAGCAGCCTACCCAACAGATGTTACTATGCTTCCTGGGGCTCAGGATGACTTGATCCAACTTAAACGTAAAAGTACATGAGAACAATATCAACACATTTATATAAGCGACAAATGTGTGTTTTAAATTAGCTTGTTCCACAAACATAGGCCATTGAACAGCCCCATCTGCACATGGGGAAGGCAGCAATGGCCAGGTGCGTGCGTAGGAGAGGGGAACGATGAAGCAAGGAGGTAAAAACTGGAACAAGTAGCTGAGTGCAATGAGAGGAAAGACAAGGGAAGAGGAAAGAGGACAGAGCTTTTTAGTGCAGCTCAGCAGCACAGTGCTGACCTGTGTCACTGCTGCTGAAACTACTGTGAAGCAGAAGGGTAGTTCCAGGGATCCTGCAATTGCACCGCCACCGAGCTTCACTTTTCAGGGGCTTTCTGCAAGCTGCTGAGCCTAGGTAAGTCTGGCATTCACCCGAGTCTGCCTGGCAGCCCAATGGGATGCCTACAGTGTGACTGCCATACCATTTCACTGGGAACAAACAGGGGCCTGCAAGAGCAGGAAAGGAAGCGGCAGCCTGTTATCCTTGGGGTGGAAAAACCCCTAAGAAAAAAAACACACACCAAACAACAAACACCCCCAAAAACATCTTGGCCCACCTCATTGCCATCTGCTGACATGCAAGTGGAACAGGGATTTACAGTAACCCTGAGAGTGGCCAGAACCACTTTATGAATTTAACTCAAACATCTCATCTGGGTTTGAAAGAGGCTTTTTAAAAACCTACTAAAGCTCAAGCTGAAATTTTAGAGCTCCCAAGGCAAAATCCTTGGCTTTGACCAGGAAGCACAGATGGCAAGTGCTCAGGGACAGCAAGACTACAACAAAGCAGGAAACACCTCCTCTTGGAAATGGGAGCTACGTGGAGAGGGAATCCATAAATACTCAGCGCCTGGGGTTTGGTCTGGAGCAACAGCCACAGGTCTCTGTGTCTGTTTAATGATCTTTGTATCATTAAACCTCCTGTTTTCCTAGTTGCAGATACTAGCTGGGCGCTCCCTTGGAAAACCTACGGCATTCCATACCCAAATTTTGAAATTCAATGGACATTGGCCATTTAAGTCCCACAGGGACACAGGAGTATATTCTCAATTTCTGTGCACCTTCACCTTTATGCATGTGCTTAAAATGACTGCATTTTAAGTGTCACTGAAAAGGATGTGTTAAATATGCTTCCACTGGCTTTAGACAATCCCAGCTTTTTACCAGAGGAAACTGAATAAATAAGATTTTAAATAAAAATTACAAAACCTTTTAAATAGACACAGCCAAATCATTCTGTTGAACCTTTTGATATATACTAAACCTACCACATTCTTTTAAAAAATTACAATTTTTCTAATTTAATTTAAACCAGCCATGAAAACAAAGGATTTAACTGCACTGCAGTTAATGATTCCAATAAAAAACCCTAGCTGTTTACATGTTCAACACAGAGAGTTTTCCTGGCCCCTTTTAGCTGTCCATACAATACATTGTTAAGTTAACACTTAATAACACCAGATTAATATATAACAGAGAGAGGGTGTATTGTAGCCTCATTTGCTCCATTTAGCAAGTTCTATTAAATTCTGGTTTTCTCCCTTAGAAGATCATAAATATGCCAGTGCTCACCTTTGAGAATGAAAGTCTAAAGTGCAACTTCATCTGGGCAAATCACTTGGCAAGTAATTTGTGACCCTTGATTTTAAATCACATTAAGAGTACCTATTCTGCTAAATGGGGGACCTGAGGCCAACTGGAGCATGAAGAAGAAGAGCAGGTTAGTTGCCCATTTCCCCCCACCTCTCTCCCCAAGCCTGTGAACCTACCTGAGAGCCAGGCTGGTCCCACACAAACACTGCTGACCACAAGCTAAAGAAACACTACCTGCAAGTCTTGGCTTTCTCATGAGTATCGCTGTACCAGCTGACATTTAGGGGAGCCTGTCTCTTGCCAGCTTGTGGTGGTGTCTGATGGATGTTACTGCAGCAAGGAGCACTCTGACATACTGAAACTGCTATGAGTTGCTAAAGGATACAACACACCCATGACAGGCTAAAGCGGACTAATAACAACCTCCCCGTTCTCCACCGTTGGAAGGGGGCAGCAGAAAACTCCAAAACAGAGTTTGCAGCAGGGATTTTTGGAAAAGATATGTAAAGAAGACCACAGCTCAGGTTCCTGGGGAAGCCCAAGAACCCTCAATATAGGAGGGGGGGACTTGCCTTTGTAACAGAAGTATCTTTGTTCAACAGCAGCCCAAAGGTCGGTGCAGGAAGCCAGGTGCCCAGTGGGAAGACTTACAGAGTGACCCAAGAGTACCTGTGCTGGAGGGAGTGAAGGAGCACATCCAGCATCCACATACAGAACTAGCTCATAATCATCAAGATGGATACAGGGAGACTTCACCAGTCACCACTGTTTGTTACCATCCTTTTAACCATCTCCTTAGTCTGTATTGACTTCCCTTATCCCCTCCCTAAACCAGAAAGGCTGTTGAGCTGGATGCTGCTACACCTGCACTGCAGATATGTCCCCCAGCCCCTGTGCTCACCCAGAAATCACAGTGCAGCTGATTATGTCCACCCTGCTCTGAGCAAGTGGCACTGCCTCCCTGACTCAGTGCAAGATTTGTGCTAGAGTTAACTTGGGAGCAGCTATGAATTTAGGTTCCCTGCTTTTTATGGGTCTGCAGGGGTAACAGTAGCTTATACTTTAGTACAGTCTAACCACTAGTTCTCTTGCTGATGCACTTGGTCCTTAAGATTTAAGGAAGGCCTGTGTTACAGGAACAGGAAAACCAAAACAAGTGTAGGAGAAAAATACATTCTGGCTAGAACTTCAGCAGGGATATGGTTCTCTTGTTAATGACTGCAAATATATGAAAGAACTATAAATAAAGCTACAAATATGTCAAGGTGTGATTAGCAATGAGAAAGCAGAACTCCTGCTCGTGCGTTTCTGCAGTGCTGACCAACACTCAGGGTTTTGAAAGCAGTATGTGGAGCGTGCATCTTAGCTCCACCACTGGTGTCCAAACTCTTTCAAAGGACATTCTTTTGGGTTTTTGCCAATCACTTAGTGCTTTGTACTCTTATCTTAACCCCCACAGAAATTAGGCATTCCTAGCCATGAAGATTAGTTCAGGTTCAGCTCTAGCATGTATACATTTTTGCCAGTTGTTATATGTAATGTACTATATATTCTAGTATAATGTAATAAATTACAGCAATTTAGCAGTAATAGAGTATGCATTTTTACACAATATTATAATAAACACAAATTAAGAGAGAGTTTCTAGGCACATCTTCTTTCTAAATCACAAACATAGTTGTGATACTTTGTAAATTATGTGAATTAATACAGTTGCAACATTACCAGAGCTCTCTGGCCTCATACTGATATTTGGCGAGAAGAACCTGAAACTTCCCTGCGTTAGGAAGACCACAGAAAGCTTCTATGTCCTTTACTTCCAGGTGGCTGTACTAAAAGTGCCAAGTACAATTGAGCATCCACTGATGAGCAGCTACCTAAAACAGAGGAATACAGAACACTTCCAGGCCTCATTCTCCACCACCAAGTTGCACTTGGAAGAGATGGGGAATGTCTGCACTGTGCAATTCAGTGCAGGGCAGATACCCAAGACCACTGGGGACCTGAAACAGTGCTGCCACTACAGCAGGGTGCTCTGCCCAGGATAATTAGTTGGTCTACAAAGATCTAGGACAGCTCAGCTGCTCCCAGGGTGAGCACCCACCTGCAGCGAGCTGTTCTGTGCATCCGTTCAAATGCCAGGCTTCCAGCTTCCCTACAGGTCACCTGGACTGTAGCATGCACAAAACAAAAGCACACAGCCGCCAAGCTTTTCACAATTGCATGTTCTCCTTTCAGAGGGCTTTACCAGTTACACTGGGTTTGGCTAGCTAATTTTCTTCATAGTAACTTGTATCATGCTATGTTTTAGATCTGTGGTGAAAATGGCGTTTTCACTCCTAGATGCCCATGTTGAGGCACCATATCATATCTCATCTTGTGTAGCCCAAATGAGTGACAATACACACCACAGGTAATCACATTGTCTAGAGCATCTGCATTTGAGGCAAGAGGAGCTGAGCCCAGATGGGTCAGTTCCCAGCTGCAAGGGCACTCTTACAACTTGAAGCAGCCAACTTTTATTCAACTGCATGGAAAAGATTTGTGGAGAAAGAACCAAAATGCAGTGGAAGCTGCAACAGCTGCAGAGGCTGGTGACTGGAACATTCCCTTATGTAGATGGAAAACATAAGACTCAATTCTTTCAGCCTGAGCTCTGTACTCTTCGTGGTTGACATTCCCATGAAAGAGCTCATTGTCAAATACAACATTAGCTGCTCAAAATACACACCTTGCCTGTATGTTATTTCTCCCAACACATTTGTTCTTCTGCAGCTGCTTCCAGTTCCACTGCCTAGGTACCAAGTCAAGTCATCTAAAAGGAGGAAGGCAGAGATTCATGCTTTAAGAGATTAGTGGATTTTCCCCCATCTCTGTACTGTTCTCCCCATATTTCTGTAAGGCTGGAAATGCCTTGTCCTACCTTGGCATTTCCACCCTTTATACAGTGTTCAGCCAACTCTTCTGTACAGCCCTGCCAATTAATTAGCAGCTGCACTACAACATGGATGATGGTGGTGGATGTCTTACAGCTGTGCCAGCAGAACGTGGGCTGCAGTACACCACTAGCTGGTAAGCAGCACATGAAATACCTGATACCAGGAGAAGGGCATTGGACAAGGCCACTGCTCGAGTTGAGCCCTGCTTAGGGAAAAATCAGAACAAGTTTCTCACCATGACATCTTTAGGAGGGTGGCAAGGTGGGCAATGCCAGGCTGGTGGCCAGCTGCAACAGCCCTGGGTGGTGTTTCCCTTTCCCCAGTTCTAATGTGGGAAGCGTTGCCAGCAACGGGCATGAAAAGTTTTCCTGGTAGACCAGAAGCTTGTTGCATTTTGCAAATTAGCTTGATCTTACCCGAGGAAACATGCAAGAGTCCCTTATAATGTTTCTAATGGCTGCTAAGCCTCGGAGCTAGCATAAAGTAATGGCTTTCAGGCTGTTTATTGCTCCCTGCCACCCCAAAACCTGTCTACCTTTTGCTAACAGTAACCTTATGTTTAGAGAGGCATTTGCAGTTTATTGTACCATTATTTTATGTAAGCTCCAGCTACTATTTGCTATGGACTCAGAAGGTGTCTCTGAAAGCATTTCTGTTTACTTCCCTTTCCAAATAGTAGCAATCCTAAATTTTCTGCATTTGGCCACACATAATGTGTGTCTGAGGAAAAGAGACCAAATCCTGAGGTACAACACAGTAACTATACATTTAGTTACCAGTGGAAATTACATATTAACAGCTGTTAATAATATACTTGAATAGCTAATTCTGAAGCTTCTCTCTCTTTTCTTGGTTTTCAGCTCAGTCCATACAGCCCTAGGCAGTTGTGAGCTGCTTCCAAAAGGATCCACAAAAGATCATCTCAGAAAAGTAAACATGTCAAATTTCAGTCTCCAGAAAAAGGAGAAAAGCCAGTGCTCCATATTAATAAAGAGAGCTGAGTCTGTATAATCAGGGCTCATATCACATATTACTATGCATGCTAAACCTACTGTTTATATTATAGATGTACCAAAAGCCTGTAGTTCTGGCCACTGCACATTTGGAGGTATATGGGTTTAGACTTTAAGCAGTTTTAGAACAAAGCTAATCTCACTCTGGAGCTAAAAAAAAAAATTAATATAAGCAAGACTTTCTCATATCAGAAATCCTTCACATGTTTGTTATTACATGAATCCTCCAGAATATTTTCTAGCAGAAATACTTGGCACAGTAAGAAAGTTCCTATGTATTTGTTCAGTTAAAAGAAATAAAATCAAATTAAGATTGCAAGGCTAGTGATGCAGTCATACCCCTGGATATAACCCGAGACTCAGACAAACCAGTAGTGGGAGGATCATTTATACTTAGCGACTAGGCTGTCAGCGTGAAACCTCAAGTGGGTTGTAAGTGTAGGGTTGACTGTCTTTGGGTTTTTTATATTTGCTGATTCAGCTCTGACGATCAAGGGATGTTGTTCAATTTGTCTAAGCAGACTAAATCAACTGATTTCATATTTATTTCAGTTTTGTTTGCCTTATCTCAATCTATCTGGCTGATAACCAGGCCTGGCAAGAAACACCGGCATTTTCTTTAATGATCACCTTCTCCAAATATGATCTCACTCATCTTCAACACCCTTGAAAGTAAATATGCACAAAACCAGACATACACAAAAAGACCCCAACTATGACCATTAAGAGTAGAAAATCCTTTGTATGCCACACAAAACCAGAACTAAAGGCTCTTGGTCCACAGGAGGTGCCTGGTGTCAATTGCCAAATGCACTGCCAAACAGATCAGTAATTTTGGGGTTTATTTGCTTTGGAAGTTTTTGAAGTGTTCGTCAAGCAGCAAAACACCTCACACCATGTTTCCTTCAAGCCTGGCCATATGCCTCATGTTGACCTTGCCCACAGTTGCTGGTCGTTATTAATCAGAAACAGCTCCTCTCTCTTTTCCCCGTCCTTCAAAACCCTTGTCTTTAAGTGGGTTTGGTGCCATTTTCAGAGGGCCAGTCCAAGAAACTGAGAACTAGAAATTTTCTGGTTTCCTTTCTTTTTTTGTTAAGGTGTAGTTTGTAGGCAGTCAGAAGTGACATCACTTTTCTAACATATGTTCCTAACCATAGGTGGTGGGAATTCCAAAGCACACTCAGGACTGGTCTTCTCTCTTTTCACACTTAATCAATAGTAAGACTTCAATTGATCCTAATTGAAACTGAATTTGGTAAGCACTGGGGAAGCCTCACTCAAAGTAGAATAATTGAGGAGTCAGACGAAAGCAACAGCCTCCTGGATTTCAGGATTAAAAGCAACACAGGACTCTTAATCTTTCTCCTCTTTGCCCATTTATGACCAGCATTGCCTGGGCTCCTCAGACAGATAGTATCCATCTCTGCAGAGCAAACATAGTCAGGGGCTACAGAAGTCCAATTGCCTGCATAAGCCCTCCTGCTTTCCAAAGGCTCTCTCACCTTCCTACACAGTATGAAAAAATAATAATAATCAGGCACTGTTTTGATAGAGACAAAGTGGTTGTTCAAATAGTTCTGCTAATTTCACAAAGATGCGTGATAATGCTTCACATATGGCTCTGTGCCTTTTAATAACAGAAATTGAACACACATTTCAAGACACAAGTTTTGTTGATATGCTGCTGATAGTCCAGAGTAACTGTTTGCCTTGTGGTTTTAATTATTCTAAAGACAGCCCAGGGATCATTTACCCAGAGCTAATGGGTTTATGGGCTCTTTAAGAAGCATGATAAGCCCACAGATGTGGCAGTGAATGGCATGCAGGTCAGAGCTACCACAGGGGCCAGTAGTCTTGGAAGATGAGAAGGTCATAGGGAAGGATTTATACTGTAGCCTCAGGCCTCTTAATTATCACATGGCCGTTAGGATAGTTGTGCTCTGTGTAAACATCTCTGTTTTCTCTGGAGGGGACTCTGATCTCGAGGGCACAGTCCCAAGAGGCAGTTCCTGGCTTCACAACGCTGTACCCAAGGATAGGGCTGGACCACTCATGCCAGAGAGCAGGCCCTGAGGGTCAATCTCCTTGTTCCCTCCTCAAAGGGCCTGGCACTTATCCATGGTAGTCATCCACACCTGCGCAAGCCAGTCTCCCATACAGCCAAAATACATCAGGAGACCACAGCTGTTCTGCTGTCCCTATGCACATGCCTACCTTGCCAAAACCCCATGCCAACCCTGGGCCTGTTTGAGCTGGGATAGAAGCTGGACAGCTGGAAAAGGACAGGCTGCAACTAGTTATACCAGCTAAAATGACAACATTTGGCTGCTAAAATAGATTCTGGTTGCCATTAAGCCCTGTGCCAGGAGTTAGGCCAAGATGGTGATAACACTGTACCATCAATAGTGTTAGGGAGTGCGGGGAAAAGGGGCTTTATCTTGTGTTTATGAACAGGGACCATACCTAGGCCTCTCCATAGCAAGGGAGAGCCTTCCCATGGCTGCAACTTCTCCGAACAGCAAATATGGGGGGTCTGAAACTACATCAGGATATTGTAGGCCCAACTCCCTCTTAACACTGATCTAACACAAAGTCAGTGGTGCTATTCCTGGATCACACCAATATAAGGTGGGTAGGAATCTGGTCCCTTCTGTACAGGCTGTGTTACACAATATTCAGCATAATTTCTTTTAGAACACTACCTGTTAATCATTCTAGACAGTGACTCATTTTAGGAATTAAATATAACCAACTCATTGTATAAACGAAACATCTTGAAGCTAGAAGATGATTTTATCCAGAAAATGAAAAGTACAGACAGAGTACGCAAGAAGCCCTAAGAAGTAGAAGCCAACAGTGTCTTAGGTTTAAGAGTTTACAACAGATCTAGAGTGTCTGAAAATGCAACAGGGTGTTTCCCTCTGCACTGGTGGAAAGTAGGAGGCCAGCAGCCTCACAGACACCAACACAACCAGCCCCCTTGTCAGGGGCTGCAGAACCATGCCTCCCAGTTCTGCAAAGAAATTTGCAGTTCACGTGGACTTTCAGAAAGGGATAAGGACTGCCACATTAGAAGTGTCTCCTTCTTTGCGAGAGACCCTATCAATTTTGCAGAGGTTTTGAGCCCATTATCACATTACAGGTAGACAGTTGTCATAAAGCATTAGATCTAAGCAAGGCTGACAGCATAACTGCAGGCTAGCTCCAGGCTTGGCAGTCTGTGCAGCACCTGCAAGCTCAGGACCAGTGTGCTCCATGAAGAGACAAGCTGGTGTAATCTGCTGTGAATCACTTTGAATTGCTGCCCTTAATTGACAGTGCAGTCAAGACCTGGCCTGCTATAAAGCACTGGTATACACTTGCTCTTGCCAGGAACCTGCTTGCCCTTAGATGAGCAACAGCTTGAGTGCCACCTTTTTTTACTAGAGTAAGAACTCTGTATTTTGCTCTGCTCTTTTGTTACTGCACGCTCACCATCATCAGAAGAATAAATAAGAATGTTTCTCCTGGGAGTGTGGAGGTTTTACAGGTGTTTGTGGGGAAAGCAGTCAATATGCTGCTACCCTGGGGGAAAGGAGAGGACACACACTTCAGATAAAGTCATGAAAGCCCAGACCCTGGAGAAGCACACAACCAGCATCAAAGTGGTATGGAATAAGGCTCTCTGAGCAAAATGGCAACAGCATTCTGGCATCCTGACACATCATTCAGGTTTCTCAATATCTTTTCTTACGGAGTATGCGTGGGAAAAGACATCCAGATGATACGGACAGCAGAGGACAGAAGTCATGATTGTCATCCTTGCACTCCAACATGAACCTAATTCTGTTCTCTCCAAGCCAGCAGGCATTTGCCAGATATTTCAACAGGCAGATGCCAAAACTTCCTTGGCCAGGTGAGGAGGATTCCTCTTTTATCTACTGCTGTCTCAAGTCGCCTCCTAAACAAACTCTCACTTCCTTCTGTTCAAAGCTGGGACACCTCCTTTGGCTTCAAGTTTGTTGTTCTCATTGATGCCAAAATCTTAATGGACTTTTAGATCCAAATTCTTATTTATGCTGTGCTGGAAGCATCAAGAAACTGAAAATGAAAGTGCTCAAATGCCTAGCTCCTGTGGTACCAATACAGGATGTAGAGATGCCAGAAAACAAAGGGGATTCAGGCCTTAGAGGCCCTTTAGAAGTCTCAGTTTTTTAATTAAACATCAAAAAACCTTTGCTGAAAAGATTAGGGGGCAACATTCAGAGCATGCTGGGGGGACATTCTGGCTGCTGAGCCAAGTCCCTTCTCTGCCACAGACGCAATTGTTTGCTTCCTGGTGCGAAGCCAGCTGAAAGAAAAACCATAAAGAGATCACATGGTTGAAAGGAGCAGTTTCCATGACCAGACAAACCCTTCTCCTTATTCTTTTAAAGTCTGAGGGGCCCAGACTACAGTACCTGGCCAGACTGACAGCTCAGAGCCACAGGATTTACCCAGGACTACACGCTGCATCCTGCACCAGCTCTGCCTTCTTCAGCATCCCCAGGGACCAGTCCAACCTCTTCGGTGTTTGCTTAGCCCTGCATGTTCCTTTCAAGGGCTGATTTGTAAGAGGGACCACCAGCAAAAAAAATGTCAGATCTGGTTTACGACTTGGTTTGAAGGCATTTAGATAGAAGAATAATTGCACAGGGATGTGGTTTACTCTGGAGAAATAAAGGCTGTGTTTAAATGTCTGAAATTCCTGGTGACTCTAATAATTGCAACCTCTGCCTCAATAAAATGCACAAATAATGTTATTGAAACATTTCCAATCAAAAGGTATTATTTTTGGTTTAAAACAGATGCAGTAGTCAGTATTTAAAAGGAAGACGTCTGGGCGGGCTTACCTCTATTTCAAGGGAAAACTACTGGAACATTGGTTCAGTCTCTCTTTCTCTGTTTTTATAGCCAACTTATTACAACATTAAAACCTTCATACAGTTCCTCTGTTACTTTTTCTAACCAACTGGAGAGTAGCTCTACAGTCATGAACTGAAGAGGTTTTATTGCATTAAGGTGTATTTAAGAGCTTGACCTGGTAAGCCACCACATCCCTGGAGAAGCTCTATCTCTGCAGTAGCTGAGCACCCTCAGTATTGTGCCATGTCAGCTTAACAGGCACCAGCATTGCTCCAAGCATGGCTATTGCACCAGTCTAGCAGGCAACAAATGAATTTAGAAACTTAGGTGCCCCCTGCCAGTTTTCACTTGGAGGATCACAGGGCTACATGACAATGGCTTGTAGGTTCAAGACTGTATTTTCAGTGGCATCTTGACACTTCAAGATACACCAGACACCTACCAGTAAGACTTAGAAGGTTCAAGCTTGTAAAGTGCCCACCTGCAGCTTTAAATGCTTAAATAGCAAGTGCCTCTCTCTCTTCTGAAAAGGGAACTCGGGATCCTCAGCACTCTTGGAATTTTGCCTTGAGCTCTCTGCTGACCTGCATTGCTCACATGAGCAAAATCAGATGCATCTCACAGAAGCTGGCAGAAATTGGGCCAGTGTTTCATGATTCATGTGCCTATAGGATTAGCTATAATTAGTGTCTTCAAGTAAGACAATAACTGTATCATGCTATTGCACTCCATGGATGCAGTATCAGCACATATGGAAGACATTTATTACTATAAATATTCGGGCACTTGATAGTTATCCAAAAATACAAAATCAGGTTAATCATTCTATCCTACAATCCCTGGCAAGAGATTTGAACTCAGGTTTTTCTGGCTCAGCTTAAGGTTTTACATATATGATCACTTCTGCCAGCTGGCAGAACTAAAATCTTAGGCTGAAGTAGTTCTCCAGCAGCCAAATCTATCTGCACAGTAACATTAAAGAGCTTGGCTTTTTGCAAGCCATTCACTACCTAAAGATATCTTGCTGCTGCATATAGCTATGAAAGTTTATGTAGAACAGGTAGAAGAATTACTTTTCAGAGTTAATAATTAACGTCTCTCAGGGGAATAACCAACTGAGGCTACTGTCTTATTTCCAAAGGTTGCCCATACATGCTGCCCACACATTATACATGGGTAGCTATGCTGTTCCCACATGCATATGTGTTAAGTTGTTTCCAAAAAATAAGCTGGAAGAGGAAACCTCTAAATGCTAGCTAGAATGCATAGCTAATCATCAGAGCCGAGGCATGGCAGAATAAACTAACAAACCTCCCGTCAAAAAGCTGTTCAGCAACATCAGCACCAGTGGTTATTCGACTTCCAGTAACACAGCACACCATCCTTGGACTCATCAGCTCTCCCACAAATGCAATAAAATTCAATGGCCATTTTATGATCTCCTATTAGGTGTCATAAAACCACAAGACCCATGTATTACTTCCCAGCCCTGCTTTTTAAGGGAAACTGGTGGAGTTCAGTGCACACAGGTCCATGATTTGTGAATTTACAGCAAGTACAGTCACACTCTCAGTCCCTGGATCTGTCTCAGCCCACCTGCACCGTTACGCATGTATACAAGATGAAAACATTTCTCAGATACCAAATATTCAGAGGCCTGGCCATGGCTCATGAGCCCAGTCGCAGCTCCAGGTTTGGTAACAGGACAGCTACTTTCTCTGGACAGAGTCAGAGCCAAAAAAATACACTAATGGATCAGTGCCAGCCCAGCACAGATGCACCCCAGGCACCCCTGCAGTGAGGTTCTGAAACTGTAAGGCTCTGCAGAGCCAGACCAGGACTCTGCAGATCCAGCACACAGTTAAAGCCTCCATCAGGAGCCAAGCTGGCTCTTTGCGGAGGCTCTGTAACACATCTGTACCCCAGCCTTCAATGCATCCCAGAGTGGATATACTACCTAGGTTATTGCACCACTCATCAGCTTATGACCAGCTGATGGGAAACAGAAAAGCTGGTGGGATCTTGTTACAAAAGATTACAAAAGAGAGCAGCATCTAGTAGGTGAACACAGCAATGCTGATGCCATCTGGGACGGGAATTCCCCCAATCACATATAACTGCTCAAGTGTTAGGCTTTAAAACAATTTTTACTTCTTTTCCCCAAGTAGCATTGACTTAACATCCCTGAAGAACAAAACTTTCCCACACCACCACAGTACAGGTCCCAGGTACATGAAACATTCCACCTTTGAGCCATGTGCAAAAAAGCTGAAGCGGGTAGAACACATACGAGGTTTTTGCAGTACATAACATAGGGCCTCACATTCTTCCCCTTCACTTGGAAACTTCAGGTAACTCAAATCGAGGAGTTTCAAGCTTTCCCTTCCTAACCTTCACCTACTCCGCAGCTTACAAACGCACCACCACCTCACACACTTGCTCAGGGAGCATCCAGACTCTTCCTCCTTACCCTGACTACTTCCAGGATGAACGCACCAGCACATTCCTCTTCTGCTGCCATTCCTGCTCCTCTATCAAATTGCTGTAGTTAGCCCACTCTTCCCTGCTTACTCTTCCAGGTCAGCACATAACCACAGGCTCCTTACCCGAGACCACCTCTTTCTTTTACTGTACATGACAGTCTCCTCCAGATTCCTTCACTGTCTGCTACTTGAAAAAAAGCCCTCTTGACCCTGGCAGGAAAGCAGTAGGCTGAGCCAGTTAAACCCCCTCACGAAACACACCTTGAGGCATTTAAGCAGGTGGCCCCATTCCACACCCCTACCCAGGTTAGATCTTGGAGCTGAGTGAACCCTGCTCTGGGCTGGTAGCTGCTGCCCTAAACCACCTTTACCTCACAGTTCAAGGAATGTGCTTCTCCCTGCAGACCTTTCCACTGTGTTTTGGGCAGTAGGACAAAATAACCATGGCAATACATTACTAGTGCCTTGGTTCAGTTTGGAAGGCTGGATCACCATCTGGATACTGCAGTGGTTGACATACCCATTTACATGGCCATATATGTAGTATGTAATGTGTATATACCTGTATATGCATGTATATACAAGCATTTACCAGACAATACACTATGTTTATCCATAGAACCTTAACTAACATTGCATCAAAAGAAAAGAAACAATTTGCAGAGGGTGAGTGCCTGTTAATCATAAGCTAAAGGGGAAAGGAAAAATTTTAAGTGAGATATAAAGGGAGGAAGTGACTCAGTGGGTGGGAGGGAGGGGACAAGCATTCCAGACAGATGGGACATGAATAACTTTTCCATCTCCCTCTCTCTCTTCTCTCCCAAGTCTTGCAGGAACTGCTGTGTTGAAATAGTCAGTCATTAACTATTTGATGAGGTTTTAAAATCTGAACTGAATTCTCTGAATGTAACCAACTATTATTACAGGGTCTGCATCACAGCAATGCAAGTGTTGGAGCCCTTTGGCAAGCCATAGTGGTGAAGGCAGGCCTGAGCACTCTGTAGGAAAAGCCACTAAATGGCATCAGTTGTTTAGCTGTGCATAGCCTTGGTAATGCTGCAGGAATCAGAGCAGTGGTGATTAGTGAGTGTGCAGACCAACTGTGACCAAGCAACAGGGCATCCATCAGCACAGCCAGCACAAAAGCTGACATTCAGGCTCTGCTGGCATTGCTCAGCCTGCAGGAGAATCAGGGCCCAGTATGCACTGGGCGAAGGTCACGCTGAAGGAAATAACTGTGGTCTTCCAAAAACCTTCTCGCTTTGGCTGTCCTCCTGCGCTGCAGTCCCTGGGGTAGATTCTTCCACCAAACATCATCCACCTTTCCAGAAGGCTGGGGCGCAAGCAAAAATGCCCTTTGGTGCTAGTTCAAGGGCAGGATTCAGACCACAAGTGCCAATAAGTTCCCCTGCTGCCCATGGGGAATCTCTCCTGCGCAGTCCACCTTATGCTACACAAACAGGCTCTGAAAAAAACCCGAATGAAGTATTTCCCTTTCTGAATGCCAAAGGCTAATTGACCAGCATGAGACCTGCTGAACTTGGTGGAACCAGGGTGGATATAATCACTCAGGAGAGCCAATAACCAATTAGCTGAATGGCTTCAGCAGTTTTGAGGTCTGCCTCTTTATTCAAGAGCAAAATAAAGATCAATTTCTTAATAAGCTTTGTAATATCTGCTATTCCTTCCTTCTCATTATTATTATTAGCAGCAGTGTTTTGTGCATGTAATGAAAGAGTAAGACAAGGGCTGGAAGAGCCTGAATGGTAGAGAAGGAGTAAGCAAAGTGTCAACCCAAAACACCATATATGCATATGCATACACATACACATATAAAACAGGAAGGCTGTACAAATTATCTACAGCACAGGTACAGCAGGTCATGAGGGGTTTCTTACCACAAAGTAAGAGCCTACCCCTGCTGGTAACTTTTACCTATTTATCAGAGGTTTGGCACAAAGAAAAGCCACACCTAGTGTGGCAGTATCAAGCCTGGCCTGGCCTCTCCAGTGCTGCTGCAATGGCCATGGGCTCACTGTAGCCCATGGGCTCAGCCAGTTGCTTCCATCAGGCTGAGACCAGTAGGGGCCAGTTGGTAACCAGGCATGGTAACCAGAGCACAGCTGCTCACTGGCCCTGCTGCCGTGGCAGCGCATGGCAGACAGGGCATAAGTACACTGACCCTTCTGCCACTGAGCACACTGACCTCTGGCTGAGGCTGAGGTAATCTGCCACTGCTGCATCCATCAGAACCCCAAGAGATATGCTCCTCAAATCCCATCATTGCATTGCCCTGTAGTTCCCCTATGTGTTTTGCTTTTGAAATTGCAGGTTCCTACTCTCCCTGCAGCTACATCAGTTGAAATCACATTCCCTTTGTCAGAGAGCCTTCAGCACTCTTTGCTGTCTCCTTTCTTGCAGTAAGGCAAGAAACAGCAGAGCAATGTACAGATTCCTCCCTGCCTCCCAATTCCTCTGTTTCTCCTTCCCTGAAATCAGGGCTACTTGGAGCTAACAACCTCACCCATGAAGACACAAACAGCATTGTCTACATTTTTCAGCATCTCCCCCATACACCATCACGTGTTGTCGGGCAGCCTTCTTGTGCAAGTGTGTTTCCCTTTTGAATACAGGACTCTGTGTGGCCCAGAGAAAGCCTCCTCCACAACAGCAGCAGCAAGACTGCCTTCCTTTCTCCTGTGTGCGTTTTAGCTGAGAGTGTTTTACCAGACTGCGCAAGCAAAACATTGCAGAAGTCATCTCTAAAGGAGAAACTGAGCTCAAGAGGAAGGGTTAGGGTTTTTTTAAGGAGCTGTAGCTGGATAATTGTCCAAGACAGACTGGCTTGTTGACTCTCTCACAGCAAAAGGCACAGGGCTGTTTAATTGATTTTAGCCTGTAACTAAACATATACTTCTTTCAATATAATGAACAGCGATGCTACAATAGTGCTCTCCTAATGTAAATTGATCCATTACAGATGAGTGTTTAGATCAATGTGTGATGTCCTGATTGGAAATAAAACTGTTTGCTCAAGATCGCTATAAAGACAACGGGCACTGATAGATGATATTTATGTGACAAGGAATGGCTCTTAAAAAGGAGATTGCCAAGACCATGTCCATCAATTATGAAACTAACATTCACCCAGCAGATACGCACACATTTGTAAAGGCAAGAAAGAAGAAAAGATCCCAAAGCCTTTGATGTAAAATACACAAGAAACTGGAATGGCAGAGAGTCTTGTCGAAAGCTGAGATAGCTTCATGGCCGCACACGGTGACAGCGTAAGTCAGACAGAGGAGCAAGAGCACTCACTAAAATCTCATAGGACGAATCTCTGTGGCTTTACACGGATGGGAGACCTGAAGGAACCCCTGAAGCCTTGTGAGTTTGCAGCAGCTGAAAGACTTCCCAGGTCTTTCATTTCCAGGGCTGCCTTGGGGCAGCACCACGTGTCCCAGTTCAGCATTCAGGGGACTGTAAAAGGTAAAACTCTTAATGGAAGAGGGCCACGTACAGCCCCTCCCTCTTTGTGGTGGGGACTGTGCCCAGCCAGGGCAAAGCTGCAGTCTCTGCAGGCTGGTGCAGGTGGGCTCACCTCCCTCAGACCCTTGGTGCTGCTCACTTTCCAGTGTGGAACACACCGTCAGCCCCAGGCACATGGGCACGGGTGACTGCAGCAGCCTGGGTAGGGGAGTGAGCACCCGTGGCCTTGTAGGACTGAATGACACCGTTTATCTAGCCGCACTACACTGGGGTTTGTTCCAGATAATTGCACCATGGTTTGCGCCCTATATGCTCACAACCCATGTTTTGTCATCTCGGTGCATTTAAAGTTGATGACTCCAGTTACCTTCCAAGTCAGTTGTGATTAACACATGTGCTTCTCTCCATGGTAGCTGTTACTTGTGGTCTTTTATTACCTTTCTTGCATGGGGCATTTTTGTTTTCTCGTTTGTGTTTTCTAAGAGCTGCAGTATGGCTTGCCTTTGTGCTGGATTGTGTTCCAGACATTCATTACTGGGGCAGCTTCAAGCACTTCTTTTTCTTCTAGGGATGAGCTTCTCCTTTGAAGCACTCTGCCGGAGCCCCGTCCTGGCACTTGGTGGGACAGTGCTGTGTCTGTACCACCACACGGGGCCTGGAGCCCTCGTGCCGGCCGGATCCCCAGCTCCGCAGGCAGGAAACCTGGTCAGGGCAGGGTGGACCTGCCCTGTCAGTGGCGGTGCTGGGGGGTCCCAGCAGCATGGCCTCCATGGGTGATTGACACAATCAGTATGGGCACCAGGGCCTGCCGCCACAGACACCACCACACCACCTCAGAAGCAAGCTCGCTCTGCCCACCCTGGCTCTTCCTCATCCCATTGGCTCGGGCACCAGCAGCTCCGCTCCTGATTGGCTGTGCCTGTGGTCTGTCACCACACAGGGGCAGTATGGGGGAAGGTGTGGGGTGCAGGTGCGCTTGGCCAGATGAGGTGTCAGACCATCAGGCTGCAGGCAGCTCTCCCCTTGCTCCAGCCGGGGCTCTGGGAAGCCTTCTGTTGTCTTTAAATGGCGCCGGTGCAAGAGTGGGAACATGTGGGCAGCCCCGGTGCCAGAGCTGGGTGGACCTGCTGAGATGGGAGGAGCCACCGGTTGCCTGAGGACTGGCGGTGTTCAAGGCCAGGTAGGACAGAGCCTTGGGTGACATGGTTTAGTGTGAGGTGTCCCTGCCCGTGGCAGGGGGTTGGAACTAGGTGATCTTAAGGTCCTTTCCAACCCTAACTATTCTGTGACTGTGGTGACGGGTAGGACGGCACACTCAGGGCCTGGAGCCTTGCACTAGCTGGGCAAGTGCTGGAAACAGCAGGCTTGCCTCTCATTTCAGTACCAGCCAGCCACAGATGGCCGTGATGGGACAGGGCTGAGCTGGCTTGGTGCGGTGGCACTCAGCTTGCAGGAGGTGTAATTGCTGTCTGTGAATGGACTGGGTGATGGGTGGCCAGAGGTCAGAAGGGGACGCTGGGTGGGGGAAATTAAATGAAAGGACAATGTTGACACAGAACAAATGATGCTAAACGGTCTGTGAAAACAGATCCATTAAGGAAATGATATTCTGCAACAGCAGAATAATACAAATTTAAATACAAATAGAGGAGGAAAATAGCCTTTAAATACAAACAGAGGAAACTTGTGAAACTGGTGGCTGAACCTCCTGGTGAAGGATTGCATTTGCTGGTCATGTCCTACTCTGCTGTCCTTGCAAGAGTCCCCTTCATGTCAGTCTGCTGTGTCTGTCCTCCCCTGAGATGTAATACATACCAAAGACTTCTTCTGGCCAGCTCTGATCATAAATAGCTGAGAATGTGTGGAGTGTAGCATATACTTTCATCACATGGTAAAGAGGGACTAAGGCTGTGTGAGCAAGGAACAGTCTGTTAGGGCAAGAAGGAGCTGGTCCCTCTACTCTCAAAGCCAAGGGCATGAGCTCCTACTGATCTGAATAGACTTGGGACATGGAGGGGTCACCTCTCATGTCAGTTTGTGAGGAAAGTGTTCAGGGACGTTGTGGTGGTTGTTGCTGCTTAGGCACTGCCACTCATGCTCAGGTTGTTCAGTTATTGCAACCCAGGAGCAGGCTTCCTGAGGATGTGACAGAGCAGCTCTGTTGCTCTCAGCACCATGCCAGCTTATGCAGCTTTGAATGGTGTTCCTCCAGCATCCTCTGTCTCCCACCTCCATCTGTATAAAAGAAAAGCACAGTGGACAAAATGGCTCAGCTGTGTTTTGGGTGTTGAGGAGGGCGCAACATTACCTCCAACACTGTTTCATGCTACCTTAACAGCTCTACAGTGCACAGAGGAGTGTGGTATGAAACAGATGAGTACTGCATTAGAAAATAGCTTTTCTGGGAGCAGTTGCCCTTTAGGGCAATGCTAGCAGTTAACTTTGTACTTCACAGTCCTACCACAGCATGAAGCACATCCATTCAAACATCAGCTCTATAGCTCTGCAGAACATGGGTTAAGAAACAGGCAGGCACAGGCCTGTTGGTGACACCTCAACAAGACCAAGACTGATGTCTTCCTCTGCAGGGGCACAGACAGGGGCTATAATATTTCTGTAGCTCTTCTTGTCTCAGAAGGGTTTTGTTCCATTCACGTGCAATTACTCTGTGTTTGGCCGGCACTTTCCACCCTGAAGGAAATCAGTCCCTCAGAAAGCCCTCGGTTGTGCCTGGAGTCACTCAGGAAATATTGGCCAGTGGCACATTCAGCCTGGTGCTGTAATGAGAGCAGGTCTGGAAACCTCCCCATGCCTACAGCATGGAGCCCTCAGAGCCGCCCACTGTGCGCACTCATCCTTGGTCTCACTTCAGTAGTGAGCAGTGATCAGGTTTATTCTCCTTGCCTGTTGCTCTCTTCGCTACAGCTCTCATCAGCAAAGGAGCTGACCTGGGTCTCAGCCAGGTAAACTCCTAGGAGGGACGCATGCCAGGTCCTGGCAATGCCAGAGGCACGAAACACTTCCAAACACTGCCCCAGAACTACAAAATCTCCCTCTATTACTCTTGCTCGAGTGCCAAATCAATGCATGAGACAAAGGAGAAATTATCTTCTCTGATCTTCCCTTGCCGGTATCTTTCCTGTGTCTGGATCTCAGAGCCACCTTACAGAGCAAAACCATCTGTTTTACTTCAGTAGAGCTCTGATTTCTGTTTGAAGGCACCTGACCTATCTCTCAGGCTGAAGAGCCCTATCTATACTGATCCAGGTATGAGATGTAATGAAAAGCTACAGTTCTGTATGTATTCTGCAGATATGCAGAATAAAACTATGTAAATTAAAGAGTGACAGGTAGTACCTGTGCATTTTCAAGGTTCACAAGCAGCAAACAGCCTTTTTATTAAAAAGCTTCTCTTCCTGCCATTATCTTGGTGCACTCTCAAGGGCAGTACAGAGGGGAATTCTGTCGCTAACCAAAGCAGGTTTTTCCTTGAAATGGCCACCGTCAGCCCCAATTCAAGATCAGAACAGCTACTTCAGAGGGAAAACCCATCCTCCAGTACCTGGAACTTTCACTCAGAAGAAAAAAGCCTAACAAAACACAAAACCAGGAAGGGAAAGCCAAACAAATCCCCTTAGACTATGGTACAGATGTAGCAGAGGAGAAACCACCATTCAAACAAACTACTGAAGGCAACAGTAGATTTTTCCATCTCCTGAGGTCTTCAAATCAAGACCAGATCCCTCTGAAGGGTAAATTACGCCACTCCTCTTAGGAGGAACGGGATGTAGCTCCTGACACACGAGTGCAGGACAGCGGGGATGACTCTCGCCTTAAACATGCACTGCCTTGCAGGCCAGGCCGCGATTCCAGGGCTGAGGCATGGTGTGCCTGGTGTGCGCATGGGACCCCCGGCAGAGGTGAGCTGCTCGGCAGAAGGGCAGCCTGTCACACAGCCAGACCGCCAGGGGAACAGCAGCACAGCTCAGGAGCTTGAGGGGTGTCTGAGCCTTGCCTTGCCTCCCACCAGCCTTCTCCGCCCCCCTCCCCGCTCCAGTGGCGCACACCCGCCAGTCGAGCAAGAGTAATAGAAGCACTTGGCTATCAGCAACCGAAAATTGGGAAGGAGGGGAAAGCCTGCAGGAATCTGCGCTCGAGGCGCTGCTGTCTCTCCCTCACCCCTCTCATCGTTTTGCCTGAGGTGGGGCTGACTCACCCGCAGCACGCTCCCCGGCTGGCAAGCTCCCCACCGCCTGCACCGCAGCCAAGGAGTGAGCACACAGGTTTCCTGCCATCGCAGTGAGATGGGGCTTTCACACTCCTGAACTGTCTGTATATGAGCAAGAAGGGGATCTTGGCAGGGATGCCAGAGCCACCTCCTTCCATCCTTGCTTCCGTGAACTTTTCCAAAGGTTTCAAGGGTGGCCTGCATTTGCTGTTCCCTGTTGGCTTTGTCACATTGCCTGCTCCCCAAGTCTCAGGCTGCCAGCACATCTCTCCCCTGGATGACTTAGCTCGTGTTATTTTGTGTTAAAACCAGTATGATTTTTTAATGGCTATAAATAAGTTAAAACTGCATCTTTAATTAATCACTGCACTTTATATTGTAAGTGGAGATTTTTCATAATGACTCGTTTATGATTTTAAGGCGCCATTTGCTCACTGTCAAATGCATCCCTCCATGTTTATCCCTTTTATCCCTCCCTGTTTAACAGATTCAGAGTGGAAACAAAATTTCATCAATAAAGGATTCTAATCCATTTAGTCCAGAGCAAATAATTGGTTACTAAGTAAGTGGGAAGGGATTGAGTGGATACTTTTATCTAAGCAACAGTGAACTTTAGGCAATAGACAGTATGTTTATAAACCCATTTTAAACTAATCTTAAAATGTTTATTTTTCACTCATGAGGGTTTGAAATTGGAAATACGTATGTCTGGATGACTAGAACATGAACAACAAATAGGAGCAGCAGTATGTAAAGTATAGAGGAGTAGAAGCATTAATAGAAATATTTCTGCTATAGCAGCTACTAAATGATATTTTTTTATGGTTTGGAAGAAGAACCCGTATGTTTATAGGATTTCCCCCCCCCCCAATTAAAATATGTGTGTGTTTTTCCCTAGATATTGTTTAGCTATACACACACACACAGAGTGCATGTATAAAACTATCAGTGAAGTGAGAGCTGTTTCTCCTTTTGTTTCTTGTCCCACTGGCAGGCAGCAAAGGACACCCAATCCAGCACCATCAGCATCTTCACAGCATCTGCCCTGTGCAGTATCAAAGGCCAGTTCATGCCCTCTGAGAGAGACCGTGGAGCCCCAGCCTCACCTGCCTGCCTCACGCATCGGGACTGTGCCTGCTGTTGAGAGCAGAAGCAGCTCACTAGCACCAGGCTGTTGCGAGTTACAGCACACTGTGAGTCACAGCAGCTCACCAACCCGTTGTGAGTTACAGCCCTTTCCTGACACTAAGGCTGCACCTCTGGCCTGGAGATGGTTTGTTCTATTTGCCTGCACCAGCCCCCTCAGCAGGGGCACAGGCAGCCCAGGGCCCCCTCAGAGGTCAGTGCAGGGAGAGCAGCTGTGCACCCACCGAACAGCAGTCAACCAAACACTGCCGTGCACAGCTTGGGGGTGCCCACACTAGCTGTTCAGGTATTCCCTGAGCAGTCAGAAAGACACTTGTTTTCACTTGGTCTTGGATTATATTCAAGTGACAAGCAGGTGGCTGGATATCCAAAGATGTGTTTTTTACTCAAGGATGCAAATAAGCCACAAAAAGAACTACTGAATAGGAACTAGAGAAAAAAACAATAAATGCTTTTAAAAACTGCTCTACCTCAATTCCTAGACAACTCAAGTCTGATGTGCGGTATACGATCTGTCAGCTAGGATTGAATCCAGGCACTCACCACTTTGTTAGCTTAAGAATTTTGAGCAATTTTTTCCATTTATCTGTATTCTCCCCCAAATCATTTCACACATTTCTCAGATACATCAATCCTTCCGGCATTCCTCTAGACACTCAGTAGGATGCCCTGCTATAAATATAATAAAGCCTTTTATTATGTCCATTAACCATGGACATGTGTGCTCCAAAAGTTTCCTGACACGCAGTCATTTGTGGCTTTTTAATTATAAACAGGAAAAAAATCCAGCAAAAGAAGACAGCAGGCTGGAAGCGGATCTCCATGTGTGAGTTTTGAGTGTGTTCTCCGAAGGGCTGACGGCACCCACTCCCTCCTCCTCATCCCTTCGGAGACTGCCTGTGAACACACGTGTCCACAGCCAGTGACACAACAGGTCAGCTGTGCTGACCCCAGGGGGCTCCTGCAGGTTTACAGTAACACCTATTAATTTATTTGCTGATATGCAGGTACAGCCCCTTCATTTTGCAGACCTTCTTCCACTTGGATTCAGCAGAAAAGAAAAAAGGCCCAGTAAATTACTTGACAAATTAAGTCATATTTATTGAATGCCTTTTATTTCAACAACCAAAAAATTCTAACAGCCTAACAATGCACATAAGTTAAAAATTAATTATCACTTAGTGATAACAAAGATAAAGTTGATTTACATGGAAAAAAGAACATTTACAATATGTTAATCCTTATTCACATTGTTGATACCGCAATAAAACACAATTTGTTTTTTTCTTTTTTTACTTTTTATTTCACAAAAAAAGGCGGAAAATTGTGCTTTGTTAAGAGGCACTACAAGAAAAGTTTCTTTCTCCAAATAGATATTATATGATGGATATTGAATAAATAGACATATATGCATTGTAATTCGCAAAGTTCTGGCAAGACCACAGGCTAAAATGCCCACAGATTCACTTAGAACCACTGCAAAATTGGCAGTGAAATTAAAAATAAAAAGGCAAGACTCAGCATTGAAAAAATACCTAATAAAATTTTTGGTTGAAGTGTAAAAGATACCAAATGTTGATGCCATCATCGGATGAACAGCCTTACGGAGTGTGGCAAAATTCAGTTTCCTTTCAAATGTATGGAGTGATTTCAGCTACAGGATAAGACGACAGTTTTGAAAGAGTAGCTCTGAGAGAAACATAAAGCAGCAACCATCGAAATTCTGATTAAAGCTGCAGCATACTACAGAAATAAAGGATGAAGAGCAAAAGGGGCATTAAGTAAGCAACCCACCATCATTTTGCAAAGTTATATGAAATTTATGCAGAGATACTCATATGTTTCAAACATTAGTTCTGAAAAAATCCGTAAAAACTCCAGAGGTTACTGATCAGCTAGAATTAGCTTGTATTGCAACGTCTTCTCCCTGTATATTGTCTGTTCTGAGGAAATATCTACACGTAGAGGTTCGGTTTTCATTTTTAACTCCTACCTTTTATACCTTTCAAATATATAAATAGTATTAACAGTTATATTACATTGCCTGGTGTAGTAAACAGAAAAGTAACTTTCAAAGTGATATTGCATGAGGTCTTTGTCAAGGTTACACAAAAAGCCCATATGAAAAAAGAAAGGAAAAAACCCCAAAGCCTTGTTGGTGCGATTATGACTGCAGTTTGAACAGGCGTCTGAAATCAATCCAGCTGCACGAGTAGCAAAGGTGAGGTCTTGTCTCGGAAATCATTGCACAGGAGTGGAAACGAAATGCTACTTGGTGTCTCTTTCGACATGATGCCTCAGAACTGGTGGATGCTATAGGAGACTGCAGCTTTAGTGCTCATGCCACTGAAGAGTCAGTCGGTATTAGCTCTGCTTTATGTAACATAGCTGCCAGCTAGGCTGCTGCAAAACCCTTCGGCAGGAGGTGGATGGGTGCAAAGGGCCCCCTGTAGCAGGGAGCCCGGGGCACCGAGTCCTGGGGTGGGCTGCAGGCGGGGGACCCGCGGCTGAAAACACTTCATTTCACTGGCACAAAACGCGTGACACGGAGGAAGCCCGGCTAAACTGGGCACACGGGGAGGGAGGGCTGGCGAGAAGGGCGAGCGGGAAGTCAGCAGCACAAACCCTCGGTCTGTCAGCAATTTACCAGGACAGGGTGGCTGGGATTGTGGCGTTTTGTGTCCTGATGTAACTTTACACTTGTGTGAGTGTGTTTCACCTCAGTATAAACAAAAAGCAACAACAAGAAGGAAGCTCATACATTTTAAGATCTGAAACAGAGAACAGGTAAATAAAATCCACAGTAAAATGTGGTTCATAGTATGAATTCCGTACATCAAATCTCAACATGTTATCTTTCTTCTCTTTCGATAAAGACCTCGTTAACAGACAAGTCTGCTATGCACTGAATTTCAGGTTTAGTCATTCTGAATCCCATGAAAATTCATCTGTTCACTATGGAAAGGACTGTCTGGAGAGTGGAACATGCTGTATCCTTTTAAGTGTGCATTGTGTTCAAAGTACTTTAACTTACTAGTTTTCTTTTTAAGGTGCCCTGATTTGTTTTTCCATTTTCTCTCTTTTTTTTTCCTCTTTTTTTTTTTTTGGCAGTGTTGATTTACATCTTTAAATACATACCTCAAAAATTACCCATCAAGTTGCCAGATAGGAAGCCATATAACAATGAAAAAAAAAAAAGAAATCAGGGATAAACATAGAAAATAAATAGGAATTCAAAAATAGTCACCACACCCTGAGAGCAGGTGGCAGTTTATCAAAAGCCAAAGCAACTCATTGTGAAGTGGTTTTAATACATAAACAAGCCTCATCTTTAAAGAACTCATTTCATAGTCTATACTTTTGGGTTGCAAAGTTCCGTCCCATGCAATTTTAATATATATATATTTTATGTAAATATATATATATACACACAGAGTTGTAAATTTTCCTTCATTGATTTCATAGGACTTTTTCTTCCCATTTACTTGCTAGATGTCCCTTTCATAAGTGCAAGATTAATGAAGGCATAATCCTATGTGATTACAATGATTACTTCAGTCAAATGTAGGAAGTGTAACACTCGAGTGTCTGTGTCAAGGCGCTGTCTGATCGGGCAATGCTGAATTCATTCGGTTTGCACATGGATCATGCGCAACAGGAACAAACAAAAAGTAAAAAGAGAAAAAAAAATAGAAACAAAACCAGAAAATCCTTGGATCAATGTATTGCTTTCTGCACTCCTGTCTCACATTATCTCTGGTCGATGTCCGCTGGAGCTGCCTTGCTTTTGTCGGGGTTCTCCTCCTCAGGCTCCACTTTGTACATTTCCTCAGAGCCCTCCTCACTGTCGTTCTCCTCCGACTCCGTCAGCAGCTCCTCATCCTTGTACTCTGCCACGTCAACCACCGTTCCCAAATGCTCTTTTAGCTTCCCGTGGTGCTTTACATGGTAACGTTGGTTCTGGAAGAATTTGATAATGGTGTGTTTGGGGAGATCCAGCTGAGCAGAGAGGGTGTGGATGGCTTCCTGATCAGGGTAGAGACCCACATCGTGGATAAAGCTTTGAAGGATACCAAGAGCTTCCAAGGAGATCTTGGTACGGGATCTTGGCTTTTTGGCACAACTGTCCTCAGCAGGTGGAGGAGGAGCCTCTTCTCTAGGTGGGGAATTCTCCTTCGCAGGCTGGGACTGCTGTCTGTGCAGCACCTACAAGATCAAACAGACACAGACTTCACATACATGCTGACCCCCTCGGTGCCTGAGATGAGGGCACTTGCATAGGTCTCTACTTGCACAGGGTCTACTTTGTTTTGGTGAAGAAAAGTACAAATTAATATTCATTTACCACTGCCTTTCTCACCTGTAAGACAGCTGCACCAGTGAAGGAGAAAGTGATGCTAAATGCAAACAATATAAAATAGATACAAACCCACAAATAAATAAGAAATACAAAATCCAAGTAATAAAAAGAAATATAAAATAGACAAAATAAAAATGAAGCCAAAAGGTAGTACAGTCTCATGGTCACGATGACTGGCCAGTTGTTCTCAGACAAGTCACTCTCTGGCTTTGCTTCTTCCCCCCCCTTGTCTCCTCACATCCTTTTAAGCTACAGACTCACCTTTTCTACTGGATGCCAAGTACCACAAAGGCCCAGACACACGTGGGGCTGTCAGGTGCTACTTTATCATAAATAATGATTTGGCATTGAAATCCATCACAGCTGCTTTATGGAAGAAAAAAATGAATAATAGAAGTGCAGAGATTTGTTAAGATTTCCCTTCTACGAAAAGTGACATCGCAGCCAGTTCAGTTGCTTCACAGAGCTGGCTTTAATGTGTCTCCTGAACAGACTTCTCTGTATTACATCTGTCTGAACTTCACTAGTTGAGAAGATCTGAGTTCAAATAATTATAACCCCCCATTCTGAAAAACCCTCTGGGCAAACACACTTTTCAGTCTCGCAACAGATTTTCACCAGCAGAATCTCCTTTTCGGCAAGTTTAAAGAAAAGCATATGTAGCTCTTTATCTTCCTAACAGCCACTTAAAATGACTAAGAAAGGGCTTGTGCAGCCCTTATTCCAGGGGAAAAACACCTGATCTGAATTGTTAGAAATACAGAGGAGCTCCATATGCTTTCTTTAAAACCAAATCTATACAGGAGAGATTAGCAGCAAAAAATCCCCTACAGGATTGCAGGCTGTATTTGCCCAGAGGTTTCTTCAGATGCAGAGAAATAATTATTAGAACTCAACACTACAGAGCTAACAAAATCAATATGGATAAATATTTCCTTCCACAAATAAGAGGGAATTCTGGCTCTTCACCCACAAAGAAAACATCTTTGCTGCAAACTGTAACATCCAGGAAATCAACCCTACATTAAAGAGCTTTAAAGGGAAAAAAAAAATCAGGATAAACAATGGAGATGTGCTGAGAACTTGCACTGAATTTTACACATGTAGCGAGCCCCAGTAAAACTCTATGTTGCTATTACAGCAAGAGGGAAGTTCACTGTGCAACACCAGCCTGTTACGCAAATAAAACAGCTCTGTTCTGAAGAGCCCTCTATTCATTTCCTTCATCAAGCGTTGCTGCCACAGTCATTGATAACATCCGTGATCCCCGCTCACACTGTCTGAAAAGCACATCCAAGCGCACAGCCACTGCCCACCGCACACATGTGGCCAAAGAGCACAAGCTGGAGCAGACACTGTTAAAACGACCCGACCTGCAGCGGGGCCAAGGCATGGCCCTTCTGCTGCTGCTGCGCCGGGGGACAGGGGGCAGCACTCAGCTGGCCCAGAGGGGCTTCACCTCCCATCTGCCGCTCAGTGGCAGGCACCGACGCAGGACCTGGCACCACGGCCCCAGTGGTACCTTGATGAGCAGAGGGTGTGCACGTGCAGACACACAACACACGTCCCACCGACCGCAGCACAAGTCACTGCAGCTGCCACAGAGCGATGCTTGTGACAGTGATGGAAGCACCTGAACAAGGAGGCAGCTTCCCAGCAGCTCCATGCTGTCATCTGGAACCAGGTGAGAGGCAGGGCTTGCCACGCTCCTGGCAAGAGCCGCTGATGGGCAGAAAGGCAGCAAATGTGTTTCAGTGCCAACAGATTCATTTTCCTCCCAAGCATGTAAATACTCAGGGTGTCACAGGAATGGACCAAGGAGCTGTGGGAAAGGAGAAGCTCAAATGGAAATGACAGATACTCTGGTTTGTGTTATCACATCTCTCAAAAAAGCATAATGTTCCAATGAACTGAATCGCTCAGATGCTCTTTGAGGATTGCTTTTTTGTCCATGGATTGTTTTCAAAGAGAAGGACTGACATCTCCAAGCAGAGGGTTACAGATGAGGGTCATATCCATCTCTACATCACCAAGGGAGCACTGAAAGCAGCAGAGTTGGGATTGCTGACAACAGCCAAGGACCTAGCCCATGAATTTGTCACACAGCCCCTACCCAAATTATCTCCGCTGTTGTGCCCTCTGGTCCTGTCCCCTGACACTGTCGTGCCCAGAACAGCCAAAAAAAGAAAGAGAAAGGATTTAACACCACCAATAAACTCCCAGGGAATTTACACACAGCGTCATACGAAAAGCCTCAAGTAGCATTGCTAATCAGAAGCTGAATTCAAGTAGCAGCTAACAGAGATAGAACCGCATCCAGAAAGGGTGTGAATTACTCAGTTCATTCTTGTTGGAGTTGGAAGTGGGCTTTTTTTTCCCTTTTCAGTTGACAAATAGCATGAGAAACGATTCAGCTTGAAAAATGTTACAAGACTTCCAATCAAATATAATGATGAAAAAAATCCAACAATACAGGATCAGCAGCAGTAAAATGTTTAATTTGAAGGAGATGAAGAGATGCCTACAGCATCTATAAAGCAATCAACCAAAGAGAGGGCTGAGAGCGGGAGGGAAAGAATAATTTTACTTAACCCTTCCCTTTCTGGAGTGACCTCTCCATCCCCTCCAGAAAAGGGAATACATGACCCACGGTGATCAGTGTAGATACTAGGAAAAGGTTCTATTCTATTTCACTTCCACCATTATTTATGCCCTTAAATCTACAGGCAAAATCTCCACTGGCTTCATGCACTGCTGTGCACACCCTGCCATAACACTTCAGGTTTTGGGTGAGTTCTGCCCTGTGTCTGTACTCCAAAGAGGGAAATCCCATTGATCTTCCATGATTAAACATAGGCTGCAGCACATTTTCCAGTGCAGATAAAACCCCCAAATGATGGTGTGACCTACCATGAACCACCACCAATGTGGGCTTCAGAGAGAAGGGGTAAAAAAAACAGCCACGCTTGGCTTTCCTTTTCCCAAGAGAGCTGGTGCTGGGCTGGGAAAGGTGCACATCCCAACACAGGTGCACCGTGCTCCTCTTTTCCACTCCATTCTCCTTCTTCTGTGCCTTTCCTCACCACTCCCCAGTCACAGGTGGGGCAGCCTCCTCCTCCACCGCAGCCACCACCATCTGGAGCTGACTTCCTCTTCCCTCCCTCCCTCCTCACTGACTCCCCATCTACTTTCAAATCAAATGTGAAGATACGGATTTCCTTCCATGCCCATAGGACTTTATTTTCCCCATCCTTTCAAGAGACTTCATTTTTAAACTCCACAGGCATGGCTGTCCTCTCAGGGTTTCAGAACAGAGCAGCTTTGGAAGATGCTGCTTCATGAAGGTTCATTCAGGTAGACTTTGACCTCAGAGACAAACTCATTTTTCCAAACACATTAATCAGCCCTGGTACAGAACTTGGGAGTCAATGACTACGATGGAAGTTGACTTTAAAAGATAAAGTGACTGGTTTTAAATCACGCTGCACTGAAATACGATTTGAAGGCCACAATGAAAACCAGCTGGAAGCCATGTGTAAAATATAATAGTACATGCCTACAGGGAAGGAAGTGAGATATTGAATGATTAAGTTTAGGAGAGTATATAATGTAGTGTATCATTACGGGAGTGATCAGGATTACTTGTAATAAGCTAAGGGTTTGTGGTCTTTCTAAAATCCAAAGCCAAGAATTACGGGGGGGGGGAGGGATCACCGCACTGCTTTACACGTATCCACTCCCCACGTCTCAGGATGCTCCCGCAGGAGAAACCTGACTTTGGCAGGCTGGGACAGCTGTGTTCCCACAGAAAAGAGAGGTGAGTGAACCCTAACTGAACGATGAACGTCATTGTAATTGCAGTCTATGTCTGCACTGTATTTAATTTTGGCTGGATTCACTATCCCACTGATGTTTGTTTCCATTTCCACCCACTTTCTAGCTAGAACTAGACACGTGAAAATGGTGAGTTGCTAAGGGGAGCCAAGCAGAATGCTTGAGCGGGGTACACACACGGACACCAACTGCAGCGAGGCACTGGCTGACAACACGCACCCTGTGCAATGCCACCTTTCATTGCCTGAACAACCATTGCAGTAGATTAGAAATAGGAACTGCATCTTTACACCAAAACCCCAAGCTCTTTTGTTTCATAGGGGAGTTCTGCTCTTCCCTTTGCAAACAGGATTAGTCACGTGAGCTCCCTTCCCACGGGTTTTGCTGAGATGATTAGGTGCCCCTTACTATGAGTAACACCAAAAATGTTTCGGTCTTGCAAGACAAGACTGCATTTGTCAGAGACTGCTCTTGTTGAACAGACACTGCCTTCCTCTGTGCACAGAGAGCGAGCATCAACAGGCACCTCAAGTGGCATGTGCTGGCAGGTACCGATTCTGATAACCCAAACCACAAGGAGGAAAGTTGAATGGATTGGTCTTCTCTTTGCCATAGGAGGCTTAGATTGGATATTAGGAATCATTTCTTCATGGAAAGGGTTGCCAAGCACTGGAACAGGCTGTCCAGGGAAGTGGTTGAGTCACCACACCTGGAGGTATTTAAAAGACACGTAGACGCACTTAGAGACATGGTTTAGTGGTGGACTTGGCAGTGCTAGACTAATGGTTGGACTTGGTGATCTTAAGGGTCTTTTCCAACCTAAACAGTTCTATGATTCTATTCTCCACTGTGTCAAAGGGTCTCACCTTTTAGCTTTCCTTCACATTGCCCTCATGGCCAGCCATAATACTCCGTCACACCAACGGCTTTTATGCCAAAGAGAGCAAGTTTTTAGCCTGCTTAAGGAGCCCAAAATAGAAGCTTGGGAGAATGCACACACATTACAAAATGCAGGTTCAGAACGTGTGTTTGGTCTATCTAACACTGACCATCTATTACATCCCTTACAAGCATTCAAGGCTAGCGAGCAGGATTTGCTGGCAATTTGCCACTCAATGCAAAGACAGATTCACTACGGACTTCAGTAAGGAAGCCCTCTGGAAAAGCTCCTTCCCAAGGACTAGCTGAAGTCAAAGGGAGGGTGCAGGACAAGCCTAAACAAAGTGTTCAGCTGCGTTTTACTGACACCTGTAGCTGGAATTTGCAATACTTCACCTCTGCAAGCCGAGAGCTCCTGGGCAGTGCCTACCTACCATGTAAGAGTTTACTTAAGAGGCAACCTCCATCACCTTGCCAAGAAATCTTGCACCTGGAAGGAGGCTCTGTCCCTCTTATCAGATCTTACAGGAACAATCCGTGGGAGATCACCTACTCACACAAACAGCCGCACACTCCTTACCCCGGGTCTCTCTGGGCTGTGCAAGAAAAGAATAAAGCAAGCTGCTGCCATAAACAGGCTTGCACCCTGACAGCCCCCCAGCCCGGGGCTCGCAGGGGTAAGAGCATTAATTAGACACAGTCACTGTGCCAAGACACTTTACAGGTTTCCTAGGAATGTCTGTACAAGAAACTGTAGCAGAAGTTACAATTTGCACCTGTGTTCATTTCTTTCCTCTTAAAAATGCGGCTGTTGGAGCTCTTTTTTTCCCCCTTGCAAAAATACATTCCCTGGGTAAACACTGTAGCGCCGGTCGCAGCCCCAAATGAAGTATTTTCTTTGGGCTCATTCTCACAAGTGGTGATTTCACACCCTGACACCATAAAGCTGTGTTAAAGACTGCGGTTTAGCTCCCTTGCTTTTCTTGGATTATACAGTATCCTAAGGTCAAAACTCAGGAAAATCCAAAACTGTTATTAAAAAAGAAAAAGTATCTATGAAGTGATGACAAATTGCAGACTACAGGTGTTAGATTACATTCTGACTCCAGGCAGGTTTAATATACTTCAGTTTCCTTTTACAATTGCCCTTAGCAGGTACTGTTATCGGTAAGGGATTTAAGAAAAACTATGGTACTCAATAAAAGAAGACCGTGTCAAAAGAAATCAATATGAGCGTGCAAAATGGTAGGAAGTCTGACATGGATAAATATGTTCACTTTCATCTAACTTCAGTCTGAGCTTCTTTTAATTTCATAGCTCAAAATGCCAGCCACACATCCTGTGCATTTTCCAATGCAGCTTAGTAATAGCTTCACAAGGGTAAACGCCATTATTAGAGATAATTATAATACATGTCTGTGATATGATGTGATATAACCCTAACCCCGTCTTGTGCAAACCAGACCAGATGAGCCAACCAGAGCTGGTGGCTACAACCTCTTGTAACCCGGCAGCCCTGGGTCATACTCAGCTGCAAAGACAAAGCAGTCACACAGTAAAAGAATCCCCCAGATTTTCAGACCTTTCCTGTCACCCTTCAACTGCTGCTGACCACCACTGGAGCCAGAATACTGGATCAGACAAACTCTGCATCCTAAACCCCTCAGCTCTGAGATGCAAGTCACTCTCTGAGCCACGCAGAAGGGGAGTCAAGAGATGCAAGGAGAGAAATGAGTTCCACAGGGAGCTCAAAGTCAAAGGCAAGTTTGGCTTCCAGGCTGGAATGTGAGCTGGTTGAAGTGCTTCATTTTAACATCTTTGGAGCACACTTGCCACATGCTTCCCTTTGTGTTACAGAGGTCGCCTTGCTTAAGGGCAGGAAATAAGCAGTGAACTGAAAACATGGCAAGACACTGAACAAACACCCAGTCTCTAAAACAGCAGCCCCCTCCTGCAACTCTTCTCCAGGACTAAACTGTCAAAAATAGTCACAAAAGTGACCAAAAAGACAACAGGAAGAAAAAAAATCATCAAAAAATAACAAAACTTTCAGTAGTGCACTGCTTCTGCCATCCCACATGAAGTGAGAAGCACAAGCATTAGCACAATGCAATTAATCTTGACTTGAAGGTGGGGGAAGGTGTCTCTCCCCCAGCGCACGCTGCTCCCATTAATGCTAACAGGAGCTTAGCATGCATCAAAGAGCAAATACACCACAGAACATTTTTAAGAGCTATCATCACTAGAGATAAAATATAAATTACAGCCTGATTACACTGTGCTGCCAAGAGGCTGCATGTGCAGCATAGCCCACAGCGACAACTGGGCATGACCAGGTAACTTCTGGACAGGTCTAAGGCCACTGTACCACATCCGTGCACAGGAGTATTTGCTTGCCTTTGCTCTGCTCCCGAGGAGCCGCGGCACTGCTGTCTGCACAGTTGTTTGAAGCATGTTAACGAATCAGCTTGACAAAGAGAAAAAAAATCTCTGCCATCGCTTGACCACAGTCATGATCTTATTCTTCAGTAATGTGTGGTTTATTTCCCTTTCCTGATCTCTGCTAACAGACAGCACGTGCCTACACAATAGCCACTATTTTGTCTGTATAATGTTAAATAAATCACAAAACTCTGACAATGCGGAGCAGTGTCCCGGTGTTTCCTGGGGTAACCGCTCTCCCTCGAACACTAACTCGACTCTTCCCACAAAAGCACAGGCCCAACTTTCATTGCTGTGCAAGTGCCTGAGAACTGGCTGATTTTATGGGGTAGCATAAATGAGCTCATGCTGATGAACGTTAGTGGATTAGCTCTGAATTTCCCATCTTTGGCTGGTTTAAGCCAGATTCCTAGGTTTACTGCACAGTGACTGTGGCCAGAAGAGGATGTCCCTTTCTCAAATACCCGGCTGCAGCCTGGGAGGGTTCTCAGCTGCTGTTCAGCCACAGGTGGAGCAGGCACATACCTACTGTAAAATACCCAACGGGTCAGATTCATTCCAGCTTCTGCTGGCACAAACCAGGGTGCTGGTTATACAGGGAGGCTGAAGCAGGAAGTGTTGCACAACCCTGCTGCAGACTCTCTCCTGAAGGCATCGGTGATGGATGGCTCCATTGTCTGGGAATGGGGCATGGCCAGCACAGCTGGCATGGGGGCTGGCCTGCTGCATCCTCCAGCAGGCAGCAGGGCTCTGCCAGCCTCGAAGAGCCTTGCAAGCCTCCTTGGCCTGTAACCTGCAGCAGAAAGGCAAGGGGGATAGCAACAGCCCTGTAAAGGTTCGTGCTGCCCTTCTGCAGGGTGATGCTAACTGGAGTGCCACCCAAGTGGACTTTGAACATCTGTGTGTGCATCCAGTTAACACTTACTGTCTTCAAAACAAGATCGTGAGCTTTGCAGACCTAGGACTTCCTTCTTCCATGCTTTCGCTTGCGAGGCTGTCCAGAGCACTATGGCATATAGACAGCCCTGCTTGGCAGTTTCCAAACAGAGTATGGGCTTGGTTGTGGCTGAAGAAAGGGTCTAATAAAGGTTTTGGGTTGATTCCGAGTTTCCCTATGCCAGCCTAGCTAATCTCAATGAGGAGCTGACAGAATGCCACAGGAACTAAGGAAGCAACACAAGGCTTTTGGTTTGCTTTTCCGCAGGAAAAATACTCCTGGTATCCTCTACATTTTCTTGCTTAATTAACACTACACATGTTCTCCTTTTCTTTTGAAAAGCAGAAGAGCATCTGTGGGCAGTGTGAGCAAGATCTTCCCTGACAAGCCCCAATCTAGAGCCATGCTTAAGGTCAAGCCCTAAACCCCTAACTATGGTGGCACCAAAGGCGCCCCTATAATCATGCTGTTTTCCAGTTCCTCAGATCAAGAGTAGGCAGTGCATTATTTTAGGAAGGGTATGTTTGGATTAGACACTGGGTTCTGGTGGGGGGTGAGGGGTAATTATTTGTCCCATCAAACTGGTTTAGGTCCTTACAGATGGCTATTTGGGGTTCCAGGAATACCCAACTGTACTGCTAATTTTTACAATGGGGGCAGTTAGAAGTCAGGAGAACCTGACTGTTATGGTTAGTGAAAATAGGAGATTTGTGCTGATAAAACACTACTCAGCATGTTTTTTGCTTTCTAGACGTAACCACCAATGCACTTAATAACAGGACTTGAGCAAACTATACTGTGTGAATCAAACACATAAAAGTATAAAAATTCCTTTTTTTAGAAAGCAAGTCTTAAAAAGTGCATTATAATCAACTACCATGGTAAGAGCAAAATATCCAGCATTACCACACACGCAACTGGCATAATGTGCTTTATTATACCCTTAGCTTGAAACTGGGTAAATAAAAATTGAATGACCAAAGTACAGTCTCCAGCACAGATTAGGGCACTGAGGACAGGGCGCCTCAGAGAATTAGATCTGAAATCCTTTTCTTCCTGATACACTCTGGAAAAGGTGGGCACATCCAGCAGGCTGAGGAAGCCACGCTGGTGTTACTGCTCTCTGTGTGTCACTACTCTGACCTGCACCTATTTTACAGATCCTGGATGCTGGAAGAAACAGGCTTTATGGAAAGTAAACAGCACCTGCAGTTTATATTCACAATATTGGAAAATATGCATTTGGGAGGAAAAAAGAAAGTACTATTTTGCTCATTTCTAATAAAATTGTTTAATTTATGGCCAGAGAGGCAGTATTAGGACAAAGCAGAGAATGACACTGTTATGGCCCTGGGATCCATCCCCGGCTTTGCTGCTGCCTGCTGTGGGGAGCTCTGTGGACGGCTCAGCCTGGGGCTGGCTACACACACATGTTCACAGGGGTGAATTCACGCTTAACACAAGCCTGCAGCTAGTGCAGATCTGTGCGCAAGGAGCCCCAGGCTTTTGCTAGAAATGCACACCACCATTCTTTGCTTCGCTAAGGTTAGAACTGTGGGGCATTTTTCAGTCAAAAAGCGTTCTTTTGGTCAAAACTGTTGTCTGAGTGACATCAAAGTACTGCCTAAATAAAGTCTGCTTTGCCAAGCTGTTTGTCCGGGGTGGCGGGGGGGGTGGTGGATACTCTGACAGAGTTCAAGCGGTTGCGTAGGCATTTCTCATGAACCAGCACATTCTGGTTGCTTTTATTCAGAACAACTTCTGCACTTCAAATTCCTCCTATTCTCCTTTACAGCACTTACGTTGCTCTAAACGGCCGCAAACCTTTGGGGTTTTTTAATATTAACTGAAAATAGCAATTTAAAAAGCACTGACATACTTTTTTTTCTTTCAGTATTTCAGAAATGTCAGCAACCCCTTAAACTAACTCAAGAACTTCTATAGCTCTAGGCTGTACCACCCTCACAGCCATCTATCTACTGACCTGCCTCCTTCACCATCCTATTTAGAAAGGGTTGCACTGATGGGAGCTCCGAAAGAATGAAATGTAACGCAGTTTATAAAAGGAGATGGATGTGAATCTTTCCCATCTCAAAATCCAATAAAGCTTATGATTTTTATTGCATGTGGGAGTCCTTTGGTCTATGTAATACTGATTAGCAGCTTGGCCAGTAAGTCTGATAAACCAGAAAGTACTTTCGAATATATTCTGGCCAGAGACACTTGGGAGAGAAGCGTGCGTGTTGCAGCTGATGGCCCCAGGGGCACACACATACCTTGGGATTTCTTCTTTGGTTCTGTTCCATCTTGCCGTGGTTTTGTTCCATTCTCTTCAGAATGAATGACTCCAAGGCTCTCTTATCAGTGTGTCTTCCCAAAAGGAGGCATCATCTCAAAACCATTCCCCCTCATCCTTCCTACACTCCTGAACCCTAAAATCTACAACCTGCTTCAGTTAGGGCTCTGGACCGGATTTTAACGGACTCCAAACAGAGCAATGCAGCATTCCTACTCCTAATCTCATTTAAACAAGGAAACACCAGGAATAACATTACTCCAAGTTAGCAATGCTTCCCCAGTGCTAATCAGCCTGTTAAAAAGGCATAAGCAGTTTGTTTGACGCAGAGGGGCACAGACAACCACAGAAATGAATCAAAACCAAGGAAAAACTAGAGATTAAAAGCAGTAATACTCCTTTCAGCAAACCACAGTCTGAATGCATGGTAAGTGGCTAAAAGACACAATCACTGCAAGATCTAGAGACAAAAAAAGGGTCCTCTGGCTGAATGAAATGTAAATTAAACTCACTCTGGTGCAGAACCGTTTCCTTTGCAGGGCAGGACTCACTGCCACCGGGAAATCAAGCCCTATTTGCTGCAAACAAGGGCTGTCGCAGCTGACCCTGCCTGAGCTCACCTAAGGAAAACACACACGCTCAAAGCCAACAGTTGGAGGGAAAGGAATTAAAACCCAAACACAGCACACTTCCTAGAAGAGATTTCCATGGAGGCTCCCCCTCCAGTAAGCAGATGGTTTCCAGTTAGTCAGGGCCAGGCACAGCCTATGTGGTTTCCTGCCTGCTTGTCTTTGTAGCTTATCTAGATCTCATCAAGATACATGGTCTGAAAAAATTAGAATGGCTATGTACAGAAATTAGGGAAACTGCACAAAATGAGCCTTGGGTTGCACTTGTGCAGAGGAGTAGGGGAATCCGTGCCCATGGGTGGGATGAACACAGCGGTGACGACCCCTCTGCCAGGGCAGCCATGTCAGGCTGTGGCACATCCCACCTGCTGAGCCCGGATTAGGTCACATTAATGCTTCAGGAAGTTACCGAAGTCATGCCTGAGTCTATCCAAAACAGCTCAGCTGCTGTTTCCCTGCTCCCTGACATCAGTTTACAACCCTGCCTGTTCTATGGTGTTGGTGCCCGCTGGCAGGCCAGCTCCTTGGAGGGGTGGCACACACACAGTGCATGTCTATGTGTTCTGCAAAGCTCTGGGCAGACACTGGTTCTCGCAGTGCTGTGCATGGCAGCAATGCAAAAATCCAACCAGGCACATATGCACAAGCTACCATATGGAAAGGGCATTCTCAAATTAAACCCTGAAACCCAGATGAGATCTGAGCAAAGGACAGTTTCACTTAAAGGAAATCTCTGAGGTCAACCAGCAATTAACTGAAAGGTTCTGACTGAATACGCTATTGACTGTGCTCACATCAGACAGCTTCCTGTTTATTATACCTTATGGGCTGTCTAGGTGCCAAGACATTAAACTGTCAATAATCTATTAATACTAAACAGCTCCTCCCATGCAAATCCTCTTAGGCTAAGAAACTGCGCCAAAAAGATGGAAATTTTTGAAGTGAGATGGAAATGAGCTTTTTAGGGTATTTCTTTGCCTGGTTCCAGCTGAAAGTACAGCAACATTCATAAACAATATAACACGCAGTCTATAACTACATGGAAAAAATTGTGTTAAAAAAAATCAGACATGATTGAGACCATATCCTGAAATCTGGCTTTCTTTTCCAAGCCATCTTTAAACAGTCTAAGTTAAATTTAATTAACAATTTACAACAAGGAGAGAGAAGTTATTTAAAGAGAGGCCTACAGGTCCTTAACATTCAGTGTCTGGGAAACAGTTGTATATAAAAAAAAAGTTTTAATGAATTTAATAGAGAAAAGCACTTCAATTAAATGCTGTCAAAGAGGATTGTATTAATGACTGCACACAAAGGAATTTAAAGCAAGCCAAGTATATTTAGCAAATAGGAAGTAGGCTTTCAAGAGGCTGAAACTATTTATGTTTCTGCCATTGCAATGCATCTCGGAGATCGCGTTGCCAATTGAAAGCAGTTATGTTATTAGATATGATTTTATTTATTATGCATTATTAAAATTTCAAATGATGCAGGGATACATTTATTTCGCTTCTAAAATGAAAGAACAAAGATATTTCCTGCTTGTTCAGTAAGAAGAAAACTAGAAGAGGAAATAAATAATAAATACTAATAATAATAACTTAGCACTTAAACCAGTGAAGTGCTGTCCAGACAGATCTTTTTTGTGGGGCTTGGTGTGCCCTGAAGTTTTAGTCTGCCTCTTTCTGCTACAACTAGATGGATTCACAGCTGCTACAGCAGCTTCTCTCAGCACAGCATGGAAGAAGGAGCCAGCTCTTACTCCCTGCGGGCAGGATACAAATCCTCGTTGTATCCTGAGGTAGCACAAGGGACTTCTGCAATACCCTGCATGTTTCAAATCAAAAAATCACCAAAATCCCCGGAGGTAAAAGGAAAACGATGTTGCCAAGCTCTGTGCAAGCACGACTGAGAAGACCAAGGTTTTCCAGACCTAGCCAAGAGCACTCAGCTCTCACAAAAGCTCCTAACAACTATGGGTCTGCACTAAGCCCTTCTGCAGAACGTGCTCACCTTCCTCAACATCAATGTGATGGGACCTGTGGCAGGAAGGAAGGGGGCTCTTCACAATCCTCCCTACCCATGTGCCTTGGATTCAAGTGCAGCACATCAAATGGGCATGGCCCAGTAAGAGCATAACGTAGAGTTCCAAACCATAAATCTGAGAAAAAGCAACCAGAAAATTCAAGGGTGTCAACATTATTTTGTGCTATGACGGTACAAATAGCATAAAACTAAATTTAGTACAAACTGGAAACCGAGGAATGCTTTTTGACACAAAGTTAATGAGATGGCTGGGTCTGTAATATCCAGGATATGTTCTGTGATTTACCACATCCTTTTTGCCATATGTAATGGTAAGATGTTCATAATGATTTTAGATGTTTCAAACTTCTGAACGTTCCACCAGAGGTACCTTATACGTGCTTGTATTCCTTGGTTTCTGAACACTAAATCCCTTTAAGTTAGGCACCATGATGTCAGTTAGTGCCAAATTACTGCTTTTAAAATGCATTTATTTGCACTTCAGTGTAAGATTTTTACCTTCTAATTTGAAACACGAAGAAGTGAGCAGAACTGCGCAAAAAGACATTGGAAAGGAGGCACAAGGGGATACCTACTTCCTTTCACAATGTGAGTAGCATCAAGTTCAATTTTCTTAAATACATTATCTGATTTTTGTTTAAGACTTTAATAAAAGTCATGTGTGATGTGTGTTGAGAATGTAGCCTTTGTTGTTCCACAGCTAGGGATCTTGCAAACAGCTTCGCTTCGTCTGTGCCAAGATATTTTGGAATATTCTTTGAAACACTGTAAGCATAGATGACTGTGAGAAAAAATATGTGCTACTGTACTTCTGGATACTTGATGCGTGAGAATAGTGCATACGCACAAAAACATTCCCAATTCAACCTTGTAAAAGCCCATAAAAACATAGAACAACAGACACAGCATACTAACCCTGAAAAAAAAACCCACATCCTTGCACCTATCCATGGGTATTTCCAACCATTCAGGAAAAGAAAAGCCCACCAATGAATTTCCAACGAGACCGGCCCAGGGCAAGGAGACCGAGTATCTGTGTGCTACTCTGCCATAGCCTAACCCCCAGAACTGCCCAGAAGCTTGGGGGAATGCTGTGCAACACAGGAGGAAGAGAAGCTCACTCGCCCTCAGAGATCTCAGGGGACAAGCAGTGCAATGTGCTCTGGTAGCACAAGACAATCTTGTTTCCCTCCCCATGTCATTTTTACAATTGCCCATCTGCACAGAAAGGTCAATGCAACGCTCCAGGGCTCCAACTTCATCTGAAGACTTCAGTGAGGAGCCCGAGAATTAATGCTGCATATGGCCAGTACCCTATAAACATTTACACATCTCTGAAGCCTGGTATTATTATTTATGTGCAAATGCGAGGGACAGGGAGTATTTAATGAGCATTAAAAAGAAATTTAAAAGAGCAATATTTTTAACTGCAGAAATTTTGAAACATAAACAGAGCAGAGGCTCATCTAGTGGCTCTTCAGCCTTCAAGACTCGCCTGCTGCCAGCCAGCAAGCTTCAAAGGTTGTGTGAATTTAAAGAGCTTTGTTTAGTAATCTTGCTCTAGATGTTTGCTCATCCTCAACCTACTACAACTCCTTACAACGCTTGCAGCTTAGCATTTACTAGGGGTCGAGGACTGGAAGAAAAGAGGGCTAAATCTGGTCAAATTGTGTGTGAAAGGCAAAAGGGTGAGATGACAGGGCCCAGATCTACAGTGAAAAACAACACTCCTTACTTGATCTCCCCTTTCATAGGGTTAAACGGAATAGTACTAAGCCTAATTTCAGAACAGAAGCAGTTTTGCTTCAATTGCAAGCACACTCCCCACTATCATTTCAAGGGGAATCGCAGGCTTAAAGTTAATAAAAATCAGCAGCACTTTTCAGCCACATTAGATATCCACACTAAACAGAAACAGCTGAGAGGGCGCAGTAGGCAGGTTTGGCTATAGCAGTCAAAGCTCAGCGCCTTTCCACTGCAACTGTGACAACTACCAATCACTAGAAACTCCATCAGACACCTCAGAGTGGAATGCAAGGGTCTCCTTGTCTGATATGTGCTCCTGTTGCCTTTGTGAAACCTCATGAAAGGCTCCTGAGCTGCTGTGGCACGTTGAGAAAATGGTGTGCACCAAAAGGATGGAAAAGCAGAGTGCACAGCCACAGCTTTTGTTCCGAAACACAGCGTGTGTGGCTGCAGGGCATGGGCACTGGAGCAGTATGAGAAAGGAGTTCAGAAGTGGAAGCCTTCTGAAAGCTTTGCTTGTATTGCTTTCTTTGAAGGGAGCTCCTTACCCCAACCGGAAGCAGACACACGCATGGTAAAAGATAAATGCAGAGTAAATAGCGTTTGCAATGCATATTGCCTTCAGCTTTAATACTGCACAGAAATAGAAGTCACATAATTTGAGAACTTTTTTGGTGAGGTTTTTGGATGGTTTAGATTGAAAGGAGATACTGAAATGGGCTGTTATTGTCTACTGTTAGTAGGAGAGAGAGAATGGAACTCCAGATAACATAACAACTGAGCAAGACAGATACTCTCCACTCACAAAATTTGCAGATCTCATTCTGACATGCATTTCCCCCTGTAGTTCTCGATCAAAGACTAAATAAATACTCCAGCTGCAACCCATCCAAACCAAAGCTCTGAGCTTTCTGAGTGGAATGAATAAACCTGCAACACAAATATCTCTGAAAGTCCACCTGGGCTTGTTGAGACACCAGACTTCAGGTGTCTCACCCTATCTGAGCAGACACCACAACTAGCCACAGAATAAGATACTGGGGAAATCAAAAAGCAGTGGGTATCAATCTGTGGTCTAGCTTTTGGGTGCAGAGAAATGATCAAAAAGCAGAACTATCAGGGTGCAGACATTACAAATGAATTGCAGGGCACACCACCCACAAATTGCCTAGAAGAAACAGTAAGCACCAAAGTCAGCGAGCTAGCATGGTTTGGGAAAGAAGTTTTTGTCCAAGTCTCCTGGACAACTCAGTCCTGATTTTCAGTATGCAAAATCTCCTGCTGTAACCCACACAAACACAGCAAAAACCTACTGTGCACATTAAGCACACCATGTTCCCCTATGGAATAACACAGTTTTGCTTCACTCATCATCTATGACTGGCCTAAGTATTATTAATTAGTATTATTTTTTAAGAAATGAAATCTTAAGCCTCGCTATTTTTTCCTGCACGCTATGCACTGTGTGACCCATGAACTCTGAAGACATTGGTTAGAATCAGATATTTCATCAGGAGGTACTAACGTGGTGTTCACTGTCCCTTTTATTACTTCTAGAAAGAGAATATGCAATTAGTTTCATTGGATTGCCATTGCCACTTGCTTTGACCCATTTTTATGAGGGCTCCATGTTCTGCTGTTTTGTATTTCATCGTCATTTCTAAAATATTTGTTCCCTTCTATCCCTCACAAAATGACAAAATTAGTATTTCATTTACTTCTGTCATATGTTATTTTCCGCATATTTAAAGAGAGACCACAATGTTTGCAGTGAACACACAATACAAAAAAGCTTCCCTACAGCTTTCTGCTAAGCCTTCTTTTATTTACTAATGTTCCTCCGTGATTTATGATCTGAACTATTATAAATTGCCAGAGTTGTCTAAATCAAAGCTTCTGAGGAAAAAAAAGGGTAGAGGGATGTCATTTAAAAAAGTGACTAAAGTAACAGTGAAAAAAAGCACGTGAAAGCCATTCCTGTTTCTTTAAAGTCAACATTTGACTGCTCTTAAATCAATATGTAACTACCAGCTTCAGCAGGTCTATCTGTCAGCTTATGCAGAAAAGGAAAGGCAAGGTTTCCCCACCCTCTGAATAGCAGGTACTTTGCTGCAGTGGTGGCTCATTACTCCAGAGAACCAGCTTATCCACCCCAACACTCCAGAGACAACAGCCTGATTCATCATTTTCCCAACTGAGTCAGGTTTCTCTGCCCCAGCAATTAACAATGAATTAGCACTATATTAAAGTGCCAGGCAAGATGGTTATTCTCTGGAGTGGTCACCTTGGACACAGCAGACAAACAGTGGGAGAAGGGAGAGAAATTAGATTTACTGTGTCCCAGAGAGTCTGTAACAAACACTGAACCCCTGGTTGGCAACAGGAAGCAGCTATAGGCACTTCTCAGCATTAACACTCCAGAAAGGTCCAATGCCAGCCTGGGAATGGTGGGATTTAGTGAGGGATGAGAAGTAAGACAGAGTACCCTCACCTCTGCAGAGCAAGAAGCTAAACACAGAAGCATGAAGGCTGCTTGCTGCAAAGTGACTACTCCACATGCAGGCTGTCCAACAGATCTCCACAACAGCCAGGCCAGATCAAAGACCCAGCCAGGATCCCACATCTGATGGTGGTGGAAGAGGATGAGAACAGGGTAAAAACATTATAATGCTTTCTGGCATCCCCTCCCACTTTCCAGGAATCTGTGGGATAAAGTCACTTAGTGCACACCTGAATAACCTTAAAAACCAAGTGAGCGGCTGTGGCAAGCTCAGCCTGCACACAGAGCAACACGTAGGTATAGTGTGGATGCTCTGCAACCAGCATGTGAAGGCAAATCCGCACTCCAGCACGTCCATATGGTCACACCCGATGCTGCCAGAGAACACAGCCATGTCACAGAGCTCCACAGGGCTCACATTTTATGACTCCTCAGCACAATAACAAATAAATCAAGTGTGCAGGGAGGAACTTCTTGTGCGCTGAGCTTCCATTATAGACATTTTTCATTTCAGAAACAGGAAAATATTTGATTAAATGGATTAATATATAGCGGATGGGAAAAATCTAATGGGAGAGAGAAAGAACGAGAATGTTTAACACCCTGAACCTAAAGCGGTAGAGGCTACCAATACCAAACGGAGGGCAAGAACCTGCCACAAAAGAAACAACAACCCCTTAAAACATCAAAAGCTATTTCCAGCTGATCTTTTACAGCAGAACCACAACTGCCCCACTGCGCACACTATGCCGTTAAAGGACAGAAACCATACCCGGCCTTGGGTTGACTCCCTCACTGAAGGTGCACCCAACCCTCTAATTGGGAAGTGAGCTACACAAAGCTCATCACATCTTTGCCATTTCCAAGAAACTATACCAGAGAAAAGGCTTAAATTTATCTATCCATTATCTCTCGCTGGTCATGCCTCTTGTGATGACAAGCAGGATTTTCTTCCAAGTATTTCAGTCTGACAGAGGGGTGTCCCCAGCCCATGAGAAGGCTCAATCATGCTCTGGCATCAGCATGGGGCAGCCTGTTTCCAGGGTCTTTCAGTCCCACAGCTGGAGGAGCAGGAAACTCAAGCATCAGACACAAGTTACTGTACACATGCCAAATCCATCAGAGCAGAGAGGAAAATGGGGTGGGTGGAGAAGAGAGCAGAGGTAAGAGCCTCCTGCCTGCTTTGGTGTCACTGTATTGCTCCAGCTGCTACTCACAGCACTGCTACTTGTATCTTCTTCAAAAGACCGTCAACTTGACATCAAGGCTGCAGGTAAGGGCTCGACCTACAGTGCACTTTCCAGTAGCAAAGCCTACAAAGGAAATCAGGTCAGTGACTGCAGCTCTTGGATGTTTCCACCTGCTGCTAAAATGCAGCCAGGCACCATGGCAGACATTCTGCACCCGCCACCGCTTTGAGAAGGAAATGAGAGTTGCCTTCCCACTTGACACTACAGGGGGAATTTTAGATAGGCAGAATGTAATTACTTGGCCTGGAGTTTAGCCAGGAGCGGGGCTCAAGACCCCTACCCTTATGTAAGGTGTCACAAAATCTCCCATGACTGCAAATGTGAGGACCTCAGCTTTACGTCTCTGGCTGCTGTCATTGATTCTTCATGGCTAATTACCTAATAGTGACCCTTGCAGCAAAGCCAAAAGACAAACCTTGCTGCCTGAAACAATTCAAGTCCCAGAGGCTGAAAACTACACCAAAATTGCTTGGTGCAGAGTATCTTCTGACAGTAGGGAGCAGGTGGACAGCAAGCCTCCTGTGTCTTGCACTGGTAGTGTGTCACTCCAAAACCTGCTGGGGTTTTTGGATGGGCAAACATAGCTTTAAAATGCAGCACCCTCAAAACACAAGCCTACTGTATCAACTGTTTACCAGAGTCTCCAGAGTTTTGCTGTATGTACTTGACAGCTGGTTCCATTTATTTTTCTTCATTTTTCGTATTTTGACTGTAATAAATAATTAATCCATGGCTTTGTAACTTGCTGACAAATATAAATGCACTGCATTCCAACACAGTGTAACATGTCACTCACAAGAGCCAACCTGCATGACACAGAAAAGTGATGTGCAGAAGGCTTTGGAAAGTAGGCTAATCATCAAGGTCACCCACAAGAGCTCAGGGAAACAACTTCAAACTGTTCCTTAGGGGATACACCTACTTGCTGTGGCCACCCAAACTGGGTTAATAAGCTCAGAACTACACAGATCTAGTTGTCTTCCCACATGTTAGCTCGGGCCTTTACTCTTTTGTAGCTCCTTCCCTCCAAGATCCCACAGATTTTTGGGAACATAGAAGACAAAACCTGGGGCATTCATTAATTACTCAGAGCACTTCCTCTACTTCATAGCTCTGAGAATCCAAATCCCAAGAAACCCATTTTTTCTTCTAGGAAAAGACCAAATGGACAGCACGAGGAAGTCAGCAGCAGAAGAGACAAAGAAGACTGAGCTAGGCAACAATTGATCTGGGCAAGACCAATGTGTTTCAGAAGGGGCAGGACAACAAGACAAGAAAATCCTCCCACCTTTGGAAAAAGGTGACTAGACAGTTGGCAGCAGTGCTAGCAGCAGCAGAACAAGAGCAGTTGACTAAGAATAGAGGCTGAATGCCAAGGTTCACAGCAAGAGTAGCAGAGTGGTGCAAGCTGCCATCAAATAACAGTGGGCAGAGCAAAGGTGGGAGGTGGAATCATGAGATTACTGGAAAGAAACACAGTACAGGCAGCTCTCTGAGGGCAGTCACACCATGGGATCAGGTGAACGGTACAGAGCACCAGTGGCAATTCAAAAGGAAGGTCTGCTGTGGAAGGCATTGCCTCAGCTTTTTAGGTTGAGAACAAACATCTGCCGAGGCTCTCTTGACCATCTGCAGATGTTTGGTTTTCTGACATGCATTACTAGTTATTAGGAATACACATAAGGCTGATTTTCTCTTCTGACTGAAGCTGAACTGCAAACATGGGAAGTCTTGTAATATTTTCACTTTGTTTTCCCTATGCATATCTGAATCTATTTATTTCTCATTCTGTTCAGGCCAAAACCAAGGATAGAACAAGGGTGTACAAACCAAAAATACATACTAATCACAAAGGCTGTATAGAGGAGCACAACAATCCTAAGGAGACTGTGAAATGAAGGCCCGTGCTCCACAAAATGCTCACCACAGTCATTTTAGAAGTATTTTTCAGCTCCAGTCCATGTATAAAAAGCACTTCCCCATGTTACACTCTTCAAACCCCCATGCATGCTGTTGCCCCACACAAACATCCTCAGAAGGGAGTTAGCTCTCTGACCTGCACAGGCTCAGGAGTCAGCTGGACAACATGCTGCATACGCTCACTGTGGTGATGCCTGGACTCCTCCTCATAGATCACATCCCTCTCGTGCTGGGGAAGGTTCAGGAAGCGGCGAATGGTGCAGAGGTTCTCCCAAAGGGTGCGGTTTTCCGGGCTTGGGTTTTCTTTCCAGCGAAGCAGCTCACACAGCCAGCCCTGCAATGGTAGGATCAGCACAGGTAACTCACTGAGCTTTAAGGAACCAGATGCGAGTGGAAGGTCAGCTGAACTTAAAGCTCTGTGCTGCAAGTTTTGCTGGTCTCATCTCACACAGCTTCCACACCCCCCCCCCCACCCCCCCCCCCAGCTGCCCTTTGGTCCCCACAAATCCTTAATATATTTCCTGCAAGTGGGAGAAACAGAAACAATCAGCAGCACTTAACAGGAACCAGGAAGCACAGCATCTTGCTGCCTGTCATAATCATACCATGTTTAAAATGCTTGGGTATATTCCCTATAGAAAACCAGAGTTGAAATAAGGGTGCATCTCCACTTCTGTTTCGAAGCCCCTTTATTTCTTCATCCAAGAAAGAGAAAATGAGACGTAAGCCCTAAGACTTGCTAACAACCCTCATGGTGAGGGCTGCAGCTGCAGAACTACAAACTCAACCACTACTGAAAATGTTTAGAAGACGATACTATCAGGTAAAGATCTCTGATCTGCTGTCACTCAGTTGCATTGGCACCCCCAGCTCTGAACCCTACTAAAATTTGACAGCTTTAAGTAATCAAATGGCCACTTAGAAGATGCAATCTCACAGAAAGGGAATCCTCTGCTGTTTAGGACACAAGCAGCAAAGAGGGCCCTGTAGAAGCTACTAGAGAGATCAAGATACTAGGTGGAAGCAATTCAAAACCCAACTGCAGATCATAACAGTAGTCAATTTTATTCCTGCTATCTTGTTTTAAGGCTAGTTTGAAATGCCTTCAAAAAGGTCCCACTGCATGAAATCCTATAGGACCTCTCCACAGGGGCTGAGAGCTCAGACCCCAGGAGGGGAAAGCATCAGCACTTCAGGAATAGGAAACTACCCCAAAGCACAAAGCCAACCAGAGAGTACCACATCCATAGCTGTTATGGTGAGGACAGCCCCTCGTGTGGTAAGAATATGTGGCAGTGACCCGGCATCCCCAGCAGGTTAACCAGGGACGGTGGCCGCTGCTACCCAGGTGGGGACATGGGGACACAGCCAGCCCCACTTGGGGTTGGCGACAGCAACTCCCCTCCTGTGCCTGTGCACAGGAGATGCATGCAAATGACAGGAGAAGATAATGCTGAGGATGCTGTCAACGCGCCTTACTGACTCCTGTCAAAATATTTTACCTAGTAGCTTTATAACCCATCATTTCCGAGCTACAACTCCACATTTTGACACCATTTTGACAGGCACCTTACAATACCTAAAAGATAGCTTGATCAATGTTAAAAATGTTTGGTACAAGAAGTAGCCAAAACTGTATTTTTCTGAACAGCAAGTAGAGCAAGCTGAACAGCCGGGTTTATTACCAGCCCCCACGGGGGGGTCTGGGTATGGCTTTTTTGTGTAACAACTTGTAAGCCATTGATAACTTCTATCGTGCACTCTAAACCCCATATATAACATCATAAGCCGTTGTTTGTCTTACTCTCCACTGTGTCTTTTGCCTTCACCCCCCCAAAAAAGGCAAGATTTGATTATCTCCGCTGCATCAGCCAAGACAGCAACACCAGCTGTTCTCATTGTGCAGCCTCTTCCTCACGGCCTACATGTTAATAACCTGATCATTCCATTTTCTCCTTCAACTGCCGGCTGCAGCACAGTGAAGAGACAAAAACCCAGGCCCATCTGCAGCAGCTGTAGGCACTGAACTGTGAAGCCACCAGGGATTTATAAACTAATCTGTAACACAACACTGCCTTGTTTTTACAAGTGAGAGGCCACATTTGTGCAGACCTGATCTTTTCTTGCAATAAACTGGGAGGGGGGGGGGGGGGGGGCAAGGATGAAGACAAGATATCTGATCATTTACTTGATGGGGGGGATCTGCATTGTATTTTCAAAGTGATTTCACTGGTATTTGGGTAATCTTGCAGCCAGGTGATGTCTGCATTTTAATGGGGTTTGGCCACATCCCTTGCCCTCAGTTCTCCTCTTTCCCTTTCCACTGCTCAGAAATCCCCCCAAACTCTCTCTCTTTTACAGGAAAAAAACCTCCCAGCTCCACAGGGCTTTCTCAGGGGCTACTCAGTACAAAGAAAATAAGTTTTGAAATGGAAAATAAACCATCTGTGGAAAAAAATAAGCTCCCATTTCTCCCTGTTTCCAGTGATCTAAAGAAGTCGCCAACTGAACTCTCCTACGTGTCTCAAGCAGGTATGTTTAACATCTCCTGAAAGGGATGCTGCAGCATGAACGCCAGTCGTTGAACAGAAAACACACACAAACTGCTGCAACCTGGTGGGGCCAGAGCCTGAGGAGGATGCTCCTGGGGTATTCCCAGGGCTGTGGAGCACTGCATGGTGCCTGGCTCAGCGCAGCCGCTTCCCTTGCCCAGCGCTGTGCCAGCTAGCCCGGACTGCTGCATTGTGATTTATCTGTCCTGTTATCATCAGCACTCATTACAATCACTTACAGCAACACTACAGGCCTCATTATGGACTAGGCACTCGCTGCCATTAGTCTTTAAGAAGGCTAGCGCTCAATTTGCCTGGCAACATGCGAGGTCCTGACCTTGGAGCTATTAGGGAAAAGATTAGACTGCAGTGTGACCATGTGTGCAGACATGAGCAAACCAAATTAATTTCTGGCAAAGGGAGGCACCAGGCAAAGACCCCGCCATCCTGAGGACACCTGAGAACTTCTCCATTCCCCAAAGGATATAAGCTAATGGCACGTTTAAAGGAGCCTGGTTCTGAAGGTGAAGCACATCCATGTTATTTAGAGAGATATTAATCCAGTTTCCCCACAAAGTATTTGCTTGGCTGATCAGATTAAGGGATCTAGCCTTCAACAGCACACCCCCACCACAGCAGGCCCCAAGAAATCTGTGATACTTCACAGCCTCAGACATATTGCACCATGTGTACCCAGCTGCTACAATAATTAGCTTATGAATGTATCAGCTGGTTCTGTGATTTTTATAAATAATAACTAACCTACAGAGCAGAAAGATTTTCATGAGCCTAATATTCGCAAGAAATTGCAAGGTGTGCCTAACCGAGCTGCCGTTGGGCTAAATGCCCCGTCTTCTCCAACCTTGTGTGGGACTGGATCTCCCCCTGTGCCATTTATAAATATTTATTTTTGCAATGGCAACAGCAATGTATTTGTGGCAGCTTTCTTCGCAACAGCCACGATCCGCTCACCCCCACACATACACACGCGTACCCACCGTGTGCATGTGTACGCTTCTCTGCAGCAGATCCGTCTTTGCATTGCTCTTTTCCTACCCTTCTCTTTATTTATTCGAGCAGTCACTCTATCCCCCATCCAGTCAAGAACCTATCTATCCATCCACGGGGCTGCTTATTAGGCGATAGCTCCGGTTAATACGTGAGGAAACACAGCGCTGCAGCTCACTCGCGCGTTCTTCATGACTGCAAGTAACCGCCTTTCCCATGCACAGATGAGAAGGCTGCATCGGATTCCTTTCATTATTTATTTAAATAATCCTAGCACGCCATCCAAGAAAGTTTTGCAGTACCAGGCAAAAAAAAAAAGAGGGGAAAAAAAAAAAGTGTAAATGTCAAATAAAACAGTGACAGATGACAGTATTCTCTATTGAATAGCACCGTTTCTTCGTGCATGTTCAATGAGAACTCATGAATTATTAATACGCAAATCTCCTTTTTCTGTTAAAAATCTCAACTTGGGTTTTTTTTGGTTGCAATTTTTTAGTTATTTTCTTTTATTTATTTCTTGGGGTCTGTGTATGTTACACAGAGCTTTCCAGGAGAATTATTTCATTTAAGAAACGCTAACATACAGAAATGCTTGGAGCTACAGGCATTCACAATGAATTTTCATCTATAGCTATATTTATTGGCATGCAGAAGGAGAAGTGAAGGAGACACTATCTCACCACCTTTTCCCCCACTCATCCACACATCTGAGCTCACTGCATTACAACTAAATCCAACTTCTGTGAGCGTATTCTGGAAATCTAACAAATAACACATCCTTCCCCAGAGCGCTGGTAGGCTGTGATTTTTTGATCCTGCCTCCCCTGCACATCACAAGTCTGGCTCCACTGCACAAACAGCCCCCTTGACTGCCACAGAGCTACCCAGAGTTTGGTATGCGACAGTTTCAATATGGGTGGCAGAATCTGGCCCTCCACGTCAGCTTCTAAGGTTCTCAAATGGGAATGTCTTCCATTAAAAATAAAAAAAGGATAAACAGTACAATTAAAGGATGCTTTTGGCTCTGCAGTCAGGCACACCCAGTGCTTGTGGTTACAAGGAATTCTGCTCAGAACTTCCTTCATTTCACCCCAAAACTTCCAGAGGCATTGAGAACACAGCCCAGTTTAGTTCATTAAAGTGAGCTGCAGAGAAGTGCTGGCCTCTATTTTTGTTGTCCTCATGAGACAAGATAAACATTTTCTAAGCATTTTATTTGATAAAACAACTAATATCATATTAATGTCCTATTTTTAACCTCTCTGTCTCCTAATCAAACACATTTCCACATAGCTAAGCAAACAACAAAAATCTGCAGGAAGCCAGCCATTCCCATTGTGTTTTTATGCTGTTAAAGAAACAGCGTGCTTACTACACCACAGCATTAGCCTTGGCGCACTCCAACCCCCTCGAGGGACAGTTAGCTGGTGCAGAAATCACAAAGCCGTATTCCCTGTCACTCATCCCTGAGCCCTTTTTAGCAGCTTGACCCTTTCACTTTTGCTAGACACCCTGGAGTAGGGGAGGATGCTCCGGCAGCCGATGACAATAAGGTCAGGTTTTCCAGCGCTCTATAAAGGTATGCACAAATATCCTGGCCCTGTAGCTGCGTCCTGCAGATCTGCTGACTTGCAGTCAGCCAAGGACCAAATGTCTGATTAAGGACAAGAGAGCATTTAGGAGGAGTTCAGGCTCAGTTTTGCTGGGGCTATAGCCCAGTGCTTACACCTTGAGCAGCATCTCTACGGAAAGCCAATGCAGGAGATGGCAGCTGGGTGTCCACGATGAGTTAATCGCAGGCGGCCTTTCTGCTTGGGCTGGACCTCAGCAGGGCACTTCGAGCTTGGATAAAACTGCAACTAAACTGACCTTACGCTTCCCTGCATTTACACTGCAATTAACAATAATACAGTTAGTTTTCTGTGCTGACATTTTCTAGGGTCTCCAGTGAAAGCATGAGTAGGCAAATGGAGAGTTTTTAGTAAGAGTGATTCAGGAATAAATCTCAAAAATAAATGTAAAAGGCCATTTCCTCACCCACATCATCAGTGCAGAAAATGTCAACATATGTGACAAAAGGAAAAAAAAGCAGCAATGATTGACGCCAGCCTTGAAAAGATTAGGGAAGAAATGCTATGTTCCCTAGAGAAAGCTCCCTTTCTACACTGGATCACAGGAGAACTCTGGACAAACTTCCTCAGCCTCTCTTCCCCCTGCTCAGTTTGGGACTCTCTGCAGTGCAAAATGAGCCAGATAATATTCAGCTCTTGTTCCTTAGTCGCCAAACTCTCTTTCCATGAATCCAATAAGTGTCTATTAAAATAAATAAACCCCCTAATGATTCAAGATAACCTAATCAAGAAAGCTGAAATGGATAAAAGACTAACTGTAATGGAGAGTTCTGTCATGGCTTCAATGAATTCTTGATGAGGGCCGGGGGAGGGGGACTGAACCTGAGAAGCTTTACTTGGAGCATTTTGATACAGTTCAAGGTTAATCACTGAATAGCCTGGGTTTTCTGAAACGTTCGGTATGTTTCCTCCCCCAAAACACAAGGCAACATGCCGAGCACTTCCATGAGGGCCAGTTTCTCACTAGCCTTATAAAACATGAAACCCAAAGTATGAATGAGGTACATGAGCCCTGGCGCATCTTAGATTCATGGGAACACAACGTCTGCTTACAGTCTTGGCCTCAGAAGGAAGGATGCTGTGCACTGAGGATATTTCCAGTGTGCCAAGTTTGAACTAGCTTCTCCCCACGCTGGAGAGGAAGTATGGGCTTGTGGTTAGGGCAAGCAGCCCGCCATCAGCTCCCAGGTCTGCCAAGGACTTCCTGAGCAAAGCCCCAGCTCCACCACTGTCCCTGCTTCACTTAGCTGCTGAGAGGCTAACGCACTGCTGCAGATGCTGTCAAGGGATCACAGAATCATAGAACGACTTGGGTTGGAAGGGACCTGGAAAGGTCACCTAGTCCAACCCCCTGCAATGAGCAGGGACATCTTCAACTAGATCAGGTTGCGCAAGTGCTGTTCAGCCTGACCCTGAATGTCTCCAGGGATGAGGCATCTACCACCTCTCTGGACAATCTGTTCCAGTGTTTCACCATCCTCACTAGAAAAAACTTTCTTCTTTACATCTAGTCTAAATCTCCCCTCTTTTAGTTTAAAACCATTACCCCCTGGTCCTATTGCAACAGGCCCTGCTAAAAAGTTTCTCCACACCTTTCTTATTAGCCCCATTTAAGTACTGAAAGGCCAAAATAAGGTCTCCCCAGAGGCTTCTCCAGGCTGTACAACCCCAGCTCTCTCAGCCTGTCTTTATAGGAGAGGTGCTCAAGCTCTCTGATCATCTTCATGGCCTCCTCTGGACTGACCCCAGCAGGTGCATATCTTTCCTGTAGTGAGGGCCCCAGAGCTGAACTCCGTACTCCAAGCAGAGTCTCACAAGAGCAGAGCAGAGGGGCAGAATCACCACCCTCAACCTGCTGGCCATGCTCCTTTGGATGCAGCCCAGGATACAGTCGGCCTTCTGGGCTATGAGTGTACACTGTAAGCTCACATACACCTTTGCATCCACCAGTACCCCAAGTCCTTCTCAGCATGGCTGCTCTCAATCCCTTTATCCCAGCCTGGGGGTTGTGCAACCAAGGACACTGCAGTTGGCCTTCTTGACCTTCATGAGGTGCACATGGGCCCAGTTCTCAAGCTTGTCCTGGATGTGAGGGTACACTGTATTTGCATATGGAAGTCTGTAAAAGGGAAGCTAATGTCCAAAAGTAGTTCAAAGAAATTTTAAGGTCAGGCAAGGAGAAAAATGTCTTTCTGTATTTCCTCCACATGTAACAAGTACATCAAATTATCAGCACAACAGATATGCCCCAGCCGCCGAGATTCACAACACCATAAAGGCAACAAGATGCTACAGCAGTAAGACGTGCCCTATATGCACACACTATATATGCTACACGCCTTCTCCACCAGCTGTTTTTTGTAGCTGTTGTTGATCAGCACTGGAAGCTAATTAGTTTAAGGGCACAGAACATACCCAGTATAAGGTAAAAGGAAGAGAGAAAGCATCCCATCATATCAAATGAACACAAGGGAATATAAGTTAGGAAGGAAAGTGAAGGAAAGAAAGAGAGGAAATGACAAAATAAAGGGTTTCTAGAGCTATCCTGTCCCAGAGTGATGCTGCTCATTCCTCTCACAGTACCTTTCCTTTCTTCTCAGAGCATGGGCAGGAGGTGAGAGCACAGGCAGACATCCATGGTGCTGAGTCCCATCTAGCATGGGCTCCTACTGGGGAGCTACCACCCTCCTTGGCCAAAGAACAGGCTCCCAGACAATCCTGGCAATGAGGCAGGCATCTCACCATGAAAAGTCAGAAGAAAGGCAAGGAAATGTTGCAGTGATTTCCATCCACAGGCCTGGGTTTCTCTTAAGGGATTTTCTGCCGCTCGCCTCCAGCCCCCAGTTGAGTTTATTTTTTTTGTTTATTCATTTTTAAATAGGGCAAAGATACAAAAACAGAGACTGAGCTTTGCCAGCTTCACGTTTTTTCACATGTGGTTCCATGGGGTCTCTCATGCTTTACTGTGGTGCAACCGGAACAAATTCCAGTCCCTTAAGGAAGGATTTCAGTTTCAAGGGCTTACTTTTTGTTTTCGTTGGACTGATGAAGGTCAAAATCTCCCATATGTCCTGCCCGGGGTAGATCCCAAGCAGCACGTGCCCCGCTTACCCACACTGCCCCAGCCTGACTGTCCTGGGAGAAATGTGGGAAGTTTAGTCTCCATGTTCATACAAACTCTGCTGTCCCCCAGCCTGTCAACAAATGCTCCAACCAGCTATGCCCACTATGTATTTTGATAGTGACTGTTAATTATGAACAGAACTATATTCCTAAACTCATTTTGTATAGAGTAAGAAAAAACATCTGCTGAGCACAGCACAGCCTCTGCTAGGACTCTCACAAGAAGAGGTCAGAGGAGTGATCCTGCTGCATAGCATTACACAAATGCTGGCACACGGTCATGGGGGAGATGGTTTTCCTGAAGTCATACTGTAGAGCAGTTGCAGAACTGGATCTAGAAGCCAGACTTCACGACTGACAGTCCAAATCTGCAGCAAGCCAAGGTCAAAGTCTCTGCCTGTGCCACTGCCCAGTTCTGGAGGCACATAGGCTACCCAAACCTCTCTGAAAAGGTACACTGGAAACTCATCTCATTGTGGGTTAAATATAACCAGGAGACCCCAAAGCACAGATCCGAAACCAAATCCTGGTGTTCCAGCCACACTCTGAAACGCTCCCAACATGATAATACAGGTCCCAGGTTTAGCCATTTAAAGGACAAAGGGCATTAGCAGGCGGCAGCATCCCCAGAGAAGTATGCTGTCCAGTGGGTACATCACTAACAGCTGGCAACTAAAACAGGATGACAGCTTTGGAGGCTGTGTTTGGAAGGCACTGAGCCCCTCAGCTCCTGCTGTCTTCAAAAATACAAAGGGATGCAAAGCACTTCATAAACAAGACTAAAAATGTCTATATATAAGTTACAAGGCCTAAATGAATATTAAGATTAGTAAGTAATGAATAAGTCAATGTCTAAAATGAATGGCTTGAGATCTTTATATGGTTGATTCTCTTATGGAGGCACCCATAACACCTTGGTACGTTCATGAGACTCTGTTCCTTGCATTTATGTTGACTTCCAAGTACTGTGGTTTGTAAACTCAAGTTTGCAGCAGCTGCCCTTCCCTTTAGTTGCTGAACTGAGACTCTGCCATGACTTAAGAATAAAGATGGCTACATGTTAAATTAGAGGTCAATTAACTCCACCAGTAGATGATGCCGCTTGCAATAACTGCTCTCAGTGGGTACCACTCTTCCTGTAAGAAGACAGAAGATGAAATGAGGCCTCCATTGGCTCTGGATGCTCTCCTGGGCACATGACACACAGCCCTGTGTATAAAATGTCAAAACAGCCCTGTCGGAGATTCACTGGCTGCTAAAACTGTGAAGATCTCACAGCACCGTGGATTGCTGTTGACAGAACAGCAGCGCCCAACATAACACATGCCTTGTTAGCAAACTGGAAGCCTCTCAGTAGTCTGGGGTGAGGGAATAATAGAGGAAGCCAACGCAACGCAAGCCAGGCCTGTGGAGAATAGCAAGTGAATGAACCTTGGAGGAGAGTCCAAGCAAACCCTCAGATTAGCTCTTTTTTCCCCTCTTCAAACTCTCTCTTCTGCAAACAAGGGCAGTTTTCAATGAGTGCTTCCCACCATGTAACCCAGCTGCAGAAATCAGCAGCATCTTCCCCAGAAATGCCCACAACTGGCCTGCACAAAGCACTGGGAGGGAGAGCCCCACCACTAGTTTTCAGACAAGCCAGACCTAAGGCAACATGCCTACCATCCCACCATGACAGTAGCTCTCTCCTACACAAGCAGCTGTGTCCTTGCTTTTGGCACTCCTCCTGGCCACGGGGCACCACAGCCAGTGGTAAGACACCACAGGCACACCAAGCCAGGCTGGGGGCAGGCATGCAGGTGGGCCGTGGGGCAGTGGTAGGCCCCAGACCACTGTGGTTCTTGGCTACGGCTTCTCTGTCCCTGCCTTCCAGTGCCACCATAAACCACTTTCATGCTCCAGCAGAGCGCTAAGACATCTCAGCATGGCGAATGCTGGGTCATCCCAGGGAGCCAGTATTGCTTTGGCAGGGCTGTGAAACAAAAGAAACATCAGCCTCAGAAACAGTTCTTTATCCGCTGCTGCTGAAGAAACCAAAACCTTTATGTACAGTAACTTTGCTTTAAACAGCAACATTTGTGGATCCTGTTCTTAACCTTTTGCATCTGGCTTCCAAAATCTGCCCTGTTCTTTTTCCACGTGAAGGACTATGGAGCTTGTTTGTGTTCTGGTGCTGGTGTGCAATGCTGCCAGAGAAGCGCGCTCAAGCTGGCACAGACTGAAGCTGGTGAGCCACCCAAATTATAGTTGGGTGGTTCAGTCCCTCTCTATTTCAAGAAGCCTCTGGGTATAATGACAGGAAGCTTGCAGGCAGTTTTAAGCCAAACCTCAGAGGCTGGCATTCAGTCTGTGTTAAACACTCCTTATTAAAAGCTGCCCAGTCCAGATTCTGGGTGGAACTTTGATATATGCATGGAGCAAAGAATAAGGGGCACGTTTGCAAAATCAATTGTGCAGTTTTTATATTTACTGCACGTTTACCACATATGTCATTTATTACACAGTGGAAAACCGTTAAATGCACAGTAGTTGTGCCAAGTGGCATTATGCTTTTAACAGCTTTATTCGTTTAACAGCTCCAGTTCTCATTATATTTTGCCATGTGGTACATGAGATTTTTATGCATTTAACAGTTTAAGAAGGTTCCATGGTATTTTCCTTTTATGTATTTCATACTGTGCCTGCAGTTTTGTTGGGGGGTACAGGGGTTGCGAACTGTAACCCCTGTACCCTGACAAGAGCAAGCAAAAGAAAATTAATGATTAAATGAGGAATGAAAAATTAATCAGAACTCCATGTGTCAGGGCGCAAATACCTGTTACAAGGACAAGGCCCTCCCATGTGCTTTGATAGCCTTTGATGCTTTGTTTATATGCCTTTCAACCGCTTATTTTACATCTATTTTAAAGACTATAACGGTGTTTCCCTGCACAGAGGAAAAGAAAGCATGAGTTTTGCACAGTGCATGCATCTAGATACTTCTATCCCACTCTCTCGTACTCACAGCCACATTTGTGTATTTTTGCGTGGATACTGATGCCCTCTCCAAGCACAACTGAGCAACTTCATCCAGGATCAGAAGCAGCCCTTTTCACTGAGTAAACCATTCTTTCCAATGGGCTCTGATCTACTTGCTGCCTTTTCTACAGGAATTCTATCTGTCCTCCTTTCCACAAAATCTCTTCTGGTGCATTATATTTTTTTAAAGAGTTGGATGAAATTTTTAAATTAATGGATTCTCTTCAAGAATTTCACCCCAACCTAGGTTTGCCCACATGTATTTTTTACACCCAAGGTAGAAATTCATCCAGGAGAACTCACTGCAGTGCCCTCTCACGTCTTTTTGTAAAAATGATTGGAGATGATGTGAATTATTCACATGGCAATACCATATGCAGCACATACAACATGCAATAAAAAGGAAACACCTGCCTAACACTTTTTCCCATTGCCTTCCCTTAGCTAATCACATAAGAAAACAATTTCTTTACCTGCCAAATGAGAAAGATACCATCATTTTGCAAGGTCCTTGTCCCACTAGCAGAGGTATATGTTATATACCATGAGTGGGAAAAGGCATGCATTTTGTACAAAAGGGGAGAAAAAGCTTGGCTGTGAGCTGATCCTTTCCTTAGCCTATTTTAAAAGGGAAAAGGAAACCACTTAAGCAAGCAAAAGCCCAAAACACGACAGGTTCCCCAGAGATGAAGATTATTATTATTGTAGGAACAGATGTATTTTTATTGGTGGGAGGAAGAGATGGGTCTAGTTCCAACCCCAGCGTTTGCTTTAAAAACAAAACCCCCAAAAGCCCCGCAACAACAAAATCCCCTCCACCACTCACCTGACTTTTATTGGCAGCCACTTTGGCAAACAGAGCTTGAGATACCTTGGCCCTTTTCATCTCCTGTTGGATCTCGTCATAAATGGCAGCTGTGATGTTGACATTGGCGCCGTCCGCCTTAATGGGGAGGTCTGTTGTTGGTGTGGAGGTTTTGGCCTACCAAGAGACCATGAAAATAATAATTAAAAAAGTGCTGCTTTCAGCCCAGCCATCTGTGCAGAAATTATCAAAGGATTTCAGTCAGCTGATGCCAAACTGCATTAGCTACAGAGGGACACTTCCTGTCCATTATTCTAATCAGGTTAATTGTGATTGGAAATAATTGCAGTGCATTCCTATAGGACATGCAAGGCCCCGTCAACTCTCCCCCTCTCCCTCTCCCAGCATGTTTACTGAGCAGCTCAACAATAGGATAGGTAGCCAGGGCCCTCGGCTGCAGGCAGGCGCTGAGGTTGGCTTTGCCAGCTAGTGACTGCAGTATAGGCACCAGTCTCTACCTTCTCCCTCCTCTCTAAAAGTGGCCTACACCTTGGAGGAAGAGCCAATTCTCCCAGAAAAAATGAGTAAATGGGTAGAGGTCTCTAAATAATAAATTATTACTCAATTTAATGCACTCCCTCAAGTCTCCCTCATCCTTTATTAAAACTATACGTATGTCATTTGAGTATGTATGGTTTCCCAGCCTTGTCATCATTATGCTAGCCAGACAGTCACCTAATTTCACCTAGGAAATCAGTGGAAATGAAAAAAAAAAATAATCATTTCATAAAGCTGGGCTTTGGCATGCCTTTGATGTGCTGCCCTCATTCTCCTAAACTCATATTGAGATTTTGTGTATTCCACTGCACTCCTTTTAATTGAATGATTTCCCATCAGCTTCTGTGACAAATGAAGGACAATAACGGATGCTGCCAGTACTTTTCCTGGGCTGGACTACCCCTACGGAGCTGCTGTTGATATAGTTCAGCATGCTGCTACAAGACTTCTATTTTAAAGACCCTTGGCCATGGCAGACCCCAGAATACACAGGCGCAAGAGGGAGTGAGGGCAGCGTGATGCTTGCTGAGTGCTCCTGGCACCAGCAAGCCCCTCAGATAGACAGATCTCATTTGCTTGAAGAGGGGCTGATCACTGTACCCCTTATACCTTTTATGGGAAGTAGGTAGGTTATTGATACAAAACCTTGGCTTTCTCTTGAGATGTAAAGGTCCTAGGAAACAAAACAATCTGGGTGGGAAAGATGACACTTCCCGGTAGATCCAAACCTCCCATAGACCTTGGTGACATTCAGATATTTGGCCCAATTATAAACCTTTTCAGCTGCCTCCTGGTTTTGTGCCACAGTTGAAGCCTGCTAGAGTACATCTAATGTTAATTTTTAACTAGGTAGGCATGCCCAAATGCTTATTTGTTAATGGGAGGGTTAACTATGCAAAACCAAACCTTCTGAACTTCTTCTTCTGTTTTGCTGTCCTCCAAATCTTCCTTTCCCTAATGTCTTTTTTTTTTGTACCAAAGGCCACCTTAATAACAGAGCCAAAATCCAATCAAGACAACAATCTAGACTAATCATTCTTCCTACTGCTTTCAGATAAACCTTTAACCAGCTTGTGCCCTTTCCCATTCCTATTCCCCAAGCTCAGTAGGCATCGCTCTGGGCTTATTCCCTGCCTGTCCCCATGTAGAAAGGGCCTAAGATTCTCTTGCTGTATTTAGCCCCCTGCATTCAGGCAGGGGCAGCTGGATGGCAGCTGGTACAGACCACAGACCCCCACGCCCTGGAAGGCCAGTCCTAACCCACTGCCAACCACAGGCCATGAACACACATGGGGTAAAGCCCGATGGATGAACTAACAGGGACACCACACTCTGAAATTCAGTGTTCATAGACAGACAGTTAGGGCAATTGTGGGAAATGTGAGAAAGCAACATAGAGATCATGGGAAGGAAGAGGACTGTCCAAATCTGTCAGAGCTCATTTAGTGGAGCTTAATTTTACCAAAGGTCCTGCAGTGCTTCAGCGAGTATAAAAAAAGCCTTCCCACTCACTGGAGCCTTTGGCTGGTGCAGCAGCCAAGGTCACCACAGCCTCAAAGGCCATTACGGAGGCCTGAGATCCTGAGAAGAGCAAAATTAGCACATAAAAGAAAGATTTCAAATATAGCTGCATCCTACATGGGTCTCCTACACTGCTTAGATACACAGCCACATGTCAGAAAAAGCCTGCCCTACACAACCTGAAAACTGTGCCATTTCTTATCCAATTGCTGAAATAAGTAGGGCAAGTACCAAACCAAAATAGCACAGTCACTAAAATATTGTATGCTAGAGACCCAGACTCAAAACTGGTCTTGATATTAAGAAGGAGTTTGCCATTATTGGAATGTCTCATTGCAAACAGTAAGGAAAAAAGAAAAATAAGTTTGCAACCACAGCGCCAGACCACCAAAACCCAAAAAACAGTACTGCTGGTCTTCCATAGAATCATAGAATAGAATCACAGAATCAACTAGGCTGGAAAAGACCTTTAAGATCAGGTCCAACCGTTACATCAGGACTGCCAAGACCATGACTGAACCACGTCACTAAGGTTTCTGAGCACTCCAAGGGATGGTGATTCCACCACTTTCCTGGGCAGCCTGTTCCAATACTTGATCACCCTCTTGGTGAAGAAATTTCACTTAATATCCAGTCTAAGCCTCCCCTGTCACAGCCTGAGGCCGCTACCTCTTGTCCTGTCACTCGTTACTTGGAGAGAGACCCCCATGTGCACACAATAACCCTGAACAGCTCCAAGTCTCTTGCCCACAGCATTTGCACCCATCTGCCAGATCAATCTCCTCTTCTCCCCTTGGTGCAGGTCCTAAGTTGGGGACACCTTGCGAGGGGGCCTTGGGGCTTGGGAGAGCCAAGCTGGGTTACTCTGCATGCACTTACCCCTGTCTGCGTGACTGCCCCAGCACTTCCACAGGTATCTGCCAGCACCCTCCTCCTACCCAGTGCACTCAAGCATCATTCCCAGAAGTACTGCCGCAGGAGATCGGTATCTATGGAAACCACGTTTCCAAATGCCATCCCATCAACTTCTCCGGCACCCTAACACAATTCCTGAAAGGATGGTACAGCTCCTACTGCTGCTGCCCCGAAGCACCCTGCTCCAGGGTAGGTAACATACCTGCTTGGAGGGGCAATGATGCCAGGAATTGCTGTGCTGCACATGAGGATGGCATTTGTCTCGTCAGAACTAATACCAGGCATATGGGGAAGCGCAGTAGCCATGCTGCCTGCCCGGGAGCTGGGAAGCAGCCTCATTTGCAGAGGTGTCCAAGTTGTCAAAACAGCACCTGTGCTGACTGGTGCTGGCCCTCTGAGGGCTGGGGAAATGTTATCCAGCGGGCACAAGGCAAGTACTGGGTACACAAACCTTTGTGTGCTGCTTTAGCTGAGTGAAAACCTCACAATATTCTACTGGATGCTTCCAGCCAAAATAAAGCAAGGATGGGCTGCTTTATACTTCTGGAGTATGGTTTTCTATCAACGCTTGGCTCTTAAAAAGGCAAAGTTTCCATTATTTTAAAGGATTTTCTAGCTACAAACATGGGAAAATGTTGTATTTTGACAGAGGAACGAGATGGGGCAACAGATACAATTTTAATTCTCACAGGATTGCACCTAAACTCTCCATTCCCTTCTGTTATTTGATTCTAGTTGCAACATCTATTGCAATTCATGTAAGTAGGAATAAGCTAATGCTTTCATGAATAAATACAAATGCAGAAAGCAGATACCCTACTTAACCATTAAAATAGTTCTCCATAATTTTATTTTCACTGAAAGGTAACTAAAACACGTAAGAGGTATACAATGAGTTTCCCATGTAATAAAAATTTGGTGTTACAATTGGGTTGGCAGGATATACTCGCTTTCAATGAAAACAGTTCTGTACATTATGTTTTGTGGCAATCTGCACCCAAAACCCTGGGTTAAACTGAACAAGCTCAACAGTTCCTACAAAATCAACACACCTTCCTTATGGATGATCACTTTGCATGTAAAACTACGCTGTCGTTCTACACACCCCTCCCCTCCCCCCCCCCCCTTACTTATTTTTAGCAGCTGTGGCTACAGAATTCAGTATGAGAAGTGCTCAGTAATGCTGTTCTAAGGACAGCTAACACAGCCCAAGACTTTGCAGGCTACATGACTATGAAAGCACCAAAGCAGGAGGGTTACGTGGTCTCATTTACTAAAGATCAAGAGAAGTGCTACAAGTGACCTGTCATGTCTTCACAGTAGAAATTTCAAATTCAAGTTAGGCAAAAATCATGACAGGAGTTAATCATCACCTCTGTGCAAGCAACTTTGCTTTTTCAGGGTGTATGTCTGGGACTGCAAGCAGGCTGGTGAAAGGGAGGGATGACTATTACAGTACAGTATGTGGATGCTCTTTCTTAGTGCAAAGGAACAACCTACCCAGGGAAGTGGGAGGCAACAGCACGCTAATAAACACGTGCAGTTAAGTCAAATGAGATGACAGCTGGTTTAGAGCTGGAAAGCATCATCCTCTTCCCAGCACGCTGCTGCCCATGTCTACTTTCTGTACTTCAAATAATTACCCGTGTAAACTTCTAACTCAAGGAATGTGATTTCCTATGCATAATACAGAGCACACTGACTTCTAGAAATGCCTATCTAATTAACTGTCGACTTCTGTTCAATACACACTTTTTATCGCAACATATATGAATCTCTCCATAAGCCCACAAATTTCCTCTGTATTTTGCAGAACACAATGGACACATATAAGAAGTTATGTGCACTGTCTTTTTACAATGGATTCTATAATAGCCATTTAGTGGATGTGTATCAACAGCCTACAGGTAATGCCCACATGGACTCTTTCAGACACTGATGTTACAGACTTTTTTGAATTTATGGCATTGATTAAATCTAGAATCATCATCACAATGTTGTACTTAAATCCACTAAACATCTCCTAACAGCCACTCCAAAACCTTACAACAAAAGGATTCCCACACTTCATCTGGACAAAGGGAGCAACAGACAGGGGAAGGGCAGAGAAAAACTCTTTCCCTGGATTAATCCACACAGCAAACAGAAAAGGAGGGATCACATCTTACCTGGGGAGTTCTGGAGGAGCTTGGGCTGCTGGCAGCTGAAGACACCATGCTCACGTTGGGGTTCATACTTCTCTCTCTCTCGTCCTGATAGATACGATCCCGCTCCGAGTCAGGCAAGTTGAGGAAATTCTGCATTGCCCTTAAGTTTACCAGGAGGGACTGGGAAGCTGTCCTTGGGTCTTCTTCTTTACGCAGGATCTCTGACAACAAGCCCTGGTTCAAAAAATTAAAAGAAAAAAAAAAAAAGCTCAGTCATGTGTTGGGTTTTTTTAGTTTTTCCCTTTTTTCTTTAAATTTGTTTAGTGTAACCAGCTGGGTTGTAATACTGAGAACCTACATCAGAATCGCATGGGCTCTCCCAGAGGGGATATTCTGTAGGAAAGCATTTGTCTTCTGGGGGCTGAGGTTTATTTTAGGACTGTCCTATTCTGGCACTGCAATAAGCTTCTGAGTATGGAGATGCTGTATAGAAAGGTATGTGCATTGGGTAGAAGAAATTGCAGTTACTACCAGGTGCTTGCTGCAAATATTTTAGGAGCTGTTAGATCTCTCTCTCTCCCTCTATCTCTCTTTTTACTTGAAGATGGGAACACTTGGCAATCCTGTTCATCTTTGACAAATCTGCCAAGGTTGGTAAATTTAGTTTCGACATTTAAACAGTGCAGGAGGTTTATAAAGAAAAACGTTTGGCTGGTTACAGTCCGTTCATTTTGGTTTGGACAGTCATTTCTGAGGAGAAAAACAGAGCAATAATAAAGCCTTCAAATCTAGCTTTAGGGATTTAACCCATTCTTCTTTCATGCCTCATTTTAAGATACCGCAGGCTATCACAACCATGAATGAAGACCATGCTCATCTAGTTTTTACACAAGCCATTATTCCAGGAGGTAACAAACACAGCACTTCCAAGAGGAAAGAGGGTGGGAAGACTTGGAGAGATGAAAATGTCATTAAAAGAGGCTTAAATCTAATGGGATTAAATTTCTGCATAACTGTACATACTCAACAGTTCCACAGGAAGTTAAAGGCACGACACAGAAGCTTGGATCAGGGCCTACAGAAACTGCTGGGACACTGTGAGCCACCAGCTTCCCCTAGGCACCCCTTGCATCCAGCACTTCACAAACGGGTGTTTCACTCCAAAAAGCAGTAACAGCAATGGCTAACTGTACTGGTGTCCAGAGAAGCAGAAAGGGATTTTTAGCCACTGAGACTACTTATATACCATAAGAAACATTGGTTGGATGTTCGTTATTTTAAAAGGCTATTCTGCCAGTATGTTTCCTTGAGCAGTCCAACGCTGCTCCTGCTTCCTGCCTGCTGTGACCCAGAGGTTCTCTGCACCATTGCTCCCAAGAGTGCCAGCCACAGAAGCCATGTGAAATCCCAGTCACAGCTTGGAGGGCTCCCCTCGACCTGCTGCTGTGAGAGGAGCAACATCCAGCAACCACAGATGAAAGGAGAACGCGGTGCCCCAGACATGATTTAGCTGTAGCTGTTGACATGAGCATTCTGCAGTTACTTTACAGCCACGATCAAGGCAAGCTGCCTCATGAGTACAGCCAAGGCTTACCCCTTCCTTGTAAGAAAAATCTTAACCACAAAGTCAAAACCCTGTAATATTTAGTCTTAGTTTACCTTCTTCCATATCAGAGTCTCCTCCAAAAAGCCTTGCTAAAACACCGCCGCTACAGTTGGCCGATTAACCAAATGCCAACATTTTAGTATGTATTGTATTTACCAGACTTCCTGACAAAACCAACACACCAGCAAACGACTTATCTGTATCTGAATTCATCTGCTAACTGCTATTAAACACCTACATTAAAACACATACATGAAAGCTCTACTTCAGCAGTGTTTATGCCTGAAGTGCTCAAAACAAGCTCCACACACAACCTGAAGCGAGGCTGCACACAGCTCCATCTTTTCAGCTCCTCATCTACATAATCAAGCTAAGAGATATCCAATTACACTTTCCTGCAATTATCAGGGTAGTTACCAGGAGGACTGGAGCAGGGAATGGAGCCATGGTGGGACCCTCCAGTCAGAAATGGAATCGGAAAAGAGAAACCAGTTAGCAAAAAAAGGTTTACACTAGGGAAAAGTGTGAAGAAGGTGGAGTGTTGGGCTGGCATCTGGTATTCTCTGGGACCTCAACGTAACTGCATGCTTGTACCTGGCTTCTTCCACAGGGTTTACTACCCCTCAGAAGAGCTAGGGACATGCTGAAAAGCTTTCCAAAGCTTGCCAGGCTCACAGGCTGAGGGAGATTAACCAAAAAGGACATCACAGAAGCTTGAAGCCATGACTTGAATGATTCAAAGATCGATACAGCAAGTTCCTATTAGAACTTTTCCTTAAAGTCAGTGGAAATTTGTCTAAATACAGTAAATAAATATCAGTTACACAGGTTCTCTAAATTCTTGATTTTTTGTGTCTGCTAAAGGATATATATCTTCTTTTCTAAAAAGAAAAGATCAACTTCAAAAGCTGATCAGTTTAGGTGGAAAGAACAGTACCTGAAAACTACGCTTCAGATTTCTAAGACAGCTTATTCTCCCTCTCATCTTAGCCTGGCTAAATTTATGGTCCAATTTCAAAAATGGAGAGCAGAAACATATGTGAAAGCCTGCCAGCAATTACTTTTCAGTGCCGTCATTGACTCCCTATGTAAATCAGATTCTCACAGGAACAAGTGTCTCGGTCATGGTACTCACCGCCTGGAACACCAACTCTTGCACTTGAAGGCTCTGATTCATCACCAGAAACAGCTTATCATGGGGTAGATTCAGTGGGTTTGAACCCTAGCCTGCACCTCTCACTTCTACAAGGGTCTTGACTCTGCTGCAGGGATACAGCCATCTTTTGCATCACCTCCTAACGCAGGTACCTGCTCCAGAGAGAAGGGACCATCTCCTTCCCCAGCATCGTGACAGAGGCAGCACTTTGCAGAGGCGAGCCTTGCTTCCCCATGCCCCACTCCAGGCCCACAGGTAGGAAACCTGGTTGTAAAGGGGGTTTTTCTGCAGCTCCTCCAAGTGCTTTGGCAGCTTAGGAACCATGTAAACAGCAGAACAGATAATAAGAAAAGCAACTCAGAGGAAAAACTCTCATGTCCTCCTTCAACTGAAGATAAACAACACCGGTAAACTACAGTGGGTAGATAGCTGAGTGATAGGGTAGGACAATAAAGTAAAGTATCTTGAGAGCAATAACATTTACAGTAATATAATTCTGAGCTACTGAAGTATACATAAACTAACCAGTGAGCAACGTTCTAAAAAATAAAGTGATATTAAATAATCTGTTCAGCCTTTTTGTCACCTGCAACAAATTAGGCTTTCAATATGCAAAACATCTTCCTTCCAGAAAAACAAATGATCATGATTTCATTTAATTGTAATTTAATGAGGCATAATGTATTTTTTAAAGTGATACACACCAGGTGTGTGGTGAGGAAACTGGCCCAGCCACAAAAACCCGACTGTTTCTATTTTTGAGAAAACCCTAAAGCCAGCCAGGGACTGTTTTCATTTCTGCAAATTATGTTTCTGCTGGAGGGGGTGAGGGAGGGAAACCCACAGCATTTGTACATTTGTCATAAAGCTCCATTGGCTAAATTAGCTCATTCCGACTTACATGTCACATATTAAAATAAATACACTAAAAAATTAGGACTTTGCAGAGTAACCTACTCTGCACACCTAGAAGATGATCTTCAGGGACCAGGAAGTCTCAAACTGATTTTCAATAGCCAAACAGATCTTCTATACTAAATGCAGGTCCCAGGATACATTTTAGGACATGTAGCTTCATGATATCTTTGCTTTTCTGTTCCTGTGCCTCATTTGTAGAACAGCTGCTGAAGAGGCAACTGATGAGAAGTCTGATGCTCTCACATGCCATGCTCACAGCGACGTGCGCGTTACTGTGCAGGCACAGTTTGGTTTAGCCTTGAAAAATGCAGCACGTTCAAAATGAGACAATGGATCCATAATTGACTTTAAAAATAATACCAGTGGTGGGGAAAGGAGCGCATGTCCAATCCAAATAGAAAAGTCATTGGATCTATTTAAGGTAGGAGTAATTTTAACAGTGTTTTTTCGAAGTGGCAGAAATGTAGTCCTTCAAGCCCGCAAAGTCACTGTCGTGGGTGTTTGCTTGGCACTTATCTGATGAAACCCCATTTGTGAACTCATTTCTTTTATTTTTATTAACTACAGGATTTCTAGCACAAACAACCCAAACCTCATGGGCAAGAAATCTCTTTTTAAGCAATTTCTGAAAGATGATGCAGTACAATGTAGAGCAAATTTTCTTCAAACTGACTCCTATATCCAAAAGACCAACTGACCGGCCATCGAGGCCAACACCAAGGCTTGATCAAAGCCCACCGAAGGCGAGCAAAGCCTTTCTGCCTTCTTCCCGAAGGACTTTGGCTCAAGCCTGGAAAAGGTGCAAATGAGATCTCAATGGGACAGCAGACTGCACTGCCAGTGCCCGAATGCAGGACAGTTTTGCAACCAGAGCTTTTCAAAAGCAATCTGTATGGGGGTGAGGAGGTCATGCTGGCGTGCAGCCCAGACACACGTGTCCTGGGGACAGAGGAGGATGAGGGCCATCAGGCAGCAGGAGACTCCCAAGCACTGGCCAGGACCTCACACACATCGGGTGTGATGGCTTGGATGGGAGCTCTGCTCCCCTTCATACAGACCTGTGTCTACGAGACACAGCCATGTGTCTACGAGAGCAGGCACTAAAGTTAAAAAGGTTCGACACATGCTTGGGACAATCAAAATGCTGGCCAAGGCAAAAACTTAAATAAACCTGACTAATGTGCTAAACCTCAGGTTTTATGTTCTGTATAAGGAGATTATATATATGAAGGACTAAAAAAGCATAAACACTTTTTTCATACTTTTTGGTTTATTTGTGCTTGTCCATACTTCAGCTATATTGCCAAAAGCAACAGAGAAAATGCTGAAATACTAGAAAAATATTGCTCCTGTAGTACTTAAAGTTCCAACTGCTTTAAGGTCAGTACTTTTTCTCAATAGAAAAGCTATTCTGCTTCCCACCAGGTACAGATGTGACTCTGATCAGGATCTGAAAATGTACGGCTTTATTCAACATCTGAACCTTAAAGATCAGTGATGTAAACCTGTCCCCCCTCCAGTTAAGCATGCAAGGCCGATTTCTAGCATGGAAAGCAGCACTTGAAGAACCCCTGGTTAGCTGCTCATTCTGACTGAACTACACTGAAATCATACCTTCAACCTAAAACAACAAACTTGATTTTGCCAGGCTGAAATGACATTTCTATTTAAAACCGTCTGCTATTTGAGATTGAAAGCTAGAGAGGCAGGTCTGCCCGGGGAGCTCTGCAGCAGAAGCACTAACTTCTCATAGCCCTTCAAGGAGATAAAATATCTACCTGCTGTGTTTTTCCCACATCAAGACAGGCTTTTACCACAACATCTCTCCGCCTCTATTATTCCAGGTCCCACCTTCAATATTGTCTTCTGGGTTGAGTAACAGACATTCAACAATTCTAAAAATACTTCTCCTTGCCTTTAAGTATGGAGGTCTCAACAAGAACCTCTATATGAAGTACCTGTAAGCTTTTTGGGACAGAAGCTCGTTTTCAAATGCTCACTGCTTTCATTCCATTCCCTCATATCTCTTCCTAATACCATCTAGGATATGCAGCAGAATTGCTGGAAGTCTCATGAAAATGCTTATCTTGGCAACGGGACCAGTCCAATTTTGCTGAGCAAAATTGCTTTAGATAATCAATGGAACCTTTTTAGTGATTAGCCAAACCAAGCACCTTCATACCCATTCTGTCACAGATTCCATCAGGCAAAACCATGTTTGCACCCTGTTCCTTGATCAACTCTTCTGTCTCAATGGCAAAGCATGCGGTGCCACGTTCCACGTCAGTTCATATGAACTTCGGAACTCAAGGGGCTTTGACTGGTTTTCCATCGGTGTGAATGGGAGACCAGCTGTCTCCCAGTACTCTCCAGTGTAGCTGAAAGCATCATGTCAGTCCCTCATTTAAAAGAAATCGCTTGATCTCTAGATTCCCTGCCTACAGCCAGAGTATGAGCCTCACTCTTAAACTCATTTAACTAATGCTACAATACGTACATCTCGGGAGAGAGCTGCTTAGGCACAAAGCATTTAGAGGCTGATTTGAATAAAACTTATGCAGGGTGCAACAATGACAATTTGATTTTTATTATTAAAAATGAAGCGCTTAAATCCTCAAAGAAAATGCCTATATTGCATTAGTTTAATAAAGCTTCTTTTTTATTATGGTATCTCTCTTTATGAGGGAAGACAGGATGTGCATGTGGAGCTGAATGTGGATGCATGGGGTAAAAGAAGCAGAGAAAGACAGACCAGACCACCTGTGGCCACAAAGTGCAACCACTTATATGACATGCATGTCAAACCTTTATACCAAAATACACCAGAAAATGAGCAAGACACACAGCTCCTGCTCCCTCCCTCTATATATCCACACATTTGCTTCCAATGCTCAGGACTCCTGTGCATCAGCTGAGCAAGCAGCAGCCTCCTCCTACAAGCACGCATTCTGAAAGCCTGACTCACATGCTACTTAAAATCTTTTCATTCAGCCTATTGAATACAATTAAGTTAATTGAAACTGAAATTTTGGGCAGTGCAAAACCCACTGTTGGAACAAATATCCCATGTACCAAAAATCTGCAATTTATTAAATTAAGCACTTCCCTTACAGACTGCCTTCTTTCCTGTGAGCACAACAGAACACTGCTTGTGCCACATTACGCCCAAGAAAAGAACAAGCAAGCAGCATGAAAGGGTTTCCATGCAGTAAAAGAGAGTTTTCTATGCGGGAAAAAACAACAAAAAATCCCCCCAAACCAAAACCAGAACCCTTGCTAATTGAAAGTCTGTGCACAATGGGGCAGACACCACAGCGATGAATGCAGCATGACTGTCTCACTAGGTACCCGGCAGAGAATTAAAGCTGCCTGTCTTCCTCTCACTGAAGTTAAAGGGAAAATTACTTGCAAAAGGAATTCTGTCCAGGATTTGGCTCACAAGCGAGAAGAAATGGAAGAGTTAGTTACTTAAAAAAAAAAAAATATTATTTCTCATCTTAAAGCTTCTTAGAGGACCATTTTGTAATCCCACTTCAGTTTGGGGGAATTTTGCCAAAGAAAGCAGAATTAGACATAAATGAAGAGTCGCCACCCACCACCCTCCTTGCCTGCCTCCAGAGCCTTTCTTTGGAGCTTCCTTACCAGCCACGCTCCTGCTTTCAGAGCCCCAGCCCTCTCTAACTGACTGGTGACACCTTTGCATGCCGCAGAATTGTTATTTACCCCTTCCTCACTGCAGTAGCCTGGACTTGCCCACAGTCACACATGAAGCGGAGGCACCATTCAGCACTGATCCTGTATTTCCTAACCCTAACCCGGTTTGGGAACTGAATCCCTCGAACAAGGAGGATCAGTTTAGTTTATTCCATTATAAGTTTCACTACATGCAAGGCTGCTGGGGCTTCCTCTTCCTTGTGCTTTATTTCCTTTAATCCCGAGAGATGCAGTTAGACACTAGACAGGTAAGCTGGGTAAGTCTTGCCTTCTGATCTGCAGGCTGGAAAGCCAATGCTCTCACCTAGATCTATTCAGGGCAGGACAGAGGAAGCAGTGCTCTTTGGGAAGAGAGTTACAAGCAGCCTGAACATGCCTGGTGTTTTTACCCAGTTCTCTTTGCATCTGGCACCACAACTGTTTCATTCAAAAAGCCTCAGGTCCACGGGTATTTCCAGTTTCTGAGGCTGCTCGGTAAAACAAGCACTGGCCACTCGCCCAAACATTTTACTAGTTTGGGCTATTATGTCAAAACATTGGCAAAAAAAACATGACTAAAAGAAAAGAGATATAAACAGAAGCAGTCATTCAGTATAGGCTTTGCACTGGGCACTCTAAAGGAGGAGAGAAGCAGTTCACCAATCCAGTGATTTACACTGGACTCTTACAAACAGCCTGACCAACTGTCCTTACTGCAACTCCACGGCCTGCAGTAAAGAGGGATGCTGAGCAAGTGGGGAAAGGAAGGAAATTATGTTCATTTTCCTTATGCAAAGCAGGGCTCAAATGACCTATTTTCCAACTAGGATTCTGAAGAGCAGAGATCATTTCAGCACCTCAAGATTTGCTAAAAACTCCAGAGAAGGACAAGACACATCTGAGACAGCATTTTCACAGAATCATAGAACAGTTTGGGTTGGAAAGGACCTTAAGTTTATCTAGTTCCAACCCCCTGCAGTGGGAAGAGACACCACACACTAAACCATGTCACTTCCTTTAAAATAGTCCTCTTTATTCTGCAACCATCAATGCCTGCCCATTTCTCAATACATTACAACCTGCGACAAGCAAGCTTTGGTTATTACAACCTTTTCGTTGAAACCTGAATCCTGTGTTAAGAGACACTGCAGTGCAAGGCAGAGATGGCACATGGACTCTGTCCTGAGGATGGCCAAAATCCATGTGTGTACTCTACTCCAGGAAGAAGTCCTGATAAAGGTATCGGGTATGACCATGTAATTCTCAAGTGTTTGATGGGCCTCGTACCGCTCTCTGCCTTCTATTCAAGCCCACTCACTGAGAACTCTCTTCTACCTGTCCTATTTGCTGAATAAATAGGCTTTTAGGTTCCACAGTAGGGTGAACTAAAATTGTGATACTGACTCTCTGAAAATAAAAAGAAGAGGCAGAGGTGAGCCCAACACATTTACTAAAAATCAGTCATATAAACTTCATACCCAGTTTCAAAGTCATTCACTGTGGAACTTTTTTTAACTGACAGAAACCCTCTTCATGGTTAACATAGCCTGGGCCAGCTCCTAGCTAAACACCTGGTGCAGCTCTCCCATGTGCAGAGCAGCATACGAAGCTGCCTGATGTTCAGTCCCCATATCCAAGTGGGACCTCAGTGGGAACACTGTGTTCCATGTAATGCACAGGATTTCTCCCTGAGCCTGAAGTGCTTTGGTTTCATGTGTGCAGACAACATGGCCACAGGTACAGAATAACAGCATCATATAAGCAAATACTGTTGTCTTAAGTTATGTATTTCCAACTTTCAAAGGAAGATCTGAATGTTTGACAAACCATACAATTACACCCCTCCTTCTTCTGGTCCTTCTCAAGTCCCCCTTCCCTCACACACATGCATACACGCATGTGTCAGCCATTTGTTCCAATGGATTTAGCCTAGTTTGGATTAAAGCTTCCTCTACTTCATTTAACAGATTTGCTCAGATGGAAAGTCTCAGGGGAGAAATAATGTTAGTAAGAGGGGGTTTTTTAGCATTGAGTATGTAGGTCATTGGACTTTAAAATAAATTAGAGAATAGTTTATCTATTAAACAAGCCTCGCAGTACATATTTCATGAGGCTATAGTTAATTATAGGCTAATGTGCACCATAGAGCTACTGTGAATCAAGATTGTTTAAACAGTGTCCCATAATGCAGTGATTAATACAATTATTAGCTGGCTGGCATACAGCAGCTATTATTTGGTACCATCATGAGAAACAACAGACTGCAAGTTTCTAAGGCTGGCACTTCCTGTGAAATGCAACAAACCCAAACATTTCCAGAGAGAAACACACGTCTTTCGGCACCTCCCCAGGAGAGGATCCTCAGAGGCAGTAGGAAAAATGCAAGGAGGTGAGATTAGACTTGACCTTCCACTTGATGTGCCTTTTATAGAGTTTGCTTCTCCACCATGAGTGTATGGGAACATCCCACATCTTCTACTGTGCAGTGCAAGGCTGACTGTCTGAGCAAATACTAATACCTCAAACAGTCTCTGAGAAGAGGGGAGCTTGATCTGAGTTAAAAGCCAAGGACAGGGAACCATAAACGTCTACCTACACTCTTTTGCTACAGTGATGGCTCCTATGAACATGATGCACTGTAAGTAAGATCCACTGGTCTTCTATATTAAGGCCCTGTAGACTAATGAAACAGAGCTGTTGAGATGACCAAACCTTTTATGGATGTTTAAGACTCATCTGTTCTGGAATCAGTGTCATGGACTTAGGATGGACATATTACTTATGATATGGAGCTAAGTAGTAGGTAATTTCTTTTACATGAAATTATGTGCCTGATCTCTTGTAATGAGGCAATCAAATTCAGGGAGGATTTTTTTAAAGAAAAGCTAGAGAAGTTAGTAGTGCACCCCAAGATAAATGTCAGCAGGAGGAGAGGGGGAACGACAAAACCAGTCATACTAGCACCCTTAAGTACAGACATCATTTTACCCTGAACTTGAATGTAAACTAGGCAGAAAACAAAGCATCACATCCCATTCCCAGGTGCAGCCCTGCCCAGGAAAGGTGCTTGGCACCTTCTCAAAGGACATTACCTTGGCATGTGCACTCATGCTGCCCACGTCTGTGCTCCCAATGAGTGAGCCCAGCCTGAATGGTTTCCTAAATCATACAGGGTATTTGAAAATGCTGTCAGGTATGACTGGCCCACAGTGACACAGGAGCTGCTGGAGTTGGGAAGAAACCACATTTCACCCAAAGATCTATTTAGTGTCCTAGATATATGTCAGAATATTGCAGGAGGTGTAAAAAGACAAAAACCCCACCATCACCCTCAAACCATACTGCAGCTGATGTAGTCCAAGTTTCAGATTATCTATCGAGAGTGTGGCACAATCTCTACCACAGCTGCTATCAAACACCATAGGCAGATGCTATGCTGTGCCACTGCTAGGCAGAGGCCAGAGTGGTCCCTCTCACATGCTTGCCTTTTCCCTGCTGTCCTGGAAGGTCATTATACAATGTTTGGTCAGCACTATGCAAGTCTAGGGGCTTTCTAGACACTTGGGGCTTTTCTAGAGTCAAAACCTTGCCTCATTTTAAACACTACAGCAGAACTGTTGATTTATCACACAAGTTGTACGACTGCCTCCTTGGTGGGCAATGAGCTTTTAGTTTAATGGTGGACTTCCCATTACCATTCCAGCTCTCACAGTATGGCTAAGGCAGAGCTTCATGTTCAGTGACAGTAGCAAAATCCTCACCAGCAACATTGCTGGTGACCTCTTGCTCAAGTTCAGAATATGTCATTTTGTCAATAACATCTACCTTGATTATACCAGGCTTTACATACAACGGGTTATGATCCCAGAGGGATGAAAAGCTTTTCCAAATTAAAAGCAGCATTTTAAAGAGGAAATACTCATACATTCCTACACAGTTTTCATTTGATATCCTCAAGGCTAACCCCAGAACTCAAAGTCACATTGATTGGAAGGGAATGTTTTTTCTGAGTGCAGCCATCTTATGAATTTAATGGAAGAAGGGAAGTAATAAAAATGTGCTCCATACTTTAATTAGTTCCCTCATAACATGGCATTTCCAAAATGGCAGTGCCAAAGAAAATCATTAATCCAGGAGAACAGACAAAGGTGCTGTATAGGGCAAGGGACAGACCTCCAGGACACACACATGCACCCTTTTCTTCTCTTGCAGGTAAAGCTTACCTCAAAAACCAACTACAGTTGCCCCCCAAAAAAGAATTTATTGGTATTAACATTAAATATTAAGCCACTTTAAATTTCTTTAGCCTTACTACAGAGTATCAAAATGGATAGATCATACTTTGTACATCTTGAATTGAAGCAAGATAAATATAAATTGTCTTTCTGAACAGACACCGACCCTGTGTACTCCAGGTGTTAGGCTTAAGCTGACCCTACCATGCAATCACTTCAACATCTGTATTTCACTAGGCAAGTGAGAAAACCCGTGTCGGATGTACGGAAGCAAGTATGATCTGCTGCAAAGGGCAGACATCTTTCCCAGCAGTCAGTCTTTAGGCCTATGCACACTTGTCTTACACATTTCTTGTGTCAGTAGCCTCTAGCACTAGTTGTGGCACTAGGTACAACAGGAAGGAATTGAGGAAGTGATAGAAGCCCAAAGACACTTCAGACTCTCATTGTTTCTTGCTATCTCTCCCTGGCCATCAGGCAGGGGCAGATGTGAAAGTTTATAATCACAGAGAGGAACTCGGGGAAGAACCCACATTAGCAGAACGGTTGCTAGAGAACAAAGCTCAGGTAACAGCACAGAAAACAAACAGCTTTTCCAGGAAGAAAGAGCCATGGTCAATCCCAACAGAGACTGAGGGAAGAAACGAAGCATAGCTTGACCTGTTTGTATGCACACTTCCTGCCTTGGTCTGCAACAACCACACAGCCCCACAAGAGACACAACTTTGCCCCCTCAGCCCTTCTTGATTATAGAATAGAAATTGATACCTGTGTGCGGTTGAATGCTACTCTTGCAAAGACAGCTTGAGACACACTGGCTCTCTTCAGCTCATCTCTGACTTGCTGGTATATATCTGGAGAGACTTCTACCGATGAATTTGATGGCTCTGGTTTGACAGCTCTAGGGATGGGTGGATGATTCAAGAACTGCTGGTTGATAGCCTGTGGATGCTGGTGAGCCAATAGCCGGCTGACAGCAATCTGCTGGTTTATCAGATGGGCCATTGCTATCTGCTGCCTCACCAGTTGTGGACTGAGCTGAGGAGACAGGAGCCCAGGGTTTATCATTGTCTGCATCGTTGGCACTTGGTTTCTGATTGGAGTACTGTGGTGAATTTGGCCATGAGGAGACTGTTCGTTAGTTTTTCCCAAGGTTGCCAGCTGGTTGATATTTGGTAAGTGCATGGGACGTTGACCAAGAACACAATAGTCTGAAAGGTTTTCTCTTTCCACTCTTTCCACTGTTAAAAGAGAAAAATTTGTTTGCCATCATTCCAGATTGCACTTACAAGAGGACTGTTAGGGTAAGGGTTACTGCAGGTGACTCTATGCAACAGCACTTGCTTAATTTGCAAACCTACACTTGCGTCATAGCTTCACTGAAACATAAGCAAAAGAGCACAAAGTAAAGGCAACAGCAATAATCAACATTTTTTTGGACTTCTCAGGCACCACCCAATGCTCAGGAAGACCTCCTTATCAAACCAGTAACAGGCATCTTCTCAAACCTCATTTCCTAGAGAAACAAGCTTGGACATTTCCACTTACAATGTCACAAACTTTTGAGCATGTCACAGCAAATTGAATAATACTTATAAGGAGTCAATGTTTCAGAGTCACTGGCATCTAGGTGAAGGAAAGAAACCCAAATTAGTATCCACTCACATAAAACCCAGCGGAAACCAGACCATTCTCTGTGCAGCTCATGGAACTGCTTCTCATTACAAACTCAGTACCTATTATAACTTAAACTCCACCTTGCATTCTGTGTGGATGAAGTTAGCTGGTAACATCAATTCACTCGGGAGCAATAGAGCAGAATCATGCTGCTTGTGTGAAAGCATGCTACAAAACCATGCAATTCACACATGAGAAAATTGTAAAGCAATAGTTCCTATACCCAAAGCCTCATCACTATGAGTCTGTCCAGAAACCTTAAACCATCTCTGCATGAATGCCCACTGTAAAGAAAGTGACTTCACTCTCCTCAAAAACCTTTGTTTAGAACAACAAAGACCCATGATCCCTAAGTGACACCATGCTACAGAAAAGGAAACGCTGCACACAAAATGCATATACTGTAATTTTATATACTGATATTGTCCCTTTTCAACATCTTATGTCAGCAAAATCACAGTATCTTTTCATGTAACTGAAAAACTGAATGTACGTATTACAAAACTAAATTTCCTCTAAAAGTAGTATTTAAAATACAAAATTAAGTTTAAAAAGTACATAAATAAAAGTGCTACTTCAATAATTTTAAGTAATCAGAAGTCACTTTACAGTAGGTTGTAGATTCCATGAACCTCATTACATGCAATTAGATAGGCATTTATATAATGGTCTGATATAAAGTGCTCAGGGATACATACCATACAACTAGAAGACTACTACCTCATCCCTGTATTGCTCTCAGCAAATAAAAAGATAGGATTTACTTCATAAATGCTATAATTCTATTATAACTTGTGTAATGATTAACATCTGTACAAGGCTTTGGACTCTTTTTTAGAATTTAACCTATATAACGCTTTGCAGCTTTCCACAGCTCATACTCAGAATGACAGTTTACTGATGAGTTTCTCTGTTTCCTTCTAAATAGAAGGACAGCTCTTTTCACCTTCCAGGGTTAATCTCAGACACAGAGGGTTGAATTCTCACTGGGGAGGGAGTGCTGCCCGGAATACACACAAACTCACACAATTACTATCTTTAGAGCTGTCATTCCAGAACATCACAAGTACTGAATTTTACAACTAGGTGAATGAGTACACAGAATTTTCTTGTCAGAAATTTTCACTCACTCTTCCCATTCTTTTAGAGGAAATACCCGCTTTCCAAAAGCTATAGATTTCTGAGAAAATTATTAATTCTATTTTTCACAGAAGTCAACGTTTCAACCCACCTGATTTTCTAAGTGCTTGTTTGTACAGCGTATTTCAACTATGAAATGCAGTGCAGTATGTGTAATACACAACCACTATACACAAAGGTTGCCAGAGACACAATGCAGTACTTCAGTTTGCTGAAAATACTGAAAACTTCTATTCCAAGGCCTCCCTGAAAATCAGGTACAGAAAGCTCTCTACCACTAGGAACAACAACTAAATCACTGTGAAATGTGACATATAAGCAGTGCTGGTATCAGGGATGAACACAGAGTTGATATAGAGATGTCAGGTGTGGGCAGAGAAGTGGGGGAGAGAAGCTGCTTTGGTCACAGCCCCAGACCACATCCTGCAACATGGACAATTCAGAGCCCATGTGGCTATCCCTATTTTCTCCTCAGCCCCTTGCAGTAAGCCTGAACCTAAGTAATGCCATTGAACACACACAATTGCCAGCAAAACTGAATGCAATTATTCCGAAGGTCCAGTAGCTACTTGGCAATCGGGAATTAACCTGGTGTAAACAGACTAAAGATGTTGCTCAGTGTACATGAAATACTTGGAGTACCCTGCTACGAGAAAATACAATCAGAACTACTTTCAGTCTTCATTTACACCCTGAGAAATCTAGAGTCCTTTCACTAGGAGCTTCAGAAGAGCTGAACTAAGTTCTGAACTATTTCGTAGTTCAAGAAACATACATAGAATAAGTCACTGAAACCAACAAATTACTACTTGTTAAAACACAAGTGAAAAAAAAAGCAGAAACAGTAACCAAGTGTTTTTGAAAACTTGGTGAGAAATAAATATAAATAACATTCACTTTCTGGGCTGAACCACATTTGCCAAGTTTCCACCCACTCCTGACATTAGTGCCAAGTTATAAACCCCTATAAAAATAAAGTTTAAGATGAAAAGGCTGCCAGGCTGTTAATCTCTGCAGTGCTACTTGGAATTACAATTACACAGAGCCATCACCTGACTTGCTTCCATAGGTGTATTTTTCCCTTATTATCAGTTTCCTTTTCTGATCACATTAGGCTATACAGCCATGTATATACTCCCAATAAAAGTACCAGATTCTAGTCACTTCAACCACTTCAATAATAAAAGGTTACCATTAACAGTTACGCTGGATGGAAAAAATGTGCATTACTCAACTCCTCAAGACTGTTTCCTTCTCTAACACACTGCTCGTATCAGATTCCCTGTTGTTCTTTGGTAACTACGGATTGGTAAAACTCTGTGGGGCCAGACAGGAGCAAGCCTGAGACAACTCCAAGATGGAGACTGGCACTGCCCTGGGAGACAGGCCAGCTTGCTGGCAATGCTCTAAGAAAAAAGGAATACAGGAGCCACAAAGCTGCTGTGACACCAATGTTCTGCTTCAGATCATCCAAAAAAAGGATTTTCCATTTGCATCCTCCATTTTCCATGTTCCTACCCCATTATCCTTCCCTTACTTGCTATTGCTCCATTCAAACTGGGGATACATTACAGCTCTTGTCGTCCTGTATGAACCAGTTGGCACTTGAATATATTGGAATACAAAGCAGTGAAGACAGAGTAGCAGGACCTTAAATTGGGAAAGAAGGGGCTCCATGGACATGCGCTGTCTACGTTCAAGTGCTGCTGATACATGTCCTCTGCTAGAGCTGCCTGTGCTAGCTGAACAAAAGCTGGTTCACGAGGCTGTTGCCACTTCCATCTGTGGAGTGACTACAGCAAAAGACATGGCAGCAGCTCCTTTTTCTCCCTGTGTCATGCTGCCTGGTATGTGATTCTGCAGCTCTTTGCTGGAAGAGCTCTTTTAAACCAAGTACAACTGTCATTTCAGAGCCACCCACCCCTCTGAAGCCATATACTAGGCCCACATACAAGGTGTCTGGACAGCAGGTACTGTGCTAAGCTCAGGAAGCAGCTCTCGGAGCATGCCAGAATAGCATCTGCCCTTTGTTGTCCTATATCCCCCTCTACAACATGACACTATCTCTACAAGACAGTCAGAAAACAACATAATTCCCAGAATGGGAGCAGAAAATCGTCAAATTTCAATGTTCCTTTCTCTTCTCATAATGATTACCACGTGTGTTGATGTATTTCAACTCCTTACTGAGTTAGAAATTTCCTGGATACAGCACAAAAGGAATGCAGTGCACCCTTCCCCTGTATGATGCTCTTAACCTCTACCCTAATATTCCTTGCACAGTCAAGCAGCTGACACAGTCTGCAGCACAATAGCTTGGGGTGGTCCACATGCAACTTTCCATTTGAAATAAAACCAGCTCAGAAGATTTAAAATAAGATTTATTTCTCCACCTTCCCTTCCCCTCACCCTTTATTTTCACCGAGCTGTTAATAAGAACATTCTGACAAACAGCCTGTGGGGCATTTAGGGCTTATGAGTGGCACTAAATTGACTGACAGCAGCAGAAACCGAATTCCTATGCACAATAATGGATGCATTAGGGAGAGCAAGAGCATTTTAACATCTCCCAGCACCGCACCGCAGTGGAGACAGAGAGATCCCGCTGGCACCCATGACCCAGCAAGTCCTGAACTTTTCAGTCCCACAGGCAAAGGGGCACTTTGCCTCAGAGAAGGAAGAGGCTGGTAATGTTTTGTAATAAGTTACTAGCCGGCAGAATTGCCATGCTTCGATTGTGACAGGATGTCACCACCCAGGGCTGTTCTCTAGTGCTTCACAGTTTGCTTCTTTGTTTTATTTATTATTTAAAACCTGGTGAACATAAAAGCCATTACCAGTGGCGGTCACAGCCAAGCAGAGAGAACTCTGTGAACTCTGGTATGCCCTGTGCTAAGCTTGAGATACAAAGGTTCCCACAATTTCTCCTGGCTTAGCACCATGCTACTCACTGGAGCAAGACCTGAACTTTGGAGCAGTGTTTGGGAGACAAAGTGCTCTCCAGCACGGTACCACCCTCTACCTCTGAGAGACAGGGCTGCTGCACTACACCGAGAGGGTGCCCTCTTGCTTATGTTACATAGTTATGAACTACCACTTTGTAAATAACAGAACCACTCCAGAGCACAGGAGGTGCTTTTAAAGTGGTAATTCTGTATCTTTTCATGCATAATTAGGATAATTACTTATTTCTTTTAATCACAGCCCATTTAACCACTTCAGTGCAAAGGGCTGGTCTGAGAAGTCTCATTTTCATTCAACACCTAATCTTCATATTTGCTCAAAGTTGTTCCCTGACTTCATTCATTGCCTGATCTCTGCCTGGGCAATTTGTTCCTGCAGCCAGGACTGGAGAAAAAGCAGGCTGACTGAAGAGGCTGACTTCATAAGAAGCTGTAACTTTTAAAACCTTTCACTTCCTCTATCCTGCAGGACAGTAAAAAACCTCAAAATAGCTATAGTGCACAAACATAAATTGTCTGGCCTCTAGCTGTGGTAGCAAAGGCTACCCACAGCTTTATCCAAGCCTAATGGAGAACAGACAGAAAAGGCCATTGTCTGTTCTCAACTGCAAATCATTCAGTTCCCACCAAAGCACAAATCTCTACTTTTGTAATTAGAAGAACCATCATTAAAAGTGGGCCTTTGATCAGCATCAGTTTTAGGTGAACTGGGCAGAGTATACTAACATCGCTGACTCTGCGTGCAGCTGACCTTCTCCTTTCCTTGGCCTGAAGGCTAGATCCAAGTCATCCCTTGGGACACAGAGATGCTAACAAGTCTTCCAGTAGTTCTGCTTAAATATAACAAGTCATAGTCTTCCCATGGGCTGTCCCTGGACTGCATTGCTTCCAAAGATGCTTGTCAGAAAAGAAGAAGCTAATCCATGATCTTGTTTTTCTAAATTATTTTGGGGTTACTATCCAGGTTCAAGAGTGCACACAGAAGCACAAACTCAGTTCTTCATAATCACATTAACATCACTTGTAGGCAGGACATGCCAGGTCTATCTGGCAGGGAAAAATGTTACACTGAAGGTGCTTTAGTCAACACCTGACCTAATGCATGAATATTGGTCAGGTGAAACGGAAAAGGAGAAGCAGGGAAATATTACTCAGAACTGTCCGACAGAAAGACAGAGTACTGGTTTAGATGGACGGATGTTCTCATTTGATATAAAAATACCTCCCTTCCTGTCAAACTGCTGTGACAGAAGTCTGTCCTGTTATTTAAGCACTAACCTCTCGTGGGCACCTTGAGAGGGAGGTTCAAACCTCCTAGAACACCCAGTCAATTGTGCAATCCCTCCAGGAGATAGGTACGCATCTCTTTCTAACTCATAACATCAGTGGTGGTGAAAGGAATGAGGCAGAACACAAACACCATTAAGGCAGACATACAAACTCTTCAGATACTTCAAGTGAACAGAACTCAATTCTGCTTTCAGAGTTATGTATTCTATGAAATCCATGGGATCACAGCCACATTGCAGCTTCCAAAGCTTCTGTCTGTATCTAAGCTTCATGTTTTTCTCCTGTACCAAACTAATCTCCACTAATGCTTACTTTCTAAGAATTCTTTTGAGCTAACACGTCATTGTTTGGCAGCACACGAAAATACTTTTTTAAAATATAAGGGAAAATGAATCTTTGAGATTCTGCAGATTAAAATAAAAAAAGTGTTTGTTTTTCAGAAAATGAAGATAATCATTCTTTCCTAAGAATACAAAAATGACCAGGTACTAAGAATACAATGGTGACCAGGCAGACATCTCAGCCTCAGCACACAACTGGTCTGTTACAAGCTCTGTACTTGGAACACAAGACCTCTGAAAACCATAAAATTGAGTGACATTATTTGAGCAGCTTTGGTCAGCATTTCCTAATTAAAACAGGTCCAATGTCCCTGCATGGCAAGGGCAAGACATGGGACAAGTGGCTAGGCAGTTTCCCTACAGAAAAGCTTCCAACCCTTATCACACTGACACACATTCCCTAAAGCAGCATCGGCTGCAGCTCCAGCAACATCCATGCGCAAAAGACGGCGTTCAGCTAGCTGCACATATCCTTTTGCCGTGACACGTCTGCTATTAAGGGTGAGAGCCACTGCTCCAAAAGGGCCAGAAGATATGCAAGACATTCTGAAAAGCTGAAAATCATATATGCGTTTTCTGCAGATAATAGTTAAGTAAAAAAACAAAACAAAGCAAACAAAAAAAACCCCAGCAAATGGTGTGTTTTAGTTCTCCTTACAGAGAGGAATAGCCAAGAGGGCCACAACTCAAAGCCCCTGGAACGCACTGCAGTGGGTAGATTGTTTCTTAACAATACACACGCTCAAATCCCCCAAACTGGCATTTAACATCAGGGACAATGCTGAAATGCAAAATGCTAGTGTGGGTGTGGAAAACAGCAGCCAAGGGGTCTATAACTCTTGCTGAATCTTGACAACCTTACACTTATATTCAAAGAGAGATGCTAATTTTTCTTCATGATCAGTGCAAACTGATGAACTACTCCTCTCATAAAACAGCACAGCAGGCCACAGACTAAGAGGATGTCTCTGAGGCACAGATGATCTTCAGGTCATATATGTCATCTACATACTGAAAATCTTGCCTGCAAATGATGTTATTTTCTTTCCTTAAGAAAGTGAGGAATGTCCTACTTTTAGTGAAATAAATACACAGGAGTGTAAAAGTAAGCAAAGGAAAAATTACAGTAATGTGAAGAGCCACACAGCTAACCTGAATGACCCTAACTGGTTTTAGTGCCAGACCCACAACTAATATCCAAACAAGGCATAAAATGATCTCTTCTTAAAAAGCTTAACATTTCTGACTCTATAATATTTCTGCCTGTTAGTTAAAAAGGAAAAAGGTCAAGAGCTATGTATGTACATCTATACATACATAAATCCCTCTATTTACAGAGATACATACAAACGCGTGTATCAATAAGCAGGATATTTTTAGAAGTCAAAACCAATGCTTGGGAATTATATGGTGTGCCTTTCCATGAGGCTTCCACAACATCTGCTTCAGAGGAACAATTAAAAACTATTCCTTGGAGCAGACAATGACAATTTTCCCCAGATTCACACTGGCATTATCACCACTCTGCAATCCTAGGTTCCTTCAGCCTGGAAATAAGAAAGCTGGGAGCCCTTCTGAATCCTGTTTCTAACCTCTTTCAACCTAAAACAGCCTCTAAAACACATGATAAGAAAAACAGATTGCTCTGTCTATCCGTTATGGGAAGTAAGCAAACATACTTTCAAGCATAAAACAGCACACAAACAACAAATCAGTAATATTGGAAAAATCAAAGAGCAGCCAAAACACATTCTCAGTTTAAGGAAGCTTTTTCTTATATTCCTGATCTGTTGAAATAGAAATAACTGAGCCCTCCTCCTTTAAACTGAAAAGCCTCATCATTCCACAAAAACTTTGAGACAGCCACAGTCTCAAAACTCACATCCACAGAAAGCTATATTTTGACAGACACTGATGACAGGAGCAAAGATGAAATGTTCTTAATATGCAGACAAAGAAAATATGTCTTTTCATTTTTAAGTTCACAATGTATTTATTTCTCCCCTCTGCCTTCCTAACTTCCTCCCACCGAGCTAAGTTGTGTCATCAGGCAAAAAGAAAAAATTCACACCAGTTAAAAGAGTTTTAGTTGTGAAAGAATTCTGATACAGTGATAGTCCTTTTGGTAAAAATAGAAAGCATGACACTTGGAAGTGAAATATCTATTGAGAAAAAGAGCTAAAAAATATTCAAAACACTACAAACCCAAAACACTGGGCAATGAGTACGTAACTGGTACAGCTTTGATCCCTTGACAATAAACTATGTTGCACGGCAAAGTTCTGAAATACTTCTTTCCATACGTACATATATACATACAGTTACTTACAAAGTGTTATTTTTATTCGTGCATCTGTTTGTGAATCAAATTAAGAACCAAAGCAGGCCTTTTAAACACTATTCAAATCCTGGATTCTCCCAGCTTCAGCAAGTTCAGCAGCTAGAGAAACCAGACAAGAGGTTCTCAATTGCCAGGAGCATCCCCTACGGGGCTGGCCAGGAGAAAGATGGTTTGAGAACCGCTGCGCTAAGCCATGGCTGTCACAGTTGTCATCACTTAATACGTAACCTTCATTAAAAAGGGGGAACTCTGATCATTCAAGTAGGTTTAAACATGCTTACACCCTGTCATGTATGCACAACTCAAACACCTTGCATTCCTCAAAAATAAGGAAAGGTAAAAAGTAAGTAACAGGAGTTAAAAAAGGCTTTACACAGTAATATTACATTCATTCACAGTGCATATTCTGGAAAATAAGAATTACAATACAAACTAGATAGCTTAATTAACCCCAAAATGATTACACACGTCCATGAGGGGAAGAGAAATGTTCACAGAAGAACTGTCAGCTTTGTGTTTCCAACTACTGCGCGTCTTCCATTCGAACTGTGTTAATACAACCTCTCCTTCAAATATATATGTGTATCCCAAGGAGACTGGAAAGAGTGGACATCCCGTCACAAACTCACTCATGTCTTCACATGTATCCCAAGTGGTAGGCTGAGAGCCAGGAGGAGACAAAAAGCCTCCATCCTCACACCAGCCAATTCCTGAATCTGTCTGTATGCTAACTCTCGTGCCGCTGAGTAAACTGTGAACGTCTTCAAACCTTAAGGGGCTGGGGCAGGGTGGGAGGAAAAATTCAAGCAGAATTTTATTCTAGCATCGTCTTGACACAAGACAAAATTACCATGCTGAGCTGAACCAACTGAAAACTTCTTTTAAATTACAAGCATAAATAGTTTAGCTGTCTTTTTGGTGAGTTCAACAGAATGCACACTGAGAATGTTTACTTGAGATCTGATACCATTCTATTTGTATACAGCTTTTTACATCTGTTGCTGATGATATCAAATTATTGATCGTTCACGTTCTTATATTTATTTAAACATTAACTATAGACTCGGCAACCTGATGCTCTTTCCCCTTTTTTTTTTCCTTTTTTCCAGAGAACTTATTTTTGCCTGGCTTCAGTTGTAATTACTTTGATCTTCCAGAGTGTACAATTATTTTACTGTTTATTTATTTCTATGAGAAAGGAAAAAAGTTTGACCTAGGAGATCTATATGTGGCAATTTGTAACAGAATAACATAGCTTATGTTCAGGAAATCATGGTTTTGATTAAGAAGCAACCATTTAGTTCCCACTGTTTTATTAAAACAGACATTAGCAGATAATAGGAAACACATTTAACACTGTAGCCTGCATCTAGTTTGCAACATCAGTAAAGTTATTTTGAAGCCCCTTCCAATTTTGCGCTCACCATAGCCCATGTGAATTGCTTTTTGCTTTTACTTTCTAATAACCGGCTTTAGAGTTACACATGGATATGGGTGCTGGTCCAAAAGACTCTCAATGATAGTTTTTACCCAACCTATTCAGATTACAACCTAAAAATATTAATTGCCGCATCATCCATCCACCTTCATGGAAAAACTAAGTCCATTTTTTAAATTATTATTAAAGGAGCATGCGATGACTGAAGCATGTAACTGAAGTCACTGATTTTGCATACTAACTGAGCTGTCCTGTATGAATATATGGCTACAGAAAAGAAACAAAATGAGATGAAAACAGAAATAATGAGAAATTGAAACTATCCAAAGAAGTGTCGAAGTCTGTTTCCAGGGGGTTTAGATTCCTGCCCTGAAGTTGTATGGCTGTTTATTCTCCATGCACCACTGTACCTGCCATAGACTCTTTGTTTTCTCTCCCACTCATATGGTTGATGAATCAACACCACTTGAACTGCTTTATAGCAGCTTGTGTTTACTTCACACATACCTTAACCTTCCTTTTTCTCCTCCTACTAACACACACATACACTTCCAAACAGCAGCGACTGGCTGTGTTTCTTTGAATAGCACAGATACCGAGTTATCTGGCAAACTCTTCAGGTTTGGATCCTTGACCTTTTGATTGAGGTTTCATACTGCTTTTACTGCACTCAACAATTTAACTGTGCACTTACTAAGTAAAAAAAAGTAAGAGCTTAAAGAATTCAATGCTCTGAGAATGGAAGAAAGTGGAAGACAGCAGTGTGCTAGAAACACTCAGAACCTGTAGTGGCATCTCTACGGTTAAGAACACTACAGTTAAGGGCTTCCAGTGCCTCTGCAACTGGCACCCTTGCCCAGTTTGGAAAAAAAGAAGGTGGGGAAGGAGGGAAGCCTGTCTCTATTCTCCTAGAATGGCAAGTAAAAGCGAACGGTGATGACCTTGAAGCTGTTTGATTCCTCTGATTGTTTTTTAACCAAGGGGATATGTTAGAGCACTTCGAATAAAATTCTGTTATTAAGAGACCACTTAGAGCAAAGAAACCATTTAGAGAAAAATTTCAGAGTCACACAATGACAATTTAGAGAGAAAAGAAACTATGCAGTTCCTTTGGCACAAGGTACTGATACTGAAGATACTAAGATAGATACTGAATCAACATCTTTAATTCAAGCCTAAAAATTCTAGTAGGTCAAAACCAACACCTCCACTTCCTCATCTGCATTGTTACCCCACTTCTACCTGAAAAATCTTCCTTCTAGACACAAATAATTTTAGCATAAAGCATTCTATTTTTTTAAATCCCCTAGTGAAAATCTAATCACTGCATAGCCCAAGCCTGAGCCTCTTACAGGTATGCTCCACACGGAGCAGACATGCAGAGGAAAACCAGATGCCTCAGAACTTGTTCTGATATTTCATGCAATTTTGTTTCGTGTGTTCCTAACTCAAGCAGCAGACTCTTCATGGTATTATTATGCAGATTTCTAGTCTGTCTTATGGAAACTAAGCAAGCAACCTTTCACAGCGCATGTATGCCAGCTGTTTAAGAGAAAAAAAGGGCAGACTCTTTGAAGCTGCTAATCTTCATGCAACTAAAACTACAACGGCTTCTCAAGAAGGACAGACCATTACCCTATTTCTGCATAATGTTTTGGATCCTGTTATGATTTTCCTGGCTACTGAAAGGATCACAGGCAGAAACAACAAAAACAGCTTATGTCTTCTTTCAGACAATGAATCTTCCCTTCAGTGGTGTAATAGAGAGAAAAACTATGAAAAAACCTATCACGGAGTAAAGCTGCTCTCCAAGGCTGATGGACACTTGGGGAGGAAGGAGCCAGTTGGTATTGTGGAAAAGCTTTTGACTACCCCCCAGTATCCTACTCAAAGCACCCGTGTATTTTAAAACAAAAAACCTACCAAAACAAATGGTCCAGTACACACATAAGTGTCTTCCCAAAGGAAAGGATGGATAAAAGAACAAATTACACATGGGGGATCCTTGTCACTCATTTTGTGTACTATTAAAAGGTGATCAAACATTTCAGTAGTGAGCATGGGATGAACTGACACAGTAATTCTACTGCCTCAGGCATTCACTGCCAATCATCAGCTAACACAATTTCATTGCAGAAAAAAATAGAAACAATATACAGGGGGCTGTTTTCATCTTAACTTTAGTGGATGCAGCACTTTGTTATTTAGAGCAACATCTCCTAATAGTCGGATATTAAATCCTCAATTGGTAACCAGATTCACATGATAAAACATGGCAGGAGTGCCAGTACACTTTGCAGAATTGAAAACAGAAAACAAGGGCACACGTTACTTAGATGGATGTTTTTCAGCTTTCATGAATAAAACGCAACTAAGGTAATTTACACAGCAGTTTAACTTTCAAATCCTGAGATACTGGAACATTTTTTTTTTCCAGAACGTTTTAGCTTAATTCAAAACACAGTTGATCTTTCAGCACAACTAAATGGGATATTTCAAGCATGTTTTAAGTGCCCTGTGTTTTCATACCAGCCTTGTTTGCAAAGTATCAGATTTAATTTCAAATGTGCTGTGACTGTGCCCTCTTTGTAGACAAATTCACTAATATTATTATAGCCTATTATCACTTTTACTTAAGGCAAATCCTCTCAAACTGTCAGCAGAAGTTCAAGAACTTGGAAAGTCATAAAAAATCAATTTACCTTTAATCTTCTTGTACTTTTTGTACCATCTCCCAAACTCCTGGCACTTGGTTGCTGACACATTGGCATAGTATGTGCTATTTACAATGGATGAAATCATACTCTGGAAGCACAAAAAGAAAGACAAGAAGTGTTTTAAAATATCTTCCACAATTAGAGATCTATTCCAGGAAAAGTGAATGACATGTGAGTGCACCATGATCATCCATTTGTGACTTTAAAACTAAAAGAAGCATCTAACAAGTAAAAAACTTGGTTTCATTCTCCATGGTCCCAGCCATAATTAAAATTACAAAATAATAATTATTGTTTTGCATAATAATGCAAGAAAGATTAGAATGAACCTAGGGTGAGACCTGCAGCTCAGGCTGGCAGAGCAATTTTACTTTAGTTTTTACTTATGTTATTATTACAACATCTAAACTTGAGTTGTGTAAGAACAGGCAGTGCCATGCTGGGGAAAATATGCTCACTGTACCCGGGTGAGAACAAGCATGATTTAGCTACCAGGTCCTAAGGTAAGGTTAGATGCTTCAGCATGCATAATCCAAATAATGCTTTTCAGAAGTCTCAGATATGTTTCCAAATGCAGCACCATCACACAGTCAAGAACTGGAGAACATCCGTGCTACTCAGTGCAGAACAAGTTAGGCAAATAAATCAACTTAATTTATAGAAACGTGTGATTAGCCCTTGTGTGAAAAATGACCCAAAAGAGAAATTAACAGTGCCATTCAGAGGTAAGGGAACTACACATACTACAACACAGAACAACCAAAAACCACAAAAAGCTCAACAAAAGAGAAATATCACTTCACCACCAACCCTCTCTATTCTTCATGAATTCCCTCTAAGTGATTCTCAGTACAAGCCAACAGAAGCAGAGAGATGCAGAGCTGTTCTGCAGCACCTGATCCTCAACAAAATTATACTTCAGACCTATGATGCTTCTGCCCATAGCGTGGGAAACAGCCTGTGTACTGGCAGTTCTTCTTTTCTATTTTTTCCCCCTCCCTTCATCCACTCTATAGAGGAGATAATCTTTTTAACAATAACATTTTGCTTTCCTTTTCCCCCCTCTGAATTCTTCCAAGGTCAAATCCTTCCAGCACATGTACATTTCCAGCAAGGAAATGCAATCTAACACCACTAACGCATGGGGAGCCAACGCATCTTCTCCAGAAATCACATTTTCCTTATGGCCTCCTTCCTCACTTACTACAAAGGTCAGAAAAAGCCCTGGCACATTGTATGACCTTTCTGCACAGAGATGAGGAGAGTGAGGATGATCTCACAGCTCAAACAAGCTACCAACTGTAGGTTCAAGTTCTGGCCCACTGGCTCCTGCAGGCTCTTGTACAAAATGGGATCTTGGCCATCTCTGGAAAGCTACAAGGCTTACACATTGGCTTACTCAATTTTAACAATGCTTTAGAAACAAAAAACAACCCCTCCCTCTTCCAGATTTATCCAGCCTTCTACCCACTTCACTGCAGTATCACAGGACTCCAGCTGTTCCTGAGCTCTTGAGTTTTGGAGACTTAAAAACCATCAGCAAAACTGAGAGACTTGAGTTAACTGGGTAGTACAAATTGGTCCAGTCCTCAAGAGGTATTTTCACTTTCAGTGAAGAGGCTCTTCTGCCTTTGAACTTGAACTTTTCCGCTCGAAGGCTGCTACAGTGCACTGCAGTAGAGTCTGAAGGCTATGAAGTAAGCGCCTTTTTAAGCAGCAGCTTCAATCTCTAAATCTGAGATTCAATTTTCTAATTAAAATCAATATTTTGAGACATAAACCTAGCATTGTGGCAGTCAGCAGCAATTCCCTGCCCATAAATCCTCCCTTGCTCTAAGTCATTTTAACGAGCGATAGTATTCTGAAAGCCTCACATGGAGATAGCCTCTGCTAAAGAAAGATTTTGAACAAAGTTGAGCTGAGGCAACTTGGGGGTTTTTAGTATCACTCTGGTTAAATTGCCAGTCAGTAAGGAAGGGTGGGGAAATTGTTTAACTCAATCGACATAACAATTTGGGTTTTCCTCTTTTTTCTCCCTTCCACAAAATCCTCTACCTCTACAACAAATCAACATCATTACTGAAATTGGAGGGCTATTAAATATGACAGAATATATTAACCCATTAACCTTTATTTGAGAAAGCAAAGCTTAAACTAAATAGTAAAATCAAATAATAAATCAACCACTGGTGAAAAACCCCAGGACAGATTCTCTTCAACTGCTTGACAGTAGAGCAGGGGAAAGAACCATGATAACTTTCAAACTACATATCCTCACAATTAAGTGTAAAGGAACACCGGAGGTATTTCTAATAGGAATCTCAGTAAGTCTGCAGAAAGGAAGTATCTGTTCAGAAGAGAGCGGCAAAAAACCAACTGACTAATTGCAAATTTCTAAATAATGCATATTATTACTCCTGGGAAAAATACTTAAGGAGAAATAGATTACAATAAGCAGCAAATATGGCTGGTATGTGTGCGGCCATGACACATGTCGAATGAAAACTACTTAGACCAGGAGGGAGCTAAGAAATATCCACACAAAGAAAATTCAGTGCACTAAGTTCAAGGAGAAAAATATGGAATGCACTCACATCCCAAGAAATCTTGCTCCAGCAAAGGGACAAAATGAATGGCCACTGCTGAAATGAGTTATACAATGCACAGGAAAGACAGAGGTCTCTATGCAAAGATAGAAATGCTGGAATAATTGGATTTCTTTCTGCCACACACACTCCCCCCAACCTATCCTCCTTCGTCCCAGCTTGGTTAACTGGGATTTATGTGTTTGAACAGGAGCCGTATGCTACAGATAGCTAAGCTGCAGCCACATAATACACCTAGCAGAAAAAAAACAGAACATTTTTAAATCAAAGTGAATGATTACATTTCCCATTAGTGGCAATCAGAATCCCCATCTGGGCTGCATGGAGAGCTCAGGCACTGGGAACCAGAGACAGAGCACCGTCACTGGTGGAAGCAAGAGCTCCCTGCGCTGCCCCTCTCCACTGCTGTACTTGAGGCACTGTGAACACATTAATAAACAGCAGCATTTACTCTGCAGTCTGACTCCTAAGAGACCACTCTGCAATTTGCTGCTGTCAATAATATATTAACCACAAGGGGGTTGTAATGACATTTCACATTTGGCACGATATTTTTTTAAAACTGATTTGGGAGAAGGAATTGTATTAGAGGCATACTCAGATGATGGCAATAGACAGCTCCTATACAACCTTCCATTGTATCTTCTGCATTTTGTGAGCCAAAACAAAAGAGATTGAAACTTTTTATGGCAATAGTAATAATAAGAAGAACAATAATAATAGCAGCTGCATTCTTGAAGTCCCAGTTCAAGGGTGAGCTTAGTAACTCAAGGTCACTTACACGTGCTTAAAAGTAAGCAAGCTCAGTTTTCTACAGAAGGATCTCCTTTTAGATTTGCCCACTAAATAACTACTGGGGCCAGGATTTTTGCTGCTGCAGTTCTGCCATCAATAATTTTGTAAATGTGTTTCAGACTGAGGCTATAGAAGGAGTAAACCAACTGCAGCATTTCCACCTGCTAGGCTTTGAAACAGAAGTGGGAGGAAAAAGTCCCAGACAACAAAAGACTTGTGCATATGAAATGATGTGTAGTTTAGTTATCCTGGATATTGAAGAAGAATGGGCAGACACAACCATATGCTGCAATCATCATTAGCTGACCAGATTCCACACATAATTCTATTTAAAGAAATTAAACTGTGTGAAAGAAAAAATACTTTTGTATTCAATGCACTTACGCTCTGTAGAGTCACTGCTACTCCTTTAGTAAATAAGGCAAGTTACGTGGCTTTTCCTTATACAGCCTTTCCATTCTTGTTGATTCTGCAGACCCCCACTTGGCTAAGGAAGATGAGGAACATGATTCCTACTGACTGCAAAGACCTATGCTCTGCTCTGTATCTCATCTCTGGTGCTTATACACAGAAAGACTTCTCTTGGTTCACAGAGGCTTTGGATCACAAACTGCAGGATGAGCATACAGTGCAACACAAGACAGGCAACCACAGGAGAAAAAGTGTTGGATACGGGCTAGCAAAACAACAGATTTTTAGCAAGCAGAGATTACTGATGTTTTGACTTTTTTAGATTAACCAGTGATGCTAATATGATTTTTAGAAGGCAATTATTCACTCCTAAGCAAAGTGACTTGGCCTGGGTGCTGAAGTTTTCAGTCATGAATTTTTTATTAATTTCTCGTTATGAAAGAACAAATAAGAGCTAATGAGATCTGTAGGAACCTGTGTCTTAGACATGACACTACTGCCGTTTGTAAAGCAGTCACAGAGAATGAGACTGAGTTTTTGTTCTTTTTTTATCATAACTACGTATACACTTTTTTGTGCTGTTTCCTAGAAACTGGGGCACAACTGTTAAAAGAGCACATTTTTTATCATAGTTGGAGGCTGAAGAGAGCTACCTATGGGTTAGTAGGGGAATCAGGCCTCTGCTAGTGAGAAGAAGCTACTCAAATCCTGCATTTCAGGACCACTAGTCGCATTGCAAAAGGTTCATATAAAGGTCTAAGTAAAGAATTTACATCTCTGTGAACAACAGGATAAAACCCAAGAAATTCATTCATAATTTCCACCTGGAAATGCACTAAGAAAATATGGTATGATCTTTTGCATATTAATTAGAATTTCTCCTTTCTAAAGAAAACCAGAAACCTACTTGGCATTTATGGAATTGTTTCATCTAAGACCTTTACTGAACAAATATGAACTGTAGATTTTATAAATTTGGCTTTTCCTAAGCCTGTTAAAAACACTGACCTGTGAGAGAGGGCATTCTTTGGCTAATGTGCTCTGATTCATCTCTTTGAGCAGTTCCTTTAAGGCATTGCGAACTGTGGCATGGTTCCACTGCTCTGCTGGCAAGTCTTCCAACTTTGAACAACTGTTAAAACAGAAAGCAAGAAGTAGACAGAAACATTACCTTCACAGATGCTTACTCTTTGCATACAAGCACTGCAGACCTTTAAGCAGTGAGCATAACCTAGTAGATGCCTGCTTAGCCAGCCAATCAATCAAGGTCTGTCTTCGCTTTTTCCCCTCCTCACCAAGCCTGACTCCCAGAAGATGTGTATTTCAACTAAAAGAATGACAGTACATGGCAGGAATATCAGCTAACCCTACTACCGTATTATATGTGTGTATAACCATTCCCTCTGGGGCCTGACAGAGAGCAAAGAAACTTCAGGCAGAGAAAGATACTCCTGCTGGGATAGAAAAATAAACGTATCTACCACCCTGTCACTAACAAAATCCCTAAAGAGTAAGGGTCCTCATTGTGTGGAGGTGGGGCTTTGAACAATGAACTTCATGTTATACAGGTTCTTATTGCTGCCCTCATTGTTCAAGTATCCAGGAGCCTTTCAGAAACCCATTAAGCCATATGCCCAAGATCTGTCACGTGCAGTTCGTTCTCACTTTCATTCTACAACAACTGCATTATCTAGTGAAGCTTTTGACTTTCTGTGACTTGTGCCACTTCTAATTTAACAAGCTTACAGTTTGTGCCTACATACATGGGGACAGACCTGAGAAGCACATCAGAAAGTTGGGAGAAGCTTGGCATTGCCATTCATGCCTGAGAGACTTAATACATGCTCTCCAATAAACCTCTGAGGTTGCTCTGCCTATACAGTCTGGCCCTTGGAGTTGAAAGGTCAGTTACACTTGAGGAGTTTAAGTAGTCAATGACCATCTTTATCTCAAAGACAAGGGCTGCCTTTTATTTACATTTCACCTAGGCATTCAAGCACTTTGAAGATAAAGAATGAGACCTTGATCTTACGCTGATACCCTCCAGTGATATATATGTGACCATAACCTAGATGGACTCCTGGTACTTCTGAGGAGATGAGTTACCTCACTCCAGTTTCATAGCAGCTGCAGGCTCTAGATGCTCTTTTACAACTATGCTGCAGAGATGAAGCCTAGCTGAGAAATGATAACAGTATATAAAGCCAATGAAAGGCCTATTAGAGGGAATTGGAAACCCCAAGCTCCATCAGAGATGTAACAGGAATGAAATGTTGCTGTTAGTGAGGCACTAGCTACTTCCAAATTACAAATTGAACTGAACAGTTGGAGGATATATACCTGCCACCAAAGGACACACACACACATCCCACTGGAGCCCTCTCCTTTCAAGTTGAGCTTCAAAGAACTGTGAGCAAATTATTCCAGTCTGCCTGTTATTTTTGCCTCTTTCCTGGCCATAGAGCTATAGCAGACTGTGCAATGCAGGCTTACCAGCAGGTTTAGAGTATGCCATGCACTGCCAGGGGCCTGCCGCAACTCCTTATGCAGACATCAGTAACTATTTGAGGACTCTTTTGAAGGTCAATAGACAGAAAGGGGGAGAAAAAGAGGCGGGGTGGGTGGGGGCATCAGGAGCATTTGCTTTGCTAATCAGAACTAGCAGGAAGGAAAATATGTAGTAACACATCCCTTCCTCATCTTCTTGCCTTTCCACTGGGAAGGCCACTGGAGAAAAAAGAAAAGTCAAAAAGCTCCCCTCCTCCCCATGATGAAGACCTGGATTCTCACTATGCGGTCCTAAAAAAAAGGCAAGGAGTTTGTTGTTTTGACGCAATAAGGCCTCAATAACCCATTAAATTAGGAATTGTGGAAAGGGCTGCCTTTAAAGGCCCCGTATCTTTACTTAATTGAGTTTCTGGCCCTCCCCTCCCTACTACCACATTGCTACTTCAAAAAACATACAAATCAGTTGGAACATGCAGCAAAAAGCTGCCAGGTGACCCACCCTTCTCTTAATTTTTCTTTTCATTTCATCAAAAGACCAGAAATTAATGAAGACAGGATGTGCTAATCTCTGTAGTAATGCTGTAATCGACAGAGCAGCTCAGAGAATAGAGAAGGACAGATGTTCAGAAACACCCACCTTTGTAATTGGATTTTCAATGTCACAACATGATAGACATCTTGTAGCATGTCGGCTACTGTTGCATCTGGTGCATCAGTCACATAACTGAGAGGGAGGGGATTCCACCTCCCAAGCTTGATTATTCCTAAGAAGAAAACAAAAAAAGTATACTTTATATTTTACCAGCCATTTACTAAACGCTTTGATACGCTTGTTTGCTCATGAAATTCATGATCTGCCTTGAGGTTTAATGCAGTCTTGCTCAAAAAGACGTGTTGTACTGACTCCTGAAGCAAACAATGGAGAAGAGTAGGAATAGATTTTAAATGCTTAGCAGAGAGCTGCTGACATGTTTCTGGCTCTTAAATTACTTCAAGGAAGCACAGGAGGCTTCCTCCCTTCACATCTTTCGTCATCCCACTAAAGCCTAGTTCTCTAAGTTAGAACAAGCTTTAAATATTCTGTAGTCCCAATTTTGCAGTCTACAAAACCCTTCAGTAAATAAATGCGTTAGTTTTGACTTGAAGAGGAAAATTCCCATGTGTGGGCTTTCAGCACACAGTTACAATCTAATCATGGTACTATTCCCAGTGTGGATGGATAGCACTGGAAATCCACCAAGTAGGAAGAGTTCATTCCCACCTACAAGTTGCACCATGCAGACAGTTGCTTTTCTTTGTGGAAAAAAAAAACAACTGCAAGAAGCTGACCACAGATCCAAAATAGCATTTTGGGGGCAGGAGAGAATGCGTTAAGTTCTATTTCTACTTCTGTTCATTCTTTAATAGGGATCATCACCTCTTCTGTATGAGCTTGTCACAAAGACTGTAAACTTGGATGGTAAACCATTTGGTGCAGAGGTATTATTTCTATTTAGACAATTGCAGAGGGCCCGCCCACACCAAAAACAATGACTAATACCAGGAATGACTTCCAGGAAGATGCCAAACAAAGAAAGCCACAGTGCCATCTTACATGAGAGCAAAGCGGTTCAGCCTTTTTCTGCTTGCCAACTACTCCTTCTATTCCCTCCTCCACTATGTTCCCAGTGCCTCACTGTTCTGCTCACACAACTTTTCTCAGCACCACTTTACAAGACACCAATAACCTTTTCTCTTTTCTCCCATTTAAACTGATGCCTTTTAAGGTTTGCTTATTTACTTTCTGATCTTCAAAAACACCATCTGTAAACACTATGGCCAAAAATACACTAACACACTAATACATACAAAAACTACTTCCTCTGCGATAACACAAGCTCCAAGAAACCTCTTTGCATATCTGGAAAGATGCTGTGATGTCAAGAAACTTCAGCCCTCTCCTTCTCACTTTCTACTCCCAGCTATTCGCCAGTTCTGCAAGTAATCAAACTGAAATAAATTGCAAAAGCTTTTCAACCTGATCTCCCAAATATGATCAGAAGTACCACCTCTGAAACACTGAAACAAAGCTTCTTGCACAGAGACAGTAACAGAACACAATGCTTATGAGCCCACGAATTAACCTGCTATGGAATATTTTTCCCCCATTCCTTCATAGGTTGAAGAGAAAGTAATTCTAGTACAACTCCTTTTCTCTAGAACTTCAATCTTTGCATTTACCACTGACATATTGCTTCGCAAGGTGTTCTATCATCACATACTGAAAGAAGATGGAAGTGACCTAGGTCATCCCCAGCGGCATGAAGTTTTGCTGTAACATGCTGGTACAGAAGGGCTAATATTTCAAGAGGCGATTAGAAGGCGTTTGGCAAGGGGAGATCTTGTCCAAATGAAACAAAAAGTTAGTAAGTGTTGCTTGATATCCAATGCTTGAAAATGGGACATAAACAGAACAAAAACATTTAAATGATGCACTGTTTCAGTATTAAGATTTAACAATCTGGTGCTGAATATGCTGCAGTATAAATAGTGCCTGGACTCAGATCCAGTAAAGTAACACACAGCACTCATTCACAGCACCGTATGTCTCCAGTGCTGGCTCCTTGAGTCATATTCCACTTGCCAAGAAAAGCTGTTTTTCTTAAGGGGATAGTTTACTTAATGTTATCTCTGGTGACAACAAGAAATGCATATAGTACAGCATATATTAGTCATGAAATGAGCATCAAGGGTCCACTGAGTGTAATACATGCTGGGAAAACACAGTTTAGCTGCTGACTTCCTTCACCCCCTTCTGCTATATAATAATTTAAAGCAAAAATCACCTAAAAATCCAGAAATCTATACCAGCTTCACAGAACACTTGGCTTCCTATGTTTAACCACGCCAAGTTCTCATGTAATTGAAAAAATAAGCATCATATGTGCCCCATAAGTCACATCTAAATTGGTAATATTTTACAAGAGGCTTTATTTTTCATTCAATTAAGGAAAGCACTCGGAGAGCACACCATCTGCAACTGCTTGGGCCTGGCAATGCTGGCAGGAGACAGAGATGGTCGGGGGGTCAACGAAGTTACCAAAGGTGTCCCCAAACTAAGAAGGGTTTATAGAGGAACACCACAGTGCAGCCAGGGTGCACCAAGGGAAATCCTACCCGAATTGCTCTACAGGAAACGTCTGCTACTACTGGAAGTAAGGTGGGTTTTACTTCTTTTTTTTAATCCCCCCCTACAACTGGAGAGGAAATTGTTTTGGCTGGATTTAGACAAACACAGGTGTTACCATAATGCTCCGTGCCTCTGCACGTTAGCACCTGCTGCGAGTCCTTTACTCTGCGTTGCAGCACTGCTGATGTATGCTGTTTTTTCAGCCGGTGTGATATGACGTGTGAAGTTTTTTTCCAGAGCACATTAAGCTGGTCCAAATGATAGCCAGAAGCCATGGTTTCCATCCAGCTTCTCAGCAGACTTCACAGGTGGTTTATTTCATGGCACTGTACTTAAAGCAACTCTTGGGTTGCATTTGGGAAGATGATGCCAGCTTGTTGAGCAAGCGTATTCTCTGCACATTAGAAGACATCTCTGAGTGACTCAGGGGAGACCTTATAGCAGCCTTCTAATAGCTAAAAGGGGTCTACAAGAAATCTGGAGAGGGACTTTTTACAAGAGCATGTAGTGACAGGACAAGGGGCAACAGTTTTAAGCTGACAGAGGAGAGATTTAGATTAGACATCAGGAAGTTCTTTCCTGTGAGGGTGGTGAGACTGGCACAGGGTGCCCATAGAAGCTGCGGCTGCCCCATCCCTGGCAGTGTTCAGCATCAGACTGGACAGAGCTTGGAGCAACCTGCTCTAGTGGAAGGTGTCCCTGCCCATGGCAGGGGGTTGGAACTGGATGAGCTTTAAGGTCCCTTCCAACCCAAACCATTCTGTGATTCTACGACTCCACAGTAAAATCTGAGTAGACCAAAATTTTCCCTGTAAAAAGGTCCCTTCTCATTGAGGACTGGGTGTTTCTAGTGTTATACATGAGAACAGCCTGGTAGCAAGGGGTCAATTCCACATCATTGATTTTTATTGCTCCTCTCATTGACTCCTAGTGGTACAGCTCAGGCCTTTAAGAAAATCATTTTAACTAGTCTGACTGACCTTTTGTGTCTCACAACTGAGACACGGAAGTCTGGATAGGAATGAGCAATGGTCACAGATGTCACTAACAGTGTTATTAACGAATCCACTATTGCTCCAGGAGTATCACGGCTCTGTCAGCTCCAGACTTGCTCAAAATTGTGTGTGGATAATGTGCAGCAGACCAGATTGCTCAGGAAATCTGAAAGCACATCTTCTATGAGTTCACAAAACTCCTGTGTTAGTAAGTCTGGTTCTCCTTTCTCTATCAATGACCCTTTTGGACTCTTTTCTTGTATGAGTTCTTTGAAGGGAAAGTTCAACAGATTTCAAAGCTTGCAAAGACTGGAGAAATGGCTGAACTAGAACAGCTCTCAAGAACTCATCTAGAAATGGCTGAACGCAGCCCAGGTCACTTAGATAATTAAAGACAATAAACAGACCAAACAGACCAGAATGCTCTGAGTGAAGTGGGATTCAACAAACAGTTGTCTCAGAAGATTTCACCCCCAAGCCCTTCATATTTTAGAAGAGATTCTCTAATCCATGCTGGCTGCTGGTTCTTGAATGGCGTGTCCTTCTACAGACAGGCTTTGTATGAAGCTAAGTGCTTCACAAGAATGCAGACGGGGAAAAAGGAAAGAATAACCCAGTTAAAAATATGTATAACAACTTTTACCCACAAGAATGCCAGAACATTCTTCAAACTTCAGTGAGCTCAAGCGCCAGGTTCGTATATAACAACCACTGCAATTCACTGCCGTTGTTCCACACAGGCCAACAGAGTGCCACCCTCCCAGAGTGCTTTCAATTTAGTTTCATTGAAAATGCAGCTCCTTCGGAGAAGAATGTGATAACTATGCATATCAAAGTAGAACAATACACTGAACATAAGGCCTGACCAGCTACCTCATGGCTGATCTCAATACCTAGCAAACATTTACCTGTATGGCCTAGGAGCCTCTTTTGTCTTTGCAAATGGACAGATAACCACACAGTACCCTCATTCTAAGAATGCCACATCTGGGGTTTAGAGTATATATCTCACAGTCTAGCTATGACACTGCCTGCCGTTTTCCAAATTGCTTTTTGCAGTTAAACAAATCAAACAGTACCAGAATGTGCCTCACACTGTCACTGGTTCCCTTCACCAAGTATTCCCATCTCCCACCATGGCTAGACTCCTGATTTCACCTTTCACAAATTATAAGCATACCTGAGTTACATCTTGAATGGATAGTTGTATGTATGTTATGCAGGATCAACTCAACTTATTCAAAATCCTACTCTGTGAGGGTTAAAATAAAGGAATCAAGTGAAGAACACTTTCGAACTTCGTATCAGCATCACCACCCCCACCTCAACATTTTCTGGAGACAGCTACAAAATGAATCACAAGTAATACTTGCCCAAATATGTACAGAGAGGGCTAGAGAAGGAATTTTGTGTTCTTTGGATAAAGGGAAAAAGAAGGATAGCAGAGAACACTGATTCCTTACCAAACTTTGTTAAGAAAAGCACTTGACAACACTAAGCAGACAAACCAATTGAATCCCTGAAGCGCAACACCAAAATCTCTCATTTTCTACAGCATAAGCAAATGTATGCTGAGACTCACACAGGGTGAAGTGTTAAAGCAGACAATTGTTCTCCTTGTGGATTGATGGACACACTCAGGCTGGAAACTGGAGAAGTGCAAAGCTTGTTTCTTACACTACAGCTCCATGCTTACTAACACGTTGCAGGCTGTGGCAGTAGAAGTTACATCCAGTTCAGCCAAGAACATGTGCCTGTACAGTCAGACACAGCAAACACCACCATGTTTATGTGAGCTTCAGACGGGCTAAGGGCATAAGCAGTGACCAATCCAGCTAAGATCTTCTGGGCTATATTTACACCTTGAAAATATGTTGAGCACATCTGAATCTGCAGTTAACACTGCACCAGACCCATGCCTCACGTGGCTGTGGTGTTCCAGAGCTGTCCTAGGTGTCCTAGTGCTCGCTTTCCTGCATAGGATCACAGCCTGGGTGACCAACTGCAAACATAAGGCTGAGTGACTAACACAACCAATATTTGTCGCCATGCTCTGAGTTCTATTCGTTTAAACATCTTACTCTTTAACAGCAGCTCTTAAAAACACAACAGAAACTAAAGGGAAATCAGCATTAGCACCCAAACACTTTTGATTCCTTTTACATCTCCAAATGAAAAACTCAGTGAAACACTCAATAAAACCCCCACTTCTGCAGCTATTAACCCATTTATCCACCAACCACTACTGACAGCTCTCCCTTTGAGATGGGTAGGCTCTAGTGACGTTGACTGCATCTGTTTATCCTCCACTTTGTCCCTATGCTATAGCATGCAATTTTCCTTTGTTCAGCTGTGCTTTGTTACAGAAATTAAAAACTGCCTGTTCCATGTAACAAGTGCATAGAATTATTCATCCATAAATCAGTTTGCAGGAAATCACTACCCTGTGGTACATAATAACTCAGCCTGTGTTTCTAACCTGTACCCTGGCTATAGTGTATCATCAAACCATAACAACATAAAGGCATCATTTGTAGTTATTATTGTTAATCCAGCAAAGGCAATGACTTTTCAAGCAGAAATGAGAAAAAGGCAACAGGAAGAATTTAAAAAAAACAAACCCCGATTATATTATTTTTTTTATTATATTATTGAGCTGCATTTTCTAGCTCTTAGGGAAACCTAAAAACATTACCCTGCCTTTGCCCATCACTATAAGGTTGCCCATATTATACTGTTGAATTTCTGTGACCTATCCTCCCCTGAACTTCTAAAGCACCTTTCATCAGAGGATCCCAAAGCACTTTAAAAGCATTAATTAATTGAGCTTCATAACATCCCTGTGAGGTAGATCGCATTACGCCAATTGACATATCAGTGATTTAGTGATTGAAAGCACACAACGAACATAATCCTATGTTTATGCCAATACAAAAGAATCTCCCTCCTTCCTCACTTCAGGCCATAATAAATAATTCAGTGAGAGAACAGGAATAAACTATGTGATTACACTGTGATATACACATCCACAAATCAGCGGGAACACCCACGCTCCCGGAATGACGAATGCTGTACCCCAGTGCATGAGACCTGTGCAGCTTCGAGGCTCCGCACAACAGCATGACCTTCACCCAGGGAAACCTACCTGAAGCTCTGCAATGCAAACCTCCTCCTACGGCTGTTGCTGGAGGCCTTTGCTGCTGGTTTAAAATGCTGTCACAAACGATCTGTACTAATGGTGGTTTACAGAATGCAGTTTTGTGGTGCCACAACACATCTATGAGCTGGTCAATTTAAACAGATCTAGGTTTTCTAGCTTTTACATCTGTATCAATACAGACTTATATTACCATGTAAATGCATAGTCTATACAAATGATATTTATCTGAGTATATATTAAAATGTTTATAGAAACATGGATGCAAGTATCAATAGAAAGACTGTTAGTGTTACAAGGTTTAACTGCTGAACTTCAGAGTACTTTCACAGATGAAAATCGCTTTGATATATGAAGCTTGGTTTGAGTTTTTAATTTTTTGAATGCTAGTGTTGCCCATTCCTTTCCTCCAGCATGACTGTACTGAAGTATTTGACTTAAATGACACACCAAACAGTCTGATGCCTTGCAATTCTGCATATCGGGTTTACATTTTACTGTAAAAAGATTGTGCCTCATGTAATAGATGCTGCTTCACATTTGGGAAACGTTATGTGAGGACCCTGACTTTTATTAGATTAATTTAATATGGGCACTAAGTTACTAGACTAAATTAATAAAGATCTTCTAAAAAAAAAAAAAAAAAAAGAAAGGGGGGGGGATGGAAGAGAGAGAGAGAGAGAACAGAATGAACCCACAAATTAAATAAAATTTTCTGGAGCTTGTTATTTTGAAAGTCTTTATTTAATTTTCCAACCTCTATTCTGTTTGAAAAAACAGCCAATAATGGGTCAGGAAACAAAGAAAAACGAAGAAAAAATAGGTTGATGTTATTGACTTGAGGGGATTATTTTTAAAACTGTTACATGATAGAACATGAATACCACAAATAAACAGGAGGGTAACGAAGCAAAGGAGGGACAAAATGTTACAAAACCAAGTATTTTTTACATTTTCTGTATTACTTTTAAAACTGTTACCTCCATTGAGGAAAACCACATTTAGACCTGCAAAATATCTTTCTTTTGCCATTTTTGGGATAAGTCTGCACTTACCTCAGATAGCAAGAATATATGAATGAAGAGATCTAAACATCACTTCCATAGCATGAAACAAGTCTTTTCGGTCATGAAAACTCGTGACATTAAGGCTACTGTATCCAGGATATTAAGTAGATCTTAGCAGTTGTCCTTCATAATTCTGTCAGACTGGAGCCCAGCTTTACCCTCCACCAGGCTGTCCTCTCCTGAGAGGCACCATCACACCAAGGCTACTTTTCTAAGCAGTATTATTAACAAGCAGCCCAAATGCCCACAGGGTTGAAGCACCTGCTCCTTCCTTAACACCATCCTCACATAAAGCCAAAAGCATGGCACTTTCCCCATTTTTGTATGAAATTACTGCCTTTTGGACAACTCTTACTTTTATGGTAAGATCCTTCACAGCCCAGTCCTGGGAACACTTTAGCTCACTCAGCTGCACGTGAGCAAAGCTTCCTCCCTGGGAGCAGTGGCTCCCAAATGTCTTTGTGTCACAACTCAGCCTATTCCTTGATCAGAGCTTCCTTAGCAGCTCCCATGCCTGGAGGTTTGCTTTGCCACCTTAAACCACCACTGTTCCTTTTGCTTTGGACAGCAGCTGCCTCTGTGAGTCCCAGGGTCTCTGGAAAAACACTGGCTGCTTGTCTGCCATCCCCCAGCCTGGCACTGGGACCACAGCTCCTGTCTATAATTTAGTGCCTCCCAGACAGCCAACACAGACAGATACTGCTAGTGGGGACCTCAGCCTTACAGGAAGAATATTGGGGCTTTAGTGTAACTGCTTCAGTAGCTAAGGAATGTGAATGCAAGAGTACTCAACATGGGGTGCTTTTCTCCACTGCACAGGTTTCTTTAACCACAACAAACAAGGCCTAGATCATCTTGCCCCAAATTCTGGACCCGGTGACTGTATTGCCACTTCATGACTTACAAGGGGCTTAACATGAGCAAACAGAACTTTACACAAACATTTGCTTTCCAACCTTCTTCACTAGCTTCCAGCTAGTCCAACGCCACTGATACAGCCTGCCTCACAACACCTCCAGCAAGGAGAGCATGGCATCTGGGCAGACAGCCTTTGGTCCCCACCCTCCAGAAGCCTTTCTTGGATTTATATTGTGATGCTTTTGAATGGAGAAGAGAAGGAGAGGTAGATGTTTTCCTTCTTTGGGGAAAAACCTGTATCTGTTTTTAAAAAGATGCCAGTTCCCCAAGCTCCTTTAATTCACCCAGCTTCAATGATTGCCTGTAAGCTTCACAGAGAAAGAGTCCACTGAACAGGTAAAAAAGCATAGTAACATGGCATTGCAACTGAATACATAATACACAGGCTGTAAAGGCTGTAAAAGAGCATTGCTAATATGGCATTGTAGAGGCTAATAGGCTTAGAATTAAGCCTACAGACATTGTTTGGCCTTGTATGAACCTGAATATCCTGCCTACTCACAGTAACACAATACATGGAGCACAGAAAGTCTGGCTCAGTCTGCAGACATACAGTAGCCAACTATCTCTGAGTTAACTGTAAGTAGATTTGAAAACTCATGGGTCTCAAGTCCAAAGGGAAATAAGGACACACTGTGCTGAAAAACCAACCCCTAAACTGAATGCAGTTTCATATTCTGGCCTATTCACTTCAACAGCTTAATCTCTTTAGTTTAAAATGTGTGTCTTCTGGGGTTTTCCTTACACTGTGTACAAAGACTAGCAGAACGTTTTGTCACTACTAAATTACTACTTTTGGTTTGCTTTCTGCCTTTTCTTTCCTCCCACCATTCAGTTCTTGACTTCCATGGAAAAAAGCACTAACATGGGAAGAACTAGCAGGCCAATGGCTAACTAGCAGAACAGAAAAGCATGCATTGCTGAGGAAAGTGAGGGGTTAAAGCACTTCTTTGGGGAGTGGTCCACCCAAACAACAACTGCTGACACTAATTCAACATAAATGTGAAGATAGGGTTGCTATTACCTCTGAAACTTGACTCAGAAGCCCTTTGCTCTCTGTAGCTGCGTTATTGCAAGCAGATCCATTCAAGACCACACAATTTCCATAGGCTCAATCCTAGTACCTTTAATTACATTCAGTTAAGAACTAGATCCGCCATGAAGCAGCCAGCAAAAGAGGCAAGACTTGCGTTCTAGCATTTTTAAATTTAAAAATTATAAGGAAACAGAATTATCCATATGTAAATGTACATGCACATTTAAGAATTTATCTATTTAAGAATCTGCAATAGACTGAAGACTGGGGGTTTGTTAAGCTTTAGGTTCAGATCTCCCTTACAGCTCACAAACAGGTAAAAGGCAACAGATCAAACCTTACCCTTTCCTTACAAATCTATCTACTAAAGAGAGACATAGTATCTTTAAGGTTGCAATATTTCTTTTCAAAATACATTTTAATAATCTCGGTCCCTAACTTGGGCAGTGCTGTAAAATCAAGCACATTCAATTAAGTTCAATACAATTTTTCCCTTGGCTGACACTCGTTTCAGTAACCTGATTCTCAGGTTCCTCATCTCCCTCTCTTCTACCCAGGATGAGCAAAACAACTCTGCCTTTCTGACAAGTCTAAATAAAGCTTTGCTGGTTACTGCACTGTGGTACATTTCCTATCAACAGAAAACAAAGAGAAAAAAAAAGACTCGTTCACCACTAGAGGAGATGACTCAGAGCAAGCAGGAACTGTTACCAGACTCAGAAAAAACAATTTTCCCTTGTACTGTGGATGAGCCCACATTATGCTGAGATGAACCCAGATTTGTTTTCTTAGCCCACACCTTCCTAGAACTGAGCCTATTTTCTTACAAAGCCAGATCCTTTTTTTGATCCTGTTAGCGTTTTCATCTTCACGTTAGTCAGTTTGTGAATAAAAGACTGAAAGATAGAAAGAACTATATTTTAATTTGAATGATAAACTTCTGTGCACATGGCAAAAACTGGAAAGATTTATTCACTTTTTGAGGAGGTCTGCAGCACACACCACCATGCTTTGAAGTGTTCCCAGAAGTTTACTGCTTCTTTACACTGCTCGTAGGATTCTCGTGTAATCACAGCATGTAGAAATTGTGGAGTTGCTATGAAGAGAATTAACTCTATCCCAGCCAAAACCATTGAAGGATTTTAAGGGACACCATCAGACACTGCATGACTCAATAGTCTCAAGCACTGGTAGCATTGCAAATACCCTCATGAGATGGTGCAAAGCTCTAGTATCTCCTGAGATCCATCCTCCAGTAAGTAGCTCACAGTGCTTCTCAACCTACAAAGCCGGAAGGCAGCACACCAGCACTCCCAGGCCTCACTGTTTTTTTACCGTGGCACTACCTTAAGAGGTAGGTTACCACAACAGCCCTAGTGATGTGCCTTCTGGCAAAAGAAACTGCTGCTTAATACCAACACTTCTGTACTAAACCACAGAAACACAGAATCAAGTAGGTTGGAAAAGACCTTTTAAGATCATCAGTCCAACTATTACTCTAGGACTGCCAATGCCATCAGTAAACCATATCACTGAGGGCCTCATCTACACGGTTTGTGAATACTTCCCTGGGCAGCCTGTTCCAATACCTGACCATCCTCTCTGTGAAGAAATCTTTCCTAATATCCAGTCTAAACCTCCCCTGCTACAGCTTGAGACCATTACCTCCTGTCCTATTACTTGTTACTTGGAAGAAGAGACTGACCCCTACCTCTCTTCATCTTCTTTTCAGGTAGCTGTAGAGAGCAATAAGGTCCCCCCAGAGCTTTCTCTTCTCCAGACTGAACAACTCTAGTTCCCTTAGCCATTCTGCCTCAGACTTATTCTCCAAACCCTTCTCCAGCTCCAGTTCTTTTCTGGACCCACTCCAGCACCTCAGTATCTCTCTTGTAGTGAGGGGTCCAGAACCGAACACACTACTCAAGGTGTTGCCTCACAAATGCTGAGCACAGAGGTATGATCACTGCCCTGGGTACAGTCCCCTGTACCAGCATCCTATTCCTGCAGAGCTCAGTGCTCTCACCATTTCGATCTTCTTCTTTCCTAAATTCTATCTCAGGTTCCAATGCAAAGAGCTAAAATGGTGATAAAGGGAGAAAAGACTGTCACTTCTAATAATCTCCCAAAGCCCCAGGTGTCTTGGACCCACATATGCACAACTTCTACATATGTATGAGCAGAAAAGGAATCCAGAGACCCATTTGCAGCTCTGGGGAATATCATTAAATAAAGATACACTGAGATGGCGCCTTATTCAGAACATGGTGCCAATACTGGAAAATCTCTGGAATCTACCAAAGATGCTATTTCAGCATAAGGTACAACCTGTACTGCTGCCAGTATTCTCCTCTGTACCACAAATACACAGTAATTGACTAGGGATTTCAACTAATAACATCATAGTGAAGGAGGTAATAAGATATAAATAACAGTACTTCCCGAAGTCTTATGTAGGAAGATGAAGACACTGCATGCACATGCATTCCCAAAAGAATAGGCAGAATGACCCTACAGTAATCCAGACGCATTCTCCTCTCCCTACTCACACAGGGAACCAGAGTAAACCTCAGCACCAAGGGAGCACCACCAGCACAGGAAAAGCAACACAAAGAGGCAGCTTTGGGAGGTTTATAGTTTTCACAACCTGATTGATTTCAAAGGTCACCCTGGAGGAAAAGCCTCAATCTGGTTTCTGCCGACACAGTCATTTCCCAAAGCCAGTAACTATTCCCTGCTCTTGGCACTCACTCAGGTGGTGGGATGTGGGTTGCACTCTGGGTATCTGCATCTTAATGAAAGCCTATTTTACTCCCCCAAAGTCTGTTGTTCATTTGGAGACATGGAGTATTATTGGTTGTTTCATACTGCAGGTCTTAAGACAGGTATAAATTGCAAAGAAAAAGACCTTCTGAGTAGAAACTCTATTACTAAAGAATTATGCCAGAAGTCTGAGATGGTTAAAATACTGAAATAATTCAAACTTCAAAACCATTTGAAATATCTTCTTTTTCTAATCAATAAAAAAAAAAAAAAAAAGAAAAAAGAGTATGTGGAGTAAAGAGGTGATATAACACACCCACCACAACAGGATACTCCAGCACCTCTTCAGGTCTGTAGTTCTCTGAGTAGAGGCAGTTCAGCTTTTCTGCCCATCTTTTTGATGGACAGCACTCTAAGTGAGGACCAAGCATTCATCGTAATGCATGTCCACCTGGAAAAAAACACTGCCTCCTTTCTCCATTTCACATTTGAGCTTACGGTGGATGAAAATCCAGAGGAGCCTGTCAGCATTAAAACAGCTTTCCTGTTCCCCTGATGATAGCTCTGGTTTACAGTTTATCACAGAATAACTCACTGTAAGAGCTCATGCAATAAGAGTCCCAGCCAGTGTGACCAGTCACAACTGTGATGATGTAGATGTAACCTCTGAGGTGTTACCCTCTTGTTACTCTGAGGTGAAATACTTTCCATTGCATGGCCAAAGAAGAGAACTGAAGATCTGGCCACCCCTCATCTGGAAAGGTCTTAAGAATACTGTTAATTTATAGAAAGCAATATAACAGTTCGTAATGAAAATTCTCTGTCTTTAGGTTGTGCTAATGTAAGCTCTTTACAAAAAGGAATGAAATGCACGTGCCAGTTTCAAGACATTAAGGACTTAAGCCAGCTTTTATCCAGGCATGTGGTGTACAAAAGACTTCATATTGCATTAGCTGTGTTGCATGCCTGCATGTGCCTTATTTAAATAAAAGGAATGTCATACCCAAAGCATCCTTTGAGTAATTTTTATACTGAAGGAAAATATTGAATGTCACAACCAAAACTCTAAAGCAATCTTGGTAGAACTGCAAAATTATGCTATTATCACGGCTGAGGTTTTTACTACCAGTTGGGGAAAAGGAATTGGCAGTGCCGTATCTCACAAGAGATGGGTAGACTTGACAGGCTGATGGGCAAGAGTGACGCACATTCTTCCTCAGCTTCAGTGAGATATCAGAACCCTCCAAAACAATTACCCCAACAGAAAATGGTCCTAAGACTTGTTGCCAGTCCTCTAGGCCTCCTTCTGTACAAAGGAAATAGTTTTAATTTTTAGCCTGAAAATAAATTAATGTTTTCTTTCCTGCTAAAATAAGAGCTCAAATTCATCACAGTCCATAAGCTGCTTTCACCCCTGGATGAGAATCCCCCATAGCAAGCAGCTCTGCTAGTCAGTACCTGTTCACACGCCCACCAAGGGCCACATCACTGTCACCTTCCTCATCCTGCCCATGCCATGCTGCTCCCCTCTCTGAATGATGGCCAGCCACCTCCCAGTTCTACAGGAATACATCTCCAGACTACAAACCATAACCCCTAGGCAACAACTTACACTTTTTAAAAAGTCATGACTTTTCTTCCTATGTTCTTACCATTCATTTTACCCAAATTTATAAACAAGAGAAGGAGACCACTAGAGGCTGCCATGGGTCTGGTCTACTGCGATGCACAAGGGATGCTTGCTCCACAGGAGCCGTGTCCAAGGGTACCTGGCACACTCACTCAGCCCATACAGGGCAGGGAAGCCCAGGAAACACAAAGGCACAAGCTCCCAGGCCAGGGCGAAGCAACCCTTGTAGATGAGAAAGGAACAGGACGGGCAGTCACGGCGATCTCTGCCAGTCACATTTACAGCTCAGCGTTAGCTTTCTTCACTGCGCACGTATGGGCTACACATTTAACGGGCTGGCTGCACAGACCCATCTCTCCCTGCAGTCAAGGAGAAAAAAAAAGATTTCATTTTCCTACTAAAATAACCCACTTTGCTGCCAAAAAAAATCTTTTTCATATACTCTCTTCTGGATCAGTTTTCATGTATACATTATTAAATATTTAATGGAATAACTATTTCTAAATAACATGCATAATACCTTTTTAAGTGGCTGCAAATATTATATGCATTGCCACATCATGGAAGAGAACAGAGCAGCCAGTTTAAATCATGCTCCCCTTACTGATTTTCACAGCTAAAGTAGTAAAGTACTTGTAGAGAGCTGATACAATAAAATGCAAAGTGAATTTAAATTAAAAGGAAAAAATAAAACACTTAAAGAAACTAACACTTCTCCCCCATTCCTGCATACAAAGATACATGTACCTGTAGCAATTCTGGACACTACACAGTTGATATGTATCTAGACATAGATACACAGCATGTTGGGATAACCGAGAAATGAAAAAAAAAAAAAATAAAAAGAAGAAAACTGGGGGGAAAAAAGGTTTTTTACATTTTTTTCTCCTAGTAATGTCAGAAATCTCTCAATTTCATCTTGGGGTTTGAACATTAGTAGTTACTCTCTGATGATATTTAGATGACGAGCTTTCAACTACACAATGTTGGTAAAGTCGTTATTTCTACTGAAGAAAATGATCTTCAATCTTTTTGTTCATCATCAAATCGCTACCAAAAGACAACATCATTTCTGAATAGTCCCCGTGTAACACAGATCAGTAGATTGTGGAAGCAACAGATATTTTGCTTCAGTGGATAAAAACCAGGAGAGAAAAAGAGGGGGAATCAGTTCTTAAAACCACAACTTGCGTAACTGTTTTTGCTTAAATGAAAAACAAATCAAGTGATCATTTCCTGGCAGATGAAGCATTACATTCAAACAGAATCTAAGAACTGTATTATTTCATTATTTAGTCCTATCCTTCCTCCCTATCACTCTATTCCTTTTCTATTTAAAATCTTGCTTTTAAAGCAGATAAACTTTGAAGGAGAAATTCTGCCTCAAAGCAGAAGTTGAAAATAGGAAAAATATTAAAATCAGATCACCTTGAAACAATGTATTTTGAAACTTCATGCCCATGCCTCTTCTGCTGCTCAACCTTCTCTCCCAGCAAAACTATTAAATGAATTTGATGAGACTTCCAATACATTTGTTTAATCCCCAAGCCCTCCATGGGCGGCTTTTACATGGATTTGCTGGTTTTCAGAGCAGTGGCACAGACCTGGGGGGTGAGCTTCCCAGGTGAGGGCTGAGCCCTCATGAATCCAAGTTCATCACCCGCCACATTGCTAATGAGACAAGTGCAGCCCAACACGAGGTTAATTGTCAGAAGCAATAATCCAAATTAAACTGGCCAACATTCAAGTAACAGGTACCATTTAAAAAATCCTTTTCAAAGGAAAGCAATCTCACGAGTTTATTTGCCTACCCAACATAGAATTCCAAGTTTAAAAAAAAACCTTCCTCTTCCCCTCTAAGGAACCAAAGTAATTATTTTTAATACAGTGACATATGTTAGACAAAAGTATTAAGGAGGGGGCTTCATTCCACTCCAAGTCTCCACGGAATTTTCCCTTATGTGATCACACATCTGAGCTCAGATTTTACCCCAACCAATGAAGGATTTTTAAAATGATGGCTATTAGCTAATGAGAAATCCTGCCACAAATAATGGCAAAACACGGAAGATGTAGTGTGATGTTCCCAGCACTGAGAAGTATAATTAAAACAATATGGGGAATAAAAACAAAGAAATAAAATAAAAGTGAGAGTTCACGAAAACATTTGAGAAATGGCTCAAGTCGACTCAAAGCTCACTTGGTTTTGGCTGGGACCCTGGGCTTCAGTCTGCCAAAACAAATACAACCGCCCATTTCTTCATGATGCTTTCACCCAGGGAGGGACCTGCTCCTTTACTTTCCCCTGCTACGATAATGACACGCCTGCTAGGATTTGATTGGGGTCCTGATATCCCTGCCCGCCTTTGAAACAATTATTATTTTGTTAATTGTGAGAAGAAAAGGACTTAAGTGGCACCTCAGACTGACATAATAACCAACAGCTTCCAGATAATTGTTATGTGCTTTAATTAAAATAATGCACATCATTTAGGCAAAAAGTTTAAAAATACCTTGGGGGAAAGTAGCTTGGGATATAATTCCACACAGGGAATCTGTATAATTTTGGTTGTAACCACAGAGGAAAAATGTAGAATTTAAGATAGAAATTATTCACTTACCATGCAGAGTTAGTATATAAAAAAAGCATATTCATCTAATAAGAATGAATGTTGTGGGTGTAGTTACAATGTTTTATGCATGTGTTTACCCATAAGGAAGGACTGCAACATGTATGGGAAAGTAGTTTTCAATTAACCTTTTTTATATTTTTAAAATTATTTGATTCTCTGTCATTTTTACGAAGATAACAAAAGCCAGTGAGTGGATACAAAGCTCCCTTTCAAAGCATTCAGTCATCTATATCTAATCTCTACACTACTGACAGTCAGAAAACCCAGGTTTTCAAAACTCCCTAATTTTAGCCTTGAACATGAAATCATTTTAATTCAGTAATGTGGTGAAAAACCTCTCAACTTGATAATGATACATGTAACAAAAAGGAACGATGCTGTACAAAATACTAGGAAAGACAGTGGATTCAAGTAAGTAATATTAAATGGGAAAAAAACTTGGCTTGGCTTTTAATGATATTCCACAAGTGCCTTTCTTTTTCTAACACAGAGTTCAACTCTTGAATCACTTACAAATGCCTTTTAGTCTAAGAGGTGGCTGGCAAACACGGTGGCATGAAAAGCATCTTGAATTAAGACTTGGCCAGTTCCAGATGAGGATGATGACTTGAGCTAGTTATAAACATTTTTACGTTCCTCTTTTTTTTAAATTCCCATCTGGGAAGCTGCTGGTCCCTCTCCCAAACATATCAAATTCAATCCGCAATGCAGAAGCTTTGTTACATTCCATTCTATTCCTTGGATTCATTGTACAATCTACTGCCTACTCAGGAACCCAAAGGGAACATACAAAATGACACTCTCAATGCACTAAATGGACTCTGGAACTTAGACAGAAGCACATATTTACCTTCCTTCACCAGCACAACAGCTGCTTTACTAGTAGCGCAGCCAAATATGACTTCTTGAAGACAAATAAGCAGTAGCAAAACTGAGAAGCCTCAAGAGTTCTGAGCTTTGTAGGTATTAATCCTAGGCTACTGACATGCTCTTGCTGTCCCATTCTTAATGGGCACACAAAAGCAGACAGCAGATGGTCAATTCATAAGCTCAGCAACACTGGCATAGTCAACACAGTCATTGATCTGTGCCCACATTCAGACAACTAGAGGCTGATTCATTGAATCACAGGATGGTTTGAGTAGGAAGGGACCTTAGAGATCATCTAGTTCCACCCTCTGCCATGGGCAGGGAAACCTTCCATTAGACCAGGTTGCTCAAAGCCCCATCCAGCCCGGCCTTGAACACTGCCAGGGAAGGAGCAAGTGTGGACATGGCTGGCTGCTTGTTTTTCCTATTGAGGGCATCTTCTTGCAAAGCAGTAAGAGCTGCCCTGCAGCACTTGGAGTAAGTGGTACACTTGTTACTTTAGTTGCTCACTGGAAAGGGTGATTTTCTTACAGTCATCGATCAACTGAGCAAAGACCAAAGATCCCTGGAGTACAGCTAAAGGCAGGACTTAAACCACTGGGTCAACTGAGTAAGGCTCTTCCTGGTCCAAGGTAACCTATTTACAAAAAACATTTTTCATTTCTCTTATATGTAGTGGTTTGATCTTTCTGTTTTTAAAATTGACTTTCTCTTTCAGATGTGGGAAGTGGGCATTTTAGTCTTCATTTCTCTCCAAACATTATCAAAGGTTCATAATATAGTCCTACTTAGAAGGAAATACTCGAATGAGCAACTATTACAGATGTAAAGATACAGAACTGCCTGTTTTCAGCATTACAAGCAAAAAATAGTTCCAAGCAGCTTTCCTAATTGGACTAAAAATATGCTAGGTGGCATCCAGGCTACCATTTCTGTTTCCGAAGCGTACTCTTCATCCTTCCAGCGGAGATTTGAAGAAGGACACAATTACAGTAAGGTCAGAACCATTAAGCAGTCAAGACACAGAGCGAGGGGGAAATAAGGCAAGCAACATAAAACAGCCTTGGAGTTTCTAATTTCATTTCAAATGAAGAAACATACCACAGAAGTCTCCTACTTGCCTGACGCTTTGCACCTCCAGCAGTCAAGGAGCAAAAGACACGCAAGGAGCTGTAGGACTCTCATCTGGAAGAAGCCTAATATATCCTGTCCCAATCCAAAGACACAATCCCAGCGAGGCAAGCTGTCAAGCAGCTACTTGAGCCAGATTGGTGAGGTTATAGTTCTTTACTTCTGACAATTTAAGCCCAAACTGTAAATGCTTATTCAGTCTTCTTACAGCTTTAATGACTCAAGCAAGCAGGATGATGACCACCTTTGCAGGGCTAAGATGCTGTTTACTGCTAGTTAGAATTAAATAAAAGCAGAAAGACAGATTTGGAAAACCTAAAGCACTTTCAAAAAATTATACTCTGCTCCAAGACCTAACACAGTAATAGACTCTCACAGGAATAACTATTTCCCTGGCAAGATAGTGCAATAATGCAATTACTGCCATTTAATTAATTTATAGTCTCAAAATCTGTCTCCTTACAATTTCTAAGTATTTCGCTTCAACATCAAGACAGGATTTTCTGCCCCGTTTTGCCATAGCAACCCCTGCAAAAACGGCAGTTGTCTATAAAAAGGGGGGACTTTGAGCACACATGCACAGTTTATATGGTTTGTTTTAGAGCAGGTCAGAGCACAATGGACCTTTTCTACCGTGTGGGATTGAACACCAAGAAATCTCACTTCAAGGGCTGCCACGCTCCTCTGCAAAATGAAATGACACTGCTACTAAGCCTGGATGTAATTACAGATATGAAAGGATGGCTGTGAAAGTTTGCTTGTATCTTCCTCTCCCTCCTATACTATAGATGTATTTGCCATACAGCTGTTAACATCCTGAACAAGTGTGCAGCAGACTTAACATTTCCTTTTTGTTTTAAGTGTTAGTATACAGTGGTGGCTGTTAAAGCACATTTACCACTGAAGAATGAGAGCTTTGTCTGTCTCTGTTGCAGGCAGAGCCCTCCCCTGCCTGCCTGTGCAGCCTCAGGCAAAAACTATACCGGGAAGCCTTGACCTCCGGCCCAACAAGGACACTTAGTGGGGCTAAGGGTAATCCTGACTCCTCCTTGCTCATTCAGTTTCTCGAGCTGTTTGAAGCAATCATTACCAACTCAGCTACATTTTGTGGTCACATTATAAAATGAATCTTTGTTCAATAGTCCAAGATTGCTAAACTCGTTTTATGTGTGGTTTTGAGTAGAGTCACTGGTTGCTCAGACCCCTCAGAGTTGTACTCCCTCCAGTCTAGTCGCAGCAGGGAAAGCACTCGTCTTTGGCATTAGTCCAGACGTAGGATGGTGTAACAGAGCAGCATTTGGCCTCTAGTACTCGTTCTCACAAGCTCCTCACAAGCTAGCCAAGATTTTTTTCAGCCACTTCCATTTGAAAAGCTTTTACCTCAGAGAATCTCCAGCTTTTGTGCAGTCCTAACATGACAACTTCTGGGAACTGAAATATCTACCACTCCTTTTGCGGTACTTCGATTACACCCTCCCAAGTGTAACTTCTCACTACATGTTCCTATAGGCACTATATCTGTTTTAAGAGAGCCTGTGGAATATTGGATGCTGGGATATGGAAGTGAATGAATGCTCCATTATTCACCTTGGTGGTACAGCAGTTGGTTGCTCTGAAGTTTTACAATGCAGCGTATTGCTGTAATGACAACATATGACATCATAAATCTCCCACAATTTCTAAAGCTTCTGACGAATGTTCCTACATAACCACCTTGTTAATAAATGAAAAAAAGTTAATCAAAGAAAAATCATGTGCACTATTAAAACGTCTACAGACAAGTACTAACTACCTTATGCTTTAAAACCAAAAATCTTTACCTTAAGTTCCAAAGAAGGCACCATCTTGATTTATGGATGCAGTTAAGACAGGGAACCCTGCTTTTACCTTAAAACCTCACAAAGAAATAACCTCTGCAAAATACATGAAGTTCGAGTAATACTTCTAACAAGTTCCCTGAAAACAAGAAGTTACTCTATTTCTCTTATTACACCCAAGTGTTTATGTTATTTCAACCACAAACAGTTCAAATTAACAAATATTTTCCCCTTCTTTTAAAGTTTTCCTACATACACATATGTATTAGTCAAGCTAAAGACCAACTTCTCCTTGGCAGCTGCACCTTGCCAAAAAGGTGGATGTTTGCCATCCTCACCATCAGTCAGAAACACAGAGAGACACACACACACACAACTAAAGCAACACCACAACCTACTGTAAGGCTCCTAACCTAAGGCTTCACGTGTCTTCCTACTCTCTGCAGCTTTCTTCTTCCTCCAGTCTTAAGGAAAGTAAATGAAACCATGTCAAAACTTACATATATTAAAACAAACATGCCACCCCATTTTCAGTCTAGAGTTCCCCACTTCTGCCCTCTGAGGACACAAGTCATCCTTCTCCATGACTGCAAAGGTAGGAAGATTCCTGTGGGTAATTTCTATTTTGTTGCCACAGTCTAAGTCACTGTATTTCAGGTATTCACATAAGCAAGCAAGAACCTAAACCCAAGCTTCAACAATGTATTATAAAAATAATCAAATTAACTTTGAAGATTGTTAAACAGAAACCATCCTGCAAATGGACAGCTTTTATATAAAGAAAACTGCAGGAAAATGGCTTTGGCCTATCCCTTCTGTAGCTAAATAACTCACTCCAGAATAGCTGTATTGAGTTTTGCTTTTCTGTACTGGGACACAGCTGAAAAATTAAATGGATGGAACACCCCAAACAAGCTTTCTGCAAACAATCAATAGTGGTTACTGATCCCATAGATAAACATATCTGAAGCTGTGTTACCTATGCTCCCAACAGATTATTTACTTCTTTATATAAAACAAGTTTGAAATGTAGCTTGAGATACGTCTGGAAATAAAAGTCAACCTCTACCTTCAACTGCATCAGTGGAATTCAAAAACTCCCCTGACTTCAGAATCATTTGATTTTATTTACACTGCTGTAAATTAGAACATGGCTTAATTGTCTTGTAAAGAATCCCTTGTTGAAGCCACAACACCAACAAATTCTGAGCACTAACATCATTGAATGTGATGATTTTCAACTCCACATCACACAACTGGATGCCTGTTTAATTTCTGCATTTCACTTAGCCTTCACCCCAAGACAGACCTTTCTAGTTTCAGTTTTGGCCTTCTTACAGTAGTACCAGAACACTGCACTTAAGTTTCCATCACTGCAAAGACTATTTGACCCTGAGATATGCACATTACACTTAAGTTTTAAGAAGTTAGGCCATTATCTCTACTATCTCTACTACTACCAGCTTCTTCGCTTCTGTTCTTAACTCTTCCTACTAAAGAAACAAAGCCCCAAATTATATTGTCAGTTCAGACTCTTCCTGGCTCCTAAAAGCATGTTCATGGCTTCAGTATTTCTTGTTCTTTCCCATCTCCCTCTTCATAGGCCATCTAAGAGAAAGCACTGCTTTTTCATAACCTTTGCTAAACTCCATTAGCTCTCTTAAGCCACTTTGAGACCCAGCTTGTGCCAATCACCATGCAGTTCTGCCAGAACATCAGTAAGACATTAAAGAGAACATGTCATTCCAAGGAAATATTTAATCTTCTATTTTTGCAAGTTCATATTGCTGTGCTGCCGATAGTAGGAATGGGACAACAAGATAATAGTACTGAAATCCTCTTTTTTCTGGGAAGAATTAGAAAACATATGAACTGTCCCATAATATTCAGTGGTTTGCTGAGCATGACTATGGTCCAGCCGCATGCCATAGTGTATATATAGCCTTACAAGTTTATAACATACTGAGGTTTCTGCTTAATTTAAATCTCCTACTGAATTCTAGTATCTAGTTCTCTCGTTTCCCCATCTCCACACATCCCCCACCTGCACTCAGTGCCAAAGGCTCAGAAATAACCAAAGGGCCACAGGAGGCCCCAAGCGTGTTTGAAACCAACACAGAGGATGACACAGTCACGTGCCTGCACATCCGCAAAGTATGTGCTTCAAAGAGCAAAGCTGTATCCCAAAGTTACCCACTCGCTTCTTTTTGTTCCCAGCAAATTAAAATGCTTGGATTCTTTCTATTCCACATTCTCATGCCAAAGATGGGATCGTGCTCACAAGCTTCTGATGGAATCTTCTAAGATTTTATTTTTTATCTGTATAAATTGAATTTTTAAAGAGAAGCTGAAGCTCCCCTCATCGAGAAGTATGGGAAAGAGAATGTCAAGAATTAACAACAGTATGTATTCTACTCCCACACAGGGTTAATTTTTTTTCTGGATAGCATGCAGATTTCTGTCCCACCCATCAGATGAGCTGCTATACTCCTATTAGCATTCTGGCACCTCCTTCTGTACAAACGTAGCCCTTTTTCTATAAGGCATGTTATATAAAAGACAGTCCAGCAAGCACAGAAAGGAATTTTTTTCTTGCTTCCAGATTTAAACTCATCACTCCTTGCATCAGACAGCATTTTCTTCCTCCTAAATACTACATCACTCAACTAGCTGGATGTAAAAAGACATTCAGGAGGTGTATGAGTTCAAGGGAAACCAGGACCAGCCTTCCTCTGTAGAAACACTGCCACAAGGCCTGGCCAATGGGCCAACAATCCATGCCAAAATTAGGACACATTCCATCTTCCTTCCTGTTAACTGCACCTCTGGGGAAAAACTGCAGGTTTTATAAAAGACAAATGCTATGTTGATATAAGAAGTTGTTTTATAATAAACCAATTACATTTTGTACCTAACAATGTGGACTAGGGGATTCACAGTTACTACAAGATATGCATGCTACAGTTACATTGCTTCATATGCAAATTTAGATAGACATCTTGCCATACAGAACACAGGACAGTTTTAATAGTCCTAAATACAGTTCAATTAACAGCAGCTTGTATCCATACCCACTGCCTGGATATATGGCCAGATAAAATCTAGACAAAATGCTAAGCGCTCAAAGGAAACAAAGTGCACACTGTCTGTTAACTGGAGTTAGCACTGCCATCACGTAATCCTTGGTGAAAACAGGAATTCTGATTTCTTTTTTAATGTATTGCGATCTGTTAAAAGTCATTCCGTTTAAACAGCATTGCACAATTTCCAGACAACTGAATCTGTGAAAAAAGCCTTATGGCTCTGTGTCAGGTCTTTCCACATTATTATGGTGCAAAGGCTACATAAATTTATCTCCTTCTAATTCTGGATTTTTTAAAATATCAAGACACTGGGGTTTTTTTTCCATCTGCAGCTAAGACTTCTCCGTCTCCCTCGAATTTACATGCAAAGCCAGAGTTTATGTCAAGAAACATGGATGAAGAGAAGGATGCAGAAGCCTTGAAGACGTTTGACAGCAATTTTGTTCTGTAACACCTCCTCTTTCCACAGAATCCATGTGGTGACCATAGGGCACCACAGTGCCTCATCAGTACTAAAGCTGTACCTACAACTCCATCTCAACCTCACTTCAACAAGAGGAAAGAGTCTGACAGGTACTATTTACACTACAAAAAAAATCACTGCTTTCCCTCACAGAGACATAACATTACTATTACAAACACCACTTGCTCCCTTGGCTGTCTCCCTTCTTTTCTGCTTTCTCCCTCCCCACTTTCCTGTCCAGACACACTCAAAACTGTAAAGCAAAAAAGTCCTTGCAAAATGAAATTTTACTAGATAGCTACAGAAAGGTAAGGGGGGAAAAAGAATCATGTTTTTATGGTAAATGAAAATACTCCTTAACATTGTTATTGAAATCACTTTGGATTATTAGGCCTAAATGTTTTTACTACTGCAATCCACACTTCACCAAAAATGCTGCAGTTTTAATCTCACGTCACTCAAACCAGACCATGGAAGCTGTCCAAGTATTACATTTCTGTCCTACTTGCCTTTATAAGGTGCCATACTACCCTTTTGGGCTCCCTTCTAGAAAAAAAGAATCATAAATGCATACATACATCGAGATTCAGACAATCTGGCATCCATCTTTTAGTATCTGAGAAAAACAATCAGCTTAACAGAAGCAGCTTTGTACAGTAAACTTCGTAACAAAAGTACTTCTGGATATATAAATAAAATAACATCTCTATTATACAATACCAAACTAATCCTTGTGATAAATTTATTAATTAAACCCTCAAAAGGTCACCAGAATATTATTTCATTCTTTTATGGACAATCTACTTGCACTAAATATTATAATAGGGTTTAATCTAATCTGGTTAGATAGACATTGGGTAACATTTGAACAGTCTTGACACCAACACTGACACAGTTTAGTAAAAAACGGTAAATTTACTATAAGCCATTTTAAATTTTCAATGACAGAATAAAACCCATGCAGAGCAGTTACAAAAAACAAATCTTTAATAATTGCTAGTCTCTGATGAATTCTGCCATAGTCATAATGTTCAATTCTGAAAGTAATATATCAGTTTATACTGGTAAATACTCAGTTGTTGACAAAGAACACCTACCGGTTATGCTTTAGGGGCAGCAAGAGGGATTTCTTCAAGGTTCCTCCAGAAGTCACCACAAGGGAACTGCAGCACTATGGCATCCTCTGTGGTTATGTGGCACTAACGGGGCTACAGCCGGACCTACATTTCCTTTACATCAGGGAAATGGCCATCTCCAGTACAGTGCCATATACATTGATCATACTTCCCCACTAAAATCCAGATTTGCACTCCTTCACCGGCATGCTCTAATCTAGACTGGGGCATCTCTCACCTAGCTGGAAACTACCATTTTACATACAGCAAGTCACCTTTTAAAAGAACACTTTTGAAATCAACAGGTCTTTCCCCTGTGAACAGCAAAGTTCTATGTTTGATCCACGAGGCAGATCTCGCTACTTCTATGAATGCATATAAAACATATTTCCTTTGCAACAGATTTATCCCATTCTGCATAGGGGGTTATTTTATGGGCGGGGCTGTTTTTTGTTGATTTGGGTTTCTTCGTTTCATGGCAACTAGCTGTAAAACACCTTAAGATGCATTGCTAGTATGACTGCTCAACAAAGAGCACTTTGCATCTTATTGTAAAATATTCAGACACTCAACCCAAACAAATGGTGTCTGTAATAAAAATACTGCCATGCATGTTCATTTGTACTAGAACAAATCAGTTTTATTTGTTCATTTTGTGTTTTAGTGTCATAGGTCTCTTAGAAAAGATAATTTATAATTCCTTATGCAATTAGATATGAAATTAAGTCATCTTACTCTGCATAAGAATTTATAATAAAGAGACCAGGTTCAACCAGTTCCACTGAAAATATTTTGATAGCATCAAAAAAAAGAAAAAAGACAGCATAAAAATCTTTAGTGTTTTAACAAATTAACACATGCCTTTTGGGTAAAGTACTGTACATGCTGTTAATCTTTTAATTAGGTTCTCAATTTCACATACACATTTATGGTAGGGGGGATTTTCAGTGATCAGAAAAATGCAAATGCATGGTGTTACTATGCTCTTTTTGCAGAGATAGCAGAGAAAAAATATAGTATGTGTATCCCTCTACTTAAAAGCTCCACAATAGAATATTAATAAACCTTTGTGAACATTACCAATGAAATACCGTTCTTCATTCTTGTAAGCAAACAAACACAGTTTTTAAATTGAGGGGGAAAAACAGACTTGTTCTCCAAGCTCAAGCCACAGAAAAAGAAACTTTTATGTTCGTAATGCATGTAGTTTTTAGACCCATCATCAACATTTTAAAATGTGTAATTGATGCTATCTATATAAATGGATACATAAACAGTGACGTGTGAAACACATTCTACGGTAGCATTTCACAAAACGCCAATTTCCTCGTGCTGACTGCCGCACAATTCTGCCTAAACATCTCCTTCCAGGATCTTGAAAAGATTTAGTATTATCTATAGCTCATTATTTGATACATTCTTTTCCTCGAGCATTTGGTCCATCCTCAGTTTCAACACAAGATAAACACTTTTCCCCCCACGGACTATTTCACAGATTCTATAGCTGGTGCCGAAAAAAAAAAGCCTACTCAGAAAGGCAGACAAATTGCCATCAGTTAACGATCCCTATGCCAAGGGACATTTTTAGCATGGAGTTGTCACTGTGAAAGTAGGAACTATCTACTAGCTATCCCACATAATGATTTTTGTTAGAAAAAGGAAGAAGGCCAAAATGTGGCTAAGCAGCAAATATATTACAAAAACAAAGTATGAAAGCAATTTAGCTAAGAATCCTGACTGGCACACGCATTCTCCTCCTAGCCTGCTTGTTTGAATTTAACTCTTTATTAGGAACTGTGGAAACAGCTAGGTGAAGTCAAAGATGCTGCACATACAAAACCAGCGAATAAAATGGAATACAATACAGACCCCAGATCCCAGGATTACTATAGCTCTATTGCTTAATAGATAGCTGCTTCATCCTAGAAGCATTATTTTTCTGTTGGAATAAAGCTGAAACCATAAATACCCCAACCTCATCTAACTTGATGCAACGCCTTTCTTATAATCACATCGTCTACATAAACCAAAGGTATTCGTTGGTGAAAGGGAAGAGTACAAGTAATTCTCCATAAGCCCTGCACCAGTACAGAGAGGTAAAGACACTCATCCTGAATAATGAAGTAGTTCAGTGGACAGGAGGAGGACCTACACGCCTGCTTCTCCCAGTCACAGCTTGAATTCGAACCATCATCAGTACTCTCTGAGTGGGTTCCCAGTAAGCTGGACAGTAGGCAAAAGGAGGTCAACAGCATCGTTTTTTGCTCGTCTTTTTCCATTATGTTAATATAGACATTTAACCTGCTGCAGACCCCCAATGGCAAACAAGGCAGGAAGGCAGACTGCCCTTGTAAAATTCAACTGGTACAAAAAGATGCAAACATCAAATACATTTGCTGATTGACAACAAGTGTATTTGATGTTACTTTATATTCCAGTAAGGGCCAGGAGGATTAAAGCCAGGTCCCTTCTACAATGCTCACACCCAGTGGTGAGAAACCCTCCGAACTGACCCTTTGCCAGAAAGATCTTTCCTATAGAGACACAGAATAGGGGTCAGCATGTTTGCACTCTCTTTTTAAACTAGGGAACATTTTCTGTTTAGCCCTTTACATTTTCTCCCCTTACTTCGTCTGGTTTTCAGTCTCAAACCAAACTGGTTTCTATGATTAGCTTGTCAATATGGTTGAAGGGGACTGCAGAGTACTGTGTTATACCGTAAGTTTGCAAGGGACCCCGTAGCCAGCACAATTGCTCTCCACCCATTCAAACCAATTCCCCTTCACATGTGCAGTGAGATCCAGACTAGGGCAGAGATGACAATAAGAGTTCAGACAGACCAGCCAGCAGAAAGAGCTCTGCTTTCTCCCCAGCAGCATACCCATCATAAATGCTGCATAGGGGAACCTATGCTCAAGGCGAACCAGAGACCCTAAAAGTTGAGATGTGCAGCTGAGATAAGCAGAAACCAATCCGGTAGATGTACCCTGCCTCTGCTAGTTTAAAGAAAGAAGCAGCTGAAGGTGGGCTCAGCTCTGTGCCCCTGTTGGGAAGGCAGATGGAGCAAGGCAACATGCAGCTGGAGTGAGAAGCATTCCCTCATGCCATAGGATTAAAATGCTGCTTCCCTTATCTAGATCAGGATCAAGGTGGGGGCAAAAAAAGCCTCAGCAGACAAAAATGTCGAAAAAAGAAAAAAAAAAAGGAGGGGCAAAAAAAGCTACCTTAGCACATTAACCAGCACCAGGCTTTGCTCTCCTCATACAACTGAATGTTCAAATACTTAGCTTGTTTGCTAACAGGCTGCGAGCTGTATCTCATTTTCTTTCTCTGGACAGGGGAAGACCTAGTCTAATCTGATTTATTCCCATTTTTAAATACAGCACTGTTTCATGATCAGATTTTATTTTAAATTAAAATTAATAAAGACCATTTCCCAATTTTCCTCAGAAATACCAGTGGTTCATGGGCTTGTGGGCTTAGCTGAGAGGTTGGGAAGGGGGCCAAGAAAAATTGGAATTTATTATATGCTCGTCTAAGTTTTTAATTGAGTGCACACAGGCCTTTTGGAGTGAACCTGATTTTTATTTTACCCCAAACTACTATAAGGGTTGCTGTGACACAAAAAAGACTGTGGCTCAATTTCCCCAGAATTTCTTCATTGGTTTATAAAGCTGGCAGAATATGTGAAAATCTCTCCTTGAAGAACACAAGTCTTGAAGAAACTTCTGTCCTGCAGTACTATCTTTCTGCACATGGCCTGCAATGTAAAGTGAATGGAAAGCACTAAAGAATACAGTCCTCATCAAACAGAAGCACCGATTTGCTGTTATAGCCTTAGCAGTTTTTCTCAGAAACAAAGGGGAGAGATAAGAAGAAAAGGTTTAATGATTTCTACCCATAGCACAGCTGGAGTTTGATCCATGGAACAAATGCCACATACACCACTGCAACAAGAAGCCACCTCCAAAGCATGATGCGTTTCAAAGTACTTGGCCTCAAGCTCCCACCACAGGTACGTGGAGTCTCACAGACACAGAGGGAAAGAAGAAAGGGTGTTTCACTGGGACAGCCAAGGCCCATGCTGCTCTCTCCTTTCACCCCTGCCTCCGCTCCTGCTTGCCAGTGGTGCTGTGCTCAATCACAAACCACAAACAAGATGGAAAGCGGCTGTCAGAAGTACTGAGCTGTTCAGGCCTACCTTTAGTTACCCTCCTTTAAGCTCTTCAAACACTAATAAATTACCCATTTACTTATACAACCCAGATGTTTGCCATCTAGAAAAATAGATTATTATTTGTAGAAGGTTTTGTTCCATCACAAGAATCCTGTAAATAATATATTGGGATCAGAAAGCCAACATCACATGGCAGCTTTTACACACAGGAGCATGGCGGGGTCGCAGGGAAGGAGAGGAAAGAGAGACACTTCCTGACCACTGGTTAGATGTTAAGAACTTTCACAGTGACCTTATCAAAAACTCAAGTATTCACTAGAGTTCATGCTGTTGGGATAATGAGGTTACTTAAAATAACACTACAAATGGAGAATGAGGCTGACAAGCAACCTGAAAGGTTCCCACATATATACTACACTGTGATATAAATTTATATTTGTATGTGTGTATATGCATAAAATACACGTGCACATTTATACTCTATATTAAGCTGTATTATATGTGTTTATATATAAAACAAAGTAAAACATAAAATACAGTCCATTTTACATATATTACATCCTAACATTACTTTGTATGTCATGTTTTTCCACAAAAAAAAAAGAAAAAAAAAACACTACTCTTAATAAACCCTACAAATACAAACAGCCTCAAAGTCTACCTCTCCTTTCATTTTTTACATAAGATTTCTTTAGAGTTCCAAGCAACATTTAAAGAGAACACTGGGGCTCCGACTGAAATGGGATGAGATGCCGATCCTTTAACAACAGTGTCTTTCAAACCCTGTGTGCATTATGCACTGAAATGCCTATCAAAAAGAAGGCAAAAAAATGAAAACAAAGAAGGAAGAGGTTTTCAATATTCTCATTAAATTCTGAGTTTCTGTCATGGTTCCTGTAATTGAGTTTCACTTACAGTTGTCATGAAGTTTTGTAGGGTAGACAACATAATGATTTGATGGTAAATGTCTGTATATATAGGCAGGGAAATACATATTTGAGAAGTACTCAGACCACTTTCTCAAACATCAGGGAGAAAGACAAAGACTACAACTCAAGCAATGTACAGTTCAAGAAGGAGGAGCTTTTACAAGGAAAACTTTGATCCGGATGGCTGAATATTGCTGCAAGAAATCCAGTCTTGGCAATCCCAGACAAGTTGTCATGAAATTGCAAGATGTCCATTTAAGTCATACCCCTCACACATATTACTGCTAAATGGGTCTTTTACTGGAGACCCGTAACTGGAGGCAAGAAAAAAAAAAGTTACCCATTAAAAGTGTCCCAAGTAGAAGCAAAGGGGGCAAAGGGGATTACTAAGGTAAAGGAGCTGTTAATTATAGATGGAATAAGACCAAACTGCTGAAAACTGAACCAAAGAGGGCTGGGTTGCTTGCTTTCAATTGTTTTAAGACCCAATGGTTTAGGATGGTGAGGATACTCTGTAGCAAAAGAGTTTGAGCTGAGAGAAATGGAGCAACTCTACACAGACTGACAACTCTGTTAGGTGAGACCACTGTGCTATCTCTACAAACAAGAAAGTAGCAAGCAAACAGTAACAGAGCCAGGAAATGACCCAACATTCAGTCTGCTGATCGCTGCATTTTCTTGTTATTTATGTCATTGTATCACTAGTGTCTCGTATAATGCTGACTAGAAGGTCTTTGATCACATGAACAGGGAGCCATGTCTATGACATGCAGATGACGCTAAACTTGGCAGAGGAGACAGAAGATCCCAGATTATAGCACCCTTGTAATTTATTGCACATTGTTCACAGGAGAAGCCTGATCCCAGCTTTCCTCTCATTTTTTCCATACTGCTACCTTGCACAAGTGTTAAAAATAGCATATCTGGTCTTTCCAGCTGCAGCAACCCTAGCTGCATACATCAAGCAGTTTAGCAGAGTTTCACCACACTTTTACTGTACTTTTCTAGATACAGAAATATAAAACCAGCTTGTACATGTTCAGTACAGCCCCCAGCTGGTATGTTCTGCCTTTACCTGACATTCAATTGGAAGCTATTGTGGTCCTGGAGACAGCACAGATGGGAGTATTTCACAGGATCTTTCCGTACTAATCATCTGCTTAGGTCCTTCCAATTGCCCCAGAGCCCTACCCTCCTAGACCAGTTTAGGCAAATCCTCATCGGTATTTACACCCTTCAAGTATTTGTCCACATGGTTATAATCCTGTAAGTGGCAAGATGCTCACACTGCTCTCACAGAGGCTACCCAGAGTGAAGGAGCCCAGCATTCAGGCTGCCACATTCTCACACATAGCAGTCTGAGGTTTGGGCTGATTTGCTAAACGTCACCATATCAAACAAAAAATGCCTTTGCTTTGAAATACTACTTAAATACAAGCCACAAGTGCAAGAGGCCTCCAATTAACAGCAGAGACCAGGGCTGAGCTCACCTATTTAGACACCCTTGAGGGAAATGAACACACTTGCAGTCTGGGTTCCTTCCTGCCCTAGCCACGTGCACTATGGACCCAGAGGAGAGCCCTTACATGTCTGTGTCTTGGTTTCCTTGCTACACAGTCAGGAGAGCCACCTTTCACTCTTGCTGTGGCTCCCTGCAAGGACAGCTCCACTTGGTGCTCCAGAGCACAGCGCTCTGCAGAAACACCAAAGCCAAGTCAAGCCTGTCTTACAACTTCCCATGGCTGCAAGCAACATTAGAGCCCCACAGGCAAGGCTGCTAGAGAAGGGCAGCTGGTCCTGAGATACAGCTCTAAAGGCATGCCATTAGGGCAGGGGTACCCCATCAGCTCCTCTGGCCAGGCACTGACTGGCAGCAACAAAGTTCTCCTCTTCCTCACTACAGTCATGCAAGGCTGATGGCCAATGCTGTCTGATCTCAGCTCACTAAATCCCAATCACCACTGAGCATCACTCTCCTCTGTGCCCAGCTACTGCAACTCCACACGGCAAGGCAACATACTTAAACCTTTTCTGTTTCTTATTCTTGTCTCACACCTTCCCCACTGATCACTGCCAGCCTCTCCTTCCAGCCCTCCACTCTGACCGGCCACCCCCAGCTTTCAGTACACAGCACGAGAAGAAACCCAACAGCGTGATGAGAGGCCTCCAAGGCATTAATGCAAGGCACTGCCTCCTGCAATGGCTCTGCTCCTGGCAATACATTGCTCAAGAATTAGGGGGCTTGGCAATCTCTACAGTGACAGGAATGGGAAAGATCTACTGTTTCTTTTGCTCTGTGTTAACTTCTCTCCACTATTTTCTCACCCCTCCTTCTGCTCCACTTGGCATCTCAGCACCATTTCACTCTTGTGTACACCCCTTTTCTTGTGTGGCCACACACAGCAAGTGATCCAAGCAACCACTTGGACTGCCCAGACACAGCAGTCAAGGCAGTCACTCTTTGACTCCAGTGCCCTGCCAACACACCTAGCAGAAGCACCTGGGAGGAGAAGGCCCATTCAGCTTTGCAAGCTTTTGCAGATAATGTACACCAGTTCTGTGTATATGCTTACAACAGCTCACAAAGAACCGGTCAAAAGGAAAAAAAAAAACACATATATACATATATCCACAAGAAATCACACTATTTTTCATATAGATTTTAAGAAAGTAGAGCTTGCTAAAACCAAACTAGCACTGCTCTTCCTCCACCCTGCAAGGAGGAGGGAATCGGCTTTCACAGCAGGTCCCAAACCTGCAGGACTGCACACAGGTACTCTAGATTGCAGCTACTGTCATACTACTCTAGTCCCAGCACTCAGCACTACGTACTGTATGTAGCCCCTACTAGTCCCCTTCTCTTGCATAGCCCAGTTAGAATATCCCACCCACAAAAAAATAAAATAACATGAAATTGCATCAGGGCATGTAAATTTTATTAAACTACTCACAGAACAGGTGCCCCTTTAAAGCATGACTCTCTTCCTCTCCGGAAGGCACATGCAGCAGGTTCCCTAGTGTCAGGTGTAGACTCAAGTGATGAAAGAAAAATACATAAATGTTTATTAAACCTTTGTTGCCATTCACACCACCAACTTTCACACCCCAGTGCCAAGCTGTTAACGCATTCCCATGCTGTTCCAGAAGACTTTTCACAGCTCCTGTCAGAAAAGGGAAGTTTCACGAGGGCAGCACTCGCTGGAAAAGTCTCTGCTCTTGCCACCATCAACAAAAAATGTTCACAACCAGCTGTTTGTGCAGTAAGTGTGTCCTGCCCAAACTGTGTGGGAATAAAGAGCTTCTTCCAGCGAGGCATGGACTTTCACTTATACATCCTGATACATGTTTGACTCAAGATTGTTTATGCTGAGATTCCTCTCAATTCACCTAATGAATAGGACTAAAAATTAGCCGTGATAAGCCAAGTGACCATCGGTTGGTCTGTGAGGCTTCAGGCCAGGTGCCAGCTGTGTGTGCAGGCTGCAGCTCATACGCTCACACAACAGCATCACCTCCTTGGAGAGCTCTGCTGCTGCTCAGGCAGGCAGTCCCACAGCACTGCCCCTTGGGGCGCACACACCCCTCAGGGATGCAACGCAGCACCCACCCCTCTGTGCCACATCTCCTTTCTGGCACCCAGGCTCTGCTGTATTGCTGTACCGCTGGCAAGTGTGAGGCAGGGCCCCGCAGCGAGGCGCGCACCACCTGCTCGAGCCTCAGCAGGGCTGTAGAAGTGCCATGGCGAACTGCAGTGAAGGCGGTGTGAAATTGCACAGCAATTCTCTCTGCTGCCAGAACTCCCCTTTTTCCCCACAACTAGCTCTTTTATCTGCCACTGGAGACCCTGTTCTAAAAGGAATAGGCAAAGGCAAGATGTTTCCCACAAGATGAACATTGCTACTCCTCTCAGTACTCCAAAACAAGAGGGGGGCGAAGTGAAACACTTTCTCAGCTCAAAAGGTGACAATTATTACATGCTACATTACAGCTTAGACGGCTTTTACAATACAAAAGCTTTGACAAGCTCATATTTACTTTGTCCCTGAAGCACATGGGGACACCTACTCATGTCAGTGTTTTGCACAGCATGTTGTTCAAAGGTTTATCATTTTGAAAAATGCACCTGAGGATCTTCAGCTTCTCATGCAGATCCTATAATTCAGCTGATCATAAAGCATGAAGAAGAACTAAGTGACTGTTTATCAATGTACATTGCTAAATGAAATTAACCCAAGCACTAGAACAGAAGCAGGCTGTTCCTATAGCCAGAATGAATACAGCAAGTAGCTTTATTTTTCTTCTCCAAAGATCAGAAAATTGTGCTCCTAAATAAATTCTTATAGCAACAATTTAGCAGCATGCTTCTGTCAACCTCAGCTGACATATTATAGCCCAATATTATGTAAGTTTTCTCATTTATCTAAACAATCTGAGAGATCTGTCAGCTCCCTCTCTCTGCCTGTACCTCATCTCTCAGCTTGCAGACAGCTAGTGCAACATACTACCCAGCTTCACATATTAAAATCAGTGTGACCCTCATTATTTGTCTAGGATGCATAGAAGACTTTGAAGAGCTGATCCTTCAGTGTGAAGGTAAACTAAACTGACCAAGTAAGAGATTTGTTAGCTGACAGATCTTTAAGGCACTTTCTGTTGTTTCTAAATATTATTCCATCTGATGCTTTCTAGTGAAAGGTAATTGCTGCCTTAAAAACAAAAATGCCAAAGTCTTTTCTTTAAAGACTAATTACAACAATTCAAGATTCAACTTTTATTTTCTAGATGAGTTATTCGAGTGACACATCAAGTGACAGATGAGTATCTGAACCTGCTCATTGTCAAAGCCTGTAGTTCAAAAACACAGTGCCCCTTTCCTCCCCGAATGGTCACTAATTTCCTTTGTGAGTCAATCTGTTTCTCCTCCTTGCTATTCTCACAACAGAGAGATGCTGCAAAAGCAAGGTTCCCCCAGGTAAGATGTTCAGCCAGTGTGGATCACTGCACTGAATGGCATGCCTCCTTGGAGCAGGTTTCTTGCAAAGCCCATTCCCCTTTGTAAGTGCCAAGAATCAAATCTTAGCCACCTAATGCAGCATGTTCCACACGTTAGTTCGCAACACATTGAGCAACTGTGTTAACTGAGATGGATAGTGCTGTCAAACCGGAGGCTGGCTCACCAGGATGGAAACAGTGGGATATGATGACCTTTTACATTCAGAAGAAAAGTGTCCCTAAAATGACACGAAACATTTCATATTAAAAACCAAAACAACTACCTTCTTGCAGAGCTTTTACTATCCTGTTGTGCAAATAAACACGTGTGTGAGCTCTGCCTATGTAAAGAACCCGAGCCTCTCTCTCAGAGCAGAGGCTGACAGAGGAAATGAATCATTATCACCCTGCTTGGAAAGAAGTTTGTACAAGGAGCCTGTGCTATTAACCACTGCCTGGAACTCCTGGATTCAACATCACTGCTGCTCCCTCTGTTTGCACGTTCAAATGCCTAGCTATACAAAATAACTAAAACCAATACATAAAATCCAAACCCCCAGGCAAAGCTTCTGTTACACTACTCTAAATGCACACTGGTTTTACTGGTGACATAGAGATGAAACTGAAACTTACAGGCTTCTCATCCAAAAGAATAAGAACTGAAATAACCTGTTTAGTATAAAAGCCTCTTGAAATGCAAAGTTCATTCTGGGAAGACTTTTCCTAACCCACCACCTGCTGCCTATCTCCTTCAAGATTAGAATTTTAGGTTTGTTTTTTTCAAGCTGGTATTTTGGGTTGAGAGAGGAAAGTTTTGTTTATTTTAAGATTTCACTGCTACTGGAGATTCATCTCTAAGTGGAAGAGAATATAGAGCTTCACAAAAGGCTTTGCAGCAATATAGTAGGTAAGTGAAAACAGAGAAATCTGCCTGTACTTTTTAGCACTACAGCTACTGGCCATAAAGAGAGCATGTGTATATATATATATATAACCGTTATATACAACATATAATTTAAAAAATGAAAGACTACAATATGTTGTTCAAAATGGCCCTGATACAAAGAGAAATACTAGATACTATCTAGCTGTACACCTAGAGATTCTATCTAGCTCTTCTGTGCTGACTTCCTCAAAGCAGCAACCTGCCTCATACAAGTGCGTCATGAATATCATCACCACATTTCACACTTCAGCAAGATCCAGCTAATGCTTTCTAGGCAGGCCAACAAGGTAGGGCTGCTTGTACACCTAGTTTAAGATTAAGCAATCAACACAACTGATATAACCACTTCCAAGATTTGCCACCAATTTTCTTGCCTACTCCTTACATTGAATAACCTCAGATGCCATCTTCTGCCAGTGCAGAGAAGGGGGAAAAGAACTTTATTGAATACCTTGTGCCTGAGCTGCAGAACTGTGGGAATACCCCAGAGCCAGGAGCGCTGTCTCCACCAGCTGGCTAAAGAGCACATCTTTGCGAACCAGAACGAACTCAGCATGTTCTTCTCGATTATCGTATTCAAGAGAGGCGTCCGACTGTTCCACCACACAAAAGACTGGAATCATCAAACCTAGATGGGGGGGGGGGGGGAAAGCAAGCAGAGCATCAGTAAGAGAAGAACAACAAGTGTGTCATACATCTCTGGTTAGAGTTGTAAATTAAAACACCTCCTAGAAGGCTCATCTTAAGTGGAAATCTGCCTTTTTTTTCCCTGTGGGATAGCTTTTGCTTTCTTTCCAAGGGAAATACTGAAGTCTCATCACTTGACTCATTTAAAAACCACACTAAAAGCTCCAGAAAATACAATTCAGGAACAGAATCACAGTCAGCATGAGGACAAACAAGATTTCCTAATAAGACCTTTTCAACATTGCAGGAGTTTTCTACAGTTCCTTGAACACCCCTGTTCTTTCAGGTCAGAGCTCCACATTCGGCTGTAATGAAAACCTGACACACAAATGCCACTTCTGCTTCTCTCCCCACAGTCAATGTATGGAGAGTCAGCAGAGGCTACTCCCATATGCAGTTCTTAGCTGAGATATACTTATTTGCACACTTTCAGACCATGGCCAGTCTTCTAACTGTGCAAGGAAAACATCCTTGCATTGATTTCACTGAAAATTATTATCTTGTGCTGGCAGCTATTGGTCACTCTGCAGACCCAGAGAGGCAAGGGGCTGTTCTCCCACTGCATGCATGAAGAGAGTGAAAACAGCTCTCTTCGAAAGAGGATCTAGGATGAGGAGGAACCACAGAAGTGGAAAACTCGGGGTGGTCTGGATTCAATTTTGTTCTGTTTCATTGTAAATTTACTTTTATGGTTACAGGATCAAGTCATCTATGGCAGTAAGTCATGGGGCATGAACTTACAGGGATACAATACCACAGACAGTAGAGAAACAAGCCAATTTACAGGAACTGCCCTACAGTACTTGAACTGCATGCACAGAGGGAAGATGGAGCAGACAGAAAGCCTACAGAACTGCATGGCCCTTTTCATCACTTGCTACAGGCCAGGCTGTAAACATGGGATGGCAAAGGAAAAACCATTACCACCATTCACAGAAATTTATTTATTTATTATATACCATTTGGTAGCCCCCAGATAAACTGGGAAATACTGGGGCAAATCTCAGCCTAAAGCAGCTCTCCAAATGTGCTAAGGCTCATAATACTGCCAGACAGTTCACCTCTAATCTCTGTTCTTCAGCATGAAATATAACCATTTCCAGTAGATAACAACTATGAAAAGTAACTGAGCATATTTATGAAAGGCCAGACACTAATCACTGCATTCCTGGACCACGCACTTCTTTAAGGGAAAAAGAGAAGAAAGCCACTTTCCAGTTCTCCTTCCATACACTCAAACGTCTTTGACATCATCTACTATCAGTACCTTCAGTATCTACAACAGTCATATATCCCTTCGGAGGGGTCACCCTGATATAGATACAGTCACACCAGTAACAAATGCTGCGGGACTTAAATCCTCTTTGTCTGGAATTTGCAGAGACCAGATTTACCTTAAAATATATTTTAGATACACGATTCTCACTTAGTGACCTTTCGGGCATGGATCAGCTACCAATCTGACATTCTATCTGGAGGCCAGCAGCAGAAGCTACAAGCAACAATATCCAGCTGATGTGTTTCAGTTCTTGGCTTTAAAACACACCCTGAAGTAATGTGTAAGTAGGTTATGGCATCACATTGATGCTTCTCCCTCCCTCATCACTGCTTGATTCTGGGTTAAACATGCAAGTTCAAGCAGCCAAATTTTAACACACGGTGTTAAAAAAAACTAAAATCTTAGTGAAAAAAACTCTCTTGGTGCTTTCCTGAAAAGACAGTGCGAGGCTGAGCCTGCTCCTCAGGAATCAGCGACAAAACGTCTATTCCTAGCAAAGGTTAAAAAATAAAGGCTCTTTGTTCGTAAATCATTTAACTAGTGTAAATGAAATTTAACCTCCATAAGCAACACATGTCCCCTCCTGCTGAACTTAAGCCCATCATAGCACTTCTGATGGGGCTATTAATATCCTAACAAAAGAGCCACATACCTGGCCAGCTGCCGAGGCTGTGATATGGGTTCTGTAAACTACAACTTGGCAAGATAGAAAAAGTAGGTGAATACAAACTGATGAGAGGGATTCCACAGCAATTTTTATCCTCCTGCTGGATGCTTTCCCTGTCATACAACAGTCTTTCCACCTTTTGAGCACAGAATTTGCACCTATTCTCCACATTTGTTATTTACTGTCCCATTACATACATGATCTCAAATGCTAGAACTGATGCTGTACATGACATTACTTCATGGATGGCACGAAGGACCCACAGGACTCTTGTCCATGATGATTCTCCCGCCCCTTCCTGCGGCTCGTGCTTGCAGAGACCCTGCTACAGAAAAAGCTTTTGCAAAAACATCTCTGAACTCAGTGAACCAGAGTAACTGATGATAAGCTGCTATGAGTATCTTAAAAACAGAGAGCAAAGGGCAGGTTACCACATCTGCCATTGCTAACCCAATCTGCTGCCTCTCTATAGCACCTGGAATTTTAGTACCAATGCTATTTTAACAAAAAACAAAAGTAACCTGACTTATTTCCAAGTAAGTCTCACTCCAAGGAAGTTCCACCTGCTTTGCCCTCTCTTTCACATTGGAGAGTTAAGCTATAATGTCTCTAGTAGATTTATTGCCTCAAACTTCCCTGTTTCCTGGTATTAGCTGAAAATAAATTAACATACTTCCAGTACATTGGAATCTGAAGTAAAAAGCATCTGCAGCCAAAAGCCAACATACTCCTTTCACACTGAAATACACCATGTCTTATTCCTAGATGCATATATTACACCTCCAGCTCACTACAGGGCCCTTACAGAAGAGCAATGCAAGTTAGTCACTGTTCATTGTCATTTCATTGAAGAACTCAGAGCAATATTCAGAGAGCAGGAGACCAAGCATCCATTATGAAGTCTTGCATGCAGTGCTACAGCAATGCAAGGCAACCTTACTCATAAATCCTGACTCTTCTCAGCTCTTTCCCTAATGCCCAATCAGCCAGAGCTACTATCATCATCCCTCTCCCATGCTTAGGCACAAAAAAGGCTCGGGTCCCTTCTGCACTGAGCTTCCGTGCATTTGCCCTCTCAGCTTTAGAGAGATGATGCAGTGAATGATGCTCATGGTAGATGACATACAGCACTGATTTTCACACATGGAGAAAATGAGGGGTAATCTGAGGGCTAAAAAGGAAACAATTTGTTTCCCTAAAGGATGAACACAATACTGGAATGCATACAAGACATTCACAATGATCACGAATTATACAAAAGACTTTTTCTCCTTGATGTTAATTCACTTAACTGACTTACAAGCAGCTCTTTCATGCTTCTCACAGAGCTTCGACCCCATAGAGATAGCATCTGCATAAAATGTTAGGGGAGCATAAACCAAGATCTACATTAAGGCATTTATAAGGACATTCATAAGCATCAAGAATTCCTTCTTGATGGAAGAGAAGAGGAAAAAACTGTCCCCACTACTCCCCAGAAGAACAGAATGGTTAGTAATAACTGGTACTTTGTATAACATACATTACAAATCAGGGATTGAATTTAAACTCTGCTGTTGCTTTCATGGAACAACAGAGAAGACTTGCTAAACACAGCTGCATTTTTTGCTGAGACTCTTCTAAGGGGCAAAGAAATTGAGAAGAAATTAAGTATGTGTCACAGACCTATCTCCAAATGCACATTTTTAACTCCCTGTCCATTTCAAGCTATAGTTTAATTTCACCAGGGAGCAATCCATCCGTAATAAATGAAGGAAAGAGAATCAGCCATTTCATTCAAGAAGTGAAAACTCTGCTGCATACAACATTACATTTTTACACCACCCCCACCCCCCCCAAAAAAAAAACAAACACCTTGAAGCCAGTTAAAAGTATTATTAAAATGCAGACACTCAGCTCCCTGGAAAACATTTTCAGTTGTAAAATTTCTAAGTAAAAGTTGTAAATTTCCAATGACCAACTAGAAGGACAAGAGAGAGTAGATATCAAGAAGTCCTGCACTGTTTCTTTTGTTCATTTGCAAATGATACTTTGTGCAGTGCATGCTTTAAAGCAAGTAATAAAGGTGATATGATCAACACTGAACTTCTACACGTTGTCTACTTCCCATAACCACCACAGAGTTGGTACCTAAAGCAAAAAAAGAAAAGGATACAGAAAGCTGAGGAGGATGTTAAACTATTTCAGCCACCTACCTCTCCAGCCATTAAACAGGGAGCAACGCTTGCGTGTCCTAATAAGTACAAGATAAAGATCAACCAATAAGAAGAGGCACAGTAAAATTTTGTGTCTTTTTAGATTAAAATCTGTTTCCATCAGCACAAGTTTTAAGCCCTGTCTAGGTGTTATTTAATTTAATCTAATTTGAACAATTTCCAAACATCAGCTTGATTAATTTCAACAGCATGGTGTTATGGAAAGATTTACTGTACAGGGGTTGTCTAGCAGGGAATTAATAAAGAAGCCAGTTCTTAGCCCTGAGTAACATGAGGTTTTCCCACATTTCTAGTGGGAATACTTCACAGCACAAGCATGTTTTCTTCTGGGAGTGAAACCCACCAAAATTATTAAAAACCGAGATCAAATGGTGGTGTCAAACCCAAAGGAAATCATTCTACAGTGGAGAGATTTTTATCAAATGAAGAAAGTGGAAAATAAAGTTTTTGTTGTTGCTGTTGTGCTTTGGGTTTTTAGGTTTTGTTGGTGGTTGTTGTGGGTTTTTTTTTTTAAACAGAACACAAGACACACATGCAGAGAAATCTCCCTCACAGACAATGCACATTTCTATGGATGGGAGCTCAAAAAGAAGGATATTTCTTTGAAAATTTATAAACTGCTGAAAATCCTTTATTATTCTATGCAGAAAACATTTCCCCCAGCAGAAACTGTAACGTGGGTTATTCTCTAAGCTTGTCTTTCCAACAAGGCGTGGGGTTGAGGGAGAAAGAAATAAATCTAGGTAACAGCAAGAACAGAATCTACAAAGGTTTATTCCCAATCACACCTTTAAACATCGAATTACAGCAATTTCAGCTGGACTTCTAAGATGAGACTCTTACCCTGCAACTGAGACTGGGAAGCTCAATTAGCAAACCACAGGTTGTCCAGAAATTATCTAGATAAAGATTCCACACATTTAAAAATAAAGCATGCTTCCACAACTGGCAATAACCACAGGAAGCAATCAAACTACAAACATTTCCTAAACTAAATCTGCTTCTGCTTTTTTCTTTAGGCAAGAGCCCTCTGCCCAGCAAAGGCAGCAAAGGGAAAGCAGCCCTGCTATTTATTTCTCTTTGCACTGCAAAGGAGCTGACCTTACATATACCAATTTGGTATTAACTCTCTTTCTCACTCTCTTAAACAAATTTGGAAAATGAACCTGAACTGAGAAAGCTGTTTTAAATGGCAGAAATCTGCATCCATGTGGCAGAGGAGAGGTTTACTGGTTCTCCTCCTCACATCGTGCAGCTCTAATTGTAAAGGCAGAAGACAATTCAGTTTGACATCTTTCAGTTATCTGAAAATACCTGAATTTCTGCACCGAAGATAGCCATCCTACATCCCAGAGCAATGTAAATCTGTAATTTCTATTCTGAAAAACTTAACACCACCGCCCAGAAATAAAATAGAAAACCAGGTGAAGCTTCAAAGCTTCAGTGTACCACTTCTTCAATACAGCGTAAACTGCAAATCCCGACGCGATCCGGAATGAAAACCTAGTGCGTATGCTAATAAACAGGAGGTTTCTATTTAAGACTCAACTAGCTGAAAAAAACCTAGACTCACAGGATCATTGCAGTTGGAAAAGTCCTTTAAGATCACAGATAATGCGAGAAGATAAATTCATAATGAGGAAAGATCAACTGCATTCCAAAATTTGCTTGGGGTTTTTTTCTAAGACGAAGGACACCAAATAGTATTTGAAAAAACAGGTTTTTGCTCTTATCTCAACACCACTTTGATTTAAACCAAAGTGCGGCTGTAACTGGTGACGAGTGAGATCTTCTCCCAAAAACCCTGAAGAGCCCAGCTGAGGGATGCAGATACAGGATATGCAATGCCATGCTGAACAGGCACAACCATGCCATTTCCACAGTGCCACGCAGACTATTCCCACTCAAGAAGGATCAGGCTTGAAGCAGATCCCAGGTTCAATCCATACCACTGCAATTCAGTGATGAGGTGGAAGAGACAGAGCTCACATATTCCAGCAAAGGGCTAGTCATGTCCATTAAGGCTCACTTTCAAGCTACTCCATAAATTATAAATATAATTAAATCGGACAGAATATAAGCTGTCGGCACTTAACTTATTTACAATAAATGCTTGGTTTGGGTAAATGGGCTGTATTTCAGCCTTTTATATATTGAGCACCAGCTTACAACAGTCTCATTATGAGGCTGAGAATTCTTTCCCTGTAAATCTTTTTTAATGGGGACTGCAGGAATGACTTTGCAGTTGTTTGTCACTAACCACTCGGAACCACGTGAAGAAAGCTGCGTGTGCACACTGACAGGGGCCAGCGGGAAATCTCTATGTCAAATACATGACACTGTATCAGGATCTTTGCAACCACACAATCCTATGCAAAACAAAAGCATCAAGGACCTCATTACAGCAAAAGGTTTTCTTTAAAAACAAGGACCTTACTTCCTGCTAATCCTCTGCTCTCCCGTGTGCTCTATACAAAACGTGAGATATCTCATTTTGCATATAACCAGTAATGCAATGCTCTTAAACTCCCACTCTTCATGGGTTTATAAGCCCGTTGCAAATAATTTGTTCCAGGATGTAATTTGGTAAAGAAGAGCTCGGTCCACAGATGATTTTAATACAATGTTTGCCAAAGAAACAAAATCAGCTTAAATAACATTACATTGTAGAATTTTCTTCTTAGGAGGGCCAGAGGAAGTAAAACTAAGGACAATATCTTTCTCCTCCTCCTCAGTTATTTTTTCTGGCTTTGCATATTCAATAAATCTGGAGGCAGGAAATGCATTTCTACATATTATATTTTAGCCAATGGTGAACACAAACCACAAGATATTATTTACATCCTTCTTCAGCTTCCAGTCCTTTCTGTGGCTTCAGTTTCCAAACCATCGCAACTATCCCAGATCTCAGGAAATCTTATAAAGAAGTCACTAACATCTCTGCAGATGTCCCCTGCTTCTGACAGCTTAACTAGCCAAGGAATCGTTCTCCTAGCTGAAATAACAGCTTTACTGTTTAACACAAAATATTCCAGGCCACTATTCCACCACAGAAACATATTATGAAACTCGTAACTTGATTTGATAATACTTGAGTTTCTCAAGAAAAACAGTATAAAAGAAAAGCCACATTCAGAGCATGTGCTGAGACAAATGAGAAATGGGAAACTGAGAGGGGATACGGAGTATTTACCTCTAGCACAGCCTCTCCGGCTGTGTGCCTGGGACAGAAGTGTTACTACTCATGGGAGATAAGGCCTTTTGTTAGTCAAAGTGGATCAGCTGCTTCTGGTAACTACCCTCCTTTGCTAAACTAGTTGCACTAACTCAATCCAAACTTCGAATCTGAACCCAATGCTGAGGCACTTTGTGTCACCCGGTGAACCCAGGGACAGCCACACACATGGTAGCCAACAGGGAGAAGCAATTAAACAGGAGAATAAACCGCTTTCAGCTCTCCACCTAAATGAGTGAGAAGCGAGAGCAATGGTAACCTCAAAATAGGGCTCTAAGGAAGCCTGAGTCAGAAGGCAGCACAAACAGCTGTCTGCTGCTCTAGCAGAAAGCTCAGGTTCCCCTGCCAGCCCCCCCAGACTTGCAGCATTGCCCCTGGCGATACAAGCACCATGCCCTCAGCCAGAACCATGTGTGGGCTTCCCAATTCACAGAACCCAATCATGGAATCATGAAGGTTGGACAGGACATGCAAGATCACTGAGCCCAAGCATTCATGGCAAAAGGCAATGGTGAAGACACGATGGCTACATTTTTCCTAAGCAAAACATCTCAGTTGTTTCAACTTGTTTCCCAGTTAAAAAAGAAGACAAAATACCCCACAGCAGTACTTTACATTATGAACTAATGGAAAATACACTAATTTCACTCAAAACCAGTGAGGGAAACACTTTTAAATTAAACTGGTGGGTTTTTAAAAAATCATCTTAAGACATTAATTTCCTATAAGTTTTAGGCTTTGGTTTCTGTAACTTAAAAACAAGTTTAGGGTTCGGGAGGGGTTTTTAGGTTGGGGGACTGCTTTGTGCTGTTCTTAACTACGTAACAAAACTCGCCTAAGGGGCTAAGACTCTCTAAGCCAAGTTCCACCCAGAATTAATTTTAATGACCAACATTTTTAAACCCTGAAAACTGGAACCACTAATAAGCCCTTAACTTTGGTGGTGCTAGCAGATCCACCATGTTATGTAATTTTTAAAGCAAAAAAAAAAAAAACAAACATCTTCTAGCAAAACCATTTTAATGAAGGTTCTATTAACCAGTCTCCTGGTACTGGGATAAGTCCCCTGGAATGTAACAGAAGAGCTTTTGTAGCTGGTTTGAGGTTTTATTTCTGGAGCAGAGCTGCGTACCACACTCGGGCCTGTTTTGGGATCTCCACTGGGACCCACCAGCAAGCTCTTTTCTTCTTTATGTCCATTCCTCTGTGAATCACCCCCCTGGCAAGAAAAAGAAGAAATCATATCACCCCTCCTTTATGTCACCAGATAGAGTTGATGGAGAGTCTAATGGAGCTACTTCAAGCCTAATGGCAGGCTCCAGCTGTAAGACAAGCTGAACGCAACTGTAACCATTGTAATCGTTGCTGCTTTCCCTCATGTCTTTTAAATACTGGCAGCATTAGAAAACCTCATTTCTAAGTGACAACATCAATAGATACGGCAGAACTGGTTACGGGCAAAAGTTACAAGTATGCACACAATAGTACAAGCCACATTAAACTCTGTCTCAGAATAAATGTCATCAAACTCAATGATTACTGATGGAGCTCTTCATCCTGCTATGCTTTCAGCTACTGCTATGGCAACATCATTACTAGATGGTATTCTTCTGGTGTAAGGAGACCACAGAAATCTTCATCAGATCATCAGTGGTAAAATAAATGGAGGAGTGAACCACAACCAAGAAAGAGCAAAAGCCACTGTGTGACTTGGTTCACTAGAAAGCATCTAACTTCTCCCTCTGTCTCCCTTTTCACCAGTCAATATGCAGAGCATCTTCAGACAGCCTGCACGCGTGGCCTATTACGGGACAAGAACTGGCATCTGGGGCTTGGCCTTTTCTTAGGATTTCCATCTTCCACACCCCACACCCCTGCAGAGAGAGAGCAAGTTCTGAGTGGCATTCTCTCGTGCTCTTTCTTTTTCAAAGACAGAAGATCAAAAGCTGTGAGGGAAACACTCCTCATTTTCACACAGACAAGATCACACATTTGACAACTATCCATCTGAACATCATTCTTTTAGGAATATTCACCTTTGATCAGGCAGCAGGTCACATTAGCCTAACAGCTTTTAATAACTACCACATCTTTATCGAACAAGTCAAGAGGTCAAAGAACAAAGAAAGAGTTAACAGGTACGTCCTCTTTCTCAGGTATGCACAGTACACTTACTTTGTTCAGGCACTTAACAATATTTTAGGGAGAGAGTGGGAACGACCTACCTACAGGCTGACCTACTGTGTTTAGACCCACTTGTTGAAAAGTCAGCATTCCGTGCTTTTGGGGTTCAACAGGCTGAATTGCTACATTACATACACAGAGCTACCCTAGAGAATCAGATACTTCTGCTAGTGCAAATGCATGTGCTTCCTGAGAGGTGTTAGCCAAAGAAAGCAGATTACATCTGCTCTCCAAAGGCTGAACTGGCTCCCGGTACACTTTCGGATGCCATTCCAAATGTTGATTTATAAAACTGCATGGTACACGACAAGAACCAAGGCTACCGTAGAGAGGATCAATCTCGCCCAACGTATGGTATGGCAGAAAGGACACTTCTGCTTACAGCTCTAGGACTTCGGCTTCGAGGAAAATGGAGAGTCAGCTTCCCTCAGCTTTGGGCCCTCAACTACAGTCGGGTCCTTTCTCAAGGAAGAGTGCCACCCAGCATGGAGCCTTTCCCTTTATAGGATTTAATCAGTAGACCAAGATGGTGAGGCAGCTGAAGAGTCACAGAAGAGTCAGTCCCCAGGCAGTGCTGGCTTAAGAGACCGGGTACTCTTACTGGCATAGACATCCACAGATTTTGAGGCAAAAGTCATGGGAAAAAAAAAACATAAACCATAACGTAGCACACCTTGTTATTCTGAAGGAGAAAGAAGTCATTCTTACTACTTTCTACCTATCCACGGCATTCTCTGAGCTCACCTATTTGGCAAGTCAAGTTTGACACCATGATCATATCAATATAATCGGGGAGGTTCAAACCAACGACAGCAACATTATACTCATTATTACGCCAAACTCAGACACTCAGATGATGCCTAACTTGAGTGTTACTGTCAAGCAGCACCACTTCTTACTACATACTTGCTCACAGGAGCCCATACAAAGTCTACCATCCAGACTTCAAGCTTGAACAACAAACTCTGCTTAAAAAAAAATAAAAAATTCAAAACTAAAATAAAAAAGCCCACACTTCTGTTACTCTGCATTTTCTCCAAGCCTAAAAATTGGTAGAGTGTATGACAGGTCCACCTCATTTTTCTTAATGATGCTTTTATTATTCTTTCACTCAATTAAAACAGAAATGGATATTGCATCTTCTGACTGTATAATTGTTATTGTAATCTGTTTTCGATCACTGCTTGGGAAATGGGTCCAAAACAACATAAACTATCCACAGCCTCTGAATACGAGTCATTTTCTTTTACTATGATACTTAAAGAGACATCTATCATGTTGCTCTGCTAGCATGTTTGTATTATGGCAAAAAAGTTATCTGTAAGTTGGGAAGAGACATTATGAAAATCACCTTTTACTCCAAAGTATTGTATAACTCATAATTTATAACTACATTTTTTAATAACCACTCAAAATAATAAGGCTGGAAACTGTGCACATCTAGTTTTAATATATAAATAATGGAAATGCATATAAACCAAAATATGCTCAAAATATGAATTTATATGACTCTCAAAAAATAGTCTGGTTATAGTTCTGAAAATGACACGCTTCATTTCCAATATATGCCTGTCAACTAAATTTATGACAAAACATTTTCTGTGAGTTTAGATTACCAGGATGGTAAATACTTCTATGTGAGTCTCCTCACTTAGCTGAAGTTTCCCTCCAAATGCAGACAAAGTCAGCAACTTACAGAAAGTGAAGTATCGGCGATACGCAAGTAAAGACAGACTAATCCGTCCGCTTCTCAGCATTACCCAAGTAGAACAGAATGCCTGAGAGAAAGTAACCTTGTGGCTGTATGCAGTGCTACGAATCGTGGGGTTTCATACAAGAAACTCCCCTCACAACATTTCTTGCCAGATTTAGTACTTTTGAAAAGACTTGCTGTCAATAGAGTGCCTTTTCATCTCAGCGTGTGTCTTCAGGGAACAAATAAGGAGGGAGCGTATTTAAGTACAAGACATTTCTACTGCACTCTGAAAATGCAGCGGGAGTACGGTTATCTCAGGAGATGCTGCAGCTTCATATAAAATATAGTCTGACAGGTTATTTTTATTAATCTCATTCTGAGCTGTTTTACCTTGCTGACATTGCTACTAACAAGGTACAGTTGTGCTCGGACTGTTTAATATTGCATGTCCATCTAATACAAGAACATCACTTAGAGCGAAATGACTGACAATTTTTACTATTAGGTAATTTTCTATTTATAAAACAAGTCATGTGCTTAAACTCTATCTAGAGCTACCTGCCTATTTTCCTCGAGTTCTTTCTGTTCCCTTCATACAGCATCTACAAATAATGACAATCTCCTTTTCCTAACATCGCTGCATGTAACATCAGTAATCATTCAGCGCTCGCCAGGAAATTTAAAATACATCTTGAGTTCAGACATGAGATCTCTGCCCAGCTTACAGTATTACCAATGCAGGGCTCTCGCTTCATCTTTTAAAGCAATTCTGTAAATTGTTTGTGCAGCCTTATACCAAGTGGAAATGCCTTCTGGAAGGAGACTTTACTAAGTCCTTAAATATTAGCAACATCAATGTTCACATCTTTAACAATCAGAGTAAGAATTATACTGAAAATAAACCCAAACAAAACAAAACAAAACCCACCAACTTCCAAACATTGCTTCTAAGGGTTCCACAATGTTAGCAGCCTTAAATTGCTAATGGACAAAAGCTGACATCTCGGTCTGCTTATAAATCTTCAGGGGACACCAGCAAAGTTAGTACAGGTATTTAGAAAGGAAAACCAACTTAAAATACTAGTTCATGGGTTTTTTCAAAGTTCTCGAAAAAGAAGGAAATAAAATTGGATATATGAAACAAAATATTCTCCCTTTACTAGTACGTGGATGAGTACAAATGAAGACAGGGACAAAGCACACACAACAGCTGCAGTACGTGCTTTGGTACAAAGCATAGGAACTAAAAAAAAAAAAGAAATTCCTAAGTACAGAACTGGGATAATATGGACAACATGACCTGCTGGCTGAGAACATAGCATGCATTAAAGCAGTCAGCACTTGTGAATGGCCACCAGAAGCCCAGCTAGATGTGCTAACAATTTCCCCCGAATTAAACGGCAAAGCGTATTTTCTGCCTTGCGTACCACTAATCAATGTAAACTCATTTGTATGGAACCCCTCAGCAGAGATGTCGCTGACGAGCGTTCTGCAACAAGTACAAAGCTTGTTGGAGGGCAATGTTTTTAGTACGCCTAAAGCCTAGAAAACATTTCTCAAAAGCCATCACATACTCAGCTGCCTTTTGTCTGCTGTGACTATTCCTTCCATCTGCATTAGTGATACATGTCACTGTGGGGACCGATGCAGCTGACCCAGGACATTTCATGCAGTAGGAACCAATTACCACAAGACAGTTTTTTCTAAGCTAGAAAGGGCATCAGTTCCTTGTCCAACACAGCAGGCTGGTTTCAAAACCACTCTGAGATTCTAAAGGAGAGCACACTTGTTCGGCACTTACAGAGTCTGAATCAGGCAGAGGTTATCTTGAACAAATCGCCATCATATCAATTCAAAGGGACTTGGTAATACTTTATACCTTGAAAACCTGGGCCTTTAATCCTAACACACAGCAGTAGTTACTAATTTAACTAAATTATAAGGGACGGTAAGTAAAGGCCTAACTTATCTACGCCTTGCAATTAGGGATTCGAAATAAAAACTTCCTAAGTTTTACAGATTTTTCAGTTATTTTGAAATGCTTAAAAATAAGATTTAAAAGCAGGTTGGGGACTGCTCAATGGCAAAAATAAGAATTTTTCTAAACGGGTCACACAGCTGATTGGCAAATATAAATACATGACTGCAGTAAACCTGTCTTCATTTTACAACATCATAGATGCCATACTGTATTACCACCTTCTGTGTCAATGGGAGTGACAAAAACCTTACTGGTCCAAGTACTTTATTTAAGCTCCAAATCAGCATTGTGACCTTTTTCCTCCCCATTCCACACAGACAGCTTTAAGGAAAACAGCAATGCTAGAAAGTTACTGCAAAAATAAATATTCAGACTAACATCTCCATGAAGAGTATTAAACACTTTCAAAGGTATTTTAAAGTAACTGATACCATCTGAAAGTCTGTGCTACAAACTATAAGATTTAAATATGACATAGCTGTCTGCTGAAATGACTTGATTACAATTACATTATACCAGGTTTTTTCTACTTTCAAATCCAGATAAAATAATCAGCACAGTAAAATAATTTAAATATAATACAAAGACTCCCAAAAATTAACTATTTAGGAAAGGAATCTGTATACCTCACCTTTGAGTGTTTATTCGTAACAATAAAAGCTTAATATTGCTTTTCGTCCTTCGATGTCTGAATCCATCTACATTCTGAGTGAGAAACATGTCGCTATTTCATTTCCTGAAAGTACATTTCCTCACTGGCATCTTTATAGTTTTTAATACGATTTTGCCATCTTCTTCAGGCACAAAACAATTCTGGGGAGTCACTCACAGACCCACCTTAGCAGGCGTTTTCAAACAATTGCCCTATAAATAATTGGCAGTAAATATATTCTGTTCCATCCCAGTGAAACTAAGAAAAAGCAGGACTCAATTTAAAAAGGCGGGGGGGGGGGGGAATTAACACTGACTTTTTCAAACATGCTGGTTTCTTTTTCTTTCCTTTAGTCCACAATGAGAAATAACAGCGCCCAGTTAACTAACGTGGCCATGGGTATGGGGTGGGAAGGAAGCGGGGAGATGACACACTTAGGAATTGTTGTGGGAAACAGTAAAATGTTACTACAGCTAAATCTTAAATCTTGAATTCAAAATTGTCAGTGGCTTTCTGCAGATGCAATTTAAGAGTTCCAAAATTACTCCAAACATCAAATTATGCCTAGGTCACCGAATGGGTGGATACCCTATATTCTGTTTAATGCATATGTTCAATTGGACGTATATTTTAACCAACTGTGTCTTTATTTTAATAACAGACCAAGTCCTGAAACACATAAAAAAAGACTATTTTTTTCGACCTCAGCAAAAAATACAGCTGATACACTACATGACTCTTCAGGAGCGACTGCTCTGTTTATTCTACTTACATGACATAATCCGACTGGAAAAGGGGGGTGGGGTGGAAAACAGCAAAAAGACCAGAATCACATTTTTAGCCATCAGGCATGAAAAAGAAATCACTGTCTCTCTTTTCTTACTGTTCCTGCTTAATTAGAAGCCTCTTCCTCCTTATGTATCAGAAACACGTAAAATCCAAGAATTTACATTTCCTCATAATCCCTACTGAATTATATCAAAGTATAAAGCAACATTTTCCAACTCTTTTGCAACAGAAAAAACATAAAATACATTCACATACTGCTGTTTCCTGAACTAACAAGGATTTGTGGTTTTCATGCTTCTATATCTTGATGTGTACTTCTTTCAGGAAGCAGGAAGATATTCTTCATCTAGGATCAAAGCAAGAAGACTATCTAAAACTTAACCTTTCACTTTACTCAACTGGTAAGGACAAGTGAAACGTGCCTCCTTACTCCCTTCAGGATACCATTTAGAGCTTAATGTTAACTAACCGCTTAGAACTGAGGAGCCAATTTGATCAAACTGTACAGAAGTGGATTTTCTCTTCAGTAAAGTACTTTAAGTCCTTGTAAAATATATAAAAGGTAGCACAAACCCTATGGCAATTTTGCAGAAATATTCAGAATGGATTTTGACAAACAGCTCTTCAACCATCCTCAGTTGGCATTTCTGTCACCCCAGAGACATATTAAAACAGATTTCTAACTACACCTAAGCAGACAAGACTGCGACATATCAGAACTTTACTGGGCTTACAGCAATCAGCAGCAGCCCTCTGAAGAGTCACTGCATACAGTTTCTGGTGCACCCAAGTTTGTACGAGCATGGTAACCACAGCTACAGATCATCCCGAACATACCATTCAGTATGAATTGCCTGAAAGTTTTCTCCTCTGTTACCATTCTCCAAATTAAATCACATATTTTAACGCTTTCATCAATAAGAATGTATTACTATCAGGCTGCATGAAACTAATCTAACCAGCAAATTTTTTGCAGTTATTTCCTGCTCCAAATTTGAACACCTTCTCTTGGCTATATTTTGGCTCTCTGTTTCTATTTCAACAAAACCAAACTCCAAAACAGTTCATTTTGCACACCGGCATTTTAAGCTGCATTCAGAGATTTTCGATGCTTATTATCTATGTTCTTCAAAATCAACGCATACACATATATAAGCACATCCACTTATATACAAACAGGTTCATGAACTGCAATCAACAATTTTGTAAATATACGTTTCCTAGCCATTAATCATCCCCCTTTTTTTTTTAATCCTTATGGAGTGAATTACTAACTGAGAGGAGACGCCAATTCTAGTAAGTGAATGTTACCCAACAGGGATATAAAGCTGTCAACACCATAGTGCTCTTGCTTGCTCTAAACTCTCTCCCAGGCTTCATATGTTTTTTAAAGCGATATAAGCCTTTTTTTGCCAGGGACCTTTCTAAAACCTGCCTCTCCTGAACATCTGAGCACTTGTGCTTTATTACATACAGGTTTTTAAACAGACTGGTTAGATAACTGCTGAAACATTTTAGAAAGCACTGTGTTAGTCAGGCAAACTGAAATCGGTCTCTTAACACGCTGGACTGACGCTAACAACATCATAAAAAGTACCAAAACTTTTAAATCCCCCATTAAACACAACCTTTAAGACCCCGTTTATCTTTTTAGTGACCTTTGCTAGTTTATTATTGCTGCTATAATGGCCCTTTGAATTAAGTACGTTCAGGTTAGGAACAAAAAAAAAGGAGAGTCATAAGGCAAAATTTCTCATGAGGATAATTGATTTTCTGTCTACACTACTAAAGCTTATTTTAATACATTTTTTCACTCATAAACCTAGAGAGAAAGCTAAAAACACCTACAGCACTACCATATTTCTCTGTTTCTCAGGGAAGTCACTGGAAAAATAATTGTAGCAAACACTATGATTATAAAACTTGTTACCAAAGGTCATCAGGCACATCATAGCACGAGTTAGTTGAGAGCTTATTGCTCTGCTCTCAGGGATTAAGTTCAGAAACAAATATTATTACACCAAAAACCCACCTGACAACTAGGAAGGAATTTCAGCATTTACATATCTAAGGCCCAAAATGAGATGAAAAAAAGGACTGCTAGCATCTGTCTTTGCTTTCAAAACCTTCAGATACACTTTATAAAATAAAAATAACATAAAACCTAAAATGGTCTCTAGTTCCCAGAAAAGTATTTCATTTCTCTCCCAAATTAAGTTCACATTCAATAAATGCTAGCGCTTCTTACAGCTTGAAAAATACAAATAAAACTGAAAGACTGACAACTGAAGCCTTGGATGTCATTTCACTATGACTTTCAACAGTTTCCTTTTTATCAAACATTAGGAGCAATACTAGAATAGCCTTTATTAATATTTATTTTAAGGGACATTTTATACTAATGTGCCAGTATATGAAGTCAGCATCTCCACGAATGTCTACAGCTGCGTTCCACAACTCAAGTGAAAAAATGACCACCACCACAGCCATCACTGCAAAGACACAGGTTTCCAGAAATACCCGAACTGGTGTGATCTGCATTCAGAAAAAGATCACTTGGTCACACAGGTTCTTAAAGATCAAACTTGCAAAGAGCAGAGAAAAAAAAATATCTGGAAATTAACTACGCTGATTTATCTTGAGAGCAGTTCCAGGAGGAAAAAAAAAAATGAAATCAATTTTAAACAGCACCATTATCTTATTAAAAAAAATCCGGCTTAACTAATTTAGTATTGAGTATTACAGAACCTAGGTAAGTATTCACACAAAGATAATTTTCTTTTTGCTTTCAGTATCAATAAGGAGTAATGAATAAACTTTATTATGAATAGGCTAAAACCAAAGAGATTGAGACTGCTTAAAGAACACCAGCTAAGGAGAAACAAAAAAATAATAAAATGCCTCCTGCATTTCCTATTCCCACACACTTTTACATTCCAATCTACTCCAAGTTTATAAACGAGCTTAAGAGCAATGAACGAAAACGTAAGCTCTTAAAAGCTCGCTTTCAGAAATGAGATTCTTTGTCTTAAGTGGAAGAAATCTTCCATAACTTAACAGGCCAGATTCAAGCTGTTCAACCAATATAACTATACAAGCCGGTGAATTTCTCTTGGCTAAGACAACTGCAATTAGAAAGCAACATATATTCCAAAACATTAAAAAATATTCCTTTAAAGTATATTTCTCTAAATGCCCCCAGGAAAAAGATTTTTGTTCCAGTTCTCACATTCTTTAAAATCAGCTATAACGCCTCAGTCTCAAGAAAGGTATCCAAAACTACATCTCTTACTTTTCATATGATTAACTAGTTCATTTTTACAATTATTCAACAGATTATTCCTCCACCGATTTGTAAATGGAATAGTACTACAAGTCTTTCACTGCAAAGCTGATTCTTCTTTTCCCATAACAGTAGAACACAAAACCCAGACATACAGTCATCCAAGAAACATAAAAAACTGGTGAGATCTCTTACCCTTCATTAGGTACATAAATGAATCCTACGTTTTTAAAATGAAATAAAATCTGCAGCCCCTTAGCAAACTTCAGCAATTAGGAAGCCTATTGAGCCAAAGAGGTCTAAAACAAGCATCTAATGGTAAAATAGCTAAATAAATCTCACGTAATAGAGAGTCATGTGATGACCATATCAAAGTATCTCCTGAAGTGTCATTTACACAAACTCGTTGTGTACAAGCAACTACATTTATGCGTTGCCACGCTGCACATTTTAAGACATAAATACAAGGAGATGGATTTTTTCTTTAAGGTCAAGTTATTTGTGGCCTGCCCTGCATTATTTTGCTCACAGCATCTGGCTAATTCCAAGATTTTTAAAGGTATTTTTCCTAACATGAGGAATACCGTGTTAAACGCAACATCAGAGTCAAGATGAAAAAAAAAAGAGGGTTATTTAGGAGAAGTGACTGGAAAGTTTAGCTACGTGGAACAAAAGGGAAAATAAAAGGAACCACAAGCGTTATTTGAACATGCTCTAAACACAGAACTGACCAACAACTAGATACCAAAGTACACATGAAAGTTGAAGTATTCTAGAGAATCGCAGGAATGCTTAACAACTAATGCTCGATAATTTGGGTGCAAGAGTTAAACCCTGCCCTCGTTTTGCCCTGTTCTCTTTCACAACGGCTACAAAACGCTACTCACGGGAACTAAACCCACCCCAAACATATCCCTAAATGCAGACATAAACGCTGCCATTTTTTCCCACCCCGGGGACCCAGCTCTCAGGGTTGTGGCGGTGGGTGTAACACACGTAACTCATGCCACCCGCACCCGTGAACGCAGCCGGGTGACCTAACCTAACCTGGAGACGATGCCGGGCCCCTGGGAGCCGCCGGCCAGGGCAGGGTGCTGGCCGCGGGTTGCCCCGGCGCGATCCGCCAGTGATCACGCAGAAAGCGCCGAGGGCATGGCCCAGCTCGAGGATTAGGCCTGGCCTTTGTGAGCCGCCCAGCCAGAGCTCGGGCCTAGGGGTGGCCTCTTGGGGAAGGCGGCCTTCTGACGAGCGGGCTCTGCAAGCCGCAGACCTCGGCACCGGTCCTGCCCCGAGACTGCAGCACCGCAGCGGTGTTGAGCAGATGAACGCTTTCCAGTGAAAGCGGGCAGTAGCTCGGCGGCCGCCACACGAACCTGCAGCCCCTCCGCGCACAGTGCCGACCCGCCCGCCAACTGCCCCCATGCCAGCGGAGCCGCCGAGCCGGGCCGGGCCGGGCCGGACGGCGGTGTCGCCGTGAGCGCGGCCGCACGGTTACCTCCCACGGGCTTGGTGACGGCGCCGTTGGGCCTCCCGCGGGTGCCCATGGGGCTGCCGTTCTGCTCCAGTCTGGCCACCTTCCCGGGAGGGGGTCCTTTGACATCGGGGCTGCCGCTGCCTCTGTCGGGGCTGTCCCGCAGGCAGGGGCTCTCACTCCTCCGCTCCATGCTCGGAGACGCGGCTCCCGCTGGCAGGTCGCAGTAGAAGGAGCACGGACCTAGGGGAAGAGAAACAAGGAGCGCTTCAGCGACCGCCGGCCCGGACCGCCGCCCGGCACCGGGTCCCCTTCCGCCCGCCAAGGCCCCCACAGCGTGTCCCCCGGACGGCTCAGCCCAGCGAAACCGGGCGAGTGCCCGGCCGAGCGTGATGCCGCCCCGCGCCCACCGCCGGAGAAGGCACCCCCGCTGAAAGCGAACAGCTCGGCTTCGACGGCCCCGGCCCGGCCGGACCGCCTTACCAGCTCGGCCCGCGGGTCCCGCTGCACGGCCCCAACCTGCGGCGGGCAGAGGCAGTCAGCGCTGCTTCCCGGCCCCCCATCGCGGCGGGCAGGCCGGCGAACAGCCCACCCGCCCGTCGCGGCCAGGTGGTGCGCCCCGGGTCCGGCCTCAGCCCCGGCCCGCCCCCGGGAGCCGCGGGGAAGAGGCTGCCAGTCCTGGCTGCCCCGCTGGCACGGCCCCCCCGCGCCGGCCAGCTGTGCAGCCACCGAGTAGCCGGCTGCTGGCGAGAAAGCCTCTAGCGAGCAGCTCCCGGGAGCTGCCGCTGTACTTACTGCTTATAGCCTGTCTGTAAGTTGGCTGAGTTGGGCTCTGTCCATGGATCAGAAGTAGAGAATCCAGGGTGGAAAGTTTTCTTGCTTCCTCCTCTCACGCCGCTTTCTTCCCTTCTACTGCTTCCCCCCACCCCCAGCCCCCTCCTTGCCCTCCTCCGGGGGTGCCGAGGCGGCGGGGCCGGGGCGGCTGCCCGCTCTGCGCGGGGTGGCAGGGGCCAGAGCCCCTTCCCGGAGGATCGCGGGCAGCGAGCGGAGCGGAGCGGGGAGGTCGGGGCGAGGGGGCGGGGAGCCGCGGGGCCGCCGGCTGCGGCGCGGAGGAGAGGGGAGAGGGAGCCGACTTCTCACACCTTCCGCGGAGAAAATCAATACCGGGGGAGACGGGGGGAGGAGAAGAGGAGGGAGCGCCGCTCCCCCGGGCTCCGCGGCGGTGGCGGGTGCCTAGCGGCGCAGGGAAGCGGCGGCGGCGGCCCCCGGTATGTCACTTTCAATCGCTCCCTCCTCTGCCAGCGACAGCAGCGGCAGGAGGGAGTCGCCACAGAGAGCGGAGAAACGGTTATTAGTTGCGTTGAGTCATCGAGGCAGAGTGAGTCCTTTTTGGGGTTGTCCTTGGTTTCGGGTTTGGTGTGTGTGCACGCCTGTGTGTGTGTGTGTCTGCCTGTCTGTCTGTCTGCGCGGCGTTCCCGTCCCAGGGCTGTGCATCCCAAACATCGCCACCCCTCCTCGCCTCCGACACCCCTCCCCCTTCCCGCCCCCCCGCAAAAATCAAGTCTCGGTGCTGTCTCGGGATCGGGTGCAGACGGGCGCGCAGCAACCCACCCCCCCCGGCTCCGGCCCGCCCCGCGGAGCCCCAGCGTGGCCGGCCCGCTGCGCCCAGGGGTGGGAGGCAGAGACCCACCTGGCAGGAAATTAAACACCAATAAATAAATAATACATCTCGCACACGAAAAGCGAGCTCGGTGCCGCACGGAGGGAGGAGGGCGGGCTGGGTGAGGAAGGGGAAGCGCGGCAGGACGAGGCAGTGGTGACAGCAGAGACCCAGGGCAGAAGGGCGCAAGGACAGGGGCAGTCAGGCTGGGGGAGGGCCGGGGGAGTAGGAGAGGAGGAGGAGCTGGGAGAAGAAGGGGAAGGGGGGAAAGGGGTCTTAGAGGGGAAGTCGGAGTTAGGGAGACTGGACCGACCGGGGAGGAGCAAAGCTGCCACCGGCATCCAGTCCAGGCGCCGGGGTCGATCTGACGCAGCCGGTACGGCCTCACCACCTCCTGCCACACCGCGACCCTCGCGGGGCGACGAGCGACGGCGGGAACCCTCCCGCCACCTCTCCCGGCCGGGGCGAGGCGACAGCAACTTTTCCGGTGCGGCGGGGGCTGCCACCCCGAGGGCCGGTCCCGCTTCCTCCGGGGAGCTGAGAGCGGGCGGCACGGCACGGCCGCAGGTAGGGCCCAACTGCCGCTCTAGTCCCCGCGCCCGGCTCCAGGCAGTTACCAGGCTGGCCCTGAATAATTGATGGTGGGGGCCGGGAGGAGGTGACAAGCCGGCAGGGAAGCGCTGCTGCTGCCACCGCTAAATTATTTAATAGCGGTGCTCCGGGTAGGGCATGACAGCGCTGCCTAAGTGCAGCCGGCGGGAAGAGAAGGGCTCCGGCGGGGAAGTCGCGGCGGGGCGGGCTCGGTCGCCTCGCCGGTCGCTCGGCAGCAGCCACCTCCCCCTCGGGTGTAAGGTGCACCGCGCCGCTCCCCGCGGCGGGCGGTGGCGGCGCGGGCGCTTCCCCCGGCGGGGCCATGCCCGGCAGCGCGCCCCGAGGGCTCGCAGCGCCCCCTGCCCGGCCCGGGGGGCGCAGGGGAATGAGCCGGCGGCCCCGAACCGCCGAGCCCTCCCCGCCCGGCGGCGGAACGAGCCCCGCGTTAAGGTGGACCGAGGAAATCTCCTCCAGCGCGGGAGGGGGGAGGCGGAAGGGAGGTGGTGGGGAAGTAGTGGCGGCGGTGGGCACCGGGATGCCCACCGCCCCCCCCCCACACACACACCTCCCGTCCGCCGCTGGCTCCCTTCAGGGCACCGCCCTCCCCGCCGTGCCCCCTTAAGAGCTCTGCCTTTTACGGTGGCGCCGGAGGGTCAAAAAAAGAGGGGGCTGGGGGGGGGGGGGGGGGGGGGGGGGGGGGGGGTAGGGTAGGGGGTGTCTGGGAGCCCCCCCCCCGCCCGGGCACGGAGGGAGCACCACCGGGCAGCCCTGGCGGCAGGTTTCCGTCCGCCCCGTGAAGGCGCGGGGAGTGCAGGGTGGGCAGCAGCGGTAGCCCCGAGCCCGCACGCAGTCGTCCCGGAGCGGCGAGCCCTACCAGTGCTGCCCTGGGGTTACGAGGAGGAGGGAAGAGCAGGTCTCCCGCGGGAGTACGGCCGGCGCTGGCCCCGAGCTGCCCCCCTCGTTCCCTCCCAGCGGCAGTGACAAGGCCGCCCGCCCGCCCGCCGAGCGCTCGGGGCTCGCTGGACTCCCTAGAACCAGTGCCGGGAGAAGCCGCGGATCCCCGGTCAGGGTAAGAGAAATAATCGCTTCGCTCCACGTCCGACCCCGAAAAGCAGCGCCAAGTGCGGCTTCTCCAGCCCCGGCCGATGCACTCGCGTCTCTCCTCTCCTCAGAAGGGGCAGGGGAATCCGCCGCCAAAGTCTGGATGCGGTATCAGGCTTCCTCGGGACAAGCAAGCCGCGAACGGGGGTGGGAGCCGGACCCGCCGCCGGCTGAAGTTTGGGGGAGCCAGAAAAGAGGCGGGGGCCAGCGGAAGGCAAGGGCGGGGGGACGCCGCCCGGGTTCGGGGGTCCGGGAGCTGTCGGATGAGCGAGCGCCGGTGCCGGGAAAGCGGAGGTTGCGGAGGAGGAGAGAGCTCTGCAGCGGCTGCCGCCGGCCAGGTCTCCTCCTGCCGTCCCTTTCGGAAAGGAGGCAAAGTTTGGAGAACTCTCGGTTTTCTTTTTAAATAACTCGAGCTAACTTTTCTCTCTCCCCCCCCCCTTTTTTTTTTCCCTTAATCCGATAAAGCTTAGCAGCCGCTCTCACATGGAAGTGAACCTTTTCCACCAGCTATCGAATAATCGAATAATGTTTTGGTCTTACCTTTGATGTTGAACTACGAATCGCCGCGGATCAATGGCCAGAAAGTTAGAAGAATTGGTGATTTAGGACTTCAGTACTTCTGGAAAAAAAAAAAAAAATGCCTATGGTTTAGCCAGGATCTTCCCTGTCTGATTCGTTACTATTATTATATCTGATGATGTGGATGGATGGAGAGATTCAATCCAAGCCCATTAATGAGCTATTTTATAAACACCACCGTCTGAAGATCTTCATTTACATTTTGTCAGTGATCCTTTCTTTACCAGCGGAGACGTGTGGCGGCAGAGCGATTACAGGACTTTAGTAAAGCTCCTCTAAGAGCACCACTGCCTTGTTAATCGATTAATATTTTATAAAGCGTAAATATTTTATAAAGTTTTTAGGAAAACTATCGATTCTAAATTATTAAACTAGTCAAAAGGGCATTTGAATAATGCATACAATTAAATACATTTAAATATATATGTAGCAATTGCTTTATTTGCAATGAATACCCTGCACCTTTCTCTCGCGTTCGTTTTTTTTTCCCCACCGCAGCTGGTTTCTTATTTGCATGTTCACTGGAATATCGGCATTGCCAAATACGTGTTTATTCCTGTGTTTGTAAACTGAACGTTTACACAAATTACTCTTTTAATTTCGAAATCGGGAGCGGTAATCATTTGAGAGTTTCGACGCGGAAGCAAAAGGGCTTATTCATAAAACTGAGGGGAAACAGAACCAAGCGCGTATAAATTTTGCTGGTTGGTAACTTCTGGTTTGTAAACATCACTTGACAGATTTTATGATACACAATGCTTATTTTTCTTTTACATATTTTTTTCCGAATAAAAGCCTTTTATTTCTGTTTCAAATTACAAATGCCTTTTTTTTTCTTCAGTGCATAATTTTCACATGTTGTCCTTATTTCCACTGGAAAAAAAAAAGGCGATTATTTCCCATCGCTTTCCCCATTCGTCCTCGCTATAAACCTCGCTATAAAAAGAACTGTTTATTTTTAATACTTTTTAAATTAATAATAACAACAACGTCTTTTCCATTTTCTAACACGAACTCCAGTAGACTTTTCTGCTCTCGCACTCTGGTGAGAGCAGGAGTGGGTGCGCTCCTAGTCCCCAACGCTCCTTGTTACCGAAGTTTATAGACGCCTCAAGTGGTTGATAGCCAAAAAAAAAATTGAACAAATGAACAAAAACACCTCCTTGGAAAAGTTTGGTTTTCATTAACTATCGCTTTTAAAGCCAAAACGCATGGAAGCGATCGTAGCTCCGTGCCTGCACAGGCTTCAGAGGCGGGCGGCTGCAGCTGGGGCTGCCGTGGGCTGCCGCGCCTCGGCCGCCCGCGGTGCTGCCCCCGGGCCGGGGCCGCCCTCACCCCGCACAGCTGCTCCCGAAAGCACCGCCGTCCCCGACAGAACCCGCCGGGCTCCCGTGCGCTCTCCCCTCCGCCGGCTTCCTCCCGTTCCGCCCAGTGCCTCCTGGAGGCCGCGGCGTCCGTGGGACGCCAACCCCACCGCCGGGCTGGTGCCCCCGCGGCGCGGCGGAGCGCTGCGGCCAGGGCCGAGGAGGGACTCCGGCCGCCGCACACTTGGGTGTCGGGGGGCGCCGGCCTGCCCCCCGCGGGCACTACTTCGAAGCGAGGAGGCCCAGAGCTGCCGCGACGATGCAGCGGCCGGCAGAATGGGAGCGGGGTGGTCCCGCAGCCCCGGTAGGGCAGCGCCGAGTGCCCGCGCGGTCGGAGGCAGCAGCAGGCACCGCCGAAGCGGGCTAATTCGGCAAGGGGAGAGCGGCTTCCGCAGGCGAGGACTCCCGTCTCCCTGCTCACTCGCGGCCTGAGCTCCCTTCCCAGCGGCTGCCATCGCGATGGGACCAAGCTCGAGGCCGCTCCTCGGGGCCGGGACCGGACCACCCGCCCGACCCATCCCGGCGTCTTCCCCTTCACACAGCGCCATCGCGCGGGCACCGGCGCCGGCGCAGCCCGAGGCGGCCGCTGCTCAGCCCTGACTGTGGCCCCGGTGCTCCGGTGCGGCCGGGCAGGGCGAGCACCACCTGCTAAGGGGGGCGCCCGGGCTCCTCCTGCGCCGACCCTACCGACCTCCACTGCGCCGCTCCGCCCTGCCGCCTTGCCCGCCGCGCTGCATGCCGTCGAGGCTCCGGTACCCGCGGCCAGGCCCGAGCAGGGCATAAAGGCCGGCCCGGAAAAACCCGTGGGGACTGACCTCCTGCCCGGTGCGCTTTTTTGGCGCTGCCCCCGCGGATGCGGAAAGGCGCTGCGCAGCCGAGGAGCCGGCCTCCCGTTCCGGAGCAGCCCCTACATTTAGCTCCCGCCGTCGGGGACGAGCCGTCCAACCCTACTGCGCCACACTACCGCGATCCCCAGCTCGGCGCCAGGTTTAGGAGGTGAAGCTAAAACGAAACGAAAATATCCCTGATCCCAAGGGCAGGAGGAGCTCAGCCCTTCCCACAGCACTTCGAGGGGAGAGCTCCATCTCCCCCCAACAGGAACACAGGCGGGTCGTCGCCCTTTCCCAGCCGCACACCGCTGCTTTGCTGACGGCAGACCAAGCCTAAGTGGGCAGCTGCCCAGACGTCGAGCGCGGCGGCTGCCCGGGCGCCTGGCGAGTCCTGGCTCCGCGATACAGCGCCTTGGCCCCGCGGGAGCTTCCTCAGCCTCTTCGGGGTCCGCACGGCTCGTTCGTGCTGTGCCGGTGAAAAAGGCGGGGGGGGGGGGGGGGGGGCAAGAAACGGAAAAAAAACCCACAAAATAAAAAGCGTCTTCATGGCGCCCGAGTTCCGACGGAAAGAGTATCTCTGCAGACTGCCCTCGCCTTCATCCTTCCCCTCACTGATTTTATTAATAAATCCTTTGCCGCTAACACTAGTTATGTATAGAAGGAGCTGCGGATAAAAAGAAATCTCTACAGCCAAACATACAGGGAAGGGAAAGACTCGGCCGGAGCTGTTATTACACCCTATTTCGGTGTCAGAAAGCAGCGCAGCCCCGGCGAGGCGAGCGCACGCAACGAGCTGGCCGCCGGGCCGCCTGGAGAGGGGCTGAGCCGACCGCTGCCAGGGTCCTGCCCGGCTCCCTCCTGCCCTCCGGCTGCCACTGCGATCTGCAGCTTCCCCTTGCTCCTCACAGCCTTCTCCAGCTCTTGGCTGTCCCGCTGGCCGCAGGCTTGCGGTTTTCCCGCAATCACACGCTGCAGTGAGAGCCGCGAGGGATTTCCTCCGTGAGATTTCACGCTCATCGACCCGCCTCACCTTAGACTTCAGAGACTCTTCGGTTTTGTACAGCTTCTCTAAAATAATGTTTAGATTTGTCAACTGTCAGCAGCAGAGAGCACAGACCGAACCGCCTGTGCCCTGCGGCTCTTCTCCTTCAAATTAGCAGCTTACAATTGGAAACGAAGGAAGAGTTTTACTACCTTCGTTGCGATTAAGGAAAATTCCTTAGATCCGAGAAAGAAGTGACTAACAAGTTCCGAGACGAGCCCCGCCACCGAGCACCAGCTGAGGCTGCTGGCTGCAGCAGCCCAAGGCCACTCCGGTGCCGTCTGCCCCGGGCCGGGCGGCGCGTCCCTCTCTCGCCCCGAGATGCCCGCGCCGAGCGGCGCTGCCCGGAGAAACGCGCGTCCCGCCTGCCGCGCACCGGCAGAGCCACGGCATGAACGAATGCGGCGGGGGGCTGCAGCGGCGAGCGGCCCTCCTCGGCCGGGGAGCCAGCCCGATGCGTGCCTTTTCACCCAGAGGCGTTTGCGGAGTGCCCAGGGAGCCGCTTTTACCCCCAGCCGTGTTATCGCTTAGGGCTGGTGCGAGAGACGGCGGAGCTCAGCAGGACATACCAAGAGTGCAGGGCGGAGGACTCGTACCCTAAGGCACGAATCGTTAATTGCAACGATTTAAGTAAATTAGCAAGAGCCCTTCTCCCCCGCCCGGCTCCGACCTGGAAGCAGAGTACCACCCGCCCTCGTTCGACACCCACCGCCTCCCAAACTCAAGTTCCTGCGGCCGGCGGAGACCAGACGGGAGTAGAGGCCCCAGCAGCGCCGGGAGGACAGAGCCGATTCCCAGCGCCCTCCCCGAGAGCAGCGCTCAGCCCTAGCCTCGCCGTCTCCGCCGTGCTCATTCCTCAGGACGCGGCTGAACAGAGACTGACTCCTGAGCAGAGCAGGGTGACATTTTCCTCCTAAATCCAAATTTCGTCTTTAACACTCTGATCTTTGCACGCAAAACACCCGTGAAAAATCAAACCACCAACAAATGCGTACAGAGAAGCCTCCGCTCTGTGGCGCAAGGCAGCAGCTCCAGCCGGCTTCTTGCAGTAGAGATGGTGCTCGGGGAGCGCAGCCATGGGGGAACCTACCTCCCCCCCTCGCTCCCCCTGAAGCCAAAGGCAGGTCATTCTGAGACAGAGCTGAGCCCAGCCGGCAGCTGCTGAAGCCGGGCTGAAGGGACCGGGCTGAGAATTTAGCCGTTTATGTGCAAATAACTGAAGGTTGCTGCTCTGCTCAGTGAAAAGGGGCAGACATTGCAGGGGATTTCGAGTGAAGATAAACAGAGGTTTTATTGAACTACAAAAGCTAAAAATGCCGTTGAACAGATCAAGGAAACGCACCCTAACGCACACGAGCACCAAGCCTCCCACAGCCCAGGTCCAGCAAACGGCAGCCAGCTCAGAGCCTTCCCGGCCCCATGAAACGGGCTTGCCCCCGTCCCTAGCGAAATCTCCGCACCTGAAGAGCTGCAAGGTACTGGCGGGGTGCCGCTCAGCCGCTTCAGGCTTTGGCAAGCCCTGTACTGCTACCAGTGGAGCTCAAAGGGCGCGCTCTCTGCAAAGGGGACACCCATGTAGCTCCAGGGCAGGAAAAGGCCAAATCCTGACGCTTTTCCTCCTACAAAAAGTCCTATTATCTTTTCCCGTGGCCTCAAAACTCTGCCCGCCTATATGAGCAAACACAAAGAGCTTTCGGGGCCAGGACTGGTACTTGGCCTGCAAGAGGACCACCTGGGGTCTGAGGCTGCCCGCCCGCTCTCAGCAGGTTCAAGGTAGTGGGAGGGCAGTCCCGGTGGCCTTGCAGAAGCGGCACCCTATAGCCTGAACGTGGCTTCCCGCGGCGGCAGATACCGGGGCTGCGGAGGCCTGCGGATACTGCCCGGAGCCTGCCCGCCGTCTGCCGGCTGGGCCGCGCTGCGCTGCCCCCGCTATGCTTCCACACGTCCCCATCCAGCCCCGTGCCCCGGCGGCGTTCAGGGAGCGAAGCGGGCCGGCATCCTGTGCCCAGCAGCCTACGAAGGCAGCCATCTCTCAGCCTCGCGTGGGGAGGGGGGGGGGGGGGAGGCAGCGAGAGGTGACCATGGGGCCGCGCACCGCTGTCACGCAGCGAGCTCGATTCCTCCTTGATCCTTGTCTGCCACTAGCCCGAGCGCTTCACCCGGCCTGCGGGGCCGGAAGGCATCCGGCTGTCCCGGCTCTCCGCCGCAAGCGGCCAGTGCACTTCCGTGATAGATTTCAGGTTTGTGAGGGACTGGTTATCAGTACCCGCAGTTTGAAATCCCGTTACAAAACCGGACCAGACGCAATGCTCGTCTGCTTCCCATCACGGAATCACTCCAACCAAATCAGCATCTAACAAGCGAGTTTGTCCCCAGCGGGTACGACAGTTCTCGCTTCCTCCGCTCCGTGAACCGCTGCACTTCTGCCCCAGGAAGTGCCTTTCGCCCACACCGCCCCTGCGGGTGACACGATTATTTCTCCTCATGGCCAGCGTGTCGCGGGGAGCCGGAGGCACCCTGGTCCCCAGGGCGAACGGGCGCCGGGGCTCAATCCGCGCCGCCGCGCCTCTCCGGGGTCCCCCGCCGCCGCAGCCTCCCACCCTCCTAAAGACGAACCGTTCCGAGATCTCTGCGCTTTGTCAAGCCGCCGGAGTATTTGACAGTCACAACTACCTGTAAATATTCTGACTGGTTTGTATACGAGACACTTTTTTAGCCTCAAGCCTGGCAAGTCTCACCCGAGAGGAGCTGTAACACTACCGCAACTTCACCGCGCTTCGCTCTCGAAGCTGAATAGCAACTGCTGAGCCTGGGAGCGGTAGGGACAGCTACCGCTTCCCTCTCCCCGCACCTTGAAATGCGGTAGCCAAACACTTGATTTAAAATGCTAACAGTGAGGCGAGAATTCAAACTGGTAACAGAGAAAAAGAGGTGCCTATTAACAAACCATCCTTTCGGGGACAACAAAACGGTTCACGCACGGGCTGATGTGCCAGATTTTCAAGCATACTTGCGAACGCAGTTTAAGGAAAAAAAATAATCATGAGATCAGAGCTTCTCCCTGCAACACTCCGAGATTTCATAATCGGTCTGCCCAGTTTTTACTTCAACCTCTCCTTTTCCTACCCATTACACAAAAATTAGCAGCGTGGAATTACCTGTCTGCTTCTTTGTGCCTCTTTCAAGCAAAGGAAGTAAAAGTCACTTCACCTATTAGCTTGTGTAAGTAATAAAGAGGTGGTAACTTGGAGCTACCACATTTTGAAGATAGCGTCATACATTTTAGCATAAATAAGGGCGTTATAGCTCTAGTGATTACTGGATCAATTCATCAGTGCAACAACTTGTGGCGCCTTCGGTTCTTAGCGAGTATTTGTTCCGTCACTGGGAACAGCTCTGTACACCCCGCCTCGCTAAGACAAGAACGGCAGCAGCCCCGCTGTTTCTGGGGCGTCTCTGCGCGCGTTTATTGAAGGGAAAGGCAGTTTGTGAGCGCCTTCACTCTGTATCAACCTATTTTGAGCCAGACCCGATGGGATTTCTCTGGTTGCAGCATCTCCCCCCCCCCCCCCCGCGCAACGAGGACAAGGTGGAGATGCAGCGGCTCCCGTAAGAGAGCGTCGTGGCGTGAGGCTTCAGCCTCCCCTCGCACAGCAGCGAGGAATTTGCCCAACTTTGCGCAAGTTTCACAGCCCTGGGCTTTTTCTAAATCGTTTGCAATAAAGGGACTGCTTAAGAGCCCAGCCATGCTGCCGGCAAACTCCAGAGGCTTTTCGCAGAACTGCCTCCATTCGACTGAGGGGTCGAGAGTGGGGCGCACGCCTGGGATGGGTGAGCTCCCGGCACCTCACGCCCCGCCGGTTCTAGCCCCTACTCCGGCTTGCTCCGCTCTCGGTGCCAGAGGGAGCTCCGAGCCGGCTCATCGCCAGGCTGGCAGCGGTACTTCCACCGGCAGACACTGTTGCTCGTACCGGTGGGAGCCCACAGCCCCGCCGGAATGCTGCACTGGGTAGGACGGGGACACGGAGCTTCATCAGGTATTGGACTGCTGGGAGAAAACCCACCCAGAGGAAGCCGGGCTCCGGTCCCCGTGGGATGGGAGAGGACGGACCTGCTCCTGCCACCCCGGGAGGGAAGTGTCAGCAGCATCCGGCTTTGACGCTTTCGGCCTCGGCGACCCTCCCCAGCTGACTGACCGCCCGCGGGCGGCGGCGGCAGATGCTGCGGAGCGAGGCGCGCCGTTAGACCGGCACGCCGGGAGACCCTCTGCCAGCTCACCCTTCGAGGCGTCTCCCGGGCAAGACGAAAGGGTCGGGTGTGGGCCAAGTGCGCAGGCAGCAGCAGAGCCCTTCTCAGCCCAACGGGCACTGCCTGTCCCCCTGCCTTAGCCGTTAGGAAGGCCAACCGGCCACCGGTACCCCGCACGCCGCGGCAGAGGCCCCGACCTCTGCGGACCCTTTTAAGTGCTCATGGCGCGGGGCCTTCCCGCTCTCCCGAGGTGCCCTTCCTCGGGTGGGTGCTTCTCGGCTTCCCCTTTCCGTGGTTGTGAAACGCTGCCACCACTATCGCAGAGTGTCGACTCTCCCTGCAAAAACCGGTCCTTACAACTGGACGGGAGGTTGCAAACAGCATTGCTAACCCCATTCTGCCGTTTGTCCTCGGCATTCTCACCCCATTCAGGGCCCTTCTGGCAAGTTATGGTGACATCTGCACACCTACAAATAGAAGCAATTGTCCCAGGTTTTCACCGCCAGGTGGATTTTTTTTTTCCTAGTCTTGCATGATGTGCAGCTGTACCAGCTGGAAAAGAGGATAAGGGATGCAGTGGGACCACACAGCCAGTCTAGCTTCAAGAAAGATGGATCCAGGGCTGTGTTCGCTACACAACCTGCCCGGGCCCACCGTTTCTCGCCCCTGTTTGTGCTCACTCTCCCCACGGTGAAGCTCACCGGACCCGGCTGTGGGGTGGTGGGGAGCCTGTCAGGAGCTATGCGCCCTGCCCGAGAGCTGGCACCGCTGAGGGCAAGCCCTCCATCCTCACTGACCCTTGCCTGGCCACCAGGAGCCCGAGGGCTCAAGCGGCCACCGGAGCACACTGTCCCCCGGGTGGGGACGGGGACAGGACCCGTCCTGTTTACAGGCTTTCCGACACCCGCCGAGGCTGGGAACCGGGCGCCCTGGGAGCAACTCCCTGCCTCTGGTCCGACCACAGACACACCAATATCTGCAAACTAGTCGCAAGCGGACGAACAAGATCCGACCTCCAACCGCCCCGCCGGTCCGGCTCGCCTGCGTGTGCGGCCGGAGCCCGGCCCGCGGCCGGCCCCGGGGCGGTAGAGAGGCTGCTGCCCACCGCCCCTCTAGGTCTCAGCCCCGTTACCGCCGGGAGAAGCCGAGGGGGTGGTGAGGGGTGTTGCCGACGAGAATCAAATAAATCACTTTCTCAATTTCCACTTTGATTATATAGTCCTGCTTTTATGGGCCTGCCCGGCAGCCTGGGCCCACGGATTTACACCGCTTTCAAAAGCTTTGACAGTAAAATCCCAGTGAACTCCAAGCACCCGCCCACTCCCACAAAACAAACGGGAGCACAGCGTCAGGCTAGGCTGACCTCCCCTCTGCCACCCCACAGTCCTCGGGTTTATTACAGCCTTGGATGTCTTTCAGCTTGGGAAAAGAAAGAGGAGAGGAAGTCTGAGGTCTATTAATATATTTGCGATTAAGACAATTAAGTAACCCACACGATGTAGCAGCCCCTCCCTCTTAACAGCTTCCTCATTTCTGCCAAGACAGTTTACTCACTGCGGCTAAAACAAGCTCCCTGATCCCTTCACAAAAATTAGAAACAACAGCTAATAAAGCAGCAAAATAGGAGGTAGGCTCCATGGGAAACCAGGCATGGAAAGTAACTGTGCGACTGCCAGGCTGGATTGCTCTTTCATATTCATGTCTGATGGACAATGTGCAGCTCATTTCCCTAAATTCTTCAGGATTAGGCTGCAGCTGGCCGTCAGAGTGGACATGTACAGCAGGGTATGGCCCTCAACTGGCAGTGGAGAGATTTTTCTCTTGGAGATGGCAGTGGGGTTCACTGGTGGCTCACATGTCAGCCCCTCACTACCCAATTCTGTACAGTCAAGGATTCCCCAGCAAGACAGCAGAGTTCCTGAGGAGATCTGGGCTGTCTGCCCTCCCAGAGGCCTCCTTGGAACAAGACTCCTACAGTTTTTCATCTCCGAGCATAAAAGTAGCATATACAATAGTATATATATTTGTTTTGAAACCTTTTAGTGATTCACCAACCAAGAAAAACTGTGCTAGTGTCCACAAATTAACAGGCTACCTTTTGAGATATCTTCCACCAATGCCTGCAAATAGACCCAGTGACTCCCCCTCCCCATAAGTCATAATAGATGCACAACTCCCTCTAAAGACCTGTAGCTGATGGCTGAAACAAGCCGAGGTATAGAAATTACAAGAGGGACCTAAAGAACTCTATCAGAACAGCAAGTCCCTGTCAGTAATGAGCAGCTGAGGGATGAGTGGAAGAGGGCAGTCCGGTTTTCACCTCCCTGATGTGAGCTGCCTAAACTAAAGGTGCAAGACAAACCAGAGAGTCTCTCTAGACAAAAGAGAACCATCCAAGGAAGAAAACATATATGTACCACCTGCAGCAAAGAAACTGTCGTATATAGTTGTCAGCCACCAGACACAAAGCCGCAAGTAACATGTCACTATTCCTGGTGTTCATGAACTTCGGTGTTTAAGATTTAAAATGGAGGTGATTATTTGTGATACCCTAGATGTATTCAGAACCCTGTCTCAATGCTGCTGACTTATGTCCTGCATAATTCAATTCCCAACACAATTTTAATTGCAGAAAGAGGTGGTTTTTCTTTTTCATTTCCTGCCTGAAGCACAGCTAATAAAGACAATATAAGGCAGCTTGCTCCCCTTCCCTTCAGTAGTTCCTGTTCAGCATGAGTTGAAGTGACCGCAGTGAATAATTTGTCTTTGGGTCAAGGTCACGATCCCATGTCAGCCTGAACACAGCACTGCCTTTGAAGCCAGCAGGGGCCTTGCACAGAAACAGCTCAGGGATCATGCTACTAGTTTGTAATGCAATCTGGAATGCTTTAGAATCAGAAATCATTATAAGATTTGAAGTTACAGTCCTGATGCAACCTTTTTGTAAACGGTAAAAAAAAATCATTGGTACCAGGTCACACTGTTCTGTGCTCTCATGCAAGCTCTGCTCTAGAAATAGTGCCAGTATTTCCTAGAAGTTCTGGGGTAATGCCTGCTTTTATGCAGTTTCTATTGGGCTCACTATTGCTCCTAGAAAAGTGGAGTTGTTGGAAGATGCATTTGGTTTTCCTTACTGTTTTGCAAAAGGTTTTGTTTTGCTGTTTTGGAGGGGGTTTTAATAACAAACAATTAGAAAGAGCTTGTCCTCTACAAAGATGCCTTTTCAAAGCACTTAGAATGAGTACAAGCAGGGGAAACAGGCTTTGAAAGAAAAATTACTTTGGACAAGTTTTGAATTTCAAACATAGTCTTTGTTTATATTTGACTGACAAAATGCCTCTCAAATATTCTTTGAAAGGTGATTACATTAGGCAGGGGCTATTTTAGCAATTTCACATCTCATGGCACTATTGTATACAGGGATCTGTCCACCCACTTCCCTCACTACAGTCACAGCTTCGTGAGCCTTTATTCAGCCATCTTTCACCACTTCTAAAGTCATGCAAACTTTTTCATTTCTTGCAAATTAAAGTCAACCTTTTCTGTGCCACAAAGTCTTTTCTAGGACATTCTGGTAGGCTGCAGAATCACTTCTGGCCTGGTGGAGATGTTGTGTTTAGAAGTTTGTTGTAACACTATGCACGGAGCTCGGCAGGAAAAGTTTTCCTGGTTTTACAAAGTTTTAGAGTCTTAGAGGATAACAGACACCAATTCCCATTTCAAATCACAACACAAGTATGATGAAACATTAAACATTTCAACTTAAGGGGGAGGAGAGGGAGAATGAACTTATACTGCAAGCCCTTTCCAATTACATATCCTTCCTTCTCCATTCTCTTTTTTCTGTAACTTAGGAAAAGAGCACAAAGGCCCTTCCATGAAGGCATTGCACAGCCATGACAAAGTGGAACATTCAGTTATTCCTATCACCAGCTCAGGTGCTGAAAACTTCAATACCCATTCAAGTTTTGAGTGCCAGGAAAGCTCTCACTGTTCTTACTTTCTAGATAGTCTCAACACCACCATATTTTGATGTTCCTGCTGTACTTGTGCGTCTCCTGCAATAAAAACTTAATTAGTTGATATATTTAAAAGTTTTTAAATACTCTTTTAATATTTTTAATACACATGTAGCAAGGCAAATTCTGTTCCAGCTTGGGATCCATTAATACTAATAAATACCTTGCAGCTTTAGGAATGTTCCTGGGCCCTGTGCCACCAAAGTTAGAGACTGATTCTTGGAATGGTTTTGGCTTAAGCACCATCTGAAAAAGCTCTTGGGCATGATTCAAGAGGTATCCCAGGCCAGACTTCAATGCCAAAAAGGTAATTCACATGAGGCTACCTTGTTTTGGTGGGCAAGATAGTAGAACAGTGTTGATGGAGACTGTTGCGGGCAAGATAGCCTCAGTGACAGAACCCTTCTGATACACTAGTACAGACACTGCTTCTGTCAGTCCAGCAGAAGGAAGATGGAGCAGCATGAGCCTAACATCAGCTCAGGCTTTTGAACTCCAAGTTCCTGCAGTGTTGTAACAATGCACAATACAGTGCAGTGCATATAAACCAACTGAAGATGAACAAAAATGGCCACTCAGTGCTGCTGTGATGTGCTTCTGTACATTTGTACCAGAGCAGATGAAATCAAAATTTTGTTCTGTGTTGCACTATCAATATTTAATTCTCTGTGTCATTACAAACTCTGTCCTTTCTCAGGTACAGAACAGTGGCAATCTATGTGGTAACATTTTAGTGAAAACAGACCTACAAACATAACTACTACGGTAGTTTTATGAACACAGGCAGAACCCCAAGACTTCTCTTTTCCATCAAGCACATTCAAGAAAAAGGCCTCACTGGTCTTCAATCTTCAGTCAGTGCTCTCACCATTCAGATAACCACTGACAACCACATCATCAGATCTTTGAACTGATCCATTCTAAAATTGGCACAATTTTTGATCTATTACTTCTGCTGGATGCCATTTTAAAAATCTCATTCTTTTAAGGCTAAACTTCTAGTCCAACTCAAATTAGTGACAAAGCTTCCATTTGTCTTCAATGGCACCAGGATTTCATCCTAAGTATTAAGGCACTTAATTTTACTTTTAGGCACTTAATTTACTTAAGGCACTTAATACTTAGACTCTCTGATAGCAGAAATCGGCATAGCTCCATTAAAATAAAGTGAAGAATAATGCTTAGGATTTGGTGTTACATGCTTCACGCTCATATAAAAAGGATTTTCTAATGAAGCTAGCTTAGTTCAGTGCTGTAAGCAGAACTTAGTTTAAAGAGGCATTTTACAAGGCAAAAGCCGTAACTATTGTAACTATTAAGTGAAGTATTCAGACTCTGAAACACACTCAGTATCTGCTTTTTAACCTAGAGCTGTTTAGACAGACCAGAAGACAGGCTTCTGTCTGTGCCTTAGGCTTTGCCTCTTCATGTCTTTAGTCTTGCTGGTGACAGCAAGTCAGTGCTTATATAGGCCACAGAAATATAAAAAGATACCTTCAGTAGAAAGGGAAACTGACTCTGACAATAAAGCACAGCAGATCACAATAAGTTATACATGACTTGCGACATCTGAGCAGTGATACAGGCAGTGTTTCCCAATTGCTCTCCCAGTGGCCAGAAGCAAAGGCTGACATAACAAAGAGACAGATTAGTGTGCCTTTTGGGGGCCTGGTTGCAAATGGTGGAGAAACTTTGCTAAGGGACCGCATCACATCCAATGAACCAAGACTAGTAACTGGCAGCCTAACTTATTCCCCATTCGGGTTTACAGTCCATTGGAAAGGTTCCAGAATTTGATGGAAGAGGAGGGGGTTGGAAATAGGAGGTGCTAAGCACACCGATTCTCAGTAAAGAAAGATCTGCTAATAACTAGCACAGTACATAAGCTGCGTTTTTCCTTTCAATGTTAGAAAAGCGATGAAACGCATTCTGCATACTCAAGCCTGGACCTATTCTTGCACTCACCAGTACAAGCCACTAAAGACAGTAAGCCCACACCAGCTGAAATCTGGCCTTGAGATATCAAGAACGACTCAGACTCTGCAGTAATATGGAAGGTTGTATCTGCCACACACAACAAGAACCAGAGTGGTCTGAGAACAGTTTTGCCAGATGTGGATTAAGGCTTAGTAGGGCTGAAGCTATATAACAAATAATAGAACTTACCCTCTGGGATGCAGTATTACTATCTGACAACTTCCACATGAGCACTTATTTATTAGTGTCTGGTGGAGCTCAAGTCTCACTAGCTTCTGTTTTAAGAGATGGTTGAATGGTTAGGGTACAGCCTGGCTACTGAGAGGCTTGGGCTACGGACTTAGTTTTACTCTAGTTCTCTGTCCAGAGATGTCTTGGGTGGGGCACATTGACACAGGAGAACAAGTCTGAGTAATCATCTGCCAGACACATCCTCCTTAAGTCACAAAAGCACAATTGAGAACCTTGCAAATCACCTCTCATTTTCTACATCAGTAAAAGGAAACAAACCTGACCCACTTGGCAATCTTAAATCTGTAAGGATCTGTTTGCTGACAGTTGTAAAGTCTTAACACTGAATTTGCCAAGGCAGATAGTTGCCCTTTCCCAGAGTAAAGAGGAGCCAAGTGCCTGAAGAACAGTCACATTTCAGTTCTGTGTGAAGGCAGGAGAAAGACAAGGATCCTGCCCTGCTGCTCCCCAGCTTCTCACCCTCCACGTGCACTAAGCCTCATTTTGAGCAAGGGGGAAGTGAAGCAAGGAACTGAATTACTGCCCAAGGCTACCCAGCCAGTCACTGGCAGGTTCCCCAGTCATTCCTGATTCCCTGTGCTGTGCATTCTTCCAGACCAGGCTGCTTCCCAATCTGGGAAAACATTTCCAAAACACAAGGCAAAACCCAGACTGAGATTTTCATTTGATTTTGGATGATTTGCAAACTTTCCATATTTAGAATAATTTTGAACTGTCTGTTGGGACACAAATATTTGGATTATTATTAAGAGACCAACAAGATGTGTAACATCTAGAAACTCCCTAGGAAAAATTGTATGTGTTTATTATCTTTTCTTTTACACATTTAAAATACTTTAAAACTTCATCTGTCTCATCACCTGGTCTGAATCAATAGTCAACACAAAGTGGGAAAGGAGCTTCAGAAACAGGGCTGAACCTTACACCTACCAATGGCAAAAATCCCGTTTGCATTAGGAGCAGGTTTCTGTTCTGTTACACAAGTAAATAAGCTGTGCTAGCCCTTAGCCTTTCAATTATTTTAAGGACCGATTTACTGAAGGTTTATCCACAATAAATACAGTCGTAAATATTTCCTTTTATACACTGACAATTGTTACCATAGAGAATATTCAAACATTGAATAAGCCCTGAGATGATTCCCTTCTGATCTGTTTCTGAAGTCTGGGATTTGTGCAGCCTGATTTAAGTAAAAACAATTTTGCTGATAAAGTCAACTAGAAATTGGAATAAGCAATACAAAAAGGTTTTGCCCAATTTTTTTGGCTTCTGTTGTTCTTTGGGTTGCTCCTTCAGGCCTCCTTAGCTCACACTGAGTAATTTCTGTCTCATAGAAAGCTACTTTTGCTGTTACTAAATCAAAGGTGCTAATGAGCTGTCAGTTTCACTATATCAACAAAACAATGCAGTCCCTTCTGCACAGGGGAAATCAGTAGCTACTATCAAACAGGAAAGGTTTTAAGCAAACTTTGCCAGGCAGGTACATTTACTGCTGTGTTCCTTCCTTTGGTCATGAACTCCCAACACACCAACAATTATCAGAGCAACGAAAATAATCAGATAACCCCGATTAGATACAAGGAACCTGAAGTGTGGAGGAGGCTTTCATACAGTGAAGAAACTCTAACTTGTTCATTAGTATCTACAGCAAGATGAAGAACGTTCAGCTATGAATAAACTCAGCAAGCCTGGAAGAACATAGACGCCAAGCCAGGATCCAAGACTTCCAAAGAGTGACTCTTCAATGGACAGAGTTTGATGATTCCCCTGGGATATTCAGTAGGGTAGTAAACAAAACCACTCAGCTACCGTTCAGACAGAGCTGCCTCACTGAGATACCTGCCTTGAAGACATCATCAGTTTTCATTTTTGTCACTGGCCAAGCTACAAGTCTTGGATAAACTCATCAGCATTTGCTGGTTTCCAGCTGATGTTCATCCTGAATTTAGATGGATGCTGTTGTCTTTGGTGAGTTACTCTCTTGCAGATCCTGCTGCCTTAGGGTTTAGAGACATTCAGTTTAAACAGGTGGCTATAATTAATTATGCAGAATGATTTTTAGGAATTCTGATTTTTTTTTTTTCCCTACTGACAGTGCATTAGCAATAAGCATTGTACAGAAATAAGGCAACTGCGTGCTCTTTGGGGTATTTGTGATTAAAACAACATGCTCTAGCTCATTGTAATGCTTCTGAAGGCTGGCATTCTTTGTGAGAAAATTTATTTCTTGTAGCTGCTCTAGGTTTATGTCAGTTGTGTATTCTAAGAATAACATCCACTAAAGCAGTTTCATGTGAAAAATGGAAATCTATTTACTTCAAGAAAGTGAAACTGTGAAGTGCATTTCATTTCTAATTCCATATGAGCTGCATTTCTAATCTCATCTCGCTTTCATTCTCAATAGGTCATTACCAAATACCTGGTAGTGGAAAAAGTTCAGAATGGTCAGCCAAAAAGATTATTACAAAACAATTAGGGACAGTCAGCAGATGAGGATGCTACAAGGTACTGTTCTGACAAGCAGTGGTATGAAGAAGTTAGAAGAGCTACAGGAGCTAAAACACATACAGTACCCACTAGTCAGCAAGTATAACATACTGTATTCTTGAGCTTGTAAAGCAGTCTGAATCTAGCATTCCATCAAGGAATTTCTTAACAAGAGAAGACAGTGAGCTGCAGTGTGAGAGTCAGGAGCCATCAAGTCTCCATACAGCTGCTGCTGTACATGGAAACAATAGAAGAGACAAATAGATCTTTGCATTACCTGCTTTCTCCCTATTTCCCGTAGCAGATGAGGTATTTGGAGACAAATACCGTTCTAGACACAACAGTTTCCTCATAGCATTTTCCAGACAACACTTTTCATTTGAGTATCATGGCAGTTTTTCAGTTAAAATGTAACCAAATTTTAAACCAAATGGTTAAAAAAGGCAGACAATAGCTAAAACACCCCCCCCAAAAAAGAAAAATCTAACAAAACCCAACCCAAACCTAAAACCCAACCCAAACTTATCTATCCTCTGATTTTAATATATATATTAAATATCTCCAAAATTTTATTCCAGTTCTTTAACTCCCCCCCTCCCAAAATCTGACCTGAAGTGCTTCTTTTCCTGGGTGGATTGTTTGATTCCTGATTCACAAACTTACTCTTTTCAAGAGGTAGCACAGGCTAAACAGGGTTGAGCTTAAATAGAGTTCCTGGGCCCATGGGCAGGGCGTATAGGAGGGAGCACCAGATGAGGAAGATCAGAGCCCTGACAATTATTCATCTGCCTCTAAATGGTAGAAAGAAAGAGCAAAATTTATACTGAGGCTTCAGTGTTCTGAAAACAACTTGTACTTTCCCAGTCATCCAGTGCCTTAGACTAGGTGAGATGTGATGAATTCATGCATATATGCGTGTTCTGCTTGGGTGGAAAAGCACCATACTATCTATCTTTAGGCCCAGTGTTAATAATCTAACTGAAGGATTTTCTTTGGTAACACAAGCACTGGAACTTCCCGCTAGTAGATAACAGTTGTAAATGCTATGGAGGCTGAGCCAGACTTTGGTCAGCAGTGTGTGATGCCCACTAGAATACTGAAAATCTGAAAAGAAATCCTGTGTCACTAAACTCATGCAAGATTTGCCACTGCTTTCCATGCAGCCAGGATCTTGCCTCAGGCAAAAGCAAAACTGCAGAGGTTACAATATATGCTTTTCCACTCCAGCTCCCAGGAACAAGACTTGAATGGCAGATGTATTATTATTTATTGATATACAAACTTTCACAAACCTTATAATCTCAAATGATAGCTGAATGCTTTCCTAGTTGATAAACCATATTTGAAGAGCTTTCTCAAAGAAGGCCTAAATCTGAACAAAACGGGATGTCAAAGTATAAATATTGAGAACTGTTCAGATATACTGAACACATGCAAGCTTCAGCTGGCAAAATCCGTTACAAAGCAAATTTCACCTGGACTTGTACAATGAGTGGGTTTTTTGACCTCAAGAGATGTGTTTGTTGGTTTCTTTACATGGAAAAAGGCTAAAAGAAATATCTAAAAGAGCATATTAGGAATCTATTGTGGCACAGGAGACAGGGCTACGTAACACAGGAACTGGGGGATAATTCAAAATAAAATCAAATACATCAGTGGAAACAGATTTAATTCACTGGTGAAACTGCCTGTAAAACATTATTCTACCTTTCACTCTTCCCTTCTGAGAGATCTTAAACCAACTTGCACATTTTGTTGGTTAGTACCTGGCAGCAGTTTTTTCGAAGGGATGATGAGGCTTTTGTCCTTGGTGAGCACCAGCCAGTCTGGGCCATGGCCCTGTGTCATTCACTGTGGCCAGGAGAGTCTTGTCCTTCTCTCCTCACTGTCATTTGGGCTGATACATGTTCATTTTAGAAAAGATGGTCAAATATTAATCATGATGCTGCCTCTTGCCACCCCTGAAAAACCATGATGAGCCCTAACAGTTAGCTCTCCTGCTCTTACATTTTGAGGAAAACAAAAGCTAGGTCTTATAAATGCTCCAAGAAAACAAGGTTCCTTTGTTGCAAACAGGAACTGAGGGAACTGAGCCAACTAGCAATTTTAGAGAGTAGGCCAATGTCCTTATCTCATGGCCATACACCTCTTTCAGTTCATAAATGTAAACGCCATTGACAGCAATGTCCTCTGGAGTACCAGTACAGCAGAATTAGAAGGTCATTGAAACAGATGAGTTTTTCAATCCCTTTTCACAGGGTTGGTTTTTGTTTTGTTTTTTTTTAACTTGGCATCTGTTCTCCCATGTGTACAAACATATAAAGGCCGCTAACTCTAACAGTCTCTCTAGGCACATTTTTGTGATGGGGATGGGGAAGACCCTTTCTTCGGAGCAAAGGACATCAGGATCTAAAGCACCAAACCTCATGCTTGAAAATGCCTTGAACTGCTGCAGTTACGTGATGCAGCCTGACAGCTGGCTTAACTGGCTCACCACACTCTTTCACAGGTGAAAAGGTAAAAGCTTAAAAGAGAGAATAGAGTCCACAATTTGCAAAGCACCTCTGGGTCCTTTCAATATATTGTGTACATCATTTGTACACATGTGTTTGTGAGATGGGGGAGGCAGATCTGGGAGAGGTATAGAACATGTAGGAATATAATTAAACCTAAAAACTAATAAGAAGAAAGATCTATAGGAAGGTAATATCACCTTGTGGTTTTGCAAGTTATTTTTAAGTACAGTATAAAATCAGTGAGAATTTGATTGTGGCATTCACAGTTGTGATACTAATCACTGACTCAGTTACAACACAAATCTGGCCTCAGGTTTATATTGATTGAACAACTATTCAATCAATAAAAAAACATAACCCATTCCATTATTTCATTTAGTCTTAGAGTCTGTTGTCCCATACATTATATCTGAACTCAAGTTAAGCACTACAGCTTATCCTGTTCACTTCAATGCACAAAGAACAACATAGCTCTACTGCTTTTTCACACTGTGAGCTGAGCTCACTGGTGCTGTTGTACTAACCAGCAGGGACAGATGCTGAATGAAAAATCCTTCTGATAGAGCTCATGACAGCATTTTGCTCCTGATCAATACTTGCAACGAAAAGGGGTGGAAGGAAACAGGGGAACAATGAGGAATATTTGCATAGCAGCAAGGACTCACAGACTGTGGCTTTTGGGTCTTGGGACCTGGGATTTGCCACCTGAGCTATTTTTGGATTGGATGAAGAAGCCCTGAGTTTGGACCTATTCCCAGTAGACTAATCAGACATGGATGATAATCCCAACAGATATGGAAAAAAGATTTTATCAAATCAGGTGAACAGAGTATATTCATTTTTAACCTTCACTTGAATTACAGAAGAGCTTGCTCTCTTATAAACTAACGAAGAAAGCAGAGATGGTTTTACAAAAAAATACCTGCTGCTATTCCACTTTCTTTTTTGTGAATGTAACTTACAGTTTATTATCTGCATGTCAGGGTCTTGTGCACCTTATGAAATCAAATTAGAATTGGTAGAATACAGTGAATGAAGAACATAATAGCTTCATTTTCATGAGGCGGTGCACACATGCATGCAGGAAGCCTCCTAGTGAAGGAGCAGAAGCAAGGATGGGGAGCCAAGCTGCCGCTGGGCAGGGCTCATTTTTGTCCTCGTTATGCTTACCAAAATTCCAGGTTTTATTCACAACCTGATTGTTTGAGACACTCCTCTTTAATCCTACACTAGAAATCACGAGCTTGAAGTTCTGACACCCAAAGAAATGACAGGCGCAGGTTTCAACAAAAAGATCCGGTTCAATCAGAAGGCAGGCATGTCCTTTTCTACCTGCCAGGAGTTTAGCAAAGGAACTTTAAGGAACTATTACGAAAACCAAGTGAAAACTACAGGGTAAATTATTATTAGAAATATTAGTATGACACCTGCCAGACAGTACCTATCCAGATTATTAACAAAGATTTTGGTCTCAAAATCTTCATCCATTTAAAAACCATTTCCCCAGCCTGACTTTGGTAGACAAACCCATCTGTTTAATTAAAAAAGAAGCCCCAATAATATCATGCAGCATGGTATTTCAGAGGTTAATTCCACTTTGCCTTCAGAGTATTTTATTTTGTGCACTTTACATATGTCTTAAATTCCACTGACTGAACCTTCAATTCTGGAAAATATAATAGGGCAAACAACCCAAGACAATCTGGTTTCCTTTCAGAATTAAGATATATGGGGTGTCTCCCCACAGAAACAAACTAACAATGGAGCACCGCATGTTTTTTTATGGGAGCACTGCCTGTGTAGCACTGATGGAGCCCTACATTTTACATCCCAATAACAAGGATGTATTCTGGAGGAAGGTATTTTAGAGACTGCTGTTGACTCTGCCCTGGAATGTCTGCGTGTAGCAAAGCAAATGATTGCCCTGAGGGGATTTTCCCACTGCTCATAAAAAATGTCACAGCCTAGCTTTGTCCCATCTGTACTGTGCTTTCTCAGGGCAACATCAGTGCAATCCATTTGGAGAAGCCTCTGCTGTAAATAGCGGTGTTTCAAACATTACACAGAACAGTGGCATTTTTTTTCCCATTTAAAATGTTAAGAAATGAATATATTAAAAACAAAGCACAAAGAGGTGCTTTACCTGAAAAAAAAAAAAAAAAAAGTAGCAGGGACAGATCTGTGAAACAGCAGATTCAGATCCTGTCTTCATTTGAAGTGAAAGGTTCAAGGAAACTGAGAATCAACAGGAAAAGTTATGCATGTTCTTGCATATACCCGCATGGCCCACACAGTTTCTACTAGAATTGCAGCCAGTAACTCTGCTTTGCCTGGCCCACCTTGTATCCTTACTGGATGTAGGGAGATCTGAGATCTGAGAAGTACTTCTGGCACAAAAAGTACTCCTAGCAAGGGGGGCTTAGGATGTGGCAGGGAGCAGTCGTGTTTGAATTCACCCATATGTGTGCCCCATGCTCCCTCTGTCACAAACCCTACTGGATCTAAAGTGTATGAGCAAAATAAATTTAGCTTTGTGATGTCTCTTCACTTCCAACAAACTCTGGAGCGCAAGTTAAGGCTTCCTCTTGGAACAGACCGTAGGATACGGGTATAAATTTAGCCTGTCTGAAAATGAGAAAAACCCCAAAGCTATGCAGCCCTTCACAGGGTGACACAAGAGGCCAAAACCCTCACCAGGCCTGCCTCTGTAAAGCAGAATAATTGAAATGGTATATGGGAGCTCTTGCTCTGACAGAACCTTCCAAGTCAATCTATTGGCTAAAGTGGTCTACCTACATATAACCTGCAAGGCAGCAGGCTGTGTGCTTCCTTCCACCACAGTGGGCATACTGAAAAACTTCACAGGCCCATGCAGCTTCCCAGTTTGTAATGGCACCTACCCAACAAGCCAAACATGCCCACAGCTGTCTGAGGAACAGTCCAGTAGAGCACAACCACTATTCTAGTATTTGCAATTAGATGTTTGCTACGAGTGCATGGTGGCTGCCAGCAAGGTTGAAGAAGCGGCAAAAAGAAGGCAATGGCCATAGGTCAAAACACCTGTAATGGAGTTAATGAGGGATTCTTTGTTTTATACCCTTAGACTTGCATCATTTCACACCCTCCTTCCCATGCAAAATAATGCTGTCTCTGAATCTCCCCACAGTCATCCTTTCTGAGATATCCACTGTGCTTCTCTGAACATTTTCTCGTTGTTGTATCCATTTAGATATGAAACAGGTTAAGTGGAACATGAGTGCAAAATGAGTTTGTGCTTCTGAAAAAACAGAGATAAACCTGTACCTTTTGCTCTGATTCACTCTTTCAACATGCTTGTTAGGAGGCAAATCAGTCCCGATTTGATGTGGGTCCAAGTTTGATTTTGGGTCACATTTGCAGATATGAATCTCCAAGCTAAAACTTTTTGATTCAGCAGCCTAAAACCTCAGGGAATAGCGAGACCATTACACACACTCTGTAATTCTCAGGGACCTTTTTGCCTGGTCTGAAATCCTTTTTTATCGCTTACTTTCTGCACAAGAGGATGGTACTCCCTTTAGAAACAGAAATTGGCAGAACTGGAAACAATGGATGCTGATAAGCACACTATCATTATAGGTATTTATGTGCTGAGTATCAAATTGATAGTACCTTCATTTGTTACTTTTGCTCATCTGTTCACTATTATTAAATGAGCTCAGAAACCGGAGGAGATTTGAAAGTGACAGAGGGTAATTACACACCTTAGGAGAAGATATTTTTCATGATGGGTTTTGAACATAACAACCTCTTAAAAAAAAACACCAGCAGAAGGAATGTGGGTATTTCAATTCAGCTGCATTGCTGCTCTCAGAAAGCAGACTCATTTAAAAATCTTCTTTTCACTTTGATTCTAACTAAAGAGACAAACATTGCAAAGGCTACAAGAAGTTTTCCTTTAAGTAATCAACTCTGCTTAATGTAGATTTTTGAAAATCCTGTATTTAAATAGTGAATTTAGTGAATTTGTGCTGTTAATCAACAATCTTAAGATTTTTAGTTTTGTGGAGTGATTTATCTGTTTCCTTTCATAACATCCACCTGTATACGGATCTGTCTAGAAAAGCTGTAAAGTGGCTCTGGGTGTTTTATTTAATCTAGCATCAAAATGCTAAATATTTTATAACATTGAAGTTAGCATGGAAAAAAGGTATACTGAGAATGAGGATCAGCAAAGGTGTGGGGGAAAACTAACAAGCTGTCCTATCCATATTACTACCTGAAATTACTAGCTCCAGTTTAAAAAATAGGTGTCAAAAACTACCCCTTTAGGAAAAATGTAGCATATTGTTATTCTGGTCCTGTACAATGAGGCCCTTCAGTGGCAACTCACCTTTAGTTCAAATCTTCCATTTCACATGCTGAGCAAGGTTTTACTCTTCAAAAAGATCCTGTGGTTCCCTACTGCCACAGAGAGCTAGTATCATCTGGCTATTGTTTTTTCATACAGAGGTTCAAGTCATTTGTCTATTCCTTCATATACTATGCCTGCAGCCTAGCCAAAACTCACAGGAAAATATATATCATTTTGCCTGAAAAAGCTACCCAGAGAGCACAGAAGTCCCTGGCCAAGGATTACTTCACTTTATGTTTTTTGCTACGCTGATCAAAGGCTTATTGCTTTTGTCACAGTGTTGGATGTTTCTGCAAAAGCAACACACTACAGAACTACAGCCTGAAAAATACCAACATTTGCTTCACAACACTAGAAAAAGAAAGCAGACTCAACAGCTGATTCAACCACCACATAAGCATCCCCAGATGATCGTCATTTTATAACCCTCCAATTACCAGAGACATTCTCTTCTCTGCAAACTTCCACTACCTCCATTTCATGTTGTGCAGCACTGTGTTGCTAAGACTCTGCCATAAGCAACAGTCTTGACATGGTACCAATGACCACAAGAAGATGGCATCTGTTTACCTGGCAAAGGTATTTAGCACCTGTCATTTGGAATACTTTCTCAATTTGTGCAGGGTCTATTGTGCCAGTGCCCTGGTTTGAATTCAAAGAATAATCAGAACCATGTTTCAGACGATCATTTCTTTTCAGCTACAAAATCTTTCTCCAACTGTTTCTAAAGCAGACACGAAAAACTGAGTATTTCCAAAAGGGAAGGGACTTGTGGGAGGACTTGTGTTCAGTGTGTATATGGGGACTTGTATGGTCCCATTTCAGACTGAGGCCAAAAGGACTATGTTTTCTGGTTACCGCTAATCTACAGCAAATGGAATAGTTCATCTTTTCCTATCTCTTCATCTTCAGAACCCTCTAACCCATCCTGGTGCAAACTAGCTTAATAAGATGGTGTATATGTATTTCTGGATCAAGATAAAGTAAAATGTTAAAAGCATTTATTGTGTTGAAATTTTCTGTGCCAATTTTCTGCTAAGGAGGAGGGATTCAAAAGGTCAGGGCTTTTGCAGTACAGAGTTAGTGGTATATTAGTTACAGTAATTCAGCCTGAAAATTCCAGGAGAAACAAACACAATGGAATGCCATGGATTACAGGAGTAGACCACAGCTTTAATCAGCTCTTGGGAAAAGAGAAACATGCATTCGGTTATTGACAGTTGATAAACTGAATTATGAGGTTTGAAGAAACTAGGACTAAGAAGGAGTTCTAGGATTTTTTTCTTTAAGTAAATAAGCTTTTGTTTTCTTAATTTTTTTTCTTCCCCCCACCCCCCATTACAGAGACTTTTTTTCCCCTCCTGTTTATTATACTGATATACTTTCAAAACTCTTACCACTGCTCCTGGCACTCAGGTTTTTCAGACCCTCACTGGACTGTAAAGGCTGGGAAGAGTATATCTCTTAAGTTACGTCTTGAAGTAAAATCAAGGAAGCAGAGGAGATTTTGAGAGGGGTGTGATTGATTCTGTACCAATGAAACTGTGAAACTGTACCAGTTACACAAAGGTCATAAAATCGAATCGTGAAAGGGTTTAGTGAAGCCTGTATAAGACAACACAGTCAAGGCATCTAAATCAGCTTATCATGTCTATTTTCAGGAGCCACCAATTTCCACAATTCCATCTTTGGGGAACCTGCAAGTGAATTTTCCTCTTTGTACAAAATTCTGGTTGAGAATTTAAGTCTTTATAAAAAATTAAGATTAGCCATGACTGTGTGTGCTCATTCTTCCCCACACCATCGTTATCATTGCCATATTAAGCAAATGCAAAGTAATCACTGAAAACACAAATAAAGCATTAATTAATGTAGTATCTGAGTTTGCATAGAGCCTGAAACACAAGCTTGGAGGGGAATAAAGTACCCCATTCATTCCCAAAGTTTGAGTACTCTACAGCTCTAAAGCTAGCATGTTGATGTTACATTAAATGGCTACGGATTATATCAGAGAACTTTACAAAGTTAAACACCTTTCTATGAGTATCCAGGCTGAAATATGAGAGGTTTGAAAAGAGTAAGAAAAAAAAAAACCACCAAAAAAAAACTTATATATAAGTAATAAAAAAACAAACAAACAAAGCACAACTCATTATTTTCAACCCAATCTGGTGGGTTTTTTAATTTTTTTTTTTTTTCGGTTTGGCTATTATTTCCAAATGTTTCAGCAACATTTTCTGCCTTGGCCAGAAGCATCATAAACTGACACACAATACCAGAAGACAAGTGTCTGAATGCCAGAAAACGAAACAAATAAGAAACTATGGCCAAATTCAGAAACAGCACAAAGACATGAAACAAAGAAAACAAATCAGTTTGACTACCTTTTGTTGGTATTATCTTATACTAATTAATACCATAGGACAGGCATTTTTGTTTTGAATAAGATTTCTTTACTTGACATTGCCTTGCAAAATATCAGCGTATGACAGCTGTCAGGTTTTCTCCTCTTTAAGTAATGCTGCCACATTTCCTATCAAGTAATTGCCCTCACAAGCAGGTACCAAAATAACATGGGACAAAGAGTTTTGCCATGTTCTTTTGTAAGACATTTGAGTCAGAGGTTAAAGAAATCACTGCTCCAGAGGCTCTTAAACATGTCATTGTCATAATATAAAAACTGACTTACTAACTTAGATTATTTGGAGAGTTAAGTGCTTGTGTTATTGCAAATTAAAGTAATTAGTATCATTTCCTGACAGCTGCAGTGAGCGATAGCAATTCCATGATTTTTTCTTCAGCCGCTCATGTGGGATGAAAAGAAGAGTGGAGACAGCTTTGTGATTTAATGGAATGGGATCAGTTTATCATCGTAAGGGCACATCGTTCCATTCTTAGCACAGCTCTGCTGCTTCGTCTGCTCCCTCCCAGTTCATACAGCTATTATTGCACTATTAACTTATTACATGGAAGCCAGGGTAGACAGATGGAAGTTGCTGAGAACTTTGCAAATAGCCAGACAAAAAAAACTGGAATTTGCTTGCAATACTTCCCTTTTGGAACTGTTGTAGATTATATTCACCATCCTTTTAACCAAAATTGTAGCTGCCAGTAGAAGATACAAGAACTCATTTCAATACTACAACTGGTTTAATTGTTATAAAGGCAGATTCGCAAACTAGCACTGATTGGAGTCTCCAGCTTAGATGAATAATTGCATGAAAGAGAAAGTTATAGTATGTAATTGGCAGGCATTTAGCAAATCACTCGCATTTATCATGTGTGGAAAATGTGTACCAATCGTGGTGGTAAAAGCATTGTGCTTACTTCTACCCAGAATTTCCATAAGATTACGTGAGGAACAATAGCAGACAGTCCCAACAAACTCTTATAAAATGTCATACTGAAAACTAAAGGTAATCCGATCAGTAAGGAAAAGTCTAACATTTCTTTAGATGAGCCAGAATGAAATAAAACTCTTGTCCATCTCCCACTTCACAGAAGCCCACACAAATGGATGAAATTACTCTGAATTCAATTATTCTGGAATTCTAACTTTCTAGAGACCATTGGGTCGTGCTTGAACTTTTTCATTAGATCACTTTGGTCAGATTTATGCTCTACTTATATTACTAAACTGGCTCCAAAGGTTTGCTCTATCTTGGAGTCATTGGAATAGACTGTAGCTTTGTGGTTCACAGACTGGATTAATGTTTTCAGCTACTAATTAATTGCTGATCACCAGCATGGAAACTGAATTATCTATAATCATATTAAAATATGGGGTTTTGTTCCCCTCCTCCATGAATCATTTAGCTTAGAAAGTCTTGATGGAAAGAAACGCATATTCTTGAGACAATACACTACTTTAGTAAAAAGCTAAAAGGGTTGGAGAAATTAATCCTCTTCCTCATTGCTGAGCAAAAATTAATGCATAATTCCATCTATCTAATATCTCAATATTGTCCCTGTTAGCACAGGGGCTGAGAACCTTCCACTTTTTATGCATTTATTTTCAGGACACTCCACAAACTGGGGAATTTCTATGGTTTCTAATGATCATTTGTCAAAAGAAGAAGTAAAGAACAAAAGACTGCTAATTCCTCAAGGTAGCACTGGAAATGTGTGATGAAACAGGGAATTAAAACTGCTTCCTGCATGTGCCAGATTTGTATCTGTAACCACATCATTTTTCATATCTATAATCAAGATGGCAATAACAAAGTCCATCAAGGGAGAACTAGCTGTGGATCCAGTTTCCATTCCCTGGTTTCTAATTTCAGGGACCTTACACATTCTGAACCAGCAAGTATCCTACATGGCTGTGAAGGAATCACCTCTTTCACAGCATCTTAACACTTGCAGTCATTATTTTTCTATTAGACTGATTTCCATCACCCATTTTTTTCTTTTACCTGGTTAAAGGTCTACATTAAAGCTGAGCCAACCTAGCTGCTCTCCACTGCTGAATAGGAAAGATGCTGCTCCGCCTACACCCACCTCTCTGGGCCTCTTCTCTGCCACTGCTCTTGACCACACAGCCCTGTCTCCTTCTTGGCCCTTTGACGAGCTAATTCACCTTCTTGACTTGGCAAAAAACTATTTGCCTTTTTTTCCCCCTTCACAAAATGCATTCCCAAGCACTCTGTCACACAATTCAACCCTTCACTTGAGACAGTATGTTCATTTGCCATGAGATTTGATGGCTTGGAGTCTCCAGTTGGTGAATACCTTCGAGCTTCTCTGCAGACTGTGTTTCAAGTCCTGCTCTGCGGACCTCTGAAACGGTCCCACTGCAATTTGGAGAGCAGATTTAGCAATACTGGCCAGCACACAAACCACAAAGGAAGCAAAATGACTTAAAACTCTGCCCAGCGGACTGTCAAGGGGAGTCAGCCAATTCTTTCCTGATTCAATTTTTTTTTCTCTCTGGAAATTCTCCCCACAGCATGCAAAATGGATCACATCTTTTAGAAACACCTTGCATGGTGTTTCTTTCAGAGTGTACTTTCAGATTGGCAGTTTTAGGTTTATCACAGACCATTTGGAAATGGATCAGTTTGGGTCCAAAAAATGTGAACATGCTGGGACAGCTCTTGGTTTAACAAATGCTTGTGTGAAATAAAATACAAAAAACACACTCAAAAGCCAGACTCCCATTACTGTTGTCTAACTGCCCAGATCTAAACAAAAACTTAAGGCAGCAGAGGGGAAGGAAAGAGCTAATCTTTTGACATTTACACTTTGGCCCCTACCCTCGTCCTAGACATAACTTCTGGAATGGTGCAGCCATTTTTCCTATACTGCCAGCATCAAACTTATCTGCTTTCCCTAATTTATTAGAATAAATTTCATTTCTTTTCCCAATATATTACACCTGTATTTACAACACAGCAATGTTGTGATCTACTTCACACTGTTCTTTCCCTTTCTTCATATGTACACAACACAAAGGTTTGTGAATTTCAGCTTCCATGCCCTGCTGCTCCCCATTTTTCCACTTCCATTGGCAGCCAGGCTTGCGGGGATGCACAACTGGAAAGAATGATGCAGGCTCTGTGGTAACTCCTGCAATAGCTCTGGTCAGGTCTGCACCCCAATGTTTCTCTGCAAGTCCAAATATAACTGAATTTCTAGAACTTGATGTCAGTTATTTCTAAGGGTCCATCTCATTTTAGATTCTTCTGACTATTCAGGAGGCAACTCCTCAGTCTCTGATACACCTGAGTAATTCAAGTAGCTGTCTGGATCCAAAGCACACATGAAAAGCTTGTACCAGACGAACATACTAAGTCAGAGTCTTTTTTCTGAAGTCAGATTTCATGGCTTCATCAGCTAGGACACTCAAGTGTGGAGGGAAACCTCACTGCTCCCATTCATTTTCTTAGCCATTCATTAGGGGGTACGATTTAAAACAAAAAACCCCAACAAAACAAATTGGTCTCACAGAGGAATTCCCCTTGAAAGACAAGAAGTCTTGTGCTGTTACAACAGATTGTAATACATAGATGGCTCCACTAAGAATTTTCTTGGGCAACAGAAACCTTTGTGTGGTCTTCATGATGGGACTGATTAAAAATATCAGTTATTTTCATCTAAGGAGCTTAATTAGGATTAAAGAAAACAATAAACAGTAACAGGAAATTTTTCTAAGATAGTACACTTCTCTCTGCATAAACTGCTCCAGGATAGCTTGAGAAATGCCTGTTTTCTTTTCTTCATGAGTTAAGGGATTGGTTCAATTAAGGCAAAAGCAGTTTAGATAAAACTTACACCTACCATGGAGGCCTTCATTTAGAGGACATCCTCAAAATGTTTCTTAATTCAGCTCTGATGCTATTTCACAATCTCTGTTGCTTTGTAAGAGGCATTTGGTCAAAGGCACATGCAAGGTAAAGGCAAATAAACAGGCTGTAGTTACTGCTACTAGGGCCAGTATGTACACTTTTCAGACACACCAAATGGGAGAGGTTATGCACTTTAAAATTTTCATTCATTTAACTGAGTGGGCAGCTATTAGAAATAATCAGCATGTTCTAGACATAATTTATTTTTAAGTGAATATTCAAGGTCTTCAGGAAACTCCTTCTTAAGAAAAACAGTACATCTCAAAAAGAGGTAATATAAAACATACAGTGTTAGGGTGGATTGTTATCTAACAAAACTCCTTCACTGTGAAGTCCTTGCTCAGTTTGTCAGCCAGAACAAAACATATCTTATCACCCAAGCAACAAGAAACAATACTCAGCCTTGGACAAACCAGAGATTTAATATTAGAGATGGGTAAAACTCTTTAAGTTTGTGACTTTGGGGAATTCTTAAGACTCACTTTGCAGGGCTGACCCAACTGAATAGTAGTGTGATTTTCTTTTCCTGTGTTTCAAAAGCCATGCACTGCAGGGTCTTTTCCCCTCTTATGAAGTATATTTAAACACCTACATGAAAACTTTCCTCTACTAGAGACACCATGAAAGCAGAAATGAGAGTACCTTATATCCTCTAGGACAATATCCATTAAAGCCTACTCTTCATGCTTGCTCCTTTTCCCAGACCAGTTTTCCTGTTCTGGCTCTTCTCTGCCGCTTTATCTTCACAGTGTTACTTTGTCACTATGCCCTCCCTCCTCCATTCACTACTTCAATGTTCTTAAGGCATCATTTTTCATTTTTACCCAATACTGTATCTTAAAAAGTAAATCCAAAGGTATGTAAGAACAAAGCAGTTTTAGAATCAGCCACGTGCAAGCAAGTGTAGATTTTAACTGAAGAAGTTCACCTTCATTGTCTCCAGCAATGTGGTTCTATTTTAACTTTCCTATAATCAAAATGTATTCAAGGTGAAGCGACACATCCCTGCAGAAATCGTCAAAGCACTGTCAGTAACAGGGACTTTGCTCCACAAGCTTTCTCATTATTGAAACAGTGACAGCAGCTGTGAAGTCTGAGCAAGACCCTCCTGCTGTAGGCAAAGCCTACACAACTCTGGCATTTTGCTGTCTGTCTCCTAGCAGGTACTCAGAGCTCTGTGTGTGTGTGTCCAATTTGCTCTAGTGATCTACTAACTTGCGAGAAGTTTGTTACTGGAGCCAATCAACCTGTCTTTCACTGTGAGTAGTAAACACACCTCAGTGTTTCCCAACAGCACATAGGAAGTTAACATCAAAATCAACTGAGTCATTTGCTGAGAGAAACTTGGTACAATACTTTTAAAATGTATCGTAGAAACAGAAGCAATCCAATTCTAATTTCAATCCAACTTTAAAAAACATATTTTTATTAACTATAGGTTCATATAGGTTATATAATTCTACATGTCTTGAATTATTATGAGCTTTAGAAAACAAATATTTCAACATGCTACATTACATAAAAGCATGCAGTGACTAGTGATTTTGAGTATCTGATCTGATACAGCTGAAAGGAGATTGATTTAGTAAGTTCTAGTATCCAGCCTTGCTTAAGACATCTCAACAGTCTTTTGCAATCTGATTTCCAAAAGTTCTTGAAGACCAGTAATTTGATATCCTAGATGGAGACAGGCACTAAAACCATACAATAATTATCTTGAGATTACCAGTTCCCAAGGATATTTAGGCAGAACAATCTTTTACAGGCTTTTTGAGGGGCATAATCTCAAGACTAGTCTCGAAATGATTGAAGCAGCAAGATCTGGTGAACACAATGTTTCTTTATAGACTGGAAAAAATAAACAGAATTGGGTTTCCTTACCAGAAGCACATTGCCATTTCTGTATTATAAGATAAATTAAAATAAAGAAGTCAGCTATTGACTTCTCAGGTTACAAGGGTTACCACAATAGCAAAACAAATCTCACACTGCTGATCTATTGCAGGGGTTATGGCCAGTCCTGTCCAGAACAATAGCCACAGCAGAACCCACACAGTGCAGCAGGGATGTGCTTCTCAAAAAAAATACTTCTTGCAGAACTTGTCATGAGTCTGTGGTAGACATCCCTGAGACATACAGTTCCCTCATGACAAATATTGTCTATTACTCAATTAACACATCTTTAAACTGAGAAGACAGGCTCTTGGCACAAGGCATTTGCATTGTGTAGTTAAAGAGATAAAATAGTTGCTTGCCTTGTTATAGAAAAATACTCAGCAGTAGAAGTGCATGCCCCTTCCAGCTGACAGTTTCTCTACACCAGGGTGCGACTCAAGCATCTACAGCACTGAATGCTTCACACCAATATCACACAGGATTTGCAGTGGTCTGACACAATTGTGTACAAGTTTGCACAAGAGCCATAGAGCTACGTGCTTACCAGCTGTAGTAAATGCCATTTCCTCTTCTTCAGCTTTCCTAACAGCAGCCAACACTGCACCTTCAGAGACTTATACAGGATTTTGCCACAGACCCTTCCTCTTACCTGAGTGATAAGCATGTGTCAAAAGCTCATGTAACATGGCTAGCTGGTACTCCTTGCTTTTACTTTCAGAGCTCCACATTACCACAACAGCTTAAAGCAGCACTGTGAGCACACGCCAAAAATGCATGTCAACATTCCAGAAAGGAAGAAAGGAGAGAAAGAAAGTTTCAGTAGTGATCTGCTGCCTGTTAGTCATTCTAGGCAGTAATTTAGAAACAATAAGAAAACGCTTGACCAGGCAATTACAGTGTGGTTGTCTGATCCTCAGTGAGCATCTCAGTGCCAAAGACTCCCTTACTGTCTGACACAGTCTTCAGAATCCCTTCTAGGAGAGTCTTTTTCTGTTATGTGCCACACAAGTCTTCCTTTCTGAAAGATCATCATTTAACATCCTTAGTTACAGTCAAGAATAGGTCTTTTTCATTCATTTCTTATTCCTTACATCTTCCTTTATAAGCACTGGGGAAAACCAGGATCTGCAAGTTACTGCTTTAGTGGTGAACACTGTGAAGTAGGCAAGCCTCAGCACAAACACAGTCTGTGGCCTTCGTGAAATGCCATCAGGGGCTCCCCCTTTCTAACTTCTTTTCCATAAGGAGTGTTAACAGCCAACGGTCTTCCTGACTAGGCTGAGATGGGGTCTCAAACTCTTTTCCCTGCTGTGAAACCAAACATTTTAAAAGGCTGAGACAACTGCCATGGATGTAGAACCACATACGAATATGCTGTTCGATCTGTCACACTTTCTCTTATGCTTATTTGCAGATTTTCAGTTGGTTCCTATTTCAGCTTAACTTCCTAAAGCTTCTAAATAATTTTGCTGCAAGCCAATTTACATCTTTTTAATATAAATGAACAAGTAGAACTAAAATCTCTAGATTCAAACTATTTGATTTGTGTTTAGAACATAAAAGGGCACTTACACTGGAGACCTTGGCTCCTTGTTGTGCTAAGTACACTCCCTCTAACCCAGTGGATTAGAAAAGTGAACCTGCATCTATCTGGTGCATTAGGACTAAGGATGACAAATCTCTAGACTTGACAACATGAGGTTTTTGAAGGCAGGAGATCGTCATTGTTGGCATTATCAGTGAATACATGTGTATTTCTAAAAATGTTAGCCACTTATTTTGGCACATAAACCCAGAAAGGCGAATAAATCTGTACTCTGCCACAGGAACACTTTCTGCTTTGTTAATCCATGTGTCTCTTTAACTAGCCACTATCAAGCCAAACAGAAACGTTTCTATAGTTAATTCACAATAAAGTATTCTGTTCAAAAACTCTAAAAAAAATTATATATTTTATTTACAAAATTTGGGTTTGCATATGTGCTTTTCCTATACACACTACTTTTTGAAATGAGAATCCTTCTGCTACTTTTCTCTGTTATAGTTGATAAAAAATCCAGAGAATAAAAACCCCTGATGTTCCAACAAACTCAATCAAGAAGAATTTTAAATTCTATTCTAATTCTAAAAAACATCCCTAACCAATCTTTAGTCTGGAGAAAAGACAAACTTCCACCAATATTTTTCTTCTAAGGATATACAAGCTTAAATATTGGAGTTAAAAGAATCAGGAAATAACAGATTTCTTCTATATTTCTATGATTGATTTCTCTATCTGCTAGCTAGATTTGTAGAGGATTAAGCTTTGTTTAAGGTTTTCAGATCAGGTGGCTACTTAGTTTGCTGCCTTTCAGTGCTCTAATACTTACATGCCATTTTACTTTTTTGAAAGAGAATGACAGAAAGTGGTGAGAAAAGCAGGTATTTATGAATATCTGGGTTGTGATCTTTATCATCCATTCACTTGGCTTTCATATTAGTAATGTTCTGTTTATAGGACCTCAGTTTGCTATTTTAATAATTTAAATAAGAGTAAATGCTCTGAAAAGAGAAAGGAGCTAGAAAGATACTGGTAGGGGTATTTTCTGATCCTATTCCTACTGCTGATCAGGCAATATTCATTAAGTAATTGTTCTTATAGTGCCATCAGACAGCAGCAGAAGCAGCGGTTGGTAGCTAATACAGAAGAAATCATATTTATACTGAAAGTGTTAGTTGTAAGATAGGATGTGTCTTCACACTACATACCGCACCAATGTTCAAACAGCCAACTTGGAAAATGCCAGGTTATTTTTAGAACAACAATAACAACAATAATAACTATTCACAACATGTAATCATGCAAACTGAATAAAACTATGTTAGTCCTGGATTAGTGAGACTTGACTCCTGTTAAGATTGCTCTCTGCTGGGGAAGAAAGCACTTCTTTTTGCCATACCACTTCACCATGGCACTATGCCTTAGGCAGATACAGCCTAGGTCAGCGAGGAGGGGTTTCTGCTGCTGCAGTACATTGCAGTTTGGTAGTGCAGCAGCATGACGCATTCCTTGTAAGGCAGATTAATGTGATTTGCCACTGTGCGATTCACAGATATGATTGCATCTCATTTCAGACCTAAGTGGAACCGTCTGCCCCTTTGTATTCATCCAAAAGCCACACAGCAACTCTCAAATCACAGCTGCCTTTACCACCTAAAACATGAAAGGAAGCCAGCTTGTGTCTCAGCAGTAACTTTGCTCTTTGTGCACTAAATTCAGCAACCTACCTGTTCTGGTGTGCACAGCAGTTCCCTTCTTCTCCCACAGACAAGATGAGCACTGATGGGATTTGTTTCAATACAAGAGTCTGTTCTCCCCCTTTCCCTGTTGGGCAGTTGCACCTTTTCAGTCTCTGCCCCTAGCCAGTTCTGTAACAATACAGATTTCTAGAAGGTGTAAGAAATCCCCTGGCAACAAGAAAAGCCTTGGAATTGGTATGTAACTTTTTCCTTTAATTTTAAACTTAAATAATAGGACAGTTGTATTTCCCAGGTACTGTTATTAGCTGTGTAATAACAAAAGAAGACTGTAAGGCTCAGTTGAAATGAGGTTCCTGCCTACTGAACACCTTGTATCCCCGAAGGAAGAGGCAATCCCTGCTGTCAAACCTCAAAATTAAAAAACTTAAGATAAATAAAAAGAGCCTTATCACTGTGTGGTTTGAGATGGGAACAGAGATTGAAGAATTTGTCTAGGTCACCTAGGAATTCCACAGCAGAACAGAAAGAACACAGATCTTCTGAGTCCTAGCTCTGCAACCTAACTACAAACCTTTTCTTCTGATTAAGTGACCTGAAGCAGCTAAGCCAGCATGACTTGTTACCTTCATTCAAACTAACTAAAGTGTTTATTTAAGACCATGTATTTTCTGATGGCTGAAATAAAAACTGAGTTTTAATCAGTTTGATGCCAGCAGCAATGGGATTTACCCCTCCCCAGAACAGCACAGGATGCCGTCCCAAGAATCCGTGGATCTGTAACTGGTGTTTGTAAGGCTTCACAAAGGATCCCCTGTTTGTAGGGCCAGAGCCCTGCAGGGAACTGTGGCTTCCCTGGACTGACACCTGAGTGCTGTCATAGGGAACAAATGCTGTGTATAGATTAAGCCTATTTCCTCATGCAAGTCTCTCACCAAGAGAAGGATGGTTAGGAGGTGGGAAGGAAGGGAGTTGTTGCAGAAGGTAAAAAGAGAAGCACAATCCTGCTAATCACAGGTCTGACGATAGCATTGTTGAAACAATGAAAACAGACAGGATACAACCAACATTACTCATTTTTCTTGCCCAGAACATGTTTCCCTGGGAATACCGGTGTCACCTGGAATAACTGTCAGGTCTGCACTGCTCTTACAGGTAGAGCTGGAACACATACAGTAGTAGTTACGATTATAGATAAATTCTTAACAGCTTACAATGAATCAGAAGCACTCATTTTGAAACTGAACAAAGCAGCCCAAAATTTCCAAGACCAGATTTTCCTGTGCCACTGCCAGACTAGCTTCAAGTCTTCCTGGTGACGTGTCAGTCATTACGAATCCTCATGGCTTAGCATACTGAAGAAGAGCTGCAAACTGCTCATCAAAAACCTACAGGCTAATCAAGGAACTGGCATGTACTTGAGTTAGTCCCAGCTTCCACCTACCAAAGGGCAGCTGTGTAGACATGAGAATGTGTGACTCAGACATGCAGTGCACATACAACAAGAAGCAACGTGGTATCTACATTTCAAAGCAGTACATGCTCATTTGTGGACCTTGTATGTCTGAGACCTCCATCCCAACAGTCTGATTGCTACAGTTTTCATTATTTTTTGTTCATCATCATGAAGCAACAACCTCTAGTGTTTCAGCCCAAGAAATAGTGCAGTTTCCTCTCCACATCAAAGAGTCTTCTAATATTAGTGCCTTGCAAAACAGGACATCAACTGCTATCCCAGAACTACTTAAAAAGCAAACCAAAAACAAAAGCCAAAGCCTCCTCATCATTATAGAACTGCAAATATTTTGGTCCCGCACGTCAAACAAGCTTAGTTTTGACACAGACTTCTAAAGTTTCCGCTGACTTGGCAATCAACACCCCTGTCTCACAAGATTCTTAATATCCTAGAATTCCACAGCTGAGCAGCAAGAAATGATTTGGTGAGGGACGATGGATTAATGTGTCTCACATATCTGTTTGAGGGAGTGACAAGAATGAAATAATTTAAAGCTAAAGGTCCTTTCATGTCTTTCTTCTGAAAGACTCTTTGTATCAAATGCTATGAATTCATGTTAGTCTGCCACCAGTGAGGCTTTTGCAATATGGCAGCGGCAGCAAATAACATATAATAACTTGTGGTGAACTGCCATGAACATTTAATTTGATACTGAACACATTTCCAGCAAGGAATAGACAAAGGTGTTCTCTAGGTGTTAAAGTACTTCTGCATCACTGAATTGATACCACAAGTGTCTCGTGCCTTCCAGCAGGGGGCTGCAGTATCTGCAACAACTGGATTTTTTTTTATCATGGTTTTTGGCACTTTCCGTAGGCATCATACTCAGCTAATAGCTCTAGCACAAGTTTACAATCCCAGAGACAGACTGGATGCTAGGAGAACATTGCCGTTCCTCCCAGGGAGTGCCTGGAGGTCTGTCAGACCAGCTAGGGGCAACATACAAAACTTTCCAGGAACCCACAGAATTTTTCATTTTGCTGTGGCCTTTTAACTATCTGGCAGAGACTGGGAACTCCTGTTTGCATCAGTCCTAAAGTGGGCTGGCCCATGCTAGTGCCCTGTGAAGAATGCTCTGAGATCCTGAGAAGACCACAGCTTCACATGCAGGCCATGTGCCCTGGAGGCAGTGGTCTCCACCCCATGCAGATGTTTTAATTTGCCACTCTGAAAGCAGATGTGTCAGTACTAGCAAACTTGGGAGGTGACCACACTTATGTCCCTGCGGGACCAGTGCAGAAGGAATTCGATTAGCAAACTCAGGCTTCTGCCACGGCAGCAGAGAATGCAGCAGAGATCCTTCCAGACCTCTTTACAGTGGCTGTAATCATCACCCTTTAGGTGACTACACAGCCACACAGTAGTCTCTCCTGCTCATCTTTGCAATGTGATTAAAAATGCAAGGATCGTGTCTTAGCACATTAAGGAAGCCACAAACGAAGGCTCCACATCAAAGCATTTGAGAATTATGTTTATCACATATCATATGAGATAAATAATCCTCTTCTGTAATGTTGGTTCCTATCTACAATAACATAGATGTTGTACTTACCAAAGAACAGTTCTACAGCACTCCAGAAAATGAGCAGTGAACAAGCAAAGTGCTGTATACTTGCATTCACATATCACACTGAGATCTTCGGGTATTAAAAATGCTATAACCATTTTTTTCCAAATAACATCTACTGCATCCTCGAATGAATAGGACTCTGATGGGACTTCTGTTAGTATGGATGCCACATGACTACTGACAATACACTGCACTATTCCAGGAAAGGGAGAAGATCTAGAAATGCACTTTATTTTATCTGAATGAAGTCTACAAGGTTGCTGGGGAGGGACTCTTCATCAGGGACTGTAGCAACAGGTCAAGGGGTAATGGGTTTAAACTTCAACAGAGGAAGTTTAGATTGGATGTAAGGAAGAAATTCTTTACTGCGAGGGTGATGAGGCACTGGAATGGGTTGCCCAAAGAAGTGGTAAATGCTCCATCCCTGGCAGTGCTCAGGGTCAGGTTGGACAGAGCCTTGGGTGACATGGTCTAGTTTGAGGTGTTCCTGCTCGTGGCAGGGGGGTTGGAACTTGACAATCTTCAGGTCCTTTCCAACCATAACTATTCTATGATTCCATGATGTTAGGATCATGATCTGCTTTGATTGCTTGAAGGTGCTATCATCCCTCAATACCAAATATATGAAAAGAAGGAATTTGAGTTGATACTGATGCAGTGATCAGCATTCACAAGACGTTTCTCCTTTCCACATTCAGAACTGAAATAAGCTGAAGAATCAGTCATAGAAAGCAACCTGTGACAACAGAAAAATAGGAAAACCCCAGACATCTACTTGATTACAGCCAGACATCCTAAACACAGCTTTGGCTAGCAGTCTGGAAAATGCTAGGCTTAAATGCCAATATTTGTATTTGACACTACACTAACTGCATAAATCTTTCAACATGACACTTTGATGAGTTAGAATTCTATGTCCATAAAGATATTAAAAATAAAACTCAAATATCACAGCGGTTTAAGAAATGGAAACTGAATTACTGATGGTTGTTGGGGTTTTATGGCAGCAGGTATATTTGGGGAAAGCGTTCAATTAAAGTTTTGGCTTTTACATGATGCTTTGTGAATCAGGTATCATCCAGACATACAAACTGTTTATTATTTGCTTGTAAGGCACTTTGATTACCATACATGTGGCTGTTGATTATACTTATGATGAAATAAAGACACAGCACAGAGTAACTGAAAAAGCTCAAATATGGAAAATATCTTTCTTGTTACTTGAAGAATCAGTTTTCTCATTATTTTCACTGTCATTTTTTAGGGGAAACCAAAGCCCTATTTATTTCCTTTTTTTTTCCTGTGAAAAGGTTTTGATATTATGTACTCACTTGTTGGTTTAGGAAAACATGGATTCTTTTTTTTCTAACTTAAAACTACATCTGTTTGGTAAAAAATAGGGATATTTAACAGCAGCTGAAAATTCCTTTTACAGAAAAACAGACTGCTAGGTTTAACAATCTTTTGGAAGGCAATTGTTGGCCAGCTCTACTCTTAGATGCTTCTTGGCCTTTTATCGGTGAAGAATTTGCTATCTGAGAGCTGTCAAAGGTTTGTAGTGTGCTTTATGGCTTAAAACGTATCTCAGCACATTTCAGCAGTAATTTCTGTCTCCAGTTGAGCATTTCAGCAGTGAGAAATTGTTTCAATGCTTCTGATATGTTTTTCCTCATTGCATCCCAAGAACAGTGGGAGAAGAAGAGCTCCAGGATAAAGGGGTAGACTACTGGTGGAACTGAAGATAGCTCTTAGCAATAGCAGATTTCTAATTCCTCTTTAGAAAGGAAACAAATTATTTTCTAAGTGCCATGAAGTAGCACAAGACAGTGCCATGTCCTGTTGAGCTGATTACTGCATATGACACATTAGTTCATGTAGCAAAGAAGTCATTAGACAGCATTAGCAAATACACTTTGAATACAGAGTATGATACTTGGTGTCAGCCTCAGACATTAGATGGCTCTGCAGCATTCCTTCTGCCTCATGACTCTATCTGCAGTGCACACGGGGTGGTGGGTTTCAGTGGTCTGCTGACTAACTATGCTTTGCCCATGGGTACACACCTTAGAAAAGGCTGTGGCTCTGCACTGCATCCCTGCAAGAAAAAAACATCCTAACTACACAAAAATGTGAGGTAGGAGTCAACCTATTAATCTGCCTCTTGATGTGTGTCACTTAAATGTGTGCTAATGCACCTCCATGGACGAGGTGCAGGATAAATCAGTTGCACTGGAGATGGATTACAGCCACCGATGGCATATTCAGGCTAGCTCTAATTTTCCTCATATACTGACAATGACTGCAGTGAACATGCAACAGGACAGGCACCAGCAACTAATCTCTGGAAAAACATCCTTTTCCCCAGTGTTTTGACATGTTCTGCATGTTCTGCTCCTAAATGCAATGATTTTCTCTTTTCTATGCCTAATTTCTGTAATTAAATAACTTACTTCATTTCAGTACTGAATGTGCGTTGTTGCCTTTGCTTCCCCTGCAAGCAACATGTAACTGAAGAAGCAAGATTCTGACTGTTGCCAAGTGACACTAACTCCCCTCAAAACAAGATGACCCCTGCAAGAGAGTACATATTTCTGCAAATGAAAATAAGCTTACCCCATAAACGGTATAGGGTACAGAAAAAAATGGCTATTATTTTTGTATGAATATTTACACTACCCCATGACTCTCCACCAAACTGAATCGCTTTCTGTCTAAAACCATATTAAAGTATCCTTGCTGGATGGCATGATTTCTTGGTGGTTTTTATAGCCAGCCACAGGAAAATTAGGTTACGTGCATTTTAGTCAGAAAGTCTTGTTTCAGGTTCAACAAAACTGGGAAGTGATTAATCCTCTTCTAAAATATTCCAGATGAGAGCTGACACATAAAAAACCCTCCAACCCTCAAACAGTTACTCTCCAGCAAGGCAGTTCATTGTATAACTGGCTGAAACTGCAAATGGGTCAGTAAATAAAGCAGCTAGATTTTTCAGCTCCAGTAGAACAGTACATTAATAAAAGAGAAAGAGGTTTAAACTTACGTGTTTCCTAAAGATAAGACAGAAGCAGACACTGTTTGAAACACATCCTATTTTACAGAACTTTGCAGTTGGCCTAGGAGAAGATGAAACACCCACCAGCAGGCCAATTCCTAGAGGCCAGGGCCACACACAGTAACCTTGAGGAACATCAGCCATGAGTCCAGAGAATCCTCTTCTTGAGTACTGTATCTTATTACCTTTTTGAAGAACTCCTTCCAGTACCTCCCCAGCTGTAGGGGTTACATTTAGCATGGAAAGAGCTATGCGTATCTAGCATTTTCCCTGATTGCAAACAATGAAGTAAATAGGGCAGGTCAATAGAGTAGCAGCTGGGAGGTCATGGCTACAGGGACTTCACTGTGTGCCTGCCTGTGGCTTCCTTGCCACCAGCCTGCATTCCTGAGCTGCTTCTATTGCACAACACTAGGAATATATTTGCATCTCTGGTCCTCAGAGTTAGCTTGCTATAGCTACACAACGCTGCATTGTGCCATGTAGACAGAACTCATATTTCTTGTAATGCAACCTCAGACATACATTGAGTTGCAATGATTAAATTTCATCAACCATGCCTCTCACAACAATCTAATTATGAAGAAGAAACCTAACAAGGCTCCAAAATTGGACAGACTAAAACATACCTCGGATGTACAGTTGTAATACTTACTCTCAGCCAACTACCACTGCTTCAGCATTAATATGCTTTCATGCACAGTCAGTCACTACTAGTCACTAAGAAAGTTGAGCCAGGCCAGACAGGCAAAGTAGAATTAGAAAGTAGAGTGCCACCTGTGTGCTGAAAATATTCTTCACCTTTCCAAAGGTCTCACAAACACATTCCACAAGAAAGAACAAATCTTTAGGATTAAGATCTTATTGAAAGAAATTCTCAGCATCTTCATTTTTGTATGTGTATAGAATACATTGTTTTGTAATCTGAATCTGTTAAAAATGCATAATTGAAATAAACCTCTCTATTTTTTTTTCCAAAGGAAGGAAGAAAGAAAATATTAGTAGTTTGCATTCAAAGATTTGATATTCACTTGGCATTCTGCTGTACTTAATGATAGCTCTACAAAGAAATGCAGTTACCATTTTATGTGGGAAAGCATACTTGTGGCTGAGATAATGCTGCAAAAATTGCAAAGAGAGCTTTGGTAGTTTTATACCACATTTTCACCCCAGTTTTTACAACCAGATCATTTAGTCAAAAGTTGTGTTTTCTGCTTCTTATTTTTCTTTTCCTATTCCCTGATATAATGTTTTAGTTCTGGGCTGAATACGATTCTGTGTGATGAAAGGTACCAAGACACAACTAAGACTGTAATGCTTTGTGAAGTTCAATTACTTCAGCTCATTTTATGAGAAGGTTCTTGAATCAAAACACAATTTACGTTGCATTTCTTTTATATTCTTAGCTGTCTTCTAACCCAGCCAGGCCTCCTTCACTACGCAGGTGCCTTTATCACAGGCCCACTTTCTAGCAAATCACTTTTCCACCAGCACATCAAAGCTCCCCTGGAATTCAGAACTCTGCAGCTCAAGAAATCTCCTGTTCAGCAGCTCACACAGATGTTGTTCCTTCACTGAACAGTCTCTCAAGCTCCTCAAGATGAACTCTCACTTCTTGTGAACAAACTACTTGCTCTGGAAAGGCTGCTGTTGTCTGTACTATCTGTTCGTCTTTTACAGCCTCCTGTGTACCTATCCAAAAGGGGGTGTTGTATTGTCTGCCTGAAGTTCAGACAGAGCTTGTTCTGTTGTGTTTCATTCCCCTTCATTGCAGACTTTTTCCTCACAGGACCTAACGAAAAGGCAAGGTTCCACTCCTAAGTTTTTGGAAGAAAGACCACAAGTGATTTTGCATCTTATTCAAGCCACCGCAGTGTCTGGGAATTTTCTCTCTTTATTTCAGTAGGTTTGCCACTGAGCTCTCCATCTACTTCTATATAAAGCCAATGGATTGTGAATTGTATTACCCTCCATTGGTTCAGCATTTGAGGCTTCCTGATAGAAAACAGACAGTAAGGTCAAACTCTGCAATCACAACACACCTTTTAAGTGCTGAAAGCTGGTCATGAGTTTCTTGGGTTTTGTCGTGTTTCAAGTGTCATTGCATTGTTGCTGTGGCTGCTGTGTTTCCTATCAGAATGGCCTTCAATTTTAAACATGTTATGATGATCTAACTTCCCTGTTTCCTGGGATTTTCTCAGAAAATGCAGAATGAGAACTTTTACAACTTAACAGACAGGGTTCTCTGCTCTCTAACAAGGGCTTCTTTCCTCCACTGTTAGCAACTAAAGTTAAATACATATTCAAAAAACAAACAAAACATTTAAGGGCTCAATTTTTTCTCATAGATTATGTGAAATTATTTTATTCATTTCATAATTATAGCCTTGCCTTCGAGGCTTGGTAAGACCCTTTTTGGTTTGGTTGTTTTGTTTGGGTTTTTTCTAATGTAAGTAATAAACCAAATCCTCCTGCTTCCATTATTTTAAAATCTTGTCTTTCCACAGGACAAACCATCTGTAAGGGATAACAAAGCAAGACAAGAATTTATTGCCTGGCCTATGGGGATGAGGAAACTGGAGGTAGCTCTCTTTTCTGCTACATGTAGAGACCTGTTAAAAGTTGTCTGTTTACATTTTTTGCCTTAACCCCTAACCACATTTCTTGCCTCCATTTAGTAGAAACTGATGCAAGAGGAACCCAGTTGGAACAGTCCATCATAACCCTTCAGTTGTGTACCCCTTTTGGCCATGCTAGTGTGAAGGATATGACTCCTTGTTCAGCAAGGGGAGGCATAAGATTAGCACTGAGCTTTGCTGGTGTTCAAGTGACTTTGTCTTCTTTGGGATAACAGCAATCAGCTGTCCCCTTTCATTATCATCAGAAGCTGCTATTGTGTTCTAGACTCTTAAACATAAAGTACCTATGATCAAACCCTATTGTTTATTTTCTTGGGGAGGGGATGTCTAACTTGGTTTCTTTAAGCAAGTAAAAAATGAAAAGCCAAATGTGACCATTAGTAATCATCAGGATGCTGTATTTCACTTCTATATATCACCACAATTAGTGTCTGGAAAAATCAGGTGGAGAGGGAATTCCTTCATCGGCTCTGCACAGCCTCCAAACTAAAAAGCCCATAAACTGCTAGTGCATCTTCAAGCAATCTGTCATGAACTTCAGCTGCCATTTGTGACAGCTTAAGTTGTGAGAAAAATACAATCAAGGTACCCAAGGCAGCTCCTTAATTTAGTACCCGGTTTCAGGAAGGAGCCCCACATACATGCTTTCATAAGCAAAACACACATCGTCTTGTCTTACCTCTCCTTATCTCTTGGAGATTACATCCAGAGGTTGAGATTGTGATACAACATACTTTAATGCAGAATCACTGCCGTATGATCTCCAATGTGATTAGCACAGCTCAACCTTAGTTGGTATATTATGGCTTAGATTATTCCTATTAGTTTCCAACTGATCTTGGAACGCAAGTATTACATCTGATTTTAATGAAACTTTAGAGTTCGTTGTTTTCAGTCAGCTAATGAAACAGTTGAACCTTCCCATGACTTGCTGTAATTATAAGAAAGGCTGTGCATTATCATGAACAATGCTAACTTCTTTTCAAGATGTAAAGTTAATCCTCCAGTACTTGTGTATTGATATGTTTTGTAATGTAAACTGAGGAGTGAAAAGTAATTAATGCTACCCTGGTGAAATGTGAGCCTACCTGGCACAGAAGCTTTTACGCAGCACACTTTGATACATGCAACTTTATGTTAACAGAAAAAGTCACTTTAAAATCTGTTTTGTTCATGAAAGCCTCAAGCACATACACAATTTAATCACATTTAGAAGATCACTTTAAAGCACTCGTGAAAAAAAGAAGTGCATTATAAGGAAAAAAAAGAAATATTCAAGGTGGAGATATCACCAAGGCCTTGAGAAGAATTTCTTGGTTTCAGCACGCAAAAAAAGTTTGCATTTGTGAGGGCTTTACCAAAGACTACGGCAAGACACTACTTTCAAGACTGAAAATGATTTCCATTGGGTGGTTTGTTTGCTGGCTTCTGTAAAACAGATTGGTGGTCCCAGGACAGCTCTTGCTGGACTTACGTTCTACACACAAAAGCCACGACTGTAACTGTCATTAACTGTTCCCCGCTTTGGCAGCTTCATCTGAAAAACTAAAAATCAAATACACAATGTGGACACACTTGCCCTTAATGGCCCTTCCACATCAGGGCTCAGGGCATACTGAGATTAAGGAATTGGGCTTGTTTGTGAAGACAAGCAGGCATCTGCAATTTCTTCTACTGTCCAGTCTGTGGAGTGATTAAAGGACTACTAAGTGATCGATCCATCAAGAGAGAGAGCACAATCAGATCCTCTCGGGAGAAATGGGACATTTTCATGGCAAACACTAGGAAATCTCTCTCCACCCTTGAGCTGCAAGGTGATCTTAGTCATATCAATTTCTGTGCCTCCTGGAATACACGCACCTGTTTTAACATATCTCTCCAGCAAAGCATCCTCAGCTGGAAAGGGATGTTTAAATACTAACAAATTCTAGTGAAGGGTTTCTCAAAATTTAGAAATAAGTTTATCTCCTGGGGCAGGGGTGCAGGAAGAATAAGTAGCATCCTCTGCAAAGTTACCCTGTTTACAAGCCAATACAAATGTGAAAAGGTTCACTCCTTTACCTCTCTTTTCAGGTGTTCTGTTTCTATACTTGCAGGCAAAGGTACACGTACATGTGTTTTTCACGCTTCTGAAGATCACCAAGGGTCCACAGGTCAAAAGTTGATAAGCATAAGCACTGACCTATAGTAAAATCTCTACTGACAGAGACACGAGCGAAAGAGGCTGAACCAGTTTCATACTTGCCAAAGCTGGCAGCTGCACCAGCAGCTGATACACAATGGTTACCAATTGGCTTGCTTTATACAATAAGCAAACTCTATTAAATGAAGCCTTGGGTAGCATGGTTTAGTGGGAGGTGTCCCTGCCCATGGCAGGGGGTTTGGAACTAGATGATCTTAAGGTCCTTTCCAACCCTAACTATTCTATGATTCTATGGAAAAGCAAGTTAATTTGCCTTGAAATATTTTAAAACCACAGTGACCTTCGCCTTCCCAGTAAGTACAGGTAGGGAACAACTACTGCACTGTCCAGCAACACTGAAGCAGTAGTACAAAACCATTCTGTTAAAAACTCCCATCCCCAAGGACCGCTGCGGCACACAGGTAGGTGTTTGCAGGCAGACCTCCGTGTTAGTACAGGCCCACTGGTTGCACAAAGGCCTGAGGCAACAAAATGTTGACCCTGGGTTTTAGAGGGTTTCCAGTGACAGCAAAGAGGCTGTACTCTCAGTTCTGTTTGCCCCCAGATAAACAGTTATATGCTAGGATTTAGTAAGATTTTAACTACAGCCATATAACTATATCCTTTCCTTAAAAAAATCCCTACAGTTTTCAACAACAGCACAATTGAGGACTACTCCTTTGAATGAATTATGAACATTTGCCAATGGAAAACACATGTGCTATTACATACAAAAAGTACAGATTCATGTATTAGATGCATTAGATGTTTGAATATATGCCTTTTCTTAGTGTGCTGAAGCCTTCATACTCAAGATTGTTCAAATACTATTTGAAAAGGCAGTATGAACACCTTTCTGTCTTTCCTGCCCTGCATTTTCACACAGACACACATATATACTAACACTCCAGGCACTCAGTCTGAATTACTAATTTCAAATGCAAGCAAACCAGCTGTTGTCATCTATTCATTTCTACAGCCATGACACCCAGGATCCCAAAGTATGGGAGCACTGTTGGGCTACCAAGTGGAAGAGCAGTAGCATTTCTGTGTGAAGAAAGGTTTCCAGTTGCATAACTGGTATGCAGTTCAGGCATAACTGAGGGCTGCAGGCAGCAAAGTGGTCTCTTAACTGTGTTTCTCAAGAGCCTGACAAGTGCTTGTTCAAAGACTTTCTTGTTCTTGACTGATCAGTCCTACACCTTGGTAAGTATGACAGAATGGATGAGGTTGGAAGGCACCTCTAGATATCACCTGCTCCAACACTGCTTTTCAAAGCAAGGCCAACAGAGCAGGTTATCTAGGACCTTTGCCTGAGATAGAAACACCACCTCTTCTTCAGTCACTAGTACAAAAGCCTCCAGGATTCCAGAACAAAGGAAGAAAGACTTCAGGAGTCTTTCCTTAACCTAAGCTCTCTTTTTTTATGACACTGTAAGATGGGAGAAGTCAGTGACTATGATTTTCCATTCAGTCTGCTGTAGACAAATGCTTTGATGTCCACCTCAAACATAGCAAGCACTACTGATAGGACAAACTGTGCTGAAACCGTTAGCAAGAAATCAATAAACCTCCTTATGCTCAAGGCCATGAGAGATACAGGAGTCAAGTGGATAAAGCTGAGCACTCAGAAGCCTGTTGATTAGTGTTCTGTTCCCAGTTCATATCAAGTTACTTCAAAAAATGTGCTATACTGTAGAGTGTTTCGAGATCCCATGGATACAAGTCCTCAGTCCCATTCAGACACACGCTAATTCACAGCAGGCCATGAAGTGCTGTTAAAACTACACTGCACCCCTGAAAACATAATACCTGTGCCAATTTTTCAACTGTGCTTATTATCAGATTATACAAAATTACATGCAGAGAAAATTACACTTCATTAGTTAATTCAGCATAAATGATATAAAACTGCACACAAAGATAATTCCTAAACAATGCTACAGTTGTTACAGTCTGAAAAGCCAATTCAGCCCATCTCAGGCAAGTATCAAAATAAACCTAGAAAAGTTCTGTTTTCACGAATGTTGATGCTTCTTACATACAATTTATTTGCATGTATCTTATTTATTAGGTGTTTCCTCCAAAGACACATTATAGCATCAAAGCACCAAAATTTACTGATCCTTAAGAAAATCATAATTTTTAGGTGACACCCTAATGCAGCATCTGCTGATTAGAACTGATTTCTACGTAAATAGATGATCCACTTTAAAAGAAATGTTGTTGCCAGAAATATAGCACCATGAACTATAAACACAGAAGGTACCGTTAGCAAGATAAGCAATTTAGAAAATCAGCTTAATAATGAGTGGAGATATTTACAATGGTTCCGCTAAATTTTCATCAAACAGTTCTGACTTTCTAAAATCAGTTTGTAAGGAACCTCTCACATTTTCAATAAATTAAAGACAGAAGAACACAGTTAAGTTGCCTGCTAAGCAAGCAGTTGTGGGAAGGATCTGGTTAGGTCCCTTAAAGTAGGCTAGCTAGAGACTGGCTAGCTGGAGATTTTTTACCTCTTGCTTTTAGGCATTTCCTTGAGTACTATGAAAGTGCAGCAGTTACTCTTGAAAGAAAGATTGAGAGGCCCTATGCTTGTAGGCGGACTTTCAAGACAGAAAAGTTAGACTTTTTTTGAGGACAAAAATTGAAGAGGCTGATTTTAGAATTAAAGTAAGCAGCCTACAAAAAACATGCTGTGATATGTACTGAACAGTAACATGATCACATTTCATGAGCTGTGGAGTGCTTCTGTGTGAATTTCTCCTGATCTCTTGTAAAAAGAGAGGAGAGGGAAAGCTACTTCCAAATTCTGTCTAACGTACCAGTTGTTCTGAACACGCTCATGCACAACTGCAAACTGAAGCTTACTACAGTTGTGAAAACAGCTTGAACTTCCCTTCATGATAAATGTAGCTGAGTGACAAGCAGGGAGTTTTCCAAAGACCCCTCTAATTGACAATGGTCAAATTAAAAGAATTAAATTATAAAAGGTCCCTCAGTGCAATTTCTTCTGACAAGCACATCCCAACTGTGATACAAGTATCGCTTTCAAGCTAAGAGAGAACAGGAAGCCATAATATCGCATGCTGGCAATAAAGCAGAGGATGAAATCTTTACCTATACTATGTGTAACCTTTAAATATAAATAAACATGCCAGCCATGAAACAAAAGTACACAACACAAATTTCCAGGAATTAGGAATTAATCTAGATTGAAATCAAGGCAGATAAACCTGCTTTCAGTAGTTTATACAGATTCATTTGCATATCACTGCCCTTCACTATACCATCCATTGTGTATACTAGCACTGACACAGCACATCTTCCAGTGGTCAAATAGTTTGAAAATATAAGAAAAATAATGAAGAATAATTAATAAAATAAATCAGCCATAAAAGCATGAAAAAGCGTCTGAAGGAACCTCTATTCCTCACATTTTCAATGAACTACAGAGAGAAGACACTATACAGTTAAGCTGTCTGCTAAGCAAGCAGACACTTGCTCCTTTGCTTTATAAGAAGGTGAAATTCTTCTTTTTTATTTTTTTCTGAGTTGGGAGAATTTCCAGTGCTAATGGTCTCCTGGTTGGATAATCATGGAAGTCTCTTGATAGCAGCTATTTGTACTAGCATATATGCAAAAAAAGCTCAAGCTAGTCATCAGTTTTAGCTAAGAAATGCTAGGATTTGGCTGTACTTTTAATGGATAACTTCATCAGGTTAAGGGAGTTGGTTGAGAAGCACATTATATCACCTCCAGGGTTCCTCATATAAGTCCCTCAGGCTAGAAAGTGTTTTAATACCCACATTTAATACATGTTAATCATGGCATAGCAAAGAGGGGTTATGGATCATAAAGTTAATTTGGGAGATGGGTACAGTAAGTCAGGATATGCTGGCTTAAGGATCTTACTTAACTGTTTAAAGCATGTGTCCAGAAACACTGGGGTTTAAGTTCGTTTAAAAGTTTCAATAAGAAATTTCAGGTGACAGAGGTCTGATCCTGCAATGAAGTTCATATTGGCACAGTGCGTACCCCTTCTTCTAGTCTGTGGTTTTGCAGCATATTTTCTAAGGACCACAACACAGAAAGAAACACAGCAGGAATGCAAGGCCCAGACTGGAAAGCAGCAGAGAAAGCTAACTACCAGCTAAGACTTACCAGATGAAGAATTTTCTCGCTTTTCTTATGGGAGAGAATATAAAATATGGGTGACATGACTCTACTGTGATGATTTTAAAATCAAGGCATTCTCTAAGGAAGAATGAAAGCTCTTTCAGAAGAACAGAGGAAGCTTTTAATAAAGGAAAAATGACAGAAAAGCTGTTTTGATGAGCTCTGGGGATTTAACGTGTCTTTTGTAAAAATCTGATCTGCTGTTACTATCCTCTGAGCAAGAGAGTTTTTATGCTTTAATGATTACACAAATAGTGTGTTTGAATACTGTGTGTTTCTGTAATTGATTGCTGACAACACGTTACTGAATTCCGTAGCTGCAAAGGGTTGCTCTGGATTACTGTTTATAAAAACAGTACAGCGTGTGAAGCAAAAGATGGAATAACAATGTTGCAACCCATGGACATCCCATGGGCAAGGCCAAATCCTACAGTTGCTCCCTGCAGTAAGGATGTCCCTCACCACAGTAAGTATGATGCCCAATGACAAGCAGCTACAGGATTAAATTATGCATAGTCAGTGGTGATGAAGGGCAATAAAAGCAAGTGCAAAGAAAGCACTGGAAAACGGCATGTCTTTATAAAGTCCCACTCTTGAAAAAACTTTTATGAGCTTAGGTGATTTTTCTGAGCTTCAAAGAGAGTGGAAAAAAAACACCGTTTCCCGAGTAAGGAGTGAGCCCGAGTAAGAAGTGAGCCAGGCAGACAAATGTTATCCCAGCAGTATAAGGGAAGGGGAACTAATTACATAATATCTTGCCAGATCTTCCCAAAGAGGGAAAAAACCATTACATCGCTTGTAAAAACATTATAGTTCAGGCATTATAGGAGAGCAGGTGTGATGCTGAAAGTGGAGAGGGGGGATTTTTGCTCAAGCAGTGTACATCTGAGGGGCAAAAAAAAAGGAAATAGAAATGGGTTTTGGCCTTTGCCATAGCCTTAAAAATGCCAGGCACTAGTGGTCTAAGCTGAGGGAGCAAATTCTGAAGCAGGAAATACCTTGAGTAGCCTACCTGATAGAACTTTTCTGTTAACAACTCCGTTTTGCTTAGAGCATGTAGATTCCAGCTGACATGATTTGGGAGTTTTTCACGGTTTTTCAATTACAGTTGCAGGTCTTTCCATTAACAGCCTCCTGTACTCTCTTTTACTACATACTATCAGGAGAGTGCTTCCAAAGGGACAAAACAAAGGCTGTTCTTTAAAATTTAATGCCTTACTTTTAACTATACTGCTTTCTGATAGCACCTTTAAAAGATTTGTAAACTTGTCTCCCCAACACGCTTAACTGTTGCTTAGAAAGTTTATTATATAGTTGTTAACTTTCAGTATGTTTCTAGTAGTCAGTTGGGATTTAATTATAGTAACTATCCAAATAAATCTGACTCTGTAGATTAAATAACAGCTATTCTTAAGTAAATAACACTTGAAAATGCTTTCCCTTTCTCTGTCATACATAGACATTACTTGGAATAGTAACAACCTTGCAAAACATACAATTTCCTAGCTATTTGGTCTCATTAGGTATTGTTCTAGCATTCATTTGTTTCATTAGAACCTTAGGACCATTTGGGCTGGAAAGGACCTCAGGTCTTTCTTCAGTAGTCCAGCTTCATGCTCAAAGCAGGCCCAGATATAGTGAAATCAGATCTACTTGGGATAGACACAAAATCATCATGTTTTTTTAAATCATGGAGCTTGGAGCCTTGGTACAGGATCAAGGTGGTTAATGGCTTATTGTAGTGAGCATTGTGCCTTTAAGCAGAGTGGGTGTTCTAAGTCTGACCACCGTGGACTAAGGAAGCTGGTGTTATAGAACAATCATTTGGGGTTAACGTATGATATTTGGAACATCTGAAACCTGTTATTTTTCCTAGTTGAGGTTTATCCTGAAGCTTCATAAACTTTCCATTTTAAATTACAGAGCTTCCTTTTTTAACTATAATAAACTTTTATCTTAAAATGGTGTGTGCCTTTTAATCATTCCGAAGTATTTACTTTAATTAGGTTTTAAAAACCCTGCAGAAGACAGCATTGCTCTTAATTTTGGCTGTGAGAGGTTGTTCTGCATTCAGCTAGCAGCAGTTCTTAATACCCCTGCTGAACTTCAGCCAGATAGAGCATTTGAGGCAAAGCAAGATGGCGTGAATTCAAAAAAAGACTTGTTTTCATGAAAACATTGGTCCAGTTTTATGGCCTTATCTATAATCCGCTAGTTTAGCTGAAGAAGACAGTTTTCATCTTTCTTTCTCTACAGACATGCAGCATGTGGCATTCCTGAAATGTCAGTATTTTCTTGGTTTTCCCCATCCATCGTTAGAGATTTGAAGTTCAGAAGCCCTGAACATCTCCAACTCAGCAAAAACCCTTAGGAGCTGAAACACTCCTTAGCAAATCAGGTTCAAATGATATGTCCAACTGGGGAGGTGATGGGGAAAGAAGAAATCAAAAATATACAAGATTCTTATGTTGGGTTGCTCAAACTTTGTACCTGAGACTATAATAGCTTCCTACCCGAGACTATAAGAGCAGCAAAACAAGACAAGGCAGGTTTTAACTGAGGTTATCAGTTAAAGTAACAGATAATTGAGGAACTCGGAGTTATAGTAAGTACCATGCCAAGTTGCAACCCAAGATCCCTTTTTTCCTCTGGCATGTTAAATCAAGGTAGTTAACTTGGTGTAGTTGGAGTTAAACTACGGCAAAATTTACCAGAGTGCGAGACTTTTCTATCTGAGCAACCTAAATAGTTCTGGTCCTTTTCTGCTGTGGGGTCATGCAAACAAGACCTGAGATGGGAGAAAGACTGGGATGGGCTGAGCTAATTTCTTCATCACTTACTGCAGCTGAGGTTTTCTCCCATACTGGACTAACTGCTGGCCACAGCCACAGGTATTGAGACTGGCATGAAAAGGTGTGGGATTAACGTCCTCCTCTTCATTCTGAAGAGACATTCTAGCAAAGATAAAATATTTCTGTTTTTTCTTTAGGACACCATTCAGTGGGTCAGGGTCACTGGAAAGCATTAACACCTGCACAGCCATTTTGTAAGGACTTCCTGTTACTCCCATTTTACAAGCAGGAAGAATGTCTCCAGCTACAGGCAACCTCTGACACCAAAACAAAAAAGTTGTTTCCTCCAGTTCTTTCTGGGAATATTGTAGAAAAGGATGCCAACACCATGAGAATTACTAGCTCTTGCCTTTGTTGACTCAATGCATCTGAAAATTCCTAGATTTTGAAAACAGGTTTCTTGTAAGCTGGTAAAATGGGTTATCAGTGCTCACACACACAGAGGAGAGAGTGGTTGCTTTGGCTGGGTTATAGTTGTCGGCCTGCAAAAAGAGTAAATGGGAACCAAAATACCTTAATTTAAGGATCAACTTAATATAAGGGTCACAGAGTAATTGCATTTCCCTGGAGTGCTACGTCTTGAAAAAATAGATTCCTGGGTTTTAGATTGCCCTATATTCAATGGTATGTAGGTTTTCTGCGTTAGGCAATTTTTCAGTTAGTCTTTGTTCCTGTTTGTGCTCTTAGATGTCAGTTCTGCACAGGAATAACGAGGCTAATAAACCTCACAGATGTATACTTGCCTAGTGATATTTAAGAATTCTGGAAAGTGAATCATATTATTTATTAATCTGGCCTCTAGTCCTAATTTAGTCTCAGAACAATAGACCCCGCTTTCCTACCTAGAAAGAGCTAATGTAGCCCTTAAATAATATGACTTAAAGTAGACTTGTAATTGCAAGGTAAGAAACATCTAAGTAAATCACACATCCTGAAAATGCCAAATTGACTTTTTTAAAACTCTGCTGAGCTGGTGACATTGGGGTTGAACATACTCCCACTTCCACTGGTGCAAAGCCCCAGTTTGCACTAGCCTAAGCAATATAAGCACACACTGAATTTTAAATGCACTACTCTTGCAGAATATCAGCATGGAACTACTGAAATACGTAACACTTGCTATTGTACTTAAGTATCTCACCACTATGAGACCTAAATAGATTCAAACTGGTAAACTGCAAGGTTGAGCCATGGGTTCTGATTACTTTTTACATTATGTGAATGTGTTTCTCTGGCAGTGTACAAAGACCTGAAAATAAACTTTTTTTGACAATATTATTTGTAATGATTCCTTTACAAGCTGGTGCAGCACATCACTCGTTGACATGGAAAGCACAGATTAGGAAGACCTTTTGACAATGACCAGTACCTTCTAAGTTAGACCATGTCAACCATGAAAAGCGATCATTGAAAGAATACTGCCATCACGTTTTCTTCTGTGTTCTTTTTTTCTATTCAAAATTTAGGGCAGTTCTGAGTTACTCAACAGAAGGAAAACCAAGAGGAGATGCTGACAACAGAGTGGAAAGAGGCTGAGAGTAGAGTACTTTGGTTTTGTTCTATGCCTCTGAGCATTTTCAACAAAAGATTCTTAGCTGCAGGAATTAGTTTCTTTCTCCTCTTTGTTACGTAGGTTATCTTAGATAGACCTTCAAAATACTCTTTCTTTTCTACTAATCTTTCCTGGAAGAGGCAACTGAAACCCAAATTGGCTATTCACTACAAAAAGCATTCACGGATTTTTGCATTAAAAATAGTGATGGCTTAGTGGCATTACAACATCTTCCACTTTCTCCTTGCAAGTATTTAGAAGAGTAAAACTGTATTCACAAGAATATTGATAGAAAGGTTCAGGACTGGGAATGTACAAGCCATGGAAATGCCATGGGCTCAGAAGGTACACACACAGTCAGGAAGAGAGAACCTTGCCTCATGACTGAAAGTGATGAAGCACAGCATGAAAATCAACTGCTTTCAGCAGTAGTCATCACAAAGAATTCACAAGTGATTCACAGGCTGAAATAAAAAAAAAAATCATCAAAGAAGCTCAAGTAATTAAAATAGTAAAATCTTCTCTTGGAAACTTCATGGCTGAAGTTTCATTGACTGCTGCTTCATTTGTTTCAACTGAAGCTGGAAAATAAAAGCACTGAAATGCAGAGTCCTTCCCCTGGATCTTTAACAACTAGAAATTTTCATAGCCCCATGACATCATGGAACTCATAGACTTGTCTTGGCTTTCATAGAACCATGGCAATTCAGACCAGCTAATCACCTGGTCTTATGCAGTGGTTGATTCAGTGCCAATTTTTGTTGTGCTTTTTATGAATAATATATAAGCACCTTGAGTTGTGAGTAGGCACTATTTGTTACACTGAAATAAATAGAAATAATAAGAGCAATTTGGCACTTGTTCTTTTACTATCAAGTACTATATAATTATAAGTCATTGGGAAATTCTAAGAAAGCAATTTGGAACAAATGTTGCTTATAATAATGTTTAATATTTAGACTGCTGGGTCAACAGAAAGAGTTACAAGAGTCATTTATGGTGGCCTAATTGAAGCCTATGAAAAATATATTTATACTCAGTGGTGCTCCCCTTTTTCATCTAATGGGCTTACTGATCTATAGATTCACTATTTGATCAGTGCATCTGGCCCCACAGGCTTCATGGTTTGCAAACCACAACCTACTAATAAGCACCCTGCTGCCTGTTTGTTAAACAGATCGGTGCTGGCAGGCACCCAAAACTCTAGCCTTTGAAACTTGGAGCTTTTTTAACTTGCCCAGCCTATTGTGTGGCAAGGAAAACAATAAACTATGAACCTCATAAATGCTGAGTAATTAAACATAAGTTAGTAATATAGTTGTGGTAATAGAGACTGCTTACCTCAATCCAATATATGTCTCATTTCTTCGTGTCATCTCTGCTAAAAGCCAACCAGCCAACCATAAGCAGTTTGCATACACACTAATGGTTGAGATTTCCTTGTAAACAAGATGGTGGTTGCCTACTAAAGGAAATCCATCATCCAAGTAGCAAAATGATTTTGTTTCATGTTCAGCAACAAAAGAATCCACTCAAGGTTACAGTCCTATGTTTTAGAACACTGAGACAATTCCTATTGTGGATGGAAATTCAGCTCTGTGGTCTGAACACCTCCCTTTACTTCTCTAGAGAAAAAGTGATTTACCTTTGGAAAACTATTTTCAGAAGCAGCAACTTTCCTTTAAAACTGAGGAGCATAAAATCACCTTGGTTAATAACCCATTCCAAGTCGTACACTGAAAAAAAAGCTGTTCTGCCTATGCCTGTATTACATTCCAAAATTCTCTAAATAAGGTGGCTCCAATAGCTTATGGGATACAGTAGGACTTTGGTCACTAGGTTGTGAACAACCATAACAGTACGGGAAAACAAATACCATTTCTCTAAGTGCATCTAAAAATGTGAATGATCAGAAGAAAAGTAAGAAAATGGATACAGAATGGAGAGCATGTGAGGGCCACATGAGGGCCCTTCATTTGAAGAGCCACCTCACAGGGCCCTTTTGGTCATATCCACAGCACATAGCTATATCTGACGCCTGTTTGATAACTGATCAGACAGTTCTATTCTAAACTCTGGGAAAAAGAATAAATCTGGCTTCACGACTAGGCACTGCCTAGCACCCAGCAGTGAACTATTTATTTCTATAGGAGTCAGCTCTGCCTTGGACTGGCCATTGTACAGTCTAGTGAAGAAGTAACACATAAAAGTATCCACAGATGCTCCAGGGACTGCAAAGTTGCTTAAGGAAAAGCACTCATAGAAAAGGTTAACTCATCCTTCATACTTCTCAGGATTCCCAACTTGGCAATAATTGTGACCCATAAAGTTAATTCAGCATAGGTATTTTGGAGGAACTGCTATAAGAAAGAAAAAGGTAGGAAAAGTTTTCTGAACTGGTGTCCTTCTAAATGCACTTTGTACTTGATAAAAAAGAAAATGGAAGAATGAAATACATAGGACAGAGAGAAGTCTCCCATACCTAACAGCTCTATTTTTAAGTGTTGAAGTGATCAGTTCTCAGCTGGATATTGACTAACATACTGTTCCATGTATCTAAGAACTAGCTATATTTGTGCTCAGGAAACATCTTGGAAGGAGAATAGAGATAACTATGTGCTATCCTTACTGTTTTAAAGAAAACCATAGTCATAACCAGCTGAAAATTCTGCTTTTTTTCAGACAAGGCCAGTATCACATGCTCTTCACAAAAAAAGCAATTGTTCTTCATCTAGTCTAAAGTATTCCTTTGGCTCTAAACAACTACATTTGTGAAGTAAAAGGCAATTTAAATTCTTATTCACAGCCACGGGAACTACTAGGTTGATATTTTAAACCAAATTATTAAAGTATTTTCAGCATGTTTATAGAACATGTCTAAGAAAGAGACTGCTATCACAAGAAACCTTTACTTAATATATTTGTTCTCTGCCATGTATTTGTAGGTCTTTTTATACAACATATGTGCTCATTACTGTATATAATAACACTCTAAGATGAGTGCCCATTTTGTTGCAGTAATGTCACTCTATGGGGAAGTAAGAGGAACAAACATTAGGTCACCAATATTTTCTGGTGGCTTAAACTGAAAATACCATTAGCTGAAAAGTTAAAATCAGTTGATAATTTATATACATCCCCAAAGCACACATCACCTGGGGAGCTCCTCATCTGGAATAGCAAGGATGATCATATTTGTGTGCCTGGCTGAACAACAGCTTATCACAAAAGTTTGCAGTCCAGAGAGATCATTCATTCCACCATTTTGTTTCAAATGCTAACCTGGAGAGGCCCCTGCAGGGATGGGGAGGTGGTGCACATCCAGGATCACTCCATTTCAGTGTCTCAGTTAGCAAAGTGCCAACAGTGCCATTTGTAGGGGATGTTTTAGAAGTACATGCATTATCCACTAAAAACTGAAGAGAAGCTACCCAACAACAAGTAGCTAACAAGCAGTTCTAGTTAGTACTAACCTTGGTTGGATCGAAACCTGTAAAATGAAAGGAAGTCATACTATTCAGTATTGATCCCCAGAGACCTTGGACCTTCCCTGAAGTCTCTGAGGTTGGATATTGCTAATCCAAGTTTTCTTCCCACCTCTAGTGTCCTTAGCTTTATAGAAAACAAAATTATCTGTACAGCTTTCATATCTCATATGAAGTGATCTACCCATAATGTTAATTGCTTGGATTTTACTATGCCAGCAGTCCAGTCACAAGAGAAAAATTAGTAATCAATTTCCTTATTTGAAAGTCAGAAGCACATAATGTTTATTAATAAAGAGCACAGTTTACATAGATTTTACTGTTATTGACCATAAAATGGTGTATACTATAAGCAAGGGTGAAATTCCTAACTAATTAGCCAGTGAAGATCATATTTAATGGAGTATATAAACTTAGGTTCTGTACAAACCTTTAGGGTCTTACTCATTAAGCATAAACATATGCATTCTTTATGCTGAAACAGGATTTTGATACATAACTTCAGGTTAAATAACACACCTTGAGATTCACAAAACAGAACAGCTTACATGTTCCAGTTCTTTTAGCCTTCAAGAAAGGAATAAAGTGAAATCTGATGCACATTCCTCAGCTAAAGAACTCTAAATACATCCAGGAAAAAAAGCTGTAATTACCCAGACACCTAAAAAATGCAGCCAGCAGGAGAACAATAGTGTTTGCGATGTACATTTTCATCTCCTCGTGTTCCGATTCAGAATTCAGTTAGCTAACTCTTACAAGAAAAGCTTCTACACTTGCTTTTCCTAGATTGCCTACTGCCACTGTACAGGCTGACAGTCTTGCTATACTGATACCTAATGAATTGGCACTTCCTTTTGCAGCTCTCCTTTCAGCAAAACACCTCAGCATATATCTTAAGGTCCTTTCCAACAGTAACCATTCTATGATTCTGTGTGAAACTGACATCAGTAGGACTTGTGCATATTTGCAAGTGCTTTGTTAAAATCAAATCCTGTGGTAAAATGAATAAAATCTCAAATGGGCCTATTCAACAGGAAGAGAATTCAAGTCATCCCACAGAGCATTATTAGTTATGGGCAGATACAGGAGGAATGCCCAAAACCCAGTAACACTGAACTCAGTCCGGTCCTTGTTCAGTCAAAACTTCAAGCAAATTCACTTAAGTCCAAGATCATCATGTAATTACACGAGTATTTGGCTCTTTCAGTCCAAATCTTGCATTTGACTCAATCCCTGATCCAAAGACAAACTGATGTCCTTGAAAGCTTTCCTACCAGCTGAGATCCTCGGGAGCAGTGTGTCACCAACTGTATTGATACCTAGTTTGCATTAGCTGTGGCTATGACTTCAGTAGAATTTCAGTTACAGAATGAACAGAATTTTAGTCCTTTTTCCATTTAATTTCCATTTTTGTTTCAAAAGGCCTGTAATTAGAGGGCTGTAGATGTCATAACCATATCTAAGGTGTAGTAACCACCGCTGTAAGGAATGTGTTACTCCTGGAAAATAACAAGTTTTATCATGGCATTACAGAGACAATATAATGCTCCTGTAATTCTGGATTATGGACTTGCTTTGTCTTAATGTCAGTATACAAACCAGATTCCAGTTTTAACAAACTTAACAACTGCATTTGTGTTACCCTTTGGAGTGTCTCCCATTTAGATGGAAACCCTTAAATTAAATATGCTCCCCACTAGTTGTTCAGGTTGATGCTGCCCTCTTCTGAATATACTGTGTTATGACAGTCGCTTCCCCGGAATTTCAGGACACTCAGAAAGCAAGCAATTAATCGCACAGCAATCACCAAATAAGAAAAAAATGATCTTTTCTTTTTAATCTCACACAAATCTCCAACTTTGAGCAGCTTTTAGTGTAAAGGACTTGGGTAAGATACTATCTTTATTTCAGGGCCTTCAAGTAAAAGTCTTACTCTGCTTGTATAGTAGAATCACCTAGGTTGGAAAAGACCTTTAAGATCATCAAGTCCAACCATTACCCCAGGACATCATCTCGCATTCTGTCATAATGACAGCCTTCTGATCCCCACTGTGCAATGTAAGCTTTCATTACCCTCATTACATTTCCAGAAAAGCCTCCTCTTGCTTTATCCCATATGACTTTTCATGCATGACAGGAGTTAACTATAAAACTAGTTTACTGTTTTCTTCCACATCACTCTCTCTATTCTGCTGTAACACCTATATGTGTTCAGTACTGCCTTTATTGTACCTTCCTGCCCATGCACTGCAGTTTCTACACTGACTAAAAGCCTTTTGGGGCAGGGAATATCTCTGTTTGTGGTCAGTACTTAATAGTATTACCTTGGCTGGAGTGCCTTTCTGTTGCCACAATGCAATTATTAAACTTGTCTCAGAAAGAAAGAAAATGAAATCAGTCATTGATTAATAATATTTTTCACAATTAAATCACTATGGGCATATTAGTGACCTTGTGCTGTGGATGAGGAACCCACATGAGTGATCTTATTGATACAACAAGTATTGTGACTGGAGTTTGTGATTTGTCCTAAATATGTCTGAATATTTGATAAATGCAAATTACAAATGAATAAGGGAGATAAGTGAAAATTAAAAAAAAAAAAATTAAACTGAGGCCATTTGATGAAAATGGACTTTGATTTTGTTAATTGAGAGGCCTACAGTGCAAGAGTGAATCCAGTTTCTGTTTGGAATATCAACCTTTGAAACACCCAGAACTCATTTATTCAGTGCAAGAAATCAAATGGCAGCGATTCTGGTATGAATCTGAATCAGAATTTGAGTGTGCCTCACTTGAAATGAAGGCGGCTTCTTCCCTGTCCCCAAGCTTGACTATTCCTTCCTTAGTGGCCCTGCTGACCGCTCAGGGCAGATCACTACATTTTTAGAAGTAGCTTTTAATGTCTGCATCATTCTTCACTAAGATGGTACTACAAAGGTTTTATTTCTTGATGCATTTCACTTTCAGACAAAAACAACACAAAAAATTTAGTTTCAGTTCTCATTAGGTTATACAAACTTCTCTTCTGGTTTTGGTGGTTTTGGTTCACATCTGTGTTCACACCATTCAAGGTTTGCTTTGAGTTTCATATTCAAACTGATAATATGCCAAAACCACTGAGTTTGTTACGCCCTGGGCCATATTAGCATGGGAGCTATTCATAAAGCATACAAAGGTTTTCTTTTTGGTGGGCTCAGCCTTACCAGTCCCACACAATCTCAATGTTTACTAATCTCTTTGGATAAGTTTCTTCACAGCAGGCACTTAAAGGAGCAAACCTCTAGACTTCCAGCATTAGAAGACTGTTTTTAGGCCAATAAAAATACAGCTGAGTGCAGTTCACATGACCAAATGCCTGCCCAGACGAGTCATAACTTGTACCTGTGGCAACACCAGTTATTTCAGAGTTCATTCCTGGTAATCAAAGCAAAATGACAATGTAAAGCTCTGAAACATTTTGTTTAAACAAACAACTGATCATGATCATCTGGAAATAAGCTATTGTGCTGACAAGATACTAATGCCTGTTAATACACAGCTCAGATTATCTTTGAAGTTGTGTATCATCTACAGTATTGAACCTTAACATTATTTGTAACAAAGAGCGTTTAGATCAATACAGAGGTGCAAGCCTTACCACAGTCCCCCTAATGGCACTTCTGTGTGTGGAGCTTAAAGAGTAAGGGGAGCCAAATGCTCCAAATGCGGTTTCTTTGTAAAGGAATGAAACAGCAGAGTTGGGCAGTTTAGAGGCACATTTTGTACTGAATTCCCTGGCACCCTCTGGCACTGTTATGCAAAACTGGAATGGATGCAAGAAGTCAGTTGAAGAAATAGATGGCTAAAGAGAAACTTAACCGAGAATTTATCCTGCCTGTTGAAAAGGAAATTGCTACAGTGGCTAACACTGCAGGGAATATGAAACACCCCTCAGGATGTAATTTTTGTTTCTCCTCCCATCTAGACAACTAAAGACAACATTTTCCAGTTTTATATTTGGTAACTAGGCACCTATTTAAGTATTCGAGGAAATGAGCCTTGGTTTTGGGTCACTGTCATGCCAATTCACACCAAAGCTAGCTGAAGTCACCAGAAAGCTCAGCACTTCTGGCAACAAGAATACAAAAGCAGAAAATATTAACTTTTTGTTTTTCAAACATGTTCTGAGGGCTGTAAATACCTCCCTGTGTTTAAAAATTCTTAGGATTCTTTTTAGGCTAAAAGATATTTCAAAGGATCTCCTTATATCACAAAGAAGGGAAAAAACAAGCCCAGGGGGAAGGAAAGCAAACTAACTGAAACCTACCTGAATCCTGAATATGAGGTTACAGACAGGAGGGAAAAGTTGACCAGCTGTTAAGAAACAAGAACCTTAGGCCTGTGAGAGCTGAAATTCTGAGTAGGGCACCAACTTTTGCTCCTCTGGGCACCAACAATTCAGGATATCATTTAGTTTCTCTGTTTTCTATCTATGAACGAACTAATCTTTTTTTTCAGGGTCTGGTATGAACAATACATGTATACCTCAAGAAAAATGCAAAGAGAGTATTGCACTGCTTATACCAAAATTAAAAAGATCATGAACCAGGCCACCCAAATCAAGAGATTGATCAAAATTATAAATCACTGTTTCCTTTTATTGGTCCTTCCTTCTTCTTATTGCACCTTCCATGTGCATTTTAATTGGAGAACTAGCTTCTTAAGGAAAAATGAGATTCTCATGCAAGTCTATTGGTAAAGATAAAAGGGAAAATAGTTCTGTTAAAAAAAAAGGCTCTTATTTTACTAGTACTAAACTATCGTCATGTTAAGTGTTCTAGCCTTCTCTGCTTGCCCCATATCACACAGTTGGTTCTTGAGCAATGAAGTCATATAGGCCAACACTTTCTGCTATTGTGCTTATTTTAAAAATAAAACATCACTTCTAATTTTGTTTTCTAGTTTTCCAGATGGGAACTATCTGCTTCCTTCAGGATACAAATTCATCATGATATATGTAGTGCTAATTGATGTAATACTTGAAGTCCATTCCAGTGCTAACAGGCACTAAAATCAAGCGGTGCTGAGTTGCTGTTAGTGGGTTTATTACACTGATTAAAAAAAAGAAAATAAAGATAGAATGACCACAATTGCATTGATGCTAACAACAGGATTGCCCATACACAATAGTTACCCACCTCTGGCCAGAAATCTATTTCTTATTTGTTGAAATAATGCAGAAAGGAACTCCTTAGCCAGAGGTGGGCCAGAGATCTGAAAGATGTTTGTTCAGCTATCTGATATGAAAAATAAATGAAGGTGACGGTGGTTTCTCCACTTCTATATCCACGGAGTTAAATGTGGGACCACACAAACTGCTGTAATAAAAGCCACCTGATACCTGGCCTAAGGCACTAATTATTAATATATTAAAGCTCCTTTCACAATCACTAATTTTGTAATAAAGACAGTACATCACTGGAAGTCAAATAGGCTGACCCATTAGGCAGAGTATGTGAATGTGCCTGCAATTTTGCACATGTGCTCTGGCACAGCCTGTCTTCACAAAGATGCCAGAACTTGAGTCAAAGCCCCTGTTTATTTCCTTATATCCCCTATTATAAATCCCAATTGGACTAAAAGATCACTGTTAAAATTCAGGACTGTAATTTGCAAGCCACCTACAGTGTTTGATGCCCAGTTTCTATTCATCTCAGTGAGACTGGAATTCCAAAATACTTGAAATAGCATTGGAAATGTCAGCCCAAATCTCTAGCCTCACTTTGGGCTCATTTGAAACCTGCATTGCCTCCAAAGGCAGCTTGATCGGGATTTATAATTAATCCTACTATATGGATAAAATTACACTGGCAATATCTCGGCCAATTCCCTATAGCTGCTCAAGTCTGTCAAATCAGCTCTTTAATCTGACGGTGAATTGTTTAACCACCGCACCAGAGTCAGCATATCGCAGGGGCTTCAATAACTTCTATTTGTGTTCTGAATATGTCCAAAGCAGCTGTTGGACTGTGAATAATGATTTCCACAGAGACCTTCCTTGCATTCCTGCACTAAGCAAAGACTGGAAGAATTCAAACAAACTGGGTGATTTACAGATCTCAACCTTAAGAGCAATCATAATCAGCATCAGAATAATTGCTTCACTAGGATCTTAGAAGTCCCAGTGAGGAACTACACTGATCACCTGAAGTCAGGTCCAAGTAACCACTTTGGCACACTACAAGTAACAGGATTTGCCATTAAAAGAGCAATGTCAAACAGCATTTTCTAAATATAATTTTGCCCAACAATTTCAGTACAATAAATTTCACTTCATTTAGAAGTGTTGTTTTTTCATTTATTAGATGAAAACTAAATAAATTTTGTACAAAAATATTCATTTACTGCTAACAGAACTCAGGAGAACTGGAAAGCAGTTTTGAATCCTTTTGAAACACGTTTTAATGCTCCTACTGTAATTCAGGAGTAATGTATAAAAGCAATACACTTTCAAGCAATAAAAACCGTGCAAAATTTTAGTAAACTTTTTTTAGAAGGTGTGAAGTCAACTTTGAAATACCTTAAAAACATATTAACAGCTTTGTTTCATTTTTGCTATACTCTCATGAACAGACTGATGAAAAGAGTAGGTAATGTTGAGCAGCTTTAGAATTTGCTGATTTACTTAATGGTTCATTTGAAATTTGACAAAAAACTCCCCAGTGGAAACAATATAACATCTTCAACCTACTGATTGCAGGGAATGTTGCAACCACAGCTGATTTCTGGAAACTACATAAAAGCTGTTCCATTTTGCAGGTGATGAAGGCAGATATTAAGCTGAGCGGATAAAACGTACAAACACTGCATCAACTAAAGATGAAGCCTTGGCCTTACAGAGATGAATAGCCAGTTTCATCAATGGCTGTACTAAAGCCAAGTTTTCCTCAAATTTATATATTAATCGCATGATCATCTTTGCTCCTATTGCCATACAGACTAAGATCCAAAAAATGAGCACTGGAAAATAAAACATGCCCTCTCTCCTCACCCATGTGAAAATAACTTTTACGAAGTCATAAAAAGGAAGCCTCCTGAGGGCCCAGAAGCTATTCCCCACTCCACCAGTGTCTGTCAGTTCTTCTCTCTACCTCCTTGTTTTATGAAAGCGGACCGGCAGTGGGAGTTGATGGGAATTTACCACTTCCTTCCATAGAAGTAAAGCTCTGTCTCCAATCTCCTCATTGCCTGACAGCTTTTGAAAGAAGTGTTGCTAGAGGCAGGGCTACTTAAAAAAAAAAAAAAGTCCAGCAGATTTCTAAAGTCAGCTTTAAAATTGCCCTTTAAGGGTTCCCCTGAGGTGTTTATGGCTTATATTCCTCAATTAGCTACTTTATATTGCAGTATTTTCTTCAAAAGCAATCTTTGACTAATTGTAAATTCTTAGAAATATGTTTCATATTTTAAAAGCTCTATTTTAAGGCTGCAATAAGGTCCTCCAGGGCACATATTAGAGGCCATAACGGCATATTTTGGCCATCAAAATCCATTACCGGACTTCAACACCCACCCCATCATCATGACGGGTGTCTCCAACTCATTAGCTTTATCCAGTAACAAGCTGATCTTAGCACCTGTTCTCACAAAATGGATTTTAATAGAAGCACAACCAAACTGAACGCATCTGAGGGCTGGCTGAGTCTATCAGAAACGTGGAGGTTTTACAACATCTCAGTGTGCACAGGGACTAGCAGTTTTGACACTGGACTTCAGTAAACAATTTGAACGGCCAGCCTAAAGCAAGTTTCATTCTCCATACATACTGGACAGGTAAACATGAAAGCCATAAAACTGAGGGAGCTGAAGTTCTGAATATTTAAAAGCAGCCAGCTCTAGTACCTAGAGCTTGGGATATGTACTTCCAGGGTGAGTTCAGTTTTGAAGAAATTCTGCTGATTTTCTATATGATACAATTACTTTGGGTCAAGTAAAAACAATAGAAAAACCAAAGTTTTATGATCTCTTCATTAGAAAGTAACATTCTACCCAGAGTCGCTTATGTAACAATGGTGGGTAAATGTAACAAGTATTACAGAAGACATGCTTATCTGAAACTGTATAACTTCCTTTGTATAAATAAAACCTTTCCATCTTCCTTTTTTCTACTCACATAAAGAAGAATTGCACCTATACTCATGCTGAGTTAATGGAAGACTTGCTTTCACTGAAATGATTTAAATGCTTGGGACATTGCTAAGACTTTGAGCAGCTTCAGCTGATTTTGTTAAGTGGTATAATTCTCTTGTCTGCAGGAACATTTGTAAAAAAGCAACTTGAAACCACTATTAATAATTCTTTCTTTTAGAAAAAGATGAATGGCACTAAGCAGTATTTTGCAGTTTGTCTAGGCCCTATTCCCAAAGTAATGCCAGTCCAGGCCCAAAGTCGCTTGGAAAAAAGCTCCCAGTGGGAACACACAGATGAAGAACACAAGCAGAGACTGACAATCTCTACAAACAAGGTATTCTTTAATAGCTCTTTCACACTGAATATGGAATCTGTCATCACAGCATTTTTTGAGTGAATCTGACACAAACCAGGAAACAGATCATCCTTTCATCCTTACACAGGCTGCCCCAAAAGGCAACCTTGAGCACATTTGGACCTCAGAAGAGGACAGAGCAGGACTAGCAAGAAAGTGTCAGACATGCAGATGTTCCAAAATCTGGTAAAACCGCTGCACTGGCTTCCAGCTCTGACTGCCTCATTCCAGCTCTTCTATTGCTAATCCTTCCAGCATGTCTCTCTTCAGAATAAGGCATCCTGAGCACAGCAGAGTAACCCCAGAAATGTTAATTTAGAGGCTGGGGAAAGGCAAGTTTCATTGCTGTGGTGGAAAGGCAAGTTTCACTGCATTCATGGCTTGCATAAATGCCTAAGGGGCTAAACTCCCCTTTTTAGTTTTTTAATCCTTGGGTTTATTAGGAGAGGTCATAATTTTGAACAACATTAGTATTTACTTGTCCTGTTTTAAGATGAATTTAGAGTACAGAGATAACACCAACTTCAATTCTCACAGCTCAGCTCTTGTGAAGAAGATTCTGTATATGACAGAGTTTTCCAACCTTTGATGCAATACAGTCATCACTTTCAACATAGAGACATTCCTATTTACTACCTGTATTTATTACTGTAATCTGGGATGGGATTGTTTGGAGATACATAGCAGTGACCAGGACTAGAAACCTAACAGGGTTGCATTTACCAATGTACTTTGTTCAATATATTTACAGTTAAAAGAAATAAAGCCTCATTTCAGAGTCCTATAATAAGCAGAATTCAATGGGTGTCTTCACACTTCCAGGAGAGGTTGTAACATCTCCAGTTTTGAAGTTACTCAGAACTACATTACTGTGAGCCTGAGCAATCTGATACAGCTTTGAAGCTGAGTTTATCTTCAAAGTTGGCCCTGCTTTCAGCAGGGTTTCAACCATGAGACCAGAGCTCCTTTTCAATCTAGGTTATCCTCTGGCTTCACACTTCTATACTGCACTGTTTTCAGCATCTAGAGATCACTTCTGTTACGTCTGTTGGTTTCCATTTTGATATGCATGTTTTGTATTTTCTAGATAATGCTGTATACCCTCTCCACACTGAGCTTACAAAGGAAACGCCAACACTCTACAGTCAGAGCTGCATGGCAGAACCAGGGCTCTCCCCCAGTACAGCAGGCAAGCACATCCTGAACTCTAAACCCAAGGGCAGGTGCGCTGACAAAGCACAACTATTCCCATAGTTTCTCCTTTCTTTGTGTATTGGTCAAGTCATATTTGTGCTATACATCTGCTTCTCAACTGACAAGGCATAACATCTGAGCTCTCTGGGTGAAACCTGCTATCAAAGTGAAATATATTTATCTAATTCAATTTAAACCACTCAGGATTCAACTCCTGCTATAAGGTTTTGTTAAAATTAATAAAACCAGATGTCAATTTTCTTGTATAAGATTGAAAACCATTGCACTAGAAGTACTGTGGAGCAGCCAAAAGTTTACATGATGAAATATTAACAGCCTTCCAAAGCAAAGTGAAAATGTGGAAACGAGTCAAGCCATGAACATGAGATAATGATCTGTATTTCCTAAAGTCTAGGATTCAGGGTAGCCCCCATATCCAGTGCATGAAAAGCCAGACCACTGTGACTGAGAACTGAACACAAAACCTGAGATATCCAGAGCTTGCATGCTAGCCTAGCCTAGCTCCCTTCATAAAAATACCTTCGTTATGAAGTGCAATGCAACCAACATTAAGAAAAATCCTGAGTCACCCATACAATAACATACCAACCTCCCACAATCTGGACTTTTAAAAAAGTTTATTGCTGAAGATGCTAGTTACTCATTTCATGGTTAAGTACATATATCAATGCACGCCTCCCCATCAAAGTACTATGATGTTCTTTTCTGTAACAGAGAAGACTAATTCCCAGCAGACCATGCACTGTGGTCTGAAAAAAGACAGACTAGATAATGCAGTTGCTTGCTCCTCCTGCTCTTGAATACTCCCAAGTGCAGTGCCAGGGTTGCTGAATAGCAAGAACAGAGCAACAGACACACACAAACGCAGACATGCCAAGACAATAAAGTAATGCCTGGCTTTTCGGTTCACGTTAACCTGCACAGATTCAATGCAGTCAAAAAGCTGACACTGATTTTTGCCAGCTGAAAATCTGCCCTGAACCTTAAAGCAGTTGTAGAGCATGGCTGAATATCAGATGCCTTCAATTTAAGATAACTACATTTGTCCAGCTGAACTCTTTATTAGAAAGCTGTATTCCTTTTGTAACTGAGCATTGCTTTATATAGCTAATATATACAGCAGGTGTCCAAAGCATAGGCTAAATACAATAGCCAATTTAGCATAGGCTAAATATATTAGTCAATTTACAAATATCAATGGTCAAAAAGCATGGATCTCTCCCTGAAGGTAAAGAACACCTTCTTAATGAAAAAAACCTTGCAATAATCTTGGATCCATCTCCAATTTAGCCCTTGTATTTTCCCCTGTCATCGGTTTCAATTGCCTTTGCTATGAGCTTTCGGTTTCAATTTACAGAGCATTAGCCCTAGGCTCCTCATCAGCATCTTCAGGTCCACAGGGACTTGCATTCCAAAACACTGAGCAGTTGGAAGAACATCAACAAAATCTTAAGTGACAAACAAAGCAGACCACTTGCTCAAAGAAATGGGAGCTATCACCAATATTTAGGGAGTGCTGAGTGGATAGAAAACCATAGGGGCCAAAAAACAGCCTGAAGAGGCTGACAGGGACCTCTCCCTAAGGATGTCTACTGTTTCATTCAGATAAGCAGCCTACAAGCCAGGGAAGATTAAACAATATGAAAACCAGAAGGAGCTATCAAAATCATACATATGTAAAGTTTCTATGTATTTCTGTAGCTCTTATCATTACAACATGCTACACAAAGTGCAGACATGCATTAAAATAGAAAATAATGTGACAAGGATCATGAGGGCCACTGCAAGCAAAGGTGATTAGATCTCAGCTGGCTTCTCTCACCAAGTGACCTACTTAAATAAAGTTGCATGTCCATATATAAGCTCTTACTTTCCCTGCTTGCTAATCTGACTTCCAGTACATCATACCAGCCCAAGCACTTGAAGGAGAATTAGCAGTATGCTCCTTCTTGGCTCTGACTGCACATGGCAGCTGCATAGCTTGTAGTCAGTGAATTTTGCAGCTGGTCTGGTAGCAGTTGGCAAAAACCTACTGTCCAGATGGGTATTAAATTTGCATTATTTATAATATATCAAAAGTGAATAAACCTATAGCAAAGTGACTCGTAGGGACATTTATTTAGGGACTTGTTTCTGACAGCTCTGAAGCTACTTTCATCCAAGCAATGTTTGGGTGCTGAATGTTTTATTCACCCATAGGAAAAAGTTCCACAGCTCTTGATTGCTGTTAATACTTATATAAGCCACACATGCGGAAGGAGAGCTGGTAAATCCAGCCCTTTTCAGATTATTACCTTAAACTTCGTAAACCCATTTATGATTGTAGCACTTGCATCTGAAAGTATAGATTGTGCAAGGATCTGGCCTGCTGAAGTTTTCCTACTAGCAGTGTGAAACAATACAAAAGAAGCAGGTCACAAGCTGGTTTTCAAATGAAAAAGCAAACAACCGCCACAGAGGTAAGCCACTAGGAGAGGCCAGTGCCTAATGGACTGTGTGACCTGCATGATATATCACACTAGACAATGCAGTCTACCTACAGTGTTCCATCTCCCAGCCAACTTTGAAAACTCCCCTTTATCACACAAACAGTAAGCCCCACAATAGCCATCACTTTTCAGGATTCATAGAAAACAGTAATTCTTTATATTGGAAATCTTTTAGCTTTGCAAAACTAGTATAACATACCATACTGGAGAATGATGAGGTGTGTCCTTTTCTTAATAAGTTGAACAGAGAAATTATATCATTTGCTTTGAAAATTAAAGCCTTTAAAAAGAAAGTAATTTGGTTATTAGCACTTCAGGACTGTCAGTATAGAATCTATTTTGCTAATATAGGCTTTAAAGGTCTTGAAAAGAAAATGTCACAAAACCATTGTTTTCTTTCCTATAAAATAACAGAAATTGAGACATCTTTAGGCCCAAGTAGCAGACCAATCAATCACTTTCTGAAGCCACTGTCAGATCAGCGCATTTAGTTCTTCTCAATACCAGCTGTGAGTACATCACAACTTGCATAAATTTCACTCTCTCCTCACTCTGCTCAGGAGAATAAGTATTTTAATAAGACTTCCAAGCATGTGATCTAGTCACATATAGTACACCAAGGCAAGCCCCCCTAGTATTTCAATAGCATAAGCAGACTGCGCAGCCTATGGTGTTTTAGCAATCCAAGGTCACTAGGTTCCACACCATTAAACACCTGATTCTATTCACTAAAAACAGCACAAGCTTCACTGGGAGAAAAAAATACTAAATCAGCCATGACAGCTTTGCTATAGATTTGCTAATCCAGTATAAATAGTTAGAGTGCCTGTCACAAGTCAAATAGGATACAGTTGAACAACATATCTCAAGTAGTGGCTGTTAATCACAGTTAAATAGCTATTTGATGGAGATGGCAGTTCCAGTCTAACAAGCAGGCACTGCAGAGGCACATGGTGCTGAAGGCAGTGCTGACTGCTGTATTGTCACTGATTCTACAGCTTGCACAACGCTGGGAGCAGACTCAGGAAAACACCCTGCAAGGCAGCAGAGCATTCAGGGGTGGCCTGAAAGGAGCAAACTAGCATCCAGGGGGAACATAGGTATCAAGTTTTCATTTCCTTATTTAGGTACCCCAGATAATGAGAGAAAATAGCTATGAAGAATGGAATTAAAATCACCATGAAGCACAGAAACTGACTCTACTATTAAATTATGACAGTATCCAGCTTAGCAAGATTACTGCCTGCATTCAGCAGCAGCCAGTGCCAAAGTGTTCTTAGATTCAAGTCAACTCCTTTGTTGATGCCCTCACCATTTTCTTTTTTTACAAATGTTTAAAACTTGAGGAAAGTCTGGTGCCAAAGTACTTTTGATCAACTATATCAGCAGAGCGGCTATGAAAGTGCCCCTATTCCAGATAAAGTCAGCTGAGTTATCTTAGTTACAAGTACAGATCTTTCTAAGCAAGACTGTTTTGTGGTGATGTATTTTTGCAGCTTTGATGGCAAGAGTGGCCTTAAACAAACATTGGGTTCGGAAGGCTAGTCTCAGTAACCTCTAACCAGCATATCAAGTTATATAAAGGAACAAACTAATGTTAAAAGTAGTCATATTGAAGTTTGCAGAAACTAAATTAATCTGAAATGACACTCATTGTACAGTGGATAAAACATCTATGGTCTGGGGCCTCCAACATGAGGAGGGCATGGACATGCTCAAACAAGTCCAAGGCAGGGCCTTGAAGATGATCCAGGGGCAGGAGCACCTCTCCTATGGAAACAGGGTGAGAGAGCTGGGTTTGTTCAGCCTGGAGAAGGCTCCAGGGACACCTTAGAGCTGCTTCCAGTGCCTAAAGTGAGCCCACAAGAAAGCTGGGGAGGGGCTTTCTACATGGGCATGTAGGAATAGGGCAAGAGGGAATGGTTTTAAAATAACAGAGGGTAGATTTAGATTAGATATTATGACATTCTTTACTATGAGGGTAACAAGACATTAGAACAGGTTGCCCTGAGAAGTTGTGGATGCGCCATCCCTGGCAGTGTTTAAGGCAATGTTGAATGATGCTTTGAGCAACCTGGTCTAGTGGGAGATGTCCCTAGAGATGGCAGGGGGGTTGGAACTGTATGCTCTTTAAGGTCTCTTCCAACCCAAACCACTCTATGATAAATGGCTTTGGGTTTGTCAAGTCTACCACAGACAAATCCATTATTAACTAGTGAATGAGATGTCCAAAAGAATAGCCTCTAGTCCACAAACAAAAGTGATCTATTTAATTTTCTACATCTGAACAGTCCTGTGGAAGACTTAAGCACATAATGCTCACATGACTCAATCCTATCTTCACCTATATGCAGCATCACAATGTTGTGGCTTGCATTTCTGCCCTCCCCCCCACCCCCAAGAAATCTCAAAAATAAAGCTTCTCTTCCAGTAAACTGACAGATTCTTCTCTTGTAATTAATATCATATTGATATAAATTTTAAAGAACAGAGGTTTCTGTTTCTCAGTAATTCAATTCTACTTAATTATCCTAACACTGAATACAAATCCCAGAGGATATTTAGCTTGTAACAATTATTTCTGTCTTCTCATTACTGAACTATGTAGTAATGTAAAAACAGCTTTAAAAATGCTTAATATTTCTGCTTATTGTGCATGGAAGAATGCAAAACTGGCTTGACATTAAGCTTCCAGTTGGAAAAATTATCCTTTAGCTATGAAATGGGTCTTGAAAAGTACAACTTATATTAGTTATGGTAGCACAAAGGAAAGACCAAGGAGATTTTAAGAAGCCATTAAAACCAGATGTTCTAAACTAAGATTTTTTATCAAGTTCCTAACCCTTCCAAGACACTTAAGTCTGAGTCAAAGCCTACTGCAAACAAAAGGAGTATTACTTCTTCAACCTAAGTGGTTTGGATCAGGCCTCAAATCACAAAAGACTCAAGGAGGCTTCCTACTAAAGCAAATCTTTGGCTCTATGTATAGAAGAGTATTGAAGACTAACATGCGTCAAAGCGAATCCTTCAAAAAGACCAAATCTCCCATGTCACAGTCACACCATTACTGAGAATCTCCTGCTAAAATACATTGACCTTGTGGGTGATGCACAACAGTGCTGAAGTCAAGACTGCTGTCTCGACTTTATAGCTGACTGCTATAAAACTGTAAAGTTTCTTTGCAAAATGAAAGTTATTTTCAAACTTCACTGTACAGTACCAAATTGAGCAAGAACAATTGAAAAATTGGTCAATTTTTAATTGTATAGGTGGAATTGCAGATAAAGGTATGGGACAAGCAAAGCTTGGAAGGAGGAAAAGAAAGAGCCCTGAAGTCAAGTGCAGTCTCAAAAAACACTGGCTTCATGATCCTGAAGGCAAAGAAAAGGTTTCTTGAGGTTGTAGCTGAAAGAGGGTTTGTACAGCTATACACAAGGAAGCTGCTTCCTGTTGTTCACCAACTCCTTTTTCTGGAAAGCAGGAGCTGCACTTACCTCTGAAAGGATATTATATCAATATGCTTTTGGTTTGGCTTTTGCATTTTTCAGAGTATTTTTTTCTCTCTGCCCTGTCAATGGAAGAGTTTTATGGCAGTGATTCATTTTTATGGGAGTATTCATTGTCACTTCTAAGGCACCGACTATCGATGTTCTCTGTACAGTGCTGAGAATAGGGTAGGAGTAGCAGCATATTACATCCAGCTCCCTCTATAAACTATACAATCTGACTACAAATAATGTAAGCCCTAAGTAGTTCCGGATGCTTCTTAGTAATTCAAAAGTTGGTACGTCAGAACATAAGTTTATTACATTTGAGACATTTCTTGGAGCTTTCATCTATGCACAAGAATTATTTTGTGAGTGAACAACCCAAGCATTTGTCAAGGCATCAAACTGTTCTGAGAGCACAAGATGAGATCTTCAGTCAGTATAAAATGCCTCAGTGCCATCAGCTTTTTTTTGTAGTATCAGCTGCACTTTGACAATTTGTGTAAATAGAGAAGTAAATGGTTTCTCATTTGCATTATCAAAATGATACTGGATGACCACAGATACCTTATCTTTTGCTTCAAAATTGAACAGTACGTAGAGATTTTGTACAAGAATGCCCTTACTGTAAATGCATTGATTGTCACTTTCTTAACACATGTTTTACATTTGGCACAGCAACAATACAAAAGTGTTTACAAACTGGATCAGAGCCAACAGATGGCTTCTCCAAGCCATCAGTCTCAGAATCCTACCCAGTTCCCACTCCTTCCCAGAAAAAGCATGGGAAAACAGATTGGGAAGATTCATAAGCACACACGCATGATTTATATGTGTCTTTGTGTGTACACATGTACATACATAGACACACGTGGGTCCATACATGTAAAAGCATGTATACATACAGTATGTTCTACATGCAGAATAGATAGTGCTCAGATGTAAAATGTTATCTGGGCTCTTCAATTAAGACCCTCCCAAACCCAAAGTTTATGCAAAGAACATTTTCTTTGTTTAGTAAAGGTATTTCATTAAAAGACCATGCTATTTTGGGAAGGGCTAGAACCAAGATACCTGTAACTAGATATTCTGTTTTATTCCAGTGGGGTATTCCACATTTAAAGACCTGTTCTCTTGTCCACATCTTGGCTAAAGGCCTGCCACAGCAGGGGCTACAATACCAGCCATGCTTACAGCTGGGGGTAACTGTTGAGCCTCTCTTCAAAGGAGGTCAGGAACAGGCATTTCAAAATTGGAGTAGTTGAATTGCCCCTTGTTTGTGCTGATCATTGTAACTGTTAATTGGTAAGAAAGGAGAAAAAAAGCGTGTGCCTGTAAGGCAAATATTTCAAGACATGACTTGTTGAAATGACTAGCTGCATATTTCCAGCTGGAGCCCATTTCTCTCCTAAATGCCATCAATAAAAACAGGACCTATTCTATACATCTGATTCTTGGTAGAGAAATGTACATGTGGTTCTCTTGAAATTGTTCTTTGATTATGTCTTTTTATATCACTTTGATATTTACAACACTCCGTATCTCCAAGAATCCCAGTTTGAGCTAAAGGCCTTGCAAGAAGGCCCTCTAAAAGAAATAAACATATGTGTCTTTCCCTACTTGTTTTATCAGGCAGGGGGAAGGGCACATGATACTATCTTGCCTAGGATTTGAGGTTTGTACAAGTTACTCTTACTCCTAAGGGCATCATCCAGGAAACAAACACCTGTTCACACCAGTTTTCCTACTCCAAGACAGGCTCTGGAATAGTGCTCTCCTGACACAACTGATCAGCAAAGGCTCACACCTGGAAGTATTTATGCCAGAAACCACACAGCTCAAGCTCTTGAGATTCATAACAAAACCCCTCCAAACTATATCTGACTGGTTCAGGAATGCAGCACAAAGTACAGCCATTTTTCCAAAGCCAAAGAGGGGTCCAGAGACATGCCAGAATACATAGGCTGGTATCAACCAGTAAGAAAACCAGAGGAAGTGACACCTAACTCATTCCAAATGCAAATGTAGATTTGGAATATTCAGGGAAACCATTTAGCCAGTCAGGCTCTCACTTAAATGGGAAGAAACATTCTGAACATGAAGTGCTTCTTATTTTCCAGAAGACACCAGGCTATGGCTAACACACAGTAGCTTATTAGAAAACAAGATTAGAGAGCTCTGTTCCTGAAAAAGATATAATCTCTTAACAGAAAATATATGAAAGAAGAAATCTAACAACACAGGACTCATCTCCATGAACAAGGGTACAATGACACAAGTAGCTGAAACTGTTTGAGAAAGCCTTTCTCCACCTTGGTCACTATAGCAAGAATACTGGATACAGTCCTTGGTGTTTCAGCTCTTTCTCTGTCGCATGTCTGTTATCACTCTCTCTTTTCCCTCCTTCAGTCTTCTGTTGATTTGAAAACACTCCAGGACAGAAGTAATCTTTTATTGCGTGCTAATTTGTGGCCTCTGGGAAAATCTACAAGTGAAGAGTCTAAGCAGAGCTCCCTTATTAAGTTCTGCCTGAGCGCATAATTGCAAAGATCAACAGCAAAGCAGATAGGAAAAAAATAAAAATACCCATCTATTATTTTAAATAGAGATTCAGCTTAGAACTGTTGCTAAATGGAGCAATGTTTAAAACACAAGAACAGATCCCCAAGTTGTTAGACATCCTCTGAAACCATTGGTTGTGCCCTGTGCTGTCTACAAAGTAACATGAAGAATCTAACCAGACAGAAGGAATCCAAACTATGGGTAAATTAAACCAGTTGATAAATTTTAGCATAGTTAGCGCAAGGCTCACATGAATTCAAAATACTTTTGATCAATTCTCTAACTAGCCAGAAAAATGAGGATGAAATGCAAAATTTTGGCTTGTTATTTTAAAAGTCATATAACAGAATTAAGACTCAAGAAAGGAACACCATAGAACTCTACTATTTAATTGCTATGGCAACTTGCAAAGCAGTTTTACAGAGTGGTTCTAGCAGTTCTCTCCTACTATTCAAAACAAATACACTGAACACTAAAATTTAAAGAGAAACAGTTAATATGCTCTATTAACACATTTAAGAGTGTTATCATCCATAAAGTGAATTTTATATTCCATTTATATGTCAAGTGCGACATATTGTAGCACTTGAAACTATTCATTTAGGGCTATGGGACTGGGGAGAGGACCTCCTAGGTTACAGGTCCAATCTATAGCTGATTTAGTCCGCCCACATTTATCAAGTCCTGAATTAAAACTATTAGAGTTTTCTTACTCACACTGCTTTAAAAATGTCATTCTAAAGCCTCACCCTAATGATAGTTTGAAGTCTTCTATGAAGTACTTGACACACCTTACTTACAACCATATGATATCTTTTTACTGTTTGCCAACATTTTCTTTCAGTTTAAATAACTTTTCCTGCTTTGATATTTATTCTGTCCCTAGCTCCTCCATACAGAAAACTATCACATTCTTTCTTAGTTTTAACTTTGCTATGCTAAACAAGCCATAAGCAAGTATATACACACATAATAAATACATACACACAAATATTTTTAAGTGTATACACACACATATATGTACATATTTATGAAGGAAGGGAATTAGACCAGATTCTATAACTATAAAGAAAAAATGTAAACTGTCAAATGAGAAGTGTATATTTTATAGATTATTTTCATTGCTAGTGTTGAGGTAAAGGTCAATCAATTGTGTTGAAATGGCGCATGGACATGCATAAAAATGAGATCCTTACATGCATAATTGTCAGAAGTAATCGAAGCAAGTTTGGGACAGGCAATTATGTCTAGTAGCAGCTAGAATTCAAAGTGCTTCAGAAAAAGGTGATTGTAGTGAAAGTTTAAAGCCTATAAATTCTGTTCATGCCCTGAAAGCTAAGGATCTCTTTTCTCTGTGCTCCTTCCCCATTGAAATGGAACAATCATACTCATGGCCACAAAATAGTCTCAAATTATTCTGACTCAAGTTGTTCAGTACCTTGTAGCAGAACTCTTTGCTCTTATAAGTTTTAAGAGTGTCACTTAATACTAACTGTTTTTAGTTTTCATATGACAAATGGGAAACAAGACCTACTCTACCTTCTCAGTCTACGCTAGTCATTTATTTTCCAACTACCATGCACTCTAATTCATCCACATTTGAAAATAAAAACTTACAGTATTTTCAGCCTCTTCTCCTAAGAAAAACTTAGTGGTTTCTAACTATTTTGTCACAAAGACTACTACTTTTCTCTTGCAAAACAAACGGATCATAGCAATTCAAGTAAAAACAAGCCTTAGATTTCTAGAGTGGTGTTTTAACCTTCCCGTACTAATCTTTATCTCTGTGTAATCTAACATTTTTCTTATTCTTTGCCCAACAATGAGGAAGCTTTCATCTCAACTCACATTTGAAATTTACTCTAGGATGCAACTGGATTGTCTTCCAAGAGTGTTTCAGAAATATTTAAAGAGGAAGGTTTGCTGCACTGTCACCAACAAAAAGCACTGCTACCAGTTGCTGTTGGCATGAAAAAGGTCAATATTCTTCAGCCAGTCATAATGAAAATTGACAGCAGACCTATCCTCCTAACAGGTATTCAGTTTGGTGGGTTCCACTCAACTGGACAGTTTTGTCACTTGGTTTTTGATACATTAGGTATTACACCAGAGTTTTCATTACTTAGAAGGACATTGGAAAAATATGGCCCATGAAACTACAATGCACAATGCTTGCAGTGTAGCATGAGTGCTTGTCTTCACTGTCCCACTCCAGCAAATAAAAACAGAACTCAGGTTTGGTTTTGTGTGTTTTGAAGGTCAAGAAAAATTGGATTTTGTTAGTGAGGAATAATTAGGTGATTAAGGTGATATAGCTTAACACACCTTCTGGGTGCACTGACTTACTATACCAAAAATTGCAGCTTTAAACTGAAATGCCAGCTATTGTATGCTCTTAATGAAAACTCATTTTGAGGTGATTCACCTAGTGTCTCCTTGAGGGTGGCATTGGTACTGTTCTATCATCATACTGTGTTCTTAGGAGGTTGCTAATGACACAAATGACTCAAAAATTGGCCATATCACTGTCTTCACATGATAACAAAATCAGATCATCATTCATGCTACAAGCTCTAATTTCTCTAGCTTCTTTTGTACCAGAATCAGCCGGTTCACTGCTTTTAAAGATAGCTCATTCTAAACTGATTTACCATGTGCATAAACAGCTGAGGTAGAATAGAGGAAGATGGAATAGAAGGAGAGAAATTGTTGGAATGACCAGCTGGTTGGAATGAGAGTATAATCACCTCTTTGAGCAGCAGCATTGCTTCCTGTCAGCTTAAGCAGTTTGTGGAATTATAGTTAGTTTGCAAGCTGAAGAGCCACTGTAACCTTGCTTAAACAAACATAACAGATTAACAGTCTAACTATATGCTTTGGGAGAATGAATGTCCTTCTGGCAATCATTGCTGGTAAATAGAAAACCTGTCTATCTGATAATTGTTATCCAGTTATCCAATATCTCTGACATAATAATTATCCAAAGCCAATATCCAGGTTTCAGTGCCCAACCAGGAATTCCAATTCATATACTAAGACTGATTAACTGGCATGAGTCCCATCACCCCCACTGGCAGGGTTACCTCAGTGAAGCCTGCTTCATCATGAGCAGTTCACTGTGTTCCATTCAATAACATCTTAAATTATACCATCATCTTATTCAAAAATAAAATATTAAAAATGAAAAAGCTCTCAGGTCTGCAATTTAAATGGCCACCTTATTTAAACTGTCATGGGCTTTGAACCCTCAGTGACTGCAAAATGTGCATGATCTGAAAAATAACACTGCTGCCCTTGCACAGTTCCTTCAGGAATTTGATGCAAAATAGAACAGGAATAAAGGAAGAGCTACACTTTAATTTCATTAAAAACTAAGCATCATAGCAGAACCAACAGCAAAACAGCATTAACTGAAGGCAGCATTTCTGAGCATATGATGAAGTAAGTTTTCACTGAAGGAGGTATGTTTGAATGTTTGCATGAACACCCATATGCTTCATATTTGTATATACACAAAAACAAAAGTTCAGCTTGCATTATACCACATATTATATTACAAATTTCAAATAATACATTCTTTGTATTTGTATAAAATACAAAAAATACATTATTTATGAAAATCTGGGAAAACTGAATAATGCTTTACTTTTAGATTGCATCAGATAAGCATATATCTATTACTAGAAGTCATTAAAACATATACTATAACTCCCTCAGTAATGGCATCCTTAGGGAAGGGGTAAGGCTGGCATAAGTAAAATACAAAACAGCTTATTAAAAACTGAGAATATACCTTATTTCCCTGGTTATACAACAGATAAGAATTACATTAAAAATAGGATCCTGTAATAAGAAAACTCAAAAAAAAAGCAGAACAACAATACATTGCAACCCATGTCTTTAAGAAATGTCACAAAAGTACCTGGAACACTTGTCCTAGACAGGACTGTCTCAACTGTGTAGTAGCTCTTATTCGTTAACTTTGAAGGCACTGATTCACTAGCATATTCTAAAGAACTAAGGGTAAACCAAGAGCTGCCTTTTAAAAGTAATTTAGAAACAGCTATGAGAAGTTCAAAATTCCAGCGGCTGCCATTAAAAGAAAAAAAAAAAAACGAATCTTGCAAACTCACCTCCTACTATCCAACACACCAGAGCTGTTGTTTGTTTCAATTTGGAGAAACTGTTTCAGTGTGTTTCAGCTGGCACTGTGTGGTAGCTGTTTCAAATATTAACAGAAAAGATTAAATGTGACCATTTAAGAACACAATATTGAAGTTACTGCATAGGAGTGAACTTTATATTTACTTTAATATACATAATATGCACAAAACCATGCCAATACAAGCTTTATGTTTACTTCAGCAGAAGCAGTGTTAGATTCAGACCCTCAAACAGAGCACAAAACCATTTTAAGCTGATACTGAGAAAATGAGCTAGACAGGGTTTTGATTTTCTTTTTTTTTTTCCTCTTTCAAGCTGAGTGGTTAAGTTTTGGACCCTCTGAAAATTCTTGTGGTATTTTAAATAAAGCGATTCACTTGGAGACATAAAAAGCCTAGATTTGTTGGGTAACAGGTAGGACTCAGTCCACTGTGTTCTTAGTGTAAGCAGGAGAGAGGCGTTCTCTGAACAGCAGAAGTCTTTGCTTTTCACTCGCTGTCGCCTTCCATATTTTGCCAGCAGGTGGCAAGATGACAGCAAAAGGGATAACGCGAAGTTCGTGTGATTCACACATTAGTAGCCAACTGCCGCCCTCTGTTGTAGCGGTGGAAGAAGTCACAGCTCCTTAAATGCCGTGACTCCAGAAAATGGCACACTGCATTTTCTGGATTTGCAAAATGTTGAGAAGCTGAAAGTAATCAGGGTTCCACATAGCTCTACAAGCCAACTTGTAAAATAACTGACAAAGTAGGCAAAGGTTTTGTTTTGCAGTCTGTGTTGCAATTGCAGCTACATGGTACTCCATCTTCCTACACACCCTGATGAGTACTCAGTGCGACTTAGTTCTAGAAAAAACATTCTGAATAAGGACCACAACGAAAAGGAGCAGACCATGGTTTTTATGATCTTAGTGAAGTCTAGCATACTTAAAGAAAACGCAAAGTCTAAGCCAACAGTCGAGATAAATAGGGAGGCACTGAAGCCAACTCGATGACGTAAACGAAACACAAGGACAGGTAAATAGAAACACGGGTGACAAAATAGCTGAAATTCGAGTTTAAGAAAAAAGACTTCTCAGAGAGTCCTTGCTGAGCTTCTCTAATTTTAAATTTATTCCTAGATTGTGGAATTTGGCATGAAATCGACATCCATGAGGTGGGATGGCTCCAGTTTTAAGTAAAACCCAAGAAAGGATTCATTGTAACTATGGAGGAGAAAAAAAAAAACCTCTTGTTATTGGAAATTTTAAAGATATCTTCCATTAGGAATAATTTTGGGAACTTATTTCAACAAAAAGTCTGTAATACAAAGCTTTTGGTCTAGAGGGCTACCTCTTCACCTGTTCCTCCACTTCCCTGAACAGCACAATGTATCGTACAAAAAAGAATAACTCAAAGGTCCTTACCAACATTGTTCTATAAGATACCACTAACTGAGGTCACCCCCCCCCCCCCCCCCCCCCCCCCAAAAAGCCTTTGAAACAAGTAAATTCTATTGTTCCTCAGATGCTTTTATCAAATCTTACCTGCAACCAGGATGGAAAAACAAGGAGAGGGTGAATAGATGCACCTCCTTCTAAAGAGATGCTGGAGAGATACTGGTAATATTTTATTTTTTACTGAAGCGACATAGCATATTGCGAAACAACACTCTAAGTAGTGACCCAAGTCTGATCTCACTTTACAAACCTGCAAGGCAGAAGTCAGTTGAGTTGCACTACTGTAACATTGCAATCAGGTCTACAGCAACAAATTCCCTCACAATGCATGATGCATGGATGAGATTTAAACATCTACAAAAGAAAGGAAAGAGGATTCAGTAAAGAAAATCTGAAGAACCATTAAACTGAGTAACAATAAAAGGAGTGCCTAAACACAAGATTTGTTATAACAAAGTCTTCTCACTACAATTCAGAGTTAAAATAAGATGTTTAAGCTGGGCACACGTTTTTCTTCTTCCACTGCTGCCTTCTTAGAAACACTTACTAGATGTAGTATTAAAAGTAACCAGCACGTAGAATATGAATGCAGCTAGCACTCCTCTTACTCCTTCAAACCATGATTTTTCCCACTATTTTCAAGAGCTGTTTGCAGTGCAATGCAGCAAACAATTTGCTGTGACAACAGCAAACAGCCATGTTTAATTCAGACATTGTCATTATATTATTTCATTTGAACCCTGTGAATCTGCTCCAATTCTTGGTCTAATCAGTATGAAATACTGTAATGATTTCAGGAAGTGCAGGTCTGTGCCCAGTGCTTTTCACCTGTTTCTTCCTCACTCCACAAACAAACCTCAAAATAAGTAACCACAGTAGTAGGTAGGGATGCAAAGCTGGATGTATCTTATGCTCATAAGATACAAATGAGAAATAAACAAACCTTTCTTGAAGGAAAAGGAGAGATGCTGTGTTTTGTGGAATAAACAGTGAGCCTTTCCACCACAAGGTTTTCTGCTTTAAGGCCATGTTAGCCCTGTAAGTACTACCACAGGGAGTTCAATACCAAAATAGTCAGATTTCAAGCAAAATCAAGCACCACAAGAAAATGAGTGCTTGCTTTTGTATGACAGAAAATAAAAGTCCACAGCAGTTTGCCATGTTCTCATGCAATGGAGCCACACTCCAGAAATTACTTGTATGACCAGATTTTATTGGGACGGTCATCATGAGATGAGGACTTGCCATCCTTTCCTGCTTGGACATGAATTATCAGAATGCACCCAACTCTGCTTAAATAACATTGAAATATTAGTCTAACTTGGTTTTCTAAACATTCACAAAACAGTGCAAAACACTTCTTTCTGCAAGGTGATCTTAAGGTCCTTTCCAACCCTAACTATTCTATGATAGCTGAAAGTTTAGGCTTGTGGTTATGGCTCCCCCAGAATACTGTGTATGCATTTTGGCACGTTTTTTCTATTTAGAAAAACATTATTTACCCCACTGACCTGGCATGTAAAGCTGTGTATATATATATATATATATATATATATATATATATATATATATATATATATTATTATTATTATTATTTATTTTTTAAGGTCAGTACACTGTTATCATATACTTTACTGAAAATTCTTAGCCTTCAAAGCCTATGAAGGCAGTGAAGCAGTGCTGACTTTCAGCTTGCCACAGAAAGAAGTGATTTGCATAGCAGTGCTCATCCTGCAGTGCTCTACAAAAGCATGAGTGGTGTTAGCTCCAGCTGAATCAAGAGGAACTGAGGATGTTCCGCTCCTTTCATACCTGAGGTTGGTACTTTTGTAGAGAGCTCTGTAGTGGTGGATGTGAAGATACAGACAGCATGTATGTAACTGGCTGCATAACAGCAAGATTTGAACCATATACCACAACAGTGACATTTTAATCTTAAATCAGTATTAAGCTTAAAGATTCAGAATTATTCCAGTCTGCAGGTGATTCATGGACAGGAAATGGCTTAGGACAGAAAAACAGATTGCTTGCATAAAAATGCATTGCAGCTCTAAAGCACACTCCATAATGAGAAAAAAAAATGCTGCTTTCCTGTGGAAACATTGAGATTTAAAAGCACCAATATCCTTCTCTAAACATAATATTATCAATTAATTTTTTATAACCAAGAAGGATATTCCAGAATGGCACATATGTGATGTCCTGCTCCAACCGCACTGAACTGTATATCTTTCAAATTCATGATGGATGGAGACAACTGAAGCATTTTTTTAGAGATACTCAGCACTCCTCTGATTTATCAGCAAGAGTGAAGAAACCAGGGAATTTTCTAAGTATAAATAATTATTTGCAGATCATTTAAGAACCAAACATTTATTAAGGAAACTTTAATCAAAAGAAATTTGGATCAATTGCTGAGGTGAGTGGCTCGAGAGAAGACGCCTTCAACACCGGAGCGGGGGGGAGATCAGCGTCCAGGAGCTTCAACTCAGAGCGACAAGAGCCACCGAGGGAGCCTCAAGTCCTCGACAGGACCTGCCCAGGAGCCGGCAGCTCAGCTGACGAGAGCGAGCAGCTGACTCACACGGGGCGGAGCCTGAAGCAGCGGCACCAGCCCTGACTGGTCAAAAAACTGCCCCGGGGAGCGCGACCGACCAGGAGCGCGGCGAGCAGAGCGGGCCAGAGGCGGTTTGCGCGGCAGTTCGAGCGGGATAGTGAGCACTCGTCGTATGATCAGGGCCTGGTCCGGCAGCTCTGCTCTGGCTGCCCCGGCGGTGGCAGCGTAGGCACCCAGACAGAGCCGATGAGAGGGGAGGCTGCAGTGCAGAGCTCGGGGTGTAGAGAGTGCCCGCACTGGTCTGGTGAGGGGAGGGTGCACGATGGGCAGGGCTGCACTCGGTGCTCCCTGCGGGAGGTCCTCCTGCAGCAGGGGCTGAGCTGCGGGATGCTGTTAATAGACTGCGAGATGTCAGGGAAGCTGAGAGGAAGCAGGAATGCTTGCTCCCGGCCCAAACTGTGCAGGGGCCTCGAGCTTCACCTCTACCTCATGAAGGAAAGAAGGAGACCGTTAACCTGGGAAGCTAGGAATCAGTGACAAAAAAAAAAAACAAACAACAAACAAACAAAAAAAGAAAGAAAAGGACAACCAAAAGCAAGGGGCTTCCCCCTAAATCTGTTGTCCCCATGCAGAACCGCTTTGCTGTTCTGCAGGGGGCTAATGAGGAAACGCACTCCAGCCGGAAATAGCCAGCTGATGCACTGGTAAAGAAGATCTCTACTGGTGCTGCCAGGAAAAAGCGGCGGGTCGTAGTAGTAGGGGACTCTACACTGAAAGGGACAGAAGCACTTGTCTGCCGGCCAGACCCCATCTCAAGGGAGGTGTGTTGCCTACCGGGGCACGGGATCAGGGATGTGGCAGAGAGGCTGCCTGCTCTAGTAAGTCCCACGGACTATTACCCACTCCTGGTGATACATGTTGGGTGCTAGGGATATAGATAGTAGCAGCCAGGGGAACATAAAGAAGGACTACAGAGCCCTGGGGGAGGTGGTTAGGGGCTCTGGAGCTCAGGTAGTCTTTTCATCAATTCTCCTGGATACAGGGGAGGACCTAAAAAAAGCTAGGAGGATTAGTCAGGTTAATATAATGGTTAAAAGGGTGGTGTCATAGTCAGGGGTTTGGGTGCCTTGAACACAGGACCCAAGGTTTGTAGGCCAGGTCTAGTGGGGGCTGGTGGAGCTGGTCTGATAAAGAAGGGAAAGAGCAGTTTTGGTAGGAGGCTTGCCAGACTGGTCAAGGAGGCTTTAAACTAGATGTGTTGGGGGAGGGGGCATCATTCCATCCCAACACACATAGTCAGTTGCCAGCACCTATAATAAGTGCTCTGAGCAATGTAGAGATATTCCAGCCGCTCCAGCCAATGAGCCGGCTTCAGTTGGAGCTCGGCTCAGATGCCTCTATACAAATGCCCGTAGCATGGGGAACAAACAAGAGGAATTAGAGATGTGCTCATCTACGGGGGTATGATATAATAGGCATAGCAGAAACATGGTGGGATGGCTCCTATGACTGGAGTGTGGGAATGGAAGGTTACAGGTTCTTTAGAAAAGACAGGGTGGTAGGGAGGGGGAGTTCCCCTTTATGTTATTAGGGATAGGCTGGAGAGTATGGAACGCTGTCTGGGGACAGGTGAGCAGTTAACAGAGAGTTTGTGGGTCAGGGTTAAAGGGAATATAGCTATGGGAGACATTACTATGGGGATCTGTTACAGACCGCCTGATCAAGGAGAACCTGCGGATGAAGCACTCCATAGACAGATAGGAAAAGCCTCACGCTCGCAGGCCCTTGTTCTCATGGGTGACTTCAACCATCCTGACATCTGTTGGAAGGACGGTACGGCCCGGCACAAGCAATCCAGGAGGTTCCTCAGTTGTGTGGAAGACAACTTCCTTCTGCAAGTAATAGAGGAGCCGACAAGGAGAGGTGCCATGCTTGACCTCGTGCTCACCAACACTTGTGACTTGTTGGAAATGTGACTCTCCAGGGCAGCCTTGGATGCAGCGATCACGAGATGCTCGAATTTGAGATCCTCAGGACAGTGAGAAGAGCGTGCAGCAAGCTCACTGCCCTGGGCTTCAAAAGAACAGACTTTGGCCTCTTCAGGAACCTGCTTAGTAAGGTTCCATGGGATAGAGCCCTAGAGGGGAGGGGGCCCAAGACTCTTGGTTGATATTCAAGGATCACCTGCTACAAGCTCAGGAGTGTTGCATCCCAACTAGAAGGAAGTGCAGCAGGAGGGCCAGGAGACCTCCTTGGATGGATAAGGAGCTCCTGAGGAAAATTCAAATGAAAAAAGAGGCTTATAATGAGTGGAAGCAAGGACAGGTGGCATGGGAAGAGTACAGGGATGCTGTCCAGGAGGCTAGGGACCAGGTTAGGAAAGCTAAGGCCCAGTTAGAATTAAACTTAGCTGGAGGTATTAAGGATAACAGGAAGGGATTCTACAGGTACATAGCAAATAAAAAACAGACTAGGGAGAATGTAGGCCCACTCAGGAAGCTCTTGGGAGAACTGGCTACACAGGATTTGGAGAAGGCTGAGGTTCTGAATGACTTCTTTGCCTCAGTCTTCACTGGCAAAGGCTCTGACCAAACCACCCAAGTCTTGGAAGGCAGATGCAGGGACTGTGAGAATGAAGACCTTAGGCCCACTGTAGGAGGGGAACTGGTTCGAGACCATCTTAAAAATCTGAACGTGCACAAGTCCATGGGTCCTGATGAGATCCATTCATGGGTCCTGAAGGAGCTGGCAAATGAAGTGGCTAAGCCGCTGGCCATCATATTTGAGAAATCATGGCAGTCAGGTGAAGTTCCCGATGACTGGAAAAAGGGAAATACAACCCCTATTTTCAAGACGGGGAAAATGGATGACCTGGGGAATTACAGACCAGTCAGTCTCACCTCTGTGCCTGGCAAAATCTTGGAGCAGATTCTCCTGGAAGGCATGCTAAGACACATGAAAATCAACAAGGTGCTTGGTGACAGCCAGCATGGCTTCACTAAGGGGAAATCCTGCCTGACCAATTTGGTGGCCTTCTATGATGGGGCTACAGAACTGATGAACAGGGGTAGAGCAGTTGATGTCATCTACCTGGACTTGTGTAAAGCGTTCGACACTGTCCCACAAGACATCCCTGTCTCTAAATTGGAGAGACATCAACTTGATGGATGGACCACTCGGTGGATAAAGAACTGGCTGCATGGCTGCATGCAAAGAGTTGTGGTCAATGGCTCAATGTCCAGCTGGAGACCAGTAACGAGTGGCATCTCTCAGGGATCGGTGTTGGGACCGGCCTTGTTCAACATCTTTGTTGCTGACATGGGCAGTGGGAGTGAGTGCACCCTCAGCAAGCTTGCCGATGACACCAAGCTGTGTGGTTCAGTTGACACACTGGAGGGAAGGAATGCCATCCAGAGGGACCTTGACACTCTTGTGAGGTGGGTTGATGCCAACCTCATGAAGTTTAACCATGCCAAGTGCAAGGTCCTGTGCCTGGGTCAGGGCAATCCCAGGCACAGCTACAGGTTGGGCAGAGAAGAAATTCAGAGCAGGCCTGTGGAGAAGGACTTGGGGGTGTTGGTTGATGAGAAAATGAACATGAGCTGGCTTCAGTGTGCACTTGCAGCCCAGAAAGCAAACCGTATCCTGGGCTGCATCAAAAGGAGCGTGACCAGTGGGTCGAAGGAGGTGATCCTGCCCCTCTACTCTGCTCTTGTGAGACCTCACCTGGAGTATTGTGTGCAGTTCTGGTCTCCTGAACATAAAAAGGACATGGAATTGTTGGAACAAGTCCAGAGAAGGGCCACGAGGATGATCAGGGGACTGGAGCACCTCCCGTATGAAGACAGGCTGAGGAAGTTGGGGCTGTTCAGCCTTTAGAAGAGAAGGCTGCGTGGAGACCTCGTAGCAGCCTTCCAGTATCTGAAGGGGACCTATAGGGATGCTGGGAAGGGATTCTTCATTAGAGACTGTAGTGATAGGACAAGGGGTAATGGGTTAAAACTTAAACAGGGGAAGTTTAGGTTGGATAGAAGGAGGAAATTCTTTCCTGTTAGGGTGGTGAGGCACTGGAATAGGTTGCCCAGGGAGGTTGTGAATGCTCCATCCCTGGCAGTGTTCAAGACCAGATTTGATGAGGCCTTGGGTGATATGATTTAGCGTAAGGTGTCCCTGCCCATGGCAGGGGGGTTGGAGCTAGATGATCTTAAGGTCCTTTCCAACCCTAATTATTCTATGATTCTATTCTATTCTATGAAATGAAGGTCATCAAGTCAGAGAAAGGAAACACATCATGTGACCTAAACATCCAATCAAAAATATCAGCTCAGAATCTGAGTTGCCTAACACAGGCAGTCATCACCTAACTCCAAAATATGTACCACAAACAAATGCCTACAACTATTTAATTAATAGCTCTGAATAGTAAGCTGGAGAAAATGCTAAACTGTTCACAATGTGGGAAGAGAGGGAAAAGTTAAACTGCTTGCTCCAGTTGCAACTTTTACTATCTGAGAATCTTGCCCACTGTTCTTTTTTACTCTTCATTTGGCAGAATTTGGGAAGTTCTAACTGCTCACTACAAATTCAATAGTGTCTGTCTCCGTGAAAATGAAAGCTGCTGTTATAAAACTTTAAAAGTTTGAGTCACACCATGCTGCAACAGACAAGGAATAGTTTCTCGCATGGTTATAATTCTGGTGTGTCCTCAGGGAAGGGTCCTATAGGCAGTTCAATCTCATCTGAACTGCAGCTGCTGCACCATTTCTCCATCCCAAGCAACATAGTCTGCTCTAATGGAGAAGCACATCAGAGAAAATTAGCCGACAGAACAGTGACTAATCAGGCCCTAATCACACAAAGACAAGACCATTCAGTAATGACTACACTTAAACAGAATGGACTTCAGGAAAAATACTCCTGTAAGATCTGACAAAGCAGCAGACAACTGGAAGCCAAAACTAGGTTAGAAAACACGGCTCTAATCTTGGCCTAATTATTTAAAAAAAATCTGGATGAGGAAAAAAAAAAGAAAAAGAGAGGACAAAAAAAAAAAAAGAGTTTGTACCTGTGGTGCGGAAACAGTATTAAAACAGGTAAAATCAACTGTTGTGAAGCAGCAAGGAATTAGAGTGTACTGGATGAGGTACATCATCACACTGGGTCAGCGCATGTATGATCAACAAATTCTGATGATTCTGCTTTGGGGTACACTAATTTTGCTGGACATTGAGATATGTTGGGCAGTTTTGTTACGTGGCTGTGACAAGGATGAGTTCCAGAGTTCCTCTTGGTGTTTATTTGGTCTGCTGAATGTTTGCTGAGAAGAAGTTCAAAAGAAGGGATGTGTTTAACATCAAAATAAGCGTAATTAAACATTCACAACCAAAAGAGACTAAAGCCATCTACAGTATTGATACTAAAAACATTAAAGCGTCAGGTATTCAAAGGTAAAAGTCAGCAAAAATTCATTGCAGTGCTGCACGTTGTAGCTAAAATTTTAATTCTGCTGAAATGAGAGGCAAAATTACCTGCAAACTCAATGAATCCAAAGTTTACCATACAGATGAAATCAGAGCAATCTTTAAGAATATTTAAACAGAAAATGCAATTTGAGTCATAGAATCATAGAATCCTTGCTAATATTGCATCCAGTTTCTCTGATTCGTTGTAATCCCTCTCTAGTTTAGAGGACTACTAAATGCAGGATTATTTGTAATGAATTTTTTTGTTCACCAGTACATTCCATAACATCCCCTGCAATTGTTAGCAACACAGCATGGATTCTCCAAAACAAAGCTATATTCTCACACATAATTCTAGGCAAATAAGATTTTGGAAACAACTTGAGGTCATACAGGACCTACTTCCACAGGTATTCAGACAGGATTCAAAGCTTAAGTTTTAGACAGCAACTTGAATTAGCTGTGCAGCAGAGAAGTCAGCACTGCTACATCAAGTGTGAACAACAAAGGGTCAAAACCACCTCAAAAAGTAGCAATTTAATGCACTGAATGACAATCTTACATCCCACAGAATCATCACTGAACATATTTGAAATAGGTGTAACATACAAGCTCTTACTTTAGCTAGCCAGAAATGATGAATTTCTTAGAAAACTCATATATTGTTATGTGAGCTCATCCTGGCCACTGACGCCAATACCAAGACATGAAATTAATTACTGTTAGACAAGGCATTCTGATCAGGAATAATTAAAATCTTTTTTTAATATACATACATTTTGTTAACTTGTGGTGATGGCCATTTCCTTCTGAAGTGTAAGTATCAATAAGAACCATCAAAGTTCTCTTCCAGATTTAACTTCCCTCCCTATTTATCTCCTTCACTCCCTTTCTCTTCCTTTCACTAAAAGGAAAAGCCCAAACCAGAAAATCCTGAAGAGGTTAAGTTGCTTACAAGAAGAAAGCTCACTGTAGGAAAAAACATACACATAATATTTCAGTTCTGTTCACTGCCTCAGTCACTGTTAAGAGCACTGTTCTGTAGACTGATCTGGAAAAAATGAGGTAAAAAGATGGACTGGAAGTCAGAATATTTAAATGCTCTTGATTACTGACACACTTTGCTAATAAATCTTGAGCAGGTCAGTCAACTTCACTGTATTTCTAAAAGGATATATTAATTTTATCCATCTTTGAATAGTGTCCTGGGTTCAGCAGTAGCAGTCATGTTTTTCCTTCGTGTTAACTGGTGCAGTGCTGTGTTTTGACTTCTAGCTTGAGAACAGTGTTGGTGAAGCCGATGTTTTTGGTTGTTGCTAAGTGATGTTTACCCTGACCAAGGACTCTGTGAGGCTCATGCTCTGCCAGGGAGGAGGGGAAGCTGTGAGGAAGCAGAGACGGGGCGCCTGACCCGGGCTAGCCGGGGAGGTATTCCATACCACAGCACGTCATGCCCGGGGTGGGGGGTAACTGGGAGTTACCCGGAAGGACAGGGGTTTCTGGGTGGAACTCGCTTTCTTGGCCAGTGGTATCGTATTCTCTTCCCTTGTTATTTTCCCTTATCATTGTTTTAGCTGATAGTAGCGGTGGTGATTTGTTGCTGGACTGTTCTTGTCTCAACCCGTAGGAGTTGCACTCTCTCGATCCTCCTCCCCGTTCCTCCGGGAGCGGGGAAGGGGAGAGCCCCGGTGCGGGGGGGGGGGGGGGGAGACGGACATGGACCTCGATTGTTGTCAGCTCGGCACCACTCACTGGGAGTGAGTGAACAAGTTACCTGACCGGGTTTAAACCATGACAAATAGTAATTTCATCCCATGCCTTCAAAGCCATTCCAAAGAGGATTGTGCCCTTTTTTTGTCACCGAGGCCAAAAGATCACCAGATAGAGGAAGATAACTCAATATTGTGTGGCAGTATGTGACACTGTTCCCTAATTAAACCACTGGAACAAAGAACAGTCATTAACATGGAATGATTCCAGATTCACACTGTTCATTTGTGGTTCCCCAAACGCAGCAAGTTATGATTTAGGTTCATATACTTCACTAGCTCAATACAGAAAAGTTTGTCAATGCTGAGATTTAAAATAGATATGCTTAAGATGTATGATTATACATATATATGGCTTATAAAATAATACGGATATTGCTTCCCCTCTTCCAAAGTTATCCAGTGCCTTTCATTAATGCACACAATGCACAATACTTACAGTGCTCTGGAGTGATTCCAACTAGTGCCATCCCAGCAGTCTTCTTTCCATGGTCATGGGCCAATTCTTTAAAGCATGCCTCTGCTGATTGAGGACAGACATGCATGAAGTATTCTCAAGAACATAGTATTACATATATTCAGCCTTTATACAAAAACAGTGTATTGTCATCTTATCTTGAAAACTTTCCACATCATAAGTTAGCTCAATTTTTACATTGTGAGGAAAAGCAACCATCCACAGATCCTTCAAGCCACTTGTATCGCTGCCTTGGATAGCACTTATTATTTCTCTTTGTGTAGCCAAATCTTGAGTGTTCATAGTCACACTGCACCTCACTCCATACGAGCTGGGTCCAATACCTGTAACACATTAGAAAAAGAGATATGTCAGAATAAAAATCCTCACTACTACTACTTGCACATCTCTTTGAAAAAAAAAAAAAAAGAGAGAGAGATCAGGTTTCTAGCTTTTCCAGACCTATCGTGATGGCATCCCATCTGACTCAAGTAAGAGTTCCTGGACCTATAATGCTACCACTTGTCCCATTAGTATTTAAGTTCAGTTTATCTTCATTTCTCAAAGTTCATTGTCTCCAGGTGACTTCTTAATCACAAATATCCAATATGTATGCACTCAATTTCCTTTTACTTGGTTTGATATTCTGTTGCTTTATTTCAGTGTGCTAAAAAAGAAAAGTCTTCTGAATGTACAGAGAAACGTGCTTAGTGAAAACAGATAAGGTGTATTTCATTTGTCCCTTTTTATCCACTCATATCAGCTTCATTGTCCATGCTGTAAAGTAACACCTAAATATTAATTATCTTGCAAAGATGAGCTTCTCTTTTTCCTGTTGTGTTCTGCATGAAAGAGCAAGGAAAAAAGAAAAAAAAAAGCTGATTTTGATTTCGTAACTAATGAACTTCTCTACATTACTCAGAAATGGAGCATAAGATATATCTACCCAAATTCCTTTTGAGGTGAGTAATAACTGATAAATACTTTTCTCCAGTTAATATCAACAATAAATTGATGTATCACTGTGCTTTAGAAAGTACCTTGAATATCAATTGTTTTGACCTATCTCCAAAGCTTTAAAATATAATGAATGAGTAATTATTTCTCTAAGACACCAGTGCCTGTTGCTCAAGAAATATCTGGGCTCAATTTCACACTGCAGGAAAAAAAGCAACTACTTCTATGGCTTTGGCACAGCAGCACATTCAACAAAACTTTCCTAGCAGCAAACAAAATGAAAACATCTTGCTTGTGGCACTCCTTTTAGCCAGTGCTTTAACAAGAGTCTCTAGATTATAATCAAACTTGTAACTGAAAGAATAAATGCTAACTCCCACTTATATGAAAAGGGGAAAGTCAACCAAATGTAAATCTTCTGCTGCTCACTGCCAGCTATATCAGATTCATATTCGCAGTTAAATGTACTACAAAATAATTTAAAATCACTTCAACTGTTTACAATGCCAATCTAAACCAAAATGATAGTATGTTAGAAAGCCAGATTTTAAAATGAGAAAGAAGTATAAGTGGATTTATGTAAGAAGTTATAGGACAAGAGGTAACAGCCTCAAGCTGCACCAGGGGATCTTTAAACTGGATATTAGAAAAAAAATTCTTCACAGAGAGGATGGTCAGCACTGGAACAGGCTGCCCAAGGAACCGGTAGAATCACTGTAACTGAAAGTGTTCACAAACCATGCAGATGAGGCCCTTAGTGACATGGCTTAGTGGTGGACTTTGCGCTCATGGGGTAAAGGTTGGACTTGATCTTAAAGGTGTTTTCCCACCTAGTTGATTTCATGATTCTATGACTCTATAGACCCAAAAAGAGGACACTGAAATTTTACTTTTTTCAGTGGTACAATTTGCAAATACTTGGAACCTCAGGTAACGCTATTTTTAGTGTACTTGCCACAGCTCTGTTGATAAAGGCTTTGGGTTCTACATAACACACACAATCACTCTTAGTTTTAGCTCATATTTCTTTTCTCCTGAGCAATATCAAAGTCCTTGCTGCATGTTCACTGAGCACTCCCTGGCACTTAACTCAGAATAGGGTGAATTCTACTCTTGTCTCTACAGATGAGACCTGACCAAGCTCCACAAGTAATAGAATTTTCTTTGTGACCTTTCTTATCTTCTTTAGCAAATGAAGAATTTTTGTTTATAGTTCTTCGCAAAGAATGAATGTCTTTACATGAGTTTACTCATGCTGAAGTTCATTATCTCCCATATCTTACAAAATGGAAGAAGGAATAATTATGATGAGATTCTAGTGATCCACCAGAGAATGATGAATCACAATAACAGCATTCAGCAACTGACCAGCAATCCAAAGCCTGAATAATCTGTATGTTTTTCAAGTTTTAAAGCTTATCACTTAGAAATGTCACTGAAAATGCAAAGAGGACAATCCTATTGTGACAGACAAAAATTCAATCCATGATACAAAGAGCTTACAAACCACTCATCGGTTGGCTTTGTGCTACAGGAATACACAAGATTGAAGAGCTTCACTTACTGTAATTATAAAATAATATTTCATTGCTATGCTAATAATATATTTGACAAGTTGCTTCTAAGTACAGCTTTACATTGCCTTAGAAAAAATAATTCTTCTCCCTCCCCTGTTTAGAGTAACTGTGTGGCTCTGCATAGAACACAGACATTAATATATCTGTAGAAGACTGAGTTCACAAGACAAATGGCCATACACATTGATTTAAAAATATACCTCTAGATTTCAGGCTGGTGTTATGTTAATGGTGAATGAAATAGAGAAAGTCTTGTAAGGAGTGGCTGAGGGAACTGGAGTTGTTTAGCCTGGTGAAAACAAGGCTCAGGGGAGAACTTGTTGCTCTCTACAATAACCTGAAAGGAGGCTGTAGGGAGGTAGTTGTCTTTTCTCCCAAGTAACAAGAGATAGAACAAGAGGAAATAGCCTGAAGTTGCTCCAGGGGAGTTTTAGATTGGATATTAGGAAAATTTTTTCACCAAAAGGGTTGTCAAGCATTAGAACAGGCTGCCCAGGGAAGTGGTTAAGGCACTATCCCTGGAGATACTTAAAAGATGTGTGGATATGGTATTTAGCAATGTGGTTTAGCGGTGGACTTGGCAATGTTAGGTTAATGGTTGGACTGGATGATCTGAAAGGCCTTTTCCAACCTAAATGATTATATGATCATCTGTTCAGAAACAGGAACATGAGAAGTTATCGTGCAGGTCACAGTAGTGAAGACAGGACTCCATAATTCTGATCTCTGCTCTAACGCTCAGCCTGGTCAATCATACTGAGTCTCATAAAGAAACCAAACATACCTGTATGCAGTCTGCAAATAAATCAATTCATTTTAGGTAAGCATTCAACACAAAAGTCTCCCCTAGTATTTTTCTTATTCATAAAGGAATCGTACAAAGCTTCAAGTTTCCCTGGCAATTCTGCCATTTAAAAACAACAAGCAAAAAATGGGACACACACCCCCCCCCTGCCCCCAGTGCAAACCATACAGCCAGTGATCCTCAGAGTTAAAGGTCTACAGTTAGCCAATAGTGATGTAAACTCCTTATGCCAGATTGTTAAAGTACAGAAGATAGCAGAAATGCTCATAATCAAGATCTGATGTTTGCTTTTTCCTCTGGACACAAACACAGTATTTGTGTTTGAGCACTGGCAGTAACAACTGTGAACTATGCTATTAATATCTGATTTAAAAATGCTTGTGGCAGGATCCTGTCTGGAGGAACAAAAAAAAAAAAGTATTCAGACAAAACAACAGTTAGAAGTGCATTAAAAAAAATTAACAGCAGTGATTACAGAAGAAAACCATGTATTCTTCTCTCAGGAAGTTATTGACATATAACTTCTCTTAAGATAGATCCAAACACTGCCATTCTCAACTAAAATCCAAGTTTCTGAGAAGATGTATTTTTAAAGTATATGCAAATCCTTGTTTTATTTAAAGGGAGAAAAATAGCTCAGTACCATTTTTGCTTATTTTCCCTGAACATCTTTAGGTTAAATAAATGGATATTAAACAGACTAAGAAGTCCAGCTGCATTAAGGGCTTAATTTATTAACTTGGGCTTAAGAATTTACACTTTAAAATAGATCATAGAATTAGGGCTTCTGAATTTCAGTCAGGGATGCAATGAAAATTGCTGGCAGTTTAGAGCAGCAATTCACACCAAAATTACATGAGGCATCCATTTGCTAAACAGTCTCCTAAAATGATCTCTGGCTCCAAATCAACATCTGGAGGTGCATCCTTTTCACTGACTATCCATCGAATTTAGCTGCCTATTATAAGTGGCTAAAGTAGGACAATATTAATTTGTTTCTTTGACTGTTCCTACTGAGACATTCTGTAGTGTTTGCTAATGCTATGTAAAACCAGCCCTAGCAATTAGTCATTTTGGTTGTTGTGTTTGGTTTTTTTTTGGCAAGATATGCATATAGAAACATTCTGATGATTGTTGCTACAAATTTTTAAGGACATAGTCAACACAGCCAAACCAAAGACCTGGGGAGACCCATGATCCAGGTAGGCAGAAAATACCCATCCTGTCATCTTTTTGCTGTGTGTGGGTTTCTGGCAAGCACTTCTGGAAAAGCATCCTGCCCAAATTTGGCTGTTGTTATCAGCCACATGCCTTCCACTGTTAGATTTACCAAAAATTCACAAGATGGCATCAAATTCCCCTTGAAAAGCAACTGCTCTATTGGAAGTGTAATCAATTAAGGTGGGTTTTGTGGGCTTTTTTTCTGTTTGTGTTTTTTAAGGTTTTGTTTGGTTGGTTCCAACAGGATTACAGAATTTTAGCTTGAATGACTGTCCAGGTATTTTCAACCTCCCTGCAGGTGTAAGACCTAAACCAGAACTATCCTATGGAATCCACTCCTGCAGTATTAAAATTTACTGGTAGAACTTCACTCACAGTGAAGCTGTAACTCAAATTTAAAACAGGTCCTTATAAAAGGACTGTTCTGTTGTCTTTGCTCCTTGCTTTCATTTATAACATTTTGGAATCCTAAACTTGAAACCTATTTTACAAACTGACAAGTTTCTTACTGCCCTACTGTAAATACAGCCTGTATGAATTTTCTTGCCCTTTCTTTAGTTATTCAATTTTGTGAAAAGTTTACTTTGTTTGTAATGGAATGAAAGAAAATTATCTGCCTTCAGGTTCCTTTGCAGACCTGACATATTAAAACACAGCAGTTTAATAGATATTTATTGAATACTTCAGATCTAGAAATAAGGAACATTACTGATTTTTGCTTGCCCATTATCTGAAGTTCTGATGAAAATTAAATCTCTTCCAGACCAAAAATTTGCTTATTATTATATTGGAATGTAAGAACATTTTGTATTTATTTAAGGCATTTGATACTGTCTCCCACAGCATCCTCATAGATAAGCGAAGGAAGTGGGGGCTTGATGATCAGGTAGTGAGGTGGATCAAGAACTGGTTGGAAGGAAGAAGGCAGAGAGTTGTGGTCAATGGGGCAGAATCTAGCGGGAGGTCTGTGACTAGTGCAGTCCCTCAGGTGCTGGTGCTGGGACCAGTGCTGTTTAATATTTTCATCAACAACCTGGATGAGGGAACTGAATGTAGCCTCAGCAAGTTTGCTGATGACACTAAGCTGGGAGGAGTGGCTGATACACCAGAAGGCTGTGTTGACATTCAGCGAGACCTGGACAGGCTGGAGAGTTGAGCAGAGAGGAACTTGATGAAATTCAACAAGGACAAGTGTAGAGTCTTGCATCCGGGGAAGAACAACCCCATGTACCAGTACAGGCTGGGGCCTGACCTGCTGGACAGTAGTGAAGGGGAAAGGGACCTGGGGGTCCTGGTGGATGACCATGAGCCAGCAATGTGCCCTCCTCCCCCTCTACTCTGCCTTGGTGAGGCCGCATCTGGAATATTGTGTCCAGTTCTGGGCCCCTCAGTTCAAGAAGGACAGGGAACTGCTGGAGAGAGTCCAGCACAGAGCCACAAAGATGATTAAGGGAGTGGAACATCTCCCATATGAGGAGAGGCTGAGGGAGCTGGGACTCTTTAGCTTGGAGAAGAGAGACTGAGGGGTGACCTCATCAATGTTTACAAATATGTAAAGGGTGAGTGTCAGGATGATGCAGCTAGTTTTTTTCAGTGATGTCCAGTGACAGGACACGGGGCAATGGGTGTAAACTGGAGCATAGGAGGTTCCATGTGAACATCAGGAAAAATTTCTTTACTGTGAGAGTGACAGAGCACTGGAACAGGTTGCCCAGGGGGTTGTGGAGTCTCCTACATTGGAGATATTCAAGGCCCGCCTGGACAAGTTCCTGTGTGATGTACTCTAGGTTACCCTGCTCTTGCAGGAGGGTTGGACTAGATGATCTTTTGAGGTCCCTTCCAACCCTTAGGATTCTGTGATTCTGTATGATTTTTAAGTGGTGTCTTCTCTATTTGGGAGAAGGCATATCCATTTTCCATAAAGCATTCAGGATGAAGTTATGAATTAACAGATTTGCATAGAAATTTAAATAAAACCAAAACCAACAGCAATGGTTTAGCCAAAATTCTCTGCATATTTGTACATAACCATTGGGAAAATAACTTAAATACTTAGAGAAACTTCTCTTTCAATGTTTTCTTTTCAGGAGCTGCTGGCTAAGAATATAATGATAAATGCCAGCCCTAAACAATAGCATTCAATTCTAAGCAGATTTACTTGTAAAGCAGAGAGTGATGCCTGCCTGCTCTCATACAAAACACATTGAAAAATCCATTTCTTTTCCATAATGGCTCAGTAGATATTACATGAGTTATTTCTCATATAACTCAGACCATGTTCTCACTTCATCCCTACAAACCAAGACTTTTAAAGTCTCTCATGTACTTTTTAATGGCTGTCAACATAATCTGTTTAGATTTTACTGCAAAGTCAAACCCTAATTTGTTTAATTTAATTATGAAGACCAATGGACCTCATCACTTGTTCTCCCTGTCTGAATAAGGACCTTACAAAAGGAATTAGAATTCTTTCAGCAAGCATGCTCAAAACCTCACTGAACTGAGTGGGAGTTACTCCATAGACTAATTGACTTCACCTTAGGCTGAGAGAGAGCATTGCTGACAACACTGAATTTGTACACTTTATTGCTAGAAAAGCGTTACAGTTCCTACCTCCTTGACCTTATCGTTGGGAAGACAGAAGTGCTAAATCAGGTTAAAATACCAGCAAATTAAAATCCTTCCTTGAAAAGCAACCTCCTTTGAATAAGACTTTATTTACTGGCCTGCCCAAGAAACACTCTAATTCCTACAACAAAGTCAGATGCTAAGCTACATTAGAAGAGGGGGATAGGAAAACCAAACTAACATAGGTCAAAAAAAAGGAAGGAATAACAAGGATAAAAGAATTAAATTTCTTTATTTTACAGTAAATAACTTCTAGATTTAACTGTGTACACCTATTTAAGCAAACATATATATATCAGAACAGTAATGAGCCAAACTCAATGCCAAAATGGTACAATTGTTCCACTGATGCTTCAACACCATTTCAGTAATCAAGTCTAACTTTTAGCAGACACCAGAGTGTCTTAACTCAGAGATTACTTGTCTCAGGATTAAAGACTTTCAACAGATGAAGATGCTGGAAATAATATCTGACTTATGCTAAAGTTATTTTAACTCCTTTAAAACTATTGCTTTGCAAAATGGTGCTCTTAGCTTTAGCTATTTGGATAATGAGTTCGGTGACTTTTTGTAGAAGGAAAGGTCTACTCGCTCCACGAAAGAGGAATTTTAATTCCAACGTAAGACTGAGATAATGCAGAGTTTGCAAAGTACAAGGAAAGGGCAAAGAAACACTTTAAGTTAAGACAATGGATTCTGCATGAATCCACATTTAGAAAACACATCAATAACATGGATTTTTTTCCTCTAAACTGATCTCAGGTAAGAATTTTTAAAGAGATCTACAAAGTCTCACAAATCTTTGAGAAGTGCTTATGCTAAGAAAGCCTGTATCATACTAAAAAAGTTACTCAAAAAATCTTTAGAGGGAAACAGATCCTTTTCAGAACACAACATTTTATGCTGTTTGGCATTGAACAAAACACAATAACAGCTTATTTTACTCAGGCACTGAATGTTTGGATGTTCACATATTGCTTTATTATTGATATCACGTTAGTGCATGTCAAATACCAAAACAATGCCATTTAGAGAAAAAAAGGCAAGTCTTATTTAGCTATCAAACAGAAGAACTTGGAAAGCAACTTTGAGTTGGTATGAAAAAACAACAAGTGATCTGCAAATCTCAAGTACTTCAGCAAGGAGAAATTAACAGTAAGGGCTAAAGTTTTAAACTGCCTCCATAACGAAAGCATTCCCTGCAATTAGAAACCTTCATTCCACAGATTTGTTTTGTGCCATTTTAATATTTGACCTAATTACAAAAGTACATGCATCCAAGGACAGTTATGTCACTGTCCTGCATGTGTCTACTTTAATGCAAGAAAAAGCGTTCTGGCTGTTTTTATATAGAAGGACTGTTTTGATGATGACACTGTAAGGACTGTCGTAAAATACCAGTCTATTGAACATTGAAATAATGCTTATAAAGCATTAAAACTTTTTTCTTTGAGAAGTTTCTAACTTCATGAAAGTATCGCTCTGAGACAATCCTACTACTTTTAGTGTGAGGCATCCCTGCCCATGTCAGGGGGGTTGGAACTAGATGATCTTAAGGTCCTTTCCAACCCTAACTATTCTATGATTCTACTAGGATGCAAGCATTCTTATACTTACATTTCCTAAGTAAAATTCTTGTTGGACTAATATTACCTGATACAGCAGTGTCTTTTTAGTAGATGACTGTCCTTGCACACCACTAGTACCATTTAAAGCCTACATAGGAGTTAGATAGGTACCTTCTGTTGGTAGATGTGCAAATCTCACCATTCATGCAACCATTTTTAATGCAGTTTAATGTTATCATTAAGTAGTATCCACTTTGATTGAAACCCATGTGTTTAACACTTCTTACCAAATTATCTTAGGAAGGACTCCTAACTCACGAGTTACCCAGTAAATCTCTAGGCAGGTCTCCAAATCAATGGGCAATGTCAATGGTGTCCAAGAAAGGTGAGAGAAAAGTAAACCTGTCGCCAGTAAGTTCAAATTCACTCTAGAACCAGTGGTACATGCAATAGCAAAGCTCTGCAAATGCAAAAAGTAAAAACCACTGGCAGATGTATCAGACAATTGGGAAACAAGACCCATCTTTCTTCCAGACAGATGAATTCTTCTGGTACAAGGGTTAAAAGGGGTTTACGAACATAAAAAAAACCAAACATTCTTACCTAAAATATCAACACAAGTTGCTTTGATTAAAAGAGACTGTTACAGGCATAATCTGGAGATGTATTTAGCATTGCTACACAACTACATTTCTGCCCTAGGGGAAGATACAAATTCAAGATTTCAAGTATGCAGCAAATAGCAAAAATATCAATTCTCCATATCACACAAGCGTATATATAATTTTCTGACTGAAATCAGTTAAAGACAAGTCCTCTGAGAAAGCTGAACAGAAGCATGTGCTTAAATACTTCAAATTATAATGATTTAAGTTATCAGAGATTCCTTTATTTGCAGTATCTATATTACACGTGCTGAAATCTTTCAGGTCTATTTGCAGATAAAAGGGATCTTCCCCATCCATGTTATGCACAGGGTTATTTGCATTAAGAGGAATGAAGAATAGCCTATAGAAGCCCGATTCTGTAAATTCACACATGTCGCCTGTTGGTTATTTTCCATTGTCCTTAAGTAGTGGAGAATATTACAGGAAGATGAAGAATCTGTATCCACTGGAAGTCACACAGCTGAATGTGTCCCTCATTTCATATAACAGTATTCCACTTGCATAATACTTTTCTAGATCAGCATCCCATAGAAAAATGGCCTAGTGCAATGTCCAGCGCTCTTGCAGTGCTCCACCTAAGAAAACACTGTTCTCTGACAAATAACTCAAGTTTCAAATTTCCTATTTGTGTAATGTATCATGCAAACGTACCACTTTTCCAAAGAAAAACTAGAGCAGAGGATATGGTATAAATGCCAGAAACCCATGGTGCAAAGATATTGTCTGAGGCCAAATTCTGACCTCATTTTTGTGCATGCATCAAAGTTAATACATGGGATGGCAGAAATTAGTCTCATGCTGAATACATTGCAGTACCCATCCACAAAGCCAGAAAATTCTAAAACAAAGAATGCATGAGAGGGGAAATTGAGATCCAAGCACACAGGAGCTAAAATGTCATTATTTCACTGCCAGAAAAGCCTCAGACTGCAGAAATAGTTAGGGGGCTGAGCTTTGGTCCACTTTTTAAGCAAGAAAATCCCCCTCTATTTCACTTCCTGGGCCACTATGTGTTCTTTTAAATCCTATAAATAGATTTTCCAATTTATATTGATTTATACCAGACAGCATAGAGCTTCCTTAAGACACAAATTTTTTTCTTGTATGCTTAAACAAGCTACAAAGCACAGAAACCTTGCTGTCATTTGATTATGTGTTCCATGAACAGCAGAGCTACCAAAGCTTTTTTATGGACTCGTGTCCTTTGTTCTTAATTTTTCTACTAAAGTAATTTCAGCACTATATCCACCATGTCCTCCATGAACTGGACCAAGACAGAGGCAGCACATACCAGCTCCAGTATGCAGAGCCAACACATACTTAATTTTTAGCCTATTGCTTTCAAACTCGCTGTTCAAAGGCTGAATTCTCCCCAGCTTCCCTTCAATGGGGGCATTCCTTTGGGTCATCCTAATTTATTCATTCAGCAGCTTTCCCAGTACTCCCAGATTATTTATTCTGCAACTCCTACTCTTCATTTAAAGTGTCTAATAGGGCCATTGGAAAGGACTGACAGGTAGACAGACTGCATGATTAAACAAAACCAATTTCCGCACCAAAACAGCACAAGGGAAAAGTGTTTTAAACAGTAGCAGTAGTTCTGTGATTCTGAATTCCTTATACACCTGATTTTTTTCAGCAATAAAAAAAAAAGAGAAATGAGATCACATATCCTGTTATTTTAGTAGCTTCTCCACACAGCTGACAGAAGAACATGGATTTATTTTTCATGCTGAAAAGCTTTTATTCTCACTTTAACACAACTCAGTAAATTGATGAGAGAGTAATTTATTCTCCCCTATGCTTTCCTGAATATCCATACACACACAAAAGATGGATGCTGGCAGCCAGAGCTGTCAGTAGGAATTTCAGCAGAAGTAAATTGTTTAGTACTTATAATGGAGCATAATAGCTGTAATTTCATTTGAACTGTTGCCACTAATAAGCTAATAAAACTACAAGTCAAGACCCAGCCATTCATCACTCTGTAGCCGCTGGGAATTTCTCTGTGCATGCTTCACCACAGAGACAGGTAACTCAGTACTTTAAGTGTTACTATACCTGAGAGAATGATGAGCCAGGCCTGGCACTTACTCTGAATAGTGAATGACACAACTGCATATCAACTGCAAAGGAGTTTCCTATCAGTATTTAACAGGTGTTTTCACAGCTATTCCAATCCTTTGCCAAAATGCAAACTACTAAGTTGAATGCATATGCAGCAGAAAACTGTTTAAAAGGGAATTCAAATATAAAATGTAATACACAGATATGGAAATACATATATATGCACATTGTACATTAGTTGGGCAGGAAGCATGCTTTTCTGAAGATCACTGAAGTACCATGAAACACTACAGTTACTACCTGTGAACAGACAGAAAGTCATATATATTAGATACTTGGCTAAAGATATTAATGTCGCAGCACCAGACAGTTGTTCTTCACATAGAATTTTGATGAAGTATCTATCAAAATGCTCTAATTTAAACTGTATGATTAAAAAAAACCCTACAACATATTTTCTTAGTCTGAGAAAATACATATAACCAGAATTATATTTTGTGTTGTTTGAACATGCTTTGAATGAAAGCACAGGGTTAGCATAGCAGATATGAAGGCAACAAAACATATCTGATTCCAGAAAAAAGTGCTTTGATTGCAATAAAGATTACTTTTGCAGTAATCTTTTTCTACTTCGAAACTGAAGACATAGTTGCCTCTCATAGATGAAACTAATGACTCTGCAGGCAGCCACAAAAGTCTATATGGGATCTCAGAGAGACTGGTTTGGTGAACAAGGCAGTAGTTCTCTCCAGAGGAATTAATTTTGATATGCATGTCTTTCATCACTGCTCATCAACCATGATACACATTCATTTTGCCAAGCTCCAAAGATGTATGGATAGATTTCTGCAGAATCATGAAAAAACACTATGCACTTTACCTCCCAGTCCAACCTATAATAGCAACAAAAGTGAGCAGTGACCTGCATAGTGCAGGCATGCAGGACAGGCTAGTAACCCAGTGCTTGGGCTCATTACTGAAAATAGAATGGAGGAACGAGACATCACAGACAACAGGACAAATGGGAAGGCTAACAGAGGCCCCTCAAAGTAGAGTGTCTCATGCCTACATTGGTTAATATTTGTAAGGATTGATTCACTCAAGTTTATTGAATCCACTTACATTTTGCACTAGCCACATGACAAAGACCAGAGGCAAACTCAGAGCAGTCACTGTACCATTAAAATTTATAGTATGGAACATTTCTTGTGTCTTCCTGAAAGTAGGAACAGGTTGATGCTTTCCATTTTAAGTGGAAAAAACGTGTTACATACACTGTTACTTCCTACAACCAAAAGAGCCCATTTGATTATTTTGTGTGTATCTGAATTCTGGCTGAGATACCGACTAATTTTCATGCTCTCCCATAATGCTCATGTAACATTTGGGATGAAGATGGAAGCCTGTATGCCACCTTATATATTTGCTTTATCTGGTAACAGTTGCACGATGAACACATTGTATAAAGGTTTCTGGGCAGAAGCACCTGCATCACCTTTGGTTACCACAAATAACTATTACTAGAATGTTAATAATGGCTGCAAACCTTTCTGGACAAGCTAATCTCTCATCTGCAAAAACTAGACAAGGGAAATATAGGCAACAAGGAAAAAAGCACAGATAATTTTTTTTTCATGCTACTGATAGTAATTAACATTTCTCAAAAATAATTACTAAAATGTAAGCTCTCATTCTCGTAACCACTCCTCTTCAACGAATCCTTACTACTCTGTCACATCTCATTAATCATGAAAGAGCTCTGCCTGTGTAAGCAAACCTTAGCAATTAAGGTCCAAGCAACCAGACTTTCAGAGCACAGGCATTATAATGTTCTACACTTTGGTGAGCAATCTTTTGAAATTACCTGCTTCATTTGAAAGAAGCAAACCACTTATGTTCTTTCTTATGCTTATATATTAGCAGGTCTCGCCTAGTATTTTTTTTAACACAGTACCTATTAGGAAACAGAAGTAACAAAGTTTCATTACCTTCTAATTAAAAGTTACAGTGTCAGCATGGACCAGAATGGCTCAAAATTGGAATAAGAAAATCCACCTGCATGAACTGAAATAAACAGTTGTATGAGTGAGCTAGAGATTTTTTCCTTAATAGTGTTGCTTCATTAGCAGAGGCATTGTGAAAGTTTCCATTAAGATTATAGCTTTAGGGCATGCTCACCAAGAAAAATTTAGAAAACACTCTATAACCATACCCCAGAAACACAAACCAAAAGGAAAATAAGGGTTTGCTTTGAGGAAATTCCAAAGTGAACACCTAAGTATTTCTAGCTGTCCACACACACACAGTAAGCTGCACTCCCACCAAATGCACATACCTCACAAGGTTTTAGGAACCTTAAGCCTTTTTTCCTACATGCATCTTCCTTCTTTACAGAGCTACCCTAGCTCCAGCGCAGCCCCACCTTCCTGCAGGCAAGGCTGCACCACAGTCTATACAGAAACAAGGATAAAATAGGGTTCCACAGTTGCAAGCGTTTACTTGCTATCTTTGTGATCTACCTTTGCTACTCCTCCTCCAAATAGTCAAGCTAAGTAGTTTTCTAAGTACCTGACAGCAATTTGGATCTTCACAGTTTGATTTCTAATACATGCAGTTAACATGTTAAAAAACTCCTTTTTTTTTTTTTTTCAGAAGAATCAAACTACAGATTTACGTGCCTAAGTTTTGGAGCTAATACAGGCATCCATTTTTACCTTTTTTTTCCCCTCAAACATAGCCTGAAACTTCACAAGGGTGTTGTAACTTCTTATACCTGACTTATTCTGTGGCTTTTCTAAGTGGGTATTTGAAATCTGTTATCCTGGTGGCTGTGTGAACACAATAAACATTCATATTTCCTACATGATGTACAGGAAAGCGAAAGTGATAAATAAACAAGACACAACATGCAATGTGCCCTTGTAGCTAAGAAGGCCATGTTAGAACAGTCCAGCACTATTTTCAACAAAACACCTTTCTTCCCATAAGGGTGACTGATCACTTAACAGGATATTCAAAAGCTAGCTAGACACAGTCCTGAATAACCTGCTCTAGCTGACCCTGTTTTGAGCAGGTCGGTTGATTGACCATGGCCAGAGGCATCTTTCAGCCTCAGACATGCCATGGTTCTAAATTGCTCAGTTTTAAACTCCTGGGAGCACAGTCAGGAATTCACAGAGGAATTCCAGTTCCAATTCAGCACTAACTCCACTATAAATCAGGCTCTCAAGACATGAAAGTGGTTATAATCTGATGGCTCTTCTGATAGATTTTTCAAACCATGCTACACAGCACCATCTTCTGGTGACCAAAAGTTAACCATGGCAAGCATAATTTCCAAGCAAGAAATAGTAATGTTAAGTTTTAAAAGAAGATATTTAAAATAAGCAACTTCTATAAGAAGTCACCATTTTTTTTTTATTAACCCACTATCCCTAGAAACACACAAAGTGAAAAAATATCCTTTAAAATGTCTTACACTTTTGATGAAGAGGACCAGGCATCAACCTTGCACACATTTCTGCAAATAAAAAACCCAAAAATACACATTTTTTATACAATAAACAATGAAACCTCAACGCACACATTGTTCTTCTGAGCTTGCATATGAACCCTTGATTACAAAGTGCAAGTCTGCTTTCTGGAAGAGCTTTTGGATAAGCTTTGGAATACGGGAAGTAAGAACTGTTGCACTTGTTCTGGCATAAGCCCAAACCCATACCCATGAAATATACAAGTGTGCTGAGTAGACCATGAACACCCCCTTGCTCAAACTGAGTTTACATGAGCAGGCCTCACACAACTGCACAGGCTAGAGTTATTACTTGGAAAATAAGCCACTCTAAGTACTCTTAAGTCCTGCTTGCTGCTAGCTTGCTACACTAGCAAATAGACTTAACAGCATCCTATTTCCTTTTCATTTATTGAATTTTCCAGCCAGAAGAAACCAGTCAATATTTTGATGCAAGTTACGCAATTATGCAATCACTGTTCAATTAACTTTGCTTTCTTGCACAACTGACTCAACTAGCAACAGGCAGACTTGGTATCCAGTAGTTTCGTAGGTTTGCATGCAAGCATTTTTAACAAGGCTAAGAAAACAGAACAAAGGAATGAATACATGAAATAGGAAAACTGTAGACCAACCAGGAATACTTAGGAATAAAGAAAAGGCTGTTTCCTTGCTTTGTTTACCATGTAAAGTGCAGTTTCTCACAACAGTATACATAAAAGCTTTTATTCCAATGTAGTAGCACTAGTATAGCCAAAGCACAGTAAGCATATAGGATTTTGGCTGGTTGTTGGTTTGGGGCTTTTTAATACAACCAACATTTGAGAAATAAATCATAGAATAGAATCACAGAATAGTCTGAGTTGGAAAAGACCTTCAAACATCAACTACTTCAGCAAGCAGGGACATTTTCAACCAGACAAGGTTGCCCAGAACCACATCCAGCCTAGCCTCGGATGCCTCCAGGGATGGCACATCCACCACCTCTGGGCAACCTGTGCCAGTATTTTACCACCCTCATTGTAAAGAATTTCTTCCTCATGCCCAGCCTTAATCTTCTCTTTTTTAGTTTAAATCATCATCCCTTGTCCTATTGCAACAGGCCCTGCTGAAATCTCATTCTTACAGACTTCTTTTAAGTACTGAAAGGACACAATAAGGTCTCCCTAGAATCTTCTCCTGACTAAACAACCCCAACTCTCTCAGCCTTTTGTCATGGAACTGCTCCAACACTCTGCCCATTTCAGTGGCCCTTCTCTGTTAAGATTCACCAGCCTAGCACTATTTCCAATACAAGGCAGCACAGGCAGGACACCAGCTGGACACCACCACCTCAACTTTGTTTCCACGGGGGCAGGGTGAGGCTGAGGGGCCGGCAGCTGTACAAGCTCACCTGGGGCACCACATAACTTGAGAACTGAGGAGCCTCATAGCTCCCAGGAACAAGTCCACACCTGAGCCCATCTGATGGAGCGCTGGTGCCCAAACCAACCGTGGCACAGGGCTTGAGAAGGTTTTCAGAAGCACCCGAGGACCCCAAAGCGCGGACACTACCCCGCCCGCGCTGCCGCTACCTCACGGCTTCCTGCTTCCCGCCGCGCTCCTTTTAAAGGCTTCGGTGACGTCATGGCCGAAACGAGCGCCAGTTAGACGCGCCGTTGCTCCGCCCCCGGTGGGTCTTTGGGGGTGGTGCCGATAGATGGAGGCCAGGCGGGGAGGGGGTGGGGGGTGGTAGTGCGCAGGCGCACAGCGGAGCGTGGTCGGGCCGCGGGCGGGCGGCAGCCGGCGGGGTGTGGGGCGGGCACTCAGATGAGCAGGCGCTGCCCGCCGGCCGCGGCCTCGTTGCTGCGGGGGCTAGTCGGCCCCGCTGTTCTCTGCCTGGGCAGGAGCATGAGTCTCTGCGGGGCGCCGGCCGCCTGCGCCGCGGGGCCTGCGGGTGCTGGTGGTGGTGGCAGTGGCGGCAGCGGCGCGGGGTTCTCCTCAGCGCGGCTGAGCCCGCCGTGGCTGAGGCTGCCTCAGGTGCCGGGCGCGGAGCCGCACCGGGCTAACGAGTTGCTGCTGCTGCTGCCGCTGGCCCCGCGCGGCTCGGCCCCGCCGCAACAGCATCACGTTGTCTACTTCCCGGGAGACGTGCAGGTACGGCAGGGAGGGCTGCGGGCGGTAAGCGATGGCGGGCGGGAGCGGAGAAGCGGCGCTGCTGGGGATCCCGCGGCGGGTAGTCAGAGGCTTCCCTAGGGAAGCATCTCTGGGCGCTCGCTGCTCGTTACCGTTGGGTAAATGTAGCGGAAATGAGCCGTTCTTGAAGCCTGAAACGCATCAGCAATTGGAGGGGAGTCGTCTTCTATGGTATTGCTTGAGATTGACATTTCTGGCGATGATGGCGGTATCTGAAAAGGTGTCAAAGAGCATCAGAGGAAAGACAAATCCTAAAATGGCAAGTTCTTCTCATCAGGTTTAGCACGTCGTCTCTGTGCAGGCGTACAAACATCCCAGGCACCATCCTGCGGTATTTCATGGGCGCTGTTGCTTCCTCAGTGTGTCCTGAAGGCACGTGTTGTCTCTGAGTTGACAAGTAGGAGACTCTGAAGTGCTGTCACTAAGCATGTGGTTGACCTCTGTAACATACATACTTTGGAGAGTCAGCTCATCTCACAAGTCATTACTGCTCAAAAGCAGGGGTTAGTGCCTTTTTGTTCTAGGGAAAAACCTTTCCTTTTCAGTAAGGTAAATGTGCAAAACTTAGTAGTAGATTTTCATTTTAAGGCTTGGGGTGGCCTAAGAAAACCTTTCTGATTTTCATTCCTGGGTATGGCTTTATTCCTTAAGAAAATAAATCAATTGGTATTCTCTGCCATTATGAATACAGAGGTGAGGATCATTCATAATCTGGGAGTTAATTTCTTTCCATTTATGCCCCATATGGATGTGAACAGTAAAGATTCCCTATAGATGAATAAGAGGATTTTTTTTTTTTTAATGTATATAAAAGATAGAAACTTTTTGCAAAGTTTTAAGTCTATTGTTTGTTAAGATAATCAGTGCTCAGGAAGAGATAATACAGCAAAATTATGTATTCTATGTCACAATAAGCTGAATAATACTTTAATCTTCTCTTGGAGTGAAGTAAACAAAAATAATGAATACCTCCATGTGCTCATTTTTATTGCATTAATATTGGGGTGTTAAAAATACATGCTAATAAATATTAAAGTAGAATAAGTAAATCTAAGTATGACAGTTTCTTTAATGTGTTTCTTAGTCTGGAAGCGTAGCAAGCGAGCTCCTCTCTAATGCACATTTCTCTGTTAGTTGCAGTCCTTTCTTATGCATGTAAGTACACTGGACAGAGCTGAAGTATTTTCACAGTGTAGTAACATCTTGTATTCACTTTTTCAGAACTATCATGACGTCATGTCTTGCCACCCAGAAAACTTTCAGTGGGAGCACTGGAGTTTTGAAAACGTTGCGACCATACTTGCCCGACGGTTCCCTAATAGCTTCATTTGGGTTGTAAAATGTTCTCGAATGCACCTGCACAAATTCAGTTGTTATGACAACTTCGTGGTGAGCAACATGTTTGGAGCACCAGAGCACAGCACAGACTTTGGAGCTTTCAAGCATCTCCATGCATTGCTAGTTAATGCATTCAGACTCTCTCAGAATATTCTGCTGTCCCAGAAAAGCATGCATGGTGTCAGCAAGGATGCAAAAATAGCTGCTTGTAAATCACAGCCGCAGTCTGTTCCTACAACAAATGGTGGCTCATCCACGGGAAGAGAGAAAGATTGTGAATGCTCTAATAATTCTGCTATGAACTTCATTGTACCATCTGCTGTAGGTGCAGCATCATTTACTTTGATTGGCTTCAGTAAAGGTTGTGTGGTTTTGAACCAGCTACTTTATGAGCTGAAGGAAGCTAAAAAAGACAAGAATACAGATGCCTTCTTAAAAAACATAAAAGCAATTTACTGGTTGGATGGTGGTCACTCGGGAGGAAGCAATACTTGGGTTACTTACCCTGAAGTGCTGAAAGAACTTGTGGAGACAGGAGTTGAAGTTCATGCTCATGTTACGCCATACCAAGTGTTTGACACAATGAGGTCATGGATTGGGAGAGAGCACGAGAAATTTGTACAGATACTTGAAGGATTTGGTGTAGAAGTAAATGATCAACTACATTTTGCTGATGATGATCCCTCCTTAGATAATCATTTCAGAGTTCATGAAGTATTTTGAAACTTTATGTATCTGAATAGTGTATTCATTGTAAAAGCACTTTTAACATTGTAAATGTTTTCACCTAGATTTGCAACTTTGTGCAGATGCTGTCTGAAGAGAATATTAGATCAGTCCTGTGTTGCTGATAGATACTATATATACATTTCAGTAGTTTAAAAGGGAGGTTCGGACCCCATATCTACAACAGATGTTGTCACTTATTCCTAGAAAATATGTTATGAAGAACTATCCTATACATGGTTGGGTTTTTCTGTTAAATGTGAACATTTATTCTGAAGCTATTGGCAAAATTTTTAGTCTTGGATGTCTAATGTTATATACTGCCTTTAACGGTAGTTTGAAGTACTCAAGCCCTTCAAATTTTGGAATACTTCAGTTTAGTATTAGGGTTAAAAGCTTTGCTCTTTGTCAATAACAAATGTGAGGTTAGGTTTTTGGCTTAAGGAAAATTATAATTGTTAGAGCTTGTTAGAATCTTAGTTATATACTTTGGTGAAAACTTATAATTAGTTAATTAAATCTTCCAGTTTTGTAACATTTCTCCTAATTGAAACAAAGTCACAAATATTTACCTCTGGAATAATAGTGCCAATCCGTTTTAATTCCTTATGCGTGCCTTCCCTTTTCTGTTGCTATAAAGCTCCATTAATTCATTGTATTTATGTTCTAGTGATAGCCATGTCACCTGGAGGCTTGAAAATTTTGACGTAGCTATATTAAGTGACCAAGAATGCTGATGAGTGCGTGGCTTATTGCTGTTTCAACATACCTTGCTATTGCTTTGACTAACTTCTCAAAGGACCAGCAGTAATATCTGTATTTTCATGTCAAGAGGTGTCCTTACCCCTGCATTGGACTGATGAGGTTTTCCTTGCTAATGATTGCATTGATGTTGATCTAAATCGAGCTGTAAGAACTTCACATATTGCAAGTCGCATAAAAAAAATTTAGACTGTGTTGACTGTAGCTGTTTCACAATGCCTTGTTTTTTTAAACTATTATCTCCTTTAAATGTACTGCATTAGTTGCTTCTAGAGCCACACAAAAATCTATTTTCAGAGCCTAATTTTCATACAGGAAAAAAATAAACCTCTAATTAAACACAAAGCTGGACTAATCAGATACAAAAGATGCAGTCTATTTCAGGCCCCAAACCTGCATGTTCTTTAGAAAGAATTACTGAAAAATGAACAAATAAACTAGTGGAACTTTTCTACTGTTTTTAAGTAACTTTCCAGTTATCTACAAATAAATTTTATAATAACTCTTAAAGACAGCTGCAGCTATTAACAGTGAACAGCTTAAAATGGTTTTGGATTTGCTGAAAGTGTAGGAATACAAAACACCGTGAAGATTACACAAACTATTGTGGTTCAATTACAAAAAAAGGCATTTTATTCACTTTGCTCCTATGTTTGATGGCTTAGCAACCTCTTCCCCTGCTTCTTGCTTCCTGTGACTCTTGCACTGTGGGAGGAAAGTCCCGAGTCATTTTTCTTCTATTGGCATCATTAAAACTTACAAGGTTCACTGGAGACAGTGTTTTCACAACTCTTGCAGAGGTTGCATGCCTCTTTGTTCTGTATAGGAAATATGGGTGACCTAACAAAGTGTTTTAATGGGAAGCTTACAAATAGCTTGAAATATCTTTAATTATCCACTTATAAAATAAACTTAAAAAAAATAACAACAAACCCCCCAGAACACACCACTGATCTAGCTCCCCTCTCAAACCGACCAGACTAACTTGGGTATGCTAAAACTTGCCCTGTCCAATAACAGTGCAGATCATAGACCAGTTTCTAAACAATTCTGTGCCAGCCAAAACAGCAGGAGTAGGTTGGTGCAAGCTTTTGGAATCAGCTATTAAAATATTGACATTGTCTTCAGAAGTTTCTGGATGTCTGCCCTACGAAAATATTAACCTGTTTGATGGAGGCTGCTTACAATAACTGTTAAATAAGCTCAAGTGGTGTTGTATTAATTTGAAGAATAAGCACTTTGTTGTGAACCTAATCTTGTTGTGAGATCTCATGTTGTGGAGGGAAAACTGACCAGTTGTTTTTCATTCTCTAAACAGTGGTAGTACTCTGTTGGAATGTGCCTCTGTCATTCACTACAAAGCATGCTAATAATAACTTTTGCAAACAATGTAGAAAATAAACTACTTCTGATGGGTGAAACCACTTTGATGTGAATGCAAAGCCATTAAGGAATGTGCAGTTAAATTTCATGGATTAAGCTTTATCAGGTGTTACACAAACCTAGATTAAAAAAAAATCAGATTTGTTAGCTTTTCTTCAAGGAAGAAAAGTGTTTGTGTGGCCAGCGTCTGTAACTCTGCAACAACTTACTGGCATCTTGTGTACTTGGAAAAGCTAGAATGAAGTATCCATGAGTGTGAGCATTTCTATGTTAGGATGAAATGGGTCATAGTCTGTATATCCCTGTTTCTGAATGTTAACTGTAAAGGCAGTTTTTAATAAGCTTAGATGCAAATACCTGAAGTTCAGTGATTCAGTATACAGAGATTTAGTTCAAGACATTTCTGGTTCTGAACAGAATGAGTGACATTACACAGTCCTTCATACAACCTAGTTTGTAATAGCTGGTATTCTTCATACTACATACTTGTTTCTTGTACAACAGACAAGACACTCTTAGATTTTGAGGAAAGCTGAAATGTTTTAAGCTGTACCTGTTAAATTTCTTTAAAACAAGGCTTGATTCTGTGAAATTCTTCAGATTTCTATATAACTTATTTGATTTTATTTTGTGTGCGTCTGAAATACTAGAAATTTTGGTAACCTTCATATCTAGGACTAATTTAATAGCATCTGTGTAAATGCTGCTGCATAAATCAGTATTTGCCTCTAATTCTGAAAGGTGATGAAGGGTCCAAGTCTTAACATATTGCTGAAAGGACCCATCTCTTCTGTCCTCCCATCGCTAACATTCTGCTGCCTCCCTTATGTTAGCACAAGCACTTTATGGTTAGCTTACCATGTTCTACCTTACTAAGTTATTTGTGCTGATGGATATAACTAGCAGGAGTGGTGTGTATTTAAACAGGCATAGAAATTATTTTAAATAAGTCTGCTAAGTCAGTTTGGGAGTTAGAATGTTACAACTGTGGCTATTTACAGCTAAAAGTGGTTGTTCATGATCATGCACTCAGATTTTCCCAATAGGTTCTCTTTGAGCTATTTGCAGAAAGAAAATGCTTGGTTTTTCTTCCCTCTTAGGGTGCTTCATACGATGGTGTCTTTCCTAAGCTAACAGTTCTTTCATCTCTGCAGATAAGTAATATTTGTTGTCTCGTATAGACTGAAAGTTGAAGCACCGAGGTTAAAGTATACCCATCCACTTACCTTGAATGCACATTTAAATTACATGGGGTCTTACCAGTTAATACAAGAAAGTAGTTAAAGAACAGTAAAAATTCTGAGGTGTGTGCTGTGTTGTGAGCCACATTTTTAGGTCAGCAGAGTTCACAAACACGAACTCTGCCTGGCGTCCCTGTGCAATATAAGAGCCCATGTCTCAGACTTGCAATCCAGACAAGAGAGTGCTTCAAATCACCTTTGCAGTTACTTCTTCACACTGTTTTTAATCTTACATTGAAATACAATTCACTTTTGTGTGGATGGTAGATTAAAAAGAAAAGTTTGCTTCTGGTGCTCACAACCTGATGAAAATTTAGACACGTTTAAATACTGCTGATAGAGACCCTAAGACCAAAGTTGGCTTTCTGTTGGTCTTCTTGATCTCTTAATTCTGTTCAGATGAAAGGTAGAACCATAGAATCGTTAGGGTTGGAAAGGACCTCAAGATCATCTAGTTCCAACCACCCTGCTGTGGGCAGGGACACCTTACGCTAAATCATATCACCCAAGGCCTCGTCCAACCTGGTCTTGAACACTGCCAGGGATGGAGCATTCACAACCTCCCTGGGCAACCCATTCCAGTGCCTCACCACCCTAACAGGAAAGAATTTCCACCTTATATCCAATCTAAACTTCCCCTGTTTAAGTTTTAACCCGTTACCCCTTGTCCTATCACTACCGTCTCTAATGAAGAGTCCCTCCCCAGCATCCCTATAGGCCCCCTTCAGATACTGGAAGGCTGCTATGAGGTCTCCAAGCAGCCTTCTCTTCTCCAGGCTGAACAGCCCCAACTTTCTCAGCCTGTCTTCATACGGGAGGTGCTCCAGTCCCCTGATCATCCTTGTGGCCCTTCTCTGGACTTGTTCCAACAGTTCCATGTCCTTTTTATGTTCAGGAGACCAGAACTGCACACAATACTCCAGGGGAGGTCTCACAAGAGCAGAGTAGAGGGGCAGGATCACCTCCTTCGACCTGCTGGTCACGCTCCTTTTGATGCAGCCCAGGATACGGTTGGCTTTCTGGGCTGCAAGCGCACACTGAAGCCAGCTCATGTTCATTTTCTCATCAACCAACACCCCCAAATCCTTCTCTGCAGGGCTGCTCTGAATCTCTTCTCTGCCCAACCTGTAGCTGTGCCTGGGATTGCTCCGACCCAGGTGTAGGACCTTGCACTTGGCATGGTTAAACTTCAGAAGGTTGACATCAGCCACCTCACAAGAGTGTCAAGGTCCCTCTGGATGGCATTCCTTCCCTCCAGGGTATCAAGAACCACACAGCTTGGTGTCATCGGCAAAAAAAAGGTGACTGTTTTTAACTCAAATAAAACAACATGAAGTCATTAAGCCAGTAATGCAAAATCATGTAACACCTATGTGGCAGACAGACACTGCTTCTCCCAGTGCCAGGCATACAGTTCCTAACTAAATTAATTCTATCAGTATTAGCAGCATAATTCACTCCTCCCTCTGACAAAAAAAAACACTTGCACAGGATTAGCTGTTCCACATCACTTCAGAAACCGTGGAAAACTGATTCAGGCAGTCATTTTGCATGTAATGTACTGTGGGTTATAAAGTAGTGATGGCTTTGTTGTTGTTTCCTGCCATTAGGGCTTCATTATATGTTTCTAACTGACTCAAGGAATGCCAAATTCTACTTAACCGAATTACCAGAAAAGCATCTGGCAAAACAAAAGGGAAAAATAAATCATCTGTTTTTTACTTCACGTGTATAAACATCTCATGTACTTGAAAAGGGGCAGAATGCCATCACTCTAAGGTTCAGAATAAATATTCTGTCTTTCATTAAGCTTTCAGAGAGCACTTTGAGTCACAACTGTTAGTTTGCTTTGTTAATCTTGGCACTTCAGAGCTGAGTTGTTTCTAAAGAAAGCTCTGCTGCAAGACACAGAAAACAGTCAAGGGTCATAGCAGTGCTGAAGTGCAAAACAAGGCTCTTTGTCTCTCCCACACCAGTTTACACTCTGAGCAATATTCCTAAGCCTGGGTATCAGATCAATCTATTCCATACCTTACATGCTCTCTGCATAGCCCTGATTCCCCATCATGAGAAATGCATTGATTTTGTGTGACTGAAGTTTTAAGCAATTCGTGCACTGCTTGACAGCTGAAATATGAATGTTTTCACAGCAAAAACTGTCCATAACTATGATCTGTGTTATTATTGCAAGCAATAGCTTCTGAGCTTTTTTGTATGAACACAGCATCGCATGTGGAGTTGCATGTTTTACATGGTTGAGCAGTTCTTTTAATGTTTTCAATCTGCTGTTAAAAATGTTGACTAGGAACAGATCTGGATCTGAACAATTGGAAAGGAAGTAATCCACGCTTGTTTCTCTTGGGAATCGCCACTTAAAAGAGATCATTACTCTCAGGAATTACCACACAGAGAGCTCAGAATCTATCCCCACTCCTAGAGCCTGACCCAGAGGAAAACAAGAAATCTTGTTTTGCACCACAAACTTAGGTAACTGTCAGAACAGATCCAGTATTTCATCCATCCTTCTAGAGCACTGGAATCTTTGGTTATTGAGTGACAGTAACAGAGAATCTCTTGTAAAAGTTACTGTCTCAGAATATCTGTCTTCAACACCTGTGTTGTCTGCATGGAGACATGTAAGTCTCTGGCTTGGAAAGATACATTTTGGTCAGAGGAAATGAATCATGAACCAGGACAAATTCGGCTGAGGCCTCCCTGCCCATAACAGGGGGTTGGAACTAGATGATCTTAAGGTCCTTTCCAACCCAAACCGTTCTGTGATTCTGTTATTCTCACAAGCTGAGACGTAAGTGGATTGCTCATACACTGACTGCTGCTCCATCAACTTTCCTTATTTATACGTGAATGTTGAGGGGTGCTGAGAACACCAAGCCAGGACCTCTGTTTTGGGAATGGAACATTAAGAAATAGCAGAATGAGGGATCGGTACAGTACTTCCCTGTACTAGCATATTGAGAAACTGCCAGTGGTTAGAGTTTAAAGGGGTAGCTATTCAGGCACAGTGCTGGAACACAGCTTTGTCTAGCCCTGGAGGCTCTCTGAGTCTCTCCATTCAGTCCTAACACACAAAGAATATGCTCTGTACACCTCTGCAATTCAGATGGGGCCCTCAATATTACCGGTACAACAAAGCCAAGAGGCTTCCCCAGCCTAACAGCTTCTGTCTCAGCAGTATGCACAAACAGTCCTTGTTTGGTTTAGAACAAAAATTTTGGGAGACCTATTTGTGATCCCAAATTTAAATTCTACCCTCAGAACATACAATGATGCCCATCTGAATCGCTTGGCTGGTTCCATTCAAGCCTATTCATTAAGATGGCCGGGTGCCCATTCACATGGTAGCAGACTATTTTCACTGTGTTGAACTGCCAAGAAGAACAGGTTTAGAAGAATAATCTGTACAGTGTTGCAGTCTCCAGCTCTTCTGCATAAAGATATTTTTCCCATCACTTTATTAACATACCAATTTAGTCTAAGAGCTGACAAGTTACAGTTCTCAAAAAACACTACTAGAATAACCAACTGACCTAAGTCAGATAACTGTTGCATGCCCCAAACATCACAAGTAACATCAGAGGTATTTCAAAGGGACAATTACTATCTTTTCTGTGATATGCCCATCTTTATTTCATAAGGCTTTCATAAGCACCACAATCTGCTGAAAAGTAACCATCTACAACGCCTGTACAAAAGGCTCCATCCCAAAAGGTATCATGCAACCCCCTTTCATATGATAATAGAATGTATCTTAAAAACTTCCCCAAGAGATTCTACATCTACTCCATAACTAGGAACTTAATTTCATATTTTAGCACTGTAGCTGTATGGATTTGGGGGCACATAAGATCCAAGTGTTTCACAGCTGCAGAAACAGCAATGCCACCTGACTGCACTGGGAAAGGGATAGACAAGGTTTCCTGCATAATACATAATTCAGCTAGGAAAGGAGTAAATCATTTTACCTTGAAGTCAAGCTGCTGCACAATTCCAAGCTTAGCCTTGCATGACTAGCTTTTGCTTTTTTCCCCATGACCACCCAGTTTCACCACAAGGGGGAGCAGAAACCCCCCGTTACTACTAGGTAATTACTCAAACCATGAATTCGAACAAACCACCACCAATTGGCTTTCTCAGACCTCCTCAGAAACCACTCTGACTTTCCTAAACTTTAGTAAATGAGATAGCATTCAGGAAGACGTGAAGTTACTTCTAAGCATACATGCTGTCAGCCCAGCCCAGATACCAAAACTGTCATTAAGAAAAATATAAGTAGAACACTCCGTAGAAGTAGAGTTGTACATTCAGGCACTGAAATACATGCCTCCTTGTAGAGGACAGACCAACTCCAGACCAAGCAGACTGTGCACACACTGAACATGAGGAAAAATGAATTAAAAAGTCTACCAGATAAACTTTGTTATAGATGAATGTTTATAAACACAGTTCTCATTGGTCTTGCAGAAAGCTTATGTATGTACATATGGACAGTTTCCGTATTAGCATGCAATTTTCTACTTTCACAGGAGCTTGCTGAATTAAAATGTGTTTTATCCATTATCATTCCTGTAGGCTTTTTCTTGGATGCGTAACACCATTCTCCGAGCATAAAAATCCCTATATTCCTCAGGTAGTTCTTCGAGTGTTTTCAAGGCCCTGTCCAAGATCTGTATAGCTCTAGAGGCTGCAGTAGGATCTTTATTCCCGTAAGTGTCATTCTTATCATAGCAATCAGCAGGAAGGTGCTTCCAAAAGACATTCAGGGCCACTCCAAATTCCTCAGAAATTACATTGTGGAACCACAAAGCTGTAGGAAGAAGAATGTCTAAAGTTAAAACGACTATCTGAAACTTTCAAGTGACTTGTAACAAGTGTCAGAATCACCCAAACTAGATCTTGCTGAGGAAAGCCTCAAATGCTGTATTTCTTGTTTATTTGTAAATAGTCATCCCTGAGTATATTGCATTGTACCAAATTTAAGAAGTTCTTCAAGATATTCACATCAATCCATAACTTCACACAAAAGTAACAAGTGCCGAAGTATAAATACTCAAATATAAGCAAACCATAAGCATGTGTAGGATGAAAATAAGACATTTTCCCTGTTCACTCATCTCTACTTTAAATGCAGATATCTTTTCATAGATATAGTCCTTAACTTTGCACAGATTGTCCAAGCAGTAACACAAAACACAAGTGTCAGCCACATCACCCTATGAAACTATTTTTACTATGAGAAGATTAGCAACTTTCTACTATAAAAAGATTGGCAATTTGCATTCTGCTAATCTTTTCATAGTAAAGTTGTGAGGCTTTTCAATTGAATCATCATGGCTGTGGTAAGGAAGCAAAGACATTTTTGCCTCATCAAGTACATTTTAAAAAGAAATACGATATGGTATATTTAACCTATTTCAATTTTAAGCTAAGAGACTGAATGCCATGCTTATTGCAGTTTAGTTGCTTGTATGTGCTGAAGACATAGAAAAGCTTATTCTGAGAAATGAACACGAAGCTTTTTTCAGGTTTGGAGGAGGGGCTGCTTCTACCTTCTCCGTAATAATCACATACATTTCTCAAAAAGCATCTTTTTTCAGTGATATATATTCCAGAATGCTGACAAAGCAAGCACCGTTCTCTGGACTCAAAAATCCCTATTCTCCCCAGCCATTCTTAAGAATGCTGAATGTGTTTTAAGTTTGAACCAGCACATTTACTAGCAAAACCAAACTAATATCTGCATTGCATAGAACAAAGCAGAAATTATGTACGCTGACATTACCAACACTGACATACCTTTTGCTAACTGTAATCAAAAGTTTCTTTAGAAAGAATCATAAATGGTAAGTTCAAAATTAAGTAACAAGTCTAAGACAAAGAATATACCTTAAAACTTCCAAAAGATCTACTGTATTCTTGTTTACCATCCTGTTTTTGTTGTCCAGATAACATGAAAAGCAATAGAGTAAGTATCTGTCACAATCTCATAATGAGTCTAAATAAAAAATTAACAAGTAGGTGTAGTTCAATAAGAGTAATTCAGCTGCCTTTTCCTGATCACCAGAATTTCATCATCTTAGCCCAGGAAGCAGCTTTGCATTTTCTGCTTGTGTAGAAAAATGATTAAGACTTGTCCTTCCATCCACCGAAGGTGATTATAAATTCCTAGAAGGTCCAATAACTCTACCATCTGTAATCCTCATCAAATCATACACCTCACAGTTCTTAAATGCTAGGGCTTTAGAAGAACAGAAACAGTACTTCGCTCATTCTGCCATTAGAAAACCCAGGTCACTGAAATAATTTCAGATTTCACAAGTTGAGTTTATAGGGCTACTCTATTAAGACACAAATTCAGAAGCATACAGTGTAATCTTGAAGGAAGGTAAGCTTGTAGGTAGATAAAATAATACCTTTCATTAGGCTAATTAGTACAGTTAGTTAGAAGAAGTAGACATGTTTTGCCAATGGCTTTAGATGCCCCTACTTATAACACAGACATGCTTTAGTAGTGTCTTACCATCCCTTAAAATGTGAAATTGAAAACAAATCTATTTCAAAAAACACACTGCGGTCAGGATCTCTTCGTTGCTTACCTGGAATAAATAACACATCTCCTGCTTCCAGAAAACATTGATAGTGCTTGGCTTTCACAAAAAGGGGGTATTTCTCTAAGTCTGGGTTATCCACATCCAGCACCTCCGACTTAGTGCCTAGGAAAGTTTTTACAAGCAATGAATAAACATTCCTACTCTTCCAACAGCTACAAAGCATTATCACATTGTTTGAAATGGCAGTTCTTGAATCAAGTTTAATACTGGTTTATTTTTCTAACTCTTCAAAAAACCAGGGAAACCTGATGGCATTCCTCATTTACTGAAGAGACATGTTCTCCTGCTGTCTATATTTCTCCTGTAACACTAGAAGACACTTTCTCTGACATTTAAAATACCATTTTGAATCCAGACAGAACACTGTACTCCTCCACAGTTAGGTGCTGAAAACAGAACCAGGCAAAGCTGCTGTGCTACTTTACAGTTTTTCTAATCCCTACAATGGTTAGCATTGACTAATGCAAACAGGATCAGAGTTAGGGGACCCAATGACTTCTTTTACATCAATATGTCTGTTAGTGACTTCTTTCTTTCACAGTGCAATGCTTGTGAGCTGGAAAGGCAACTTTGATCACCAGAATCTGAACTAGATAGATATGACACGCATACCTGATAAATATAAATATGGTGCATCTCGAGGGCTATACAAAGCAACTCGTTTTTTCCCTGTTACTTGGATTAAGAAGTTATCCATGACCTGGAATAAGCATAGTAAGAGAGATGTCAGCCAAGAGTTAAGAATGAATACTTAGCCTGCCACTAATCTAAAATATCAGCTTAGAAGAGGGAATTATAAAAACTTTCACATGCTGGAATTAGCTAAAACAGCTTCCACACATAGTTAATCAAAAAACCCTCAAGAATATAAGTCTCGTTATCCCTTTGGCTGCACGTTCTTGACAATTAGTACATCTGGAAACACAATACTGCTTTCCAACAACTTTGGGGTTTTCCTTAATTAGGAATTGAGATCTTTCATCTTAAAACACAAAGACATACCATACTTTAGACATATAAACCAGCAAAATTTCATACAAGCTATATTTAAGATTCCTTTCCTTTTCCAGTATTACCCCTATCTCATTTTGCTGATGTTCTATTGACAAAGGATTCTTTTTCATGACTATTTCAGATTTTTAACTGACTGAAAACAGTAAAAAAAAAAAAAAGGGGGGGGGAAGACGCAAAATCAAACATATTTGCAAGTATGGAATTAGACAAAAACCAGTAAGATATCATGACTACACAATACATCTATTTCAATTCACTGTACCACTGCATTGATTCATTTCACTATTTAGAAACATGTGAAGTCTATCATTAACTGAATTTTGTCAGATATTTGCACTTTGATATCTCAATTCATAATGCCATCTGTAACATTTAATGTTAAGCACATACAGTACCTACATCATAATGTGTCCACAACTGCAATCCAGCTGAGCTGATGCGGAAGACGCTAGAGAAAAACTGTTCCTTCTCAAAATACTCTGGAATCTGAATATCTTCTGCCAAAGTAGGAAACTGCTTTCTGATATCTGCAATATCCTGAAATAAAAAGGATACAACTCTTATAGAACCATATATGCACATTAAAATAAGGGAGCACTTCACTATCATTTCTCATCATATGAAACACGGGGCTACATCTTCAGCCTTGGTGTATAGCTGAAAAGAGCAATGTCTTTTGGTGGTCACCCTTCCAGCCTTGACTTGGTCAACAATATTAGTAAGAATAGCCAGAGAGCTGCTTTGGGCCATCGCTGCTAGAAGTCACACTGAAGAAGCAAGAGATCATCAGAAATCCTTTTATATTAGTTAACAAGAAAAGCTAAAGAATGGGAGGTGAAGAATGTACTCTTCAGTGATCAGCTAAGCTCTCGTACAACAGCAACTATTTTAGACACTTAGGTTTAAATATTCTGACCTAAATCCAGTCAGAATCACAGGCCAAGTGACCATAACCAAGTTGTATTTCTATACTACACAGCTAGAGGGTGACAGCAGGATTTTAAAAATACTCTGTGACTTTACAGTACTAGAACTTTAATTTCAAGTAACTCACCTTCCTAACATCTTCACCCACTGATCGCAAATAGTACTTTTCATCCTGAAGAGAACACAAAGAAAATTGGTTAGGTTTTAGAATAAGAATTAAAAACCCATTAGAAAACTCTGTATTTTCTCATTAATGCAGGGCTTCATTAAAAAATTATATAAATAAATGGCATTTATAAATTCAGCTACTTTGTTGTACTGCCTTTACTCTACTGATCCCTGCTGTTCATCTCGAAAAATGGGGAAAATATGTTAGAGTAGAAGAGTAAAGTGGTGGGAGACTTGTCAACTGCTTCAGCATTGCTGTTACTGAACAGACTCAAAGCAAATGAAGATTGTAATTTAAGTTCTTCACAATACTGACGCAGGAAGCTATTTCAATTGGTTTCAAAACTTACAGCACACTACCTAGCATAAAAGGTAAAAAGTATATCTGCATTCAAAACTGTTTGCTTCCTAATCACAGTTCTCTGAAAATCCCTCTATCCCTCTGATACATGAAGATAGTCACAAAACCGCTACTCACAAATTATATTACATTACAATTAATCAGTATTTGTATTTTGATACCAAACGTAATCACATGCTAAAATATCTTCACAACATTTTCTTGCAAATGATACAGTTGTTATTCTAAACCAAGGTTTGATTTCTAACTTTTATGCTGGAATATTTGCTCATGCAAGCAGTTTCTGTTAACAGAAACAGGATGTCTGAAGTTAACCATACTGTACATATATAAAACAACTTCTTATAAAAATACTTTTCCCCATACTACTTCTCTTGGCTCCAAGCCACACAAAACACTTAAATCTAAGATCAAGTGCTTTACTGGAGTAAGACTTTAATTTACAATTCATCATTTTCTCTTCCATATACTGGCAAAATAACCAACAGAAGAAACCGTGACACTAAGGAAATTACCTCAGAAAGAAAGTACTCCTTGTGGTTGACTTCAGCTGCTCTTCGTACAAATACATCAAAAGGCAAAGATCTGAAATACAAATATTTACATTTATACAATGAATCAATGAAACAACACATGGCCTATAAATGTCAGGTTTAAAATCATAAACTGAAGATTTAATATGCTGCTTTTTTTTTTTCCAATTTATTTAACATGGTAACCATGGCAGGGGGGCTGGAACTATATGATCTTGAGGTCCTTTCCAACCCTAACTATTCTATGATTCTATGACTAATCAGTGTTTGCAGTGGATGTTCAAAGAGTTCTACTGAGACAGAAATCCTACATTTACAAACCACTGTTTTAGTAAACTGTTCCCATGTATCCCAACAGAATCACCAATTTGCTGAGGCTGGAAGGAACCTCTGGAGACCCTCCAGGCCAAGTCCATGAATTTATTAAACATAACTTCAAAAGATTCAAAAAGAAGCACTGGGCATTAGAGCCTGTCCCTCTGAAATTAATAGAAACATTACATATTTATTTAAATAATGGGAGCTTTCCAAATGATTACAGATTTTGGCATCAGTTGGTAGCTGAATGGCAAACCAAGCACAAGTAGTAATAGGACATACATTCATTGTTATGAATTCAATGTTAGGTTCATTTAACTCACCATCTCACATTGTCACTGGATAATGAATAGACTGTATGTAAACATCACATTTCAAGCAACCACCAAGTACCCAGGATTAAGAAGAAACTATCCTTAAGCAAAATCTTTTGTGATCTTTTTATCCCTCTACCAGAATGTGACCTGCAACTGACAGTACTTAGAACACTTCTTTAAACATTTTAGACTTGTCTATAAAAGTCAAATACAACAACTACAGTTAGTGGAAAAACAAACAAAACCCAAACTCTGACTTCAGTTGAACTGTTAATTATCATGCCATTTATACTTGCTCCTGAAGAAAGTGACAACACAGCTCTACAACAGCTTAAACTGATGCACGCTGGTGCTGCCAGAGCTCTGCCCTTGCTGTTTACCCTAATCATCCAATCTTCTCCCTTATGCTAGCACTGGCACTCATCTGACCTGATGGTGAACCTGCTTGCAAAGCTAAACCAGCAGAAAACCATTCAGATTTCTGTAGCACATCACAACCTGACTGAATGAGCTCCAGAATCAACACAAAGACAGGGGTAGAAGCATACAACTTACTGCAGTACTACTCATGTGCCTCAGTTTAAACTCATGAAACTACACGTTAAGTCTTATGTTTCTACTCTTTTATTTCTACTTATTCTCCCCTCATATTAGAATGAGGGACTTGCTGTGGAAAGGGTCAAAGCTTCCTGAATTTCAAGTGCAGTAGCTGAAACTTTATAACGAAGTACCATCACAGCACCTCTATACAACTCTCTACAAACCTGCTAAAATTAGTATGCCAGAGCAACTGCATGTGAATTCACAGTAAAAGGTATTATGAAAAGAAACAAAATAAAGCAGGGAAATAAAAATCTGATGATAAGGCAAAATCATTCAAGTATGAGCTAATCTAAAAGACTCAACATTTCTTTATGCAGTAAGCAGAATATAGCATAAGGTAGGGTTTTTTCCTCTGAATAACAGGCTCCACTCATAGAGACTTGTAGCTTGTTTACACTTACAGCATATGCTTCTGCCTGCTTAAGAGCTGACTGAACACATCTTGCTCCCACTTAAGGAAAACAAATGAGAAGCAAAATAAAGGCATTTTCCCTTGAAGAACAACACAGTGACTGAGATTAGATGAACACTGAAAAAATGTTTTGGCAGCTACATGAGAGGAACTTCAGAGGAGACCAAGAGTTTATGTGACCCACATCAAGATTAAAGAGCTGGTGAAACGTGTGGCATCCAGTAGTTTGAACACTGTGAGAACTGCACTGCTAACTTTGAAAGGAGCTTTGTTTTAATCAGTAACATCCCTCCTAGCATGGAATAGCAAGCCTGCCACATGCCAGCATTCAAAGAGGTTCAGACACATGATGAGTCAGAAACTAGCCCTACTCAGTAACACTGAAAACACACCATATAACCAGAACAAAATAGCAGATCAGGGTATTCATAGAATCAATAGTAGCAAGGGGGGTTGGTTTGCTATTCTTACCAATGCCAGATTATGCCAGGCTCAAATATCCTACCAGAGTGCTCTGTCAAAATATCTTTATAACACTTCTTTGTGCCATTACTTTTAAGGCCCTGTTTGGCCCCTTCTTTCACCATTGTAGTACTTATTCAGGGTTTTGAGATGTTTGCGAAATGAAGAGGGGGAAGTCAAGGACAGCACTTCGATACATAATTTAAAGTTTTCACAAAGTATCTTCATGCTCTCACCCTTAGCTTCAAACAGATGCACTGTATGTCTGCAAGTTACAAGCACATAACTTTAAAATACAAGAGGCCTTGGAACAAAGTACCTATACACAAAGTTCTTACTGAGGAAATCCATCTGTGGCACTGCAGAAACATGAATCTTCACTTCTTTAGATCCTACGGCTTGGCTCAAGTAATCTACTGTCCATTTGGTTGTGCAAGCTCCCAGTTCCATCCCTTTCAGCACTACTGGCTTTCTCTAGTAAACAAAAAACATAAAAAAAATCAATGGTGAAATAATTGCAGTGACCCAAAATCACAAAAAACCCAGAATTAATTTTTCAAACCAAGTACACACAAACAATCCAGTTGAATACCAGGACCCATTACACAAAGTCATAACTGATGTGTTCACACACAACCAATGTGAAACAGAATGCTGAATGTTGAAACAAAATGCAGTAGATAGTGGGGTTCTTTCTCTATTTACTATTCTCTTTCTTAGCAGGGTAAGGAAAGACTTGGAGGGGCAAAGACAATTTTAACACACACCTTGTGCTGGGCCATTAAGGAATCTAGCTGGACTAAGGAATAGCTTTAGTCAGTCTAGCCCATTCTTAGCAGAAAACAGACAAAAGAGACCACACAGTTAAAATCATAGAATCAAGTAAGTTGGAAAAGACCTTTAAGATCATCAAGTCCAACCTTTACCCCAGGACTACCAAGACCACCACTAAACCAGGTAGCTGAGGTCCTCATCTACACCATTTTTGAGCACTTCCAGGGACGGCGATTCCACCACTTCCCTGGGCAGCCTGTTCCAATGCCTAATCATCCTCTCTGTGAAGAAATCTTTTTTAATATCCAATCTAAAGTCCCCTGGCACAGCTTGAGGCCGTCACCTCTTGTCCTACCACTTGTTACTTGGGAGAGGAGACCATCCCCCACCTCACCATAACCTCCTTTCTGGTAGCTGTAGAGAGCGATAAGGTCCCCCCTTGAGCTTTCTCTTCTCCAGACTAAACACTCCCAGTTCCCTCAGCCACTCCTCATAACAGCTGTGCTCTAAGGTGTACAGCGTGTGTTATGGTAGTGCTCTATGTTGTTATGAAAGAAGTTCTTTCCACCAAGGTTCCTTGACACTGACAGCCACAAGCAGGTTTGATGCAGCGCACGCAATAAAAAACAGGAAGAGACACCTTTGCTTTGAATTGGGATCTTGGAGAATAAACAGGAAGCAGCGATAACAAAGCAACAAAACCAGCAATCACACCTTTTTTTTTTTTTAACTACTGCTAAAGGAAACGAGCTCAGAGAGCGAGCAGTTGTCAGAACTTGTTAACAGTTTATCTGGCCGCTAAACTCACATTCATCCTAATGGCTCCTCAGGAAAACACGTAAACCCGAAGCCTGCGGTCTGCCTGCACTAACTGCCAGGTGAAGGGTTGCCACAGGAAACCCCCAGTCTTTCCTCCCCTTCCTTCCCCGCACAGTCCGAGCTTGCTCCCGCAGGCCCACAACACCCAGCCTGCGCCCGCGGACCCGGCGGCTCGTCTGGGCTTGCGGAGCGGCTCCGGGCCGTACCCGGGGGTAGATGTCGCTGAGGAACCGCTCCCGCGTGACGCCGCTCAGCCGCTCCACCGGCACCACCGGCCGCTGCCGCCGCTCCATGGCTGCTCCCGAGACACACATCCGCGTCCGCCTTCCGCAGCTGCCCCCCGGAAAGAAGAGCTCGCGCAGAAACGTTCCTCGCCTCCCTTCCCACACGCACCGCTAGGCAAGGGCGGCAGAGCCGGCGGGTCCCACCGTGACTCTGTGCTTCTCTAGGCCAACACGCTCGGAACCGCCGATCACCCAAACCAGCGCCAGCTCCGGAGCGAGCCCCACTGGGAGGGAACCGGTGGCGGCGGCTCTTGTTTCCCGCGGAGCGGGAGTTCCGACCGGACGGGGCGGTGGGACGGCAGCGGCCATCATGGCGCTGCGCGCGGCTACGGGCCGCTGTCGGTGGCTCGCGCGCGCGCTGGCGGCGCCGGGTCCGGCCCGCGTCCCCCCGATGCCGCCACTATCACCGCCCGCCGCTGCTGCCGCATCGGGCCTGCTCCGGGCCCGCGCCCGGTTCGCCAGCACCGCCGGGCAGGGTCCGGAGGGCGAGCGTCTTCAGCGGCGGGTGGTGGTGGTGAGGATCACCAGCCCCTTCGCCTGGCTCCGCACCCGCTTCTATTACCTCCTCATCAGGCTTTACTTCGATCAGGAGTTCAGCATCGAAGAGTTCACGCGGGGAGCCAAGCAGGTGAGCGGCGGGCTGCGAGGCGCGGACACCGGGCCCGGCGCGATGCTGTGGGAAGGGGGAGCAGGAGGGCTGGCCGGCATGCTTGCCTGCCCGCCTGCCTGCCTGTGGGGAGGAGTGCCCAGTGGTCGTCGGAGGTGGGCGTTCTTCAGACTTTTCCTATTTTCTTTCCCAAATTCCAGCATTAAAATGAGCTGGTTGAGCCCATTCCGCAGAGTAGTATGAAGGAACATGTTGCCCAGTGTTTCGAAGACTTTAAGGGGAAGCGTGTCTCCTTTTAGCTGGTTTCCCAAAATGACAACGCTTAGGCAGGTGTAGAGTTGGTGCTACTGGGGAAAGTCTGAGAGAACTGGATTTGTTCAGCGTTGAGAGAAGGAGGCTCCACGGAGACCTTATCACCATGTTCCAGTATTTAAAGGGTAGCTACAAAGATGGAGACTCCCTTTTTTACAAGGAGTCACATGGAAAAGATGAAGGGTAACAGGCATAAGTTACTCCTGGGGAGATTCCAAGTGGGCACCTGAGGAAAAATTTTCACAATGCAGACAATGACCCATTGGAATCTCCCTAGGGAAGTTGTGGACTCCCTAGTATTGGACACTTTTAAGATGCAGCTGCACACAGGGTGCTGGGACATCTAGTCTGGGTCGTGCTTTGCATAGAAGGGTTGGACCAGATGATCCTTGAGGGCCCTTGCAACCTGGTACTCTATGAGTCTATGATAGATTTGTTTCTTAAAATTTACGAACTCAGTAAGCATTGTCAACAGTGTGTGTCAAAGGGTAGGTAATCTCAAAGCTAATAACATAAAACATACAGTGTAACCTCTGTCAAGCTTCAATTATTGCATTTAATGTTAAAGAACAAACAGAAAATGTTAGCTTGAAACAACCCCCCCAGGGGGTAGGGCACAGAACATTAAAATGCTTGGGAACAATTCAAGAGAGACAAAAAAACCCTACACCAAATTAGGTGCTATGCATGCAGAATCACCCGATTTATCTTGCCCTGGGTTTGTTTGTACTTGCTGCAGAGTCCTAAACACTGTGTCTGCGTTTCATATGTAGCCTTTTTTAATATATGGAGGCATTATTATGTGCAAATGCCTGTGAAGTCAAGGAGGAAATGGGAATTTAGTTTCCTGAAGTGTAAAGACTAAACCAGGTTTATGAAGAAATTTTATAAAACTACAGCTTCTGTTATGACTGAAACCAGGAGAAAGGCTGAGAAAAGGGGCAGGGGAACAAAATGGGGAAAGATATAGACTCTTTGAATTTCCAAAACCGATAAAACCAGCTTATATAGATTACTGTATGTAATGCCTTTTTTGTTTGTGTTTTTTTTTTTTTTTTTTAAAGTTACGCATTCAGGTGCCTGTTGTCAAAAGTTTTAAGGCTTTAAATGAGAGAATGAAAAGAAACCATGTTTTTATCAGTTCATAGAATCACTCTTTTAGTGCTGCAGGGTTTCCATTTCAGTGGTGATGCACTCTGCAAACATTGAAATCTTAAATCTTGGAATATTTGGGTAACTTGTCACATAATGATAGATCTGCCTGAAATAAGACAGCTTAATGTTGTTTGTTCTTCTCATTTTCTCTCTTTCTACCTTTTTTCTTTTTGGTAGGCCTTTTCTGTTGTTTCAAAGCTGCTGTCTCAGCGTAAACTTGAGCTGCTGGATGAACTTGTATCAGCAGAGGTAAATGCTTTCCATGTCTCACTCTAGCCATTGATTTTTCCATTATCAAGTAACATACATTTAGCCTGTCATTATCTACAAATGCTGCCAGTTTGGTTTGATTGGGGAAAAACTGCATAATGCTGAGCTAAGCGATTGTTTGTCCTGTAGCTTTTTTAATGTTTAATTTCAAGGCATGAAACTTAATTTAAAGTTACTATATTAAAAAAAAAATTAAAAATTCTTGCTGTGGAGGGTAAGCACCAATTGCCAGAAAGATTGCTGGTGTACCAGAAAGGGTTGTAAGGCAGTGGGTTCTGGATTTCGGATGGCATTAGATACCTCTGTTGGTGTAGGCAGAGAGCTGACGCTTTGCTCATCCATGCTGCACTAATCCATTCCTACCCCCAGGCAGACCATACAGCCATTTACTGGCTTCAACTGGAAGGCATCTGTCTTGTGTCATGGTCTCAGGGGTGTGGCTGGCCTGGCTGGTTAAACATCGGTGTTCTTTGTTTTGTGTTTTTGTGAGTTTTTAATGGCTGAAGTTGTCTGGGCCTTCCCAGGGGATGGAGGTAGCAGATGCATCATAGTTAGGAGAGAAGATACTTTAGACCTATGTTTGCCTTATTACTGGGGGGTGTCAGCTTGGCCTGCCCTATTGCCACCCATGCCTTTGCAGCAAAATAATTTGGTGCCGTTGTACTGCATCCTCCCTGGACAATCATACCTTCTCTCTCTGAGCAGATAGTCATAAAATGTGAGTTTGTTTACTACAGTTGGCTTCGAAAAGCATCTCCTCTTCTTCTGCAAATTCTTTCAGTGATCATGTCTCATCGAGAGACCTAATTTAACCAGAGCAATGTAATGGATGAGGCTGTGATACCATGTTACTTTGTTGTTGCTTTGGCCAGTGAATTTTATACCTGCACAATGTACTAGAAATCAGTGTCTTCTAGTGAAGATTGTCTCTTGCTTCCATGTGACCTCTGGATTTCTTTGTTATTCAGAAATGGCAATTCTAGTTAGGCTAAAAACTGAGTATGAGTTAAAAAGAAGTGCTGCACAGTTTCATCCTTCCTTATCACATGTTCTTTTCAAGGTGTTTGAGGTGACCCCTATATTCAGTGTGTGCACCACAGTCTTTTTCTACTTAACACAGCTGTGTAGGTCTTAGGATGCCCATATACTATGTCTGGGAATGTGGTATGGAACTTAAGTCCCAGAGCAATGATTTTTCAGTCTTTCCTGATTTGCAAATGTCTAAAGTTTTTCTAATTGGAATGTGGATCACAAAATGGCAAAGACGAGCTTAGTGGTAATGGAACTGATTTGTGAAAAGTAATTAAGAAATGAATATAAAGCTAAAGAATAAACGCATAGTGAGAAATCAGCAGTGAGAAGACAGAGTGTAAGCAGGATTGTAGAACTGGTGTTTTCTGGGCTTACAGGCCTTGCAACTTCTGTTTTGTCAGTACCTTTTCTAGACCTTTTTAAAAAATACTTAGTTTTCATTGATGTGAGCAGTAAAAGGATCTTCCTTAATATCACCAAATTAGGGGTTTTAGGAGTGCCCAAACTTCCCAGTTTTTTTTCACTTTTGTTGTTGTATATATTACACAATACAGATCATTTTATTAACTGCAGTTGAAAGGATTGTTACTTCAATTTCCTAATGAAAAACTAAGTGACAGTTTTTCTGAATTTAGGTACTTCAGGTGCTGAAGGAAAAGATTTCTTTGCTCCCTGACAGCCACAGGGATGCTTTAGCAGCTGACATTGATTCAATCATGTACACAACAGAAGGAGATGTTCGCATTTACTATGATGATGATGGTATGTTTAGAATTCTAAACCATTTCAGCAATGGGCAGTCTTATTTCCTGATTTTGCTACTAAGCAGGTATTCTTACAGATGTGGTTTTGAGTACTGTTTCTCGTTCCCTGTTTTTCTGTTTGTAGTTCATCTATTTGCCCCATCCCTGGCAGTGTTCAAGGACAGGCTGGATGGGGCTTTGAGCAGTCTGGGCAACTGGAAAGTGTCCTGTCCATGGCATGGAGGTTGGAACTAGGTGATCTTTAAGGTCCCTTTCAGCCCAAACCATTCTGTGATTTTGTATACAGTTCCTTGATTTCCTTTTAAATCAGAAACTGAGAGATTATTGCTAGTAAGTCGTGGTACCGTTTTGACTTCTGTTTAGGTTTTGCTTATTCCTCTTTTGTAATTTCAGATTTTTCATATTATTAGTCCTTAGCAATCTCAAACCACTTAAAACCAATTATTTTACTGTGTGCAGAAAGCTGTTTGCTTCAGCAATGAAAATACATCTGGCAAGAAGAATAGTGAAGGCTGAACAATGAAATAAATTTTGCTGTCCTCACTTCTATTCTAGTTGCATGGAATACACTTTATTCTGGACTTTTGAAGCTAGTGATGAGCTCAAATAATTTTTTCTTTGGGTTGAACTCCAGCATTAAGAGCTCAGGTCATTATCAGACACAGTAGAGACAGTTTGTAGTCTAACCATGGGTCTTCCAATGAGCATTTAAAATTGCTAGACCAGTGAAATTTTTTCCTTTTTTGGGACATAGGGATTTTCTTTTTTTTATTTCTCCTAGATTGCTCCTGAGTTTCAACTACTCTCATACTTCCATAGTATCAGTAGTTGGCTTTGGGCTTTGGTAACTAGCTTTTTTCACACAGTTTGATTACGTACGTTGTCACATGATACTCGTGATAAAATACATGCCTTTCTACAGAGTACATTTTTATTGTTGCTAAACAGCATGAATATGATTTTAATTAGCTTTATCATTTATTATTCTATCATGCATTCTTCATGGCTGAAGTCAGCTGCCCTTCCAGGGTCTCACTAGAATGTATGCTAGGTAACAGGAGTATTTGACCAATGAGAAACATAAGATCTTACCTTATGCTTTGATTTATTTCCAACAGGAAGAAAGTTTGTTAGTATCTTGATGTGTTTCTGGTATCTGAATGGTGCTAACCTACCTGACAAAGTACCAGGTGAAACCAAAGTTTTCCAGATTGTGTTTGGAGATGAAAGTTCAAAAGAAAAAAAGCATCTTTTAACAGCAAACTATGAGTAAGTTTACTTGTCCCTTTTTTTCTTCATGTACATGGGCTAGCTGCACGGAAAGCAGTTCAGGAACTGAAAGCATTCACACTGTGCCGGTGCAGGAACTTGTTATGGTTTAATTTGCCTTGATTCTAATCTTAAATTCTCATCCAGCTTTCCACTGCGCCATTTTTTTTTAAGTACCCCTTAAAGTCATTATGTTATTACCTTACTTCTGAGTTGACATTAGTGGGAACTCTATCAGGAAGAGCAGTAGTTGGAGCAGTGAATGAAGTTTCTGATCCTTTCCTGCAGCTCTCAGGAAATAGGCCAATATCAGTCCTTGTTTTCCATCTCTTAGAGCACAGCTAAGAGCAATGCAGTCAAGCCAAGCGGTCAGGTGTGGTGCTGTTGACTTGTCATTTCCCACACAAAAGTCAGAACTGGAGTTAGTTGAAAAAGTAGCTCATGAAGAGGAATTTAGCTAAATGCTTTCTGCAGAAAGTTAGCACAAAGCAACATCACCTGGTGTTCAGATAGTTCATACCACTCTGATCCAAGTACTCAAAGAACACATTGTGTAGAGGAATTTTCATAGGACTGCTTGTAAATAATGTCTCTGTTAGTGTACTGATGTTGGAGCAGTGCAGAAATACCTGCACAGCTGGCAAAAGGTACTGAAAATAACATTATTAGGGGAGAAGTGAGGATTTTTGTGTGAGAAATGCAATATAATCAATGACTTTAACACCCATGTTTGAAATGGTGTGAGACTGTGGGTCTAGTTGATGAGGAACTCTGAAACAAAGGAAACATTCTGAGGACACCAGTGCTTTTTGCCTGGATGGACTTTTGTGGATCCATACTTTAGCTGAATTCAGAATCTTCCTTACATCTGGAGGCTTCTGAGGTTCCATTAACTTCAAGAGTCTACATAAAGCCCTAAATATCTTCCTAATCCCTAGCAGAAATATCTTTGCAAGTATGTGTTTCTTCTGCTATTAACAGTGCCAACCTAAATTCAAATTAGCAAAGATCCTGCAGGCCTTGGAAGCCTACTGTTAAGTATTTGGGTGTCTGAAGAAGACAGTTTCCAGTAGTGGATTTGCATGTAATTGCAAAGCACTGAGGTTATACTGCTTGAGTCGACAATGTGCAGGTTACTTGGAGCATGAATATTCAGCTTGAAGTTCAGACCTATCTTTAGATGGCCAGCAATCAAAACTGACATGCTCAGGGAGGGAGATATTATGACTACAAAAGGAAGAAGACTGGATGAAAAGAGGGTTTCATTTTCCTAGTAACAACTGTGAGATTCACTGATACTGTTAACTTGATCTTCGATGTATTTCTGAAGACAATTTACTTTTAAACATGGTTCAGTAAAAATGAAAATGTTCGGGTAGAATGAATAGCATGTGATTTCCCTTTACAATGCAGTTGCCATCCCATTAAACCATTATTTAGAGATGAAGATCTGACACAATGCCATATTCATAGTTACTGCTATGAAAACTGAGTGCTTTCTTGATAGCAGGGTCTTTACTATTGCTGCTTGATGCTGTCTGTGGGATCTCAACCAAAATACTCTGAAGTCAGTGCACTCTGTTTCTTACTATAGAATTAATTTTGATACTCCATTTTGGGGCATAAGCATCAGAGTCTAAGGAGCTCTTACAGGAATAACTTTGAAGTAAAGTATTTCTTCACAATTTCTAGTTGGTATTAGTAGCTATTTAAGGATCAAGTAAATTTTAACAACTCTCCATTTACTGTCTTTCCTTTTGCAGGTTCCAAAGGGAATTTACAGATGGAGCAAAACCAGATTGGACAATTACACGGATTGAACATCCAAGGCTATTAGAATAAATGCCTTCTACAGTCTTTTTGTGTACCACTGTAGATGTTAGGTCTCTCTTCCCCCACCCCCCCTTCCCATCCGAAAGAGGGATGAATTTTGTATGTTTCATTTCCCCAAATTGTTCCTGAAACTTATTCTATGCTGCAGCATTACAATAAAGCCTTTTCCCTGGAGCAGGCTAGTACAAGTTTAATTGGTACTGATGCTCATCCAAGGCATTTACACAGCACAGTTTCACACAGGCCAATATTACGGGTATGTTGACTTCTTACATCATGAGAAGAAATGGTTCTACTTGAAGATAAACAACAGTTTTTTGGCTGATGGCCCCTCTGAGTTATTTTCCTATGTTTCTTTTTTCCCTAGGGACTGTACAATATATAACTGAATAATATGCCAGATGAAATAGAGGTAGATGGACTTCTTAGATTGTCTAGCCTCAGCAGTTCATTTTGAGATAATCTTGCTTTTGAATACATTTGAGATTAAAGAAGTTGGTGCCATTATCAGTACTTGGTATAGGACTGGAGTAAGAGAAAACTTCCAGCATTTCACCAGGAAGATGAATCAATCTGATACGTATATTTTGAAAAATAAAACCAACATTCCTTTCAATTCAGTAACATACAGGCAAGCTTAGAGATTTATGAAGGAAAAAGTAGTCAAAAACATGAATTTAAAAGAGCTACCGGACAGTGAATCTAAATAAACTCCCCTGAAATGCTTGTTGAAGAAATGAGCAAATCATTTAATGTTGCAACTGAACTATTTCCCGATTCTCAGATTATGTCTGTTACTGGCATGTTACAGGTGAGGGTAGTAGTTTTTACATGCAGGTCAACAGGAGATCATCATAACAGTTTCTTTTCTTCACTATCTCAACTTTAAAGATATAGCTAACTTTCTACCCAGGCATGTTATAGAGATCTGTGCAGTGTTTTGAAAGCATGAAGTATAGTTGCTGTGATTCACAGTAGTGATTGAAAGGTATAAGTTAAATTTACATGGCTCAGCTCTTTTGATACAGTGATTTGACGAGAAGAATGTTTTAACATTTATCAACAAGGCTTTTTATGTCTAATCTTGGCAAAATAATTATGGTATTTTGTTCTGCCTTAGCAGCAGCCTGGCCTTACAACGGAGAGTTCGTGATCTGTCCTCTGCACAAAGTTCAGTGATGACAGAGGTCCTTGTCTTCAGGGGAGAAACAAAATGCTGTATTTAAAATTATATATAGCCATTTTGTATGCAGTCAATCTGGAAAAGTTTGAGGCAAAGTGAAAGATATTTATTATTCTGTGGACCATTTGCTGGAGTGATGCTAGCAAGCATGTCCAGTGTGGCTACTGAATGATGTGCTGCAAGAAGCTGCTATCGGATGTATTTCTTTGACATAGCAACAGGAGAAACAAGCAGAACACTAGTGAAGTGTGTAGATGCACTTCTAGAAGAAGTCATTATGGAGCAAAAGAAGATAAAAGCCAGCAAAGCCATCTTTGTATTCAGGAGTGTCTGCTTTCACATTTAAGTAGTGGAAGTCTATCTAGAAATGGTGCTAAACTGTCATTTTTAATTTAGGTTACTTTAGTAGTATCTTTTCTGTTTGATAGATCTATCAAAATGGGAGTCTGTCATGACTGATAAGGGATTACCCTTTTACTAGCGAGTGCTCCATTTTTGGAAGCGAAGGCGGGGTAGACCCTTCTATATAACTAATAATGAAAAATGTTTGTTTTGTTCACTGTAAAATTGTGGCTTGGTATGAACATGCTCCAAACCCAACCTGGAAGGAAGGGACAGATATGCATCTTAAAGAATCGAAGTTTACAGGAAGGTTTGAATCTGTTTTACCTGACATCTCTACATAAATCCTCTTTCATAAATCTCATCATCATAGCGGTTAATGAGACTAAAGCGAAAGTCAGTGAAGGGCCTTTGTCATCTTACGGTATCCATGTTTTCTCTTGTGGAAATACTTTTCTTCCATGTTACTTGATCAGGCAAAACAGGATTTTACAGTTTCTATGTTGCTACTCAAAAGTATTTCCCCAAACTTGCTGTTATTTAAGATAAGAAATGTATTTAGTGTCTTCAAGCTAGTTTCTAGTGAGTACATTTCTATATCAAGTTTGTCCCAAATTCTCATGGAAAAAATGATGAATAAAGGGTTAAGTTTGCTTCATCTTGATCTAAGAAAAATATGGAGGAGAGTATAGTCTTGTAATTTGGGGATGGCCATAATACTAACTTAAGTGTTACAGAATTTTTAAAGAACTAAAGGAAGTGTTTATTAGAAACATCTTCACAATTTGGGAATAATAATGCTGAACAGGGAACAGTAGAACAATGTGGGGGTCTCTGTCACAGCATGCTAGCGCTCCTGCTTTCTGTAGCTGATTTGTCTCAGACATCACAGTGTGTAAGGATTTGGGTGTGATTTATATCCTTTTTGTCTCCTTGCCTGACTTCCACTTCTGCTGCTTTTAAGTCAAGGGGACAAGTACAATTGTAATCATGGTGTAGTGGCTCTAAATCCGCATACATACCCATCTAAAATATTTGCAGTTTTAGCCCAGTAATTCTTAGAAACAGTGTCACCAGGTTTGGTAGTGATTTTCAGGGTAGAATTCATCTCTGTTAGGAACACTGACATTTCTAATTAATTTTACACAGAACGGTGAGGTCACCAAGTGTCTGGACTATGCTTAAAATGGAGATTGAAAGTACCACATTCTTCTCCCTGGGGTGAAATTACGTTTCTTTAGGTTCATGGGGAGTTTGGGAAGCCTTATTTTTTTATTTGTTCATCCAAAAGTATGGTCATGTTTACTAATTACTGACAGCTGCTTAGTACAGTTCCAGTGCATGTGTCTGAATCTCCACAAGCACGGATTAAATCTGGCCAACAAAACCCCCATTAATTTGCAAACCCTACTCACCAGTAGATGGCCTTGGTCACAAAGTTATTGTGGCTGGGAAGTGACTGGCATTAATGAGAGTGTAGAAGGAATAAAGAATGAAATGGTAGAGGCATTGATTCTCATTTAAGTGCTATTTAAATCATTTAGACTTGTCTTATTAAAAAGTCTTGATATTCTTACTGACTTTCATCCTGAGTCAATGATAGTGTCTCATGTACTCTCTGCAGTGTCTACCCATTTTGAAGTGGCAATTTAATACTGTCCTAATACGGGAAAGATGAGTTGTACATGTGAGTTCACACAGGTATTGCTTCTTTTCTCTCCTGACCCAGACTTGTCTGATTAATTCAGGAGCCACATTCAACTTTCTCCAGTTTTTAAGGCATGTTCAAGCTTGACCTTGCCTTCAGTTCAGGTTGTATTTAGTTAAATATTTTCAGGTCTTATGACTGGAAAGCTGCTTAGTAGTAAAAGTCATATTGTTTTTCCAGTAGCGATCATATTCCTTCAAAACTCCACAAGTCCAGTGCTTCTCTTTCTAGTTGCATGGTTAAACTCATTTCCTGCCCCATGTGCTTTGTTGGCTGCAGGTGGGGCCTTTGACATTCCTTATATGCTGTAGTCACATGATGGCTCCCAGCTTATATGAGATGGGATACAAGTGTGTGTAGTAGGAAGTGTTTTTAGATTCATTTCTCTCTTACAGATGGATGTAATAGTTGATAAGGAAGGTACTTAGCTGTTAAAGCAAGCGTTGCCTACACAGCTGTGGTTTTCTTCTTCTAAGGGAAAGGCAGCTGAGCTAAATGGAGCTGTACAGTGAGTACTCACTACAATAAGTCATAGGTTTTTTTTTTCATTGTCTTTTACCCCCCCCCCCCCCCCCCTTTTCTCTTTCTCCCCATTGCTGATGTGCTTTGCTTTTGGGTTTTTACAGTCCTGCAAAATAGGATGAATGTTGAGCAGGTCACTGTGTACCCCTGCAGCATTGTTGAAAATACCCCCTTGTCACAACTCTCTTACGTATATTTTGTCTGAACTCAGTGATGTATGCTTTTCCTAGTATGAGGTTCTCCTATTGGAGTTGATGGGGAAATTGGAAAATGTCATGCATTTTAATGGGAGCAGACAGCAACTTTTTTGCTGCCTTTGAAGTTACTCTGTCAGAAATAGAAGCAAGCTAAAATTAGACATGCTGTAGTTTCTCTTTTCTGCATTTCCTCCCTCCTCTGCTGTCACAGAACAAAGCTTTTGATAGTGAACTTGGTCCTGTAGTGTTCAGGATCTGTGAGAGAAAGGAGCAAGACAAGCAAAGCAAAGTGCATGTGTAAGCAAGATCAGATCACAGTAGCATCAGGCTGTCAGGACAAGGTTGTCCATGTGGACAGATCTGCCTTTTTGGCATTGGAAATCTACCCCAGTTTGCTACTGATGCAGCTGGCAGAGGAGATGGCATTTCATCAAGGATGCAGTCATTTGTCTTAAGGACATGAAAGATTTGACACATATAGGGAAACAAGTGGTGACATGAATGGTCCTATAAATTATCTTTTGCGGTTGACAGTAACCTTTTACATAAAAAGCTATACTTCTACTCTGATTTGTGTATGAGGGAACAGTCTGAGTTTCCAAGATTCAAGCTGAAGTCCAACCTTAAATTTTACAGAGATTTCATAGTCTGATTGGGGAGGCATGGGAGAGGCTGCCCAGATAAAGCAGAGGTAAATCAGAGCAGCTACAGGCTGTCTCTGCCTTGCACTACTTAGCAGCTGGTGCATCTCTAGCAATCAGGAGTGAAACAGGGGAGGGAGGGAAATGCCTTGTTAATCCCTCCCTTCTGAACTTTCTGGAACTGCTTGGCAAGTGCAGCAATTGTGACGTAAGTACCAGCTGCCAAGCCTGGAAACAAGTTTCAGTGGTACACAGATTAAGTGGCTAGTGGCCTTGCTAAAGCCCATGGGTCTGTTAGAACAGCTGTTTCTGAGCTTGCTGGAGTGTTAACACTGCTTGAGGACCTTCATGCTTCTTATCTGCAGTACAGCCAGACAAGGTCATTACTTGTGATGTTATTTTTTGGTAATTTGTATCATTTTGTAAACTGAGAACTAATGAATGTAAATAATGGTTTGGGGGACTTAATGTGCTTTCAGAGGGAACAGGGTTGAGGGAGTGAAATACAAAGTGAAGAGCAAACTAATGAATTTGTGTAGTCCATAATGTGTCATGCAAGAAGGCATTGACCATTAAACAGGTGAGCTTGCTGGCTTGATAGGGGTGGAAATTAAGTCATGAAGAGGTCTACCTTGGATTGACAGCTGTCTGATATCTCTCAATTCTTGTATGTTCAAAGTGCATGTATTAAAATCTGTAATGAGCTTAGTCAGGCACTTTGACCTTTTTAATTACCAGTGGGGTGATTGTCCCTTAGGTCTACCTCAGGCTCAGCACCCTATCACAGAGCCTGCTGAGCTGTTAGCCTGTTCCCTGCATTTTTGTAATTAGTGTCATTAAGCACCTTTTTTTCCTCTGAGATAAGAGGTATTTTTTGTAAGACAGAATAGTAGAGGAATCACTGATCCTGTGGGTGCAGTTTGCACTGCCTGTTGGTAGAGGTTAGGGTTCCTATTATTGATACGCAGACTTCTGTATGGACTTCTGCTGCAAAGTGCTTTCAGAAGGTGTCATTCCTGCTGTGGCAGCTCAATCTCTGCCCATGAAAGTGTGGTGAAACTCAGTGGGGAGAGAATTAAACCGTGCAGTTTCACTCCTTCCATAAGGTTCCAGCCCTCTGTCTAAGAGTATAGTAAAATTAGTACAAAAAAAAGTGCATGTAAAGATGGTAGGTTTATTGTTGCTTGGATTATAAACTTGATTGTGTATCTGCTTTAAAATTTCAGAAGCAAATTGACAGATCATATTTTGAGTCTGAATTTATATCAGCCTTCAGATGCATTACAATTATAATAAAATCTTAGGTAGCCTGATTTCTACTATGAGTAAGGGAGGGCTTTTCCATTATTATTCACACTACTCTAGTGGGTTTTGTTTGTATTTTGCTTTTGTATTTTCTCCTAAACACCAGCAGTTAGTCAGGGCTGAAAATAAGCCTTCCATTGCTGAGAAATAGTATAGACAGCTAAGAGAAAATAGAATTTTTTTTTGTCTGGTCAGTCATTCTTAGTGCTGCATATTCTACTTCCAGATTCTGGCTTGGAAAGAAGTCTTTTTGAATGCCAGACTTGTGGCTCGCTATCACTCTCTGCAGTGGAGACTGTTGTTTCTTGATGGAATTATCTGCATGTATTTTGCCCAGGTTTCTGCTAGTACAGTGTCCCCAGGTACAGCTTCTGCTTCAAGGTCTCCTGCAGTGTACAATTTAATCTCTTGCTTTCATTTCACTGAAGTAGGTAGGTTTCAGCAAGGGCTGGGTGAAAGTTAGTGCCTGCATTATACTGGAGGTCTGCTTAAGTGATCTAATGGCTCCTTCTGGCAAAATCTGTGAAATTATAAGAGCAGAAGTAGAGAGAGGAAGGGAATCAAAGGTGGATGGTAGCACAAGGTTCGTATAAAGAGGAAGTGGTATGTATTCTGACTGTAGAGCAGGAGCTTTATCAGCCCTGAAATGGAAGTAAGTTTAGAAAAACTGGACAAAATAAAAACATTGTCAAGGCACCACCCCAGAACTCTTCAAGAAGTTCTCCCTTCCACTAGCCTATTGTCAACCTAAATAGGCAATAGAATTTGTCTTGATTATATGATAAAAGTAGTCTAATGTCTGTGTTATCAGGAGAAAACTAAGTCTAGAGGATGTACAGTGAGTTGTGTCAGTTGTGAGGGAAGTCTTCAGAAAACTTAAAATGTGAAGACATCTCACCTTCATTTGCAAGACCCCAGGTTACTTCTCATTAGCAGCGGTCAGTGACCGCTCCTGAGAGTGATACATTCAGCCTGCAGTCAAATGGCCTTCTTGCTTATCTACTTATTTACTTTCACACAACCCTCTTCTTTCCTAACCTCCTTGCAGATCTAGCATTTGTACAGTGGCTAATTCAGAAGGTTAGCTGGTAAGACTCATTCACAGATGCATTAATCTCATTGGAGTCTCAGAATCATTTGACAGTCTTTCTCAAAAACCTCAGTGTCTCCAATAGCTTAACGAGCAGAGCACACTGCTGCATCTGAGCCTGCTGTATTTATCTGGCATTGGAATAATTTCCTCTAATTTCGTATTTCTGTTTCTGTATTCTCAAGCTTGATTTGCAGGATTTTATTTCTGCTGTTAAACACAGTAGCAAAGAGTACTTGTACTTTCTCCCTAGCATTATTTCTGATACTGTGGGTCACCAGTAAGGATTTCTTTCCTTGTTTCACTCTTTTGTTGACACCTTACCACTATAGTCTCTTCTCATTTTGTTTTTAACCCTGTGCATTCCTAGTCTTTCTACTATATTCTACTATACTTTCTTGCTCTGTTTGCTTTCTTTATGGTGCATTAAGTTATGATTTCTTTCATCCTGTGCCCAGAAAAGAAGATAAAGTCTGCTTCAAAGACTATGCCCAAAGCTACTTAAAAAAAAAAGGTGGGGGGGGGGAGGAGAGGAAGTTTGCTGATTCAAGCATTCAGAAAATGCCAGAGGAAGGCCAGCATTAGTTTCCTCCTCTCAGATTTTCATGGGCTCTTATCTTGCTGCTGTCTATATGTCTGCTGGGACAGGCATAGCTGTGTCACTTGAAGTCAGGGCCTGCCTGAATGCAAGTGGTTCTGAAAACTGACCACAGTATCATGTCACAGTGCGTGCTCCTTCCTGCACAGGTCTCTAGTCATATTCTTCTTATGTAAATCGATATCCTAACTCTCAATACTGTTTATTTGATACGTAAAATGTCTGTGTCCATTCAAGCATTAATCCGGCCGATTGAGCACAAAAGGCATAATTGTTTGCTTTAGGTTCTGTGCTGCTTTACTAAGAGAGTGCCCCTGTAACTTACATTTATACGGTCTGTCCTTATTACTAAAGTTTTTCTTGGGTTTTCACTAGACATCTTGAAGAATCCTCCCTTTACCATTTGGATGTAGAATGAGCTATAAAGTGTGGAGGATTGTACAAGGATTCAGTTAGATATGTAGTGTTGCTTGCTTCCTTCTTAGCTGGTTTGCTGGGCTTTGTGGTTTGTAGGAGCTGTTGTGGGGGAGTTTTGAATCAGTTTCTCATCTCCTTTAATTTCTTGTTTGCATTCGCAAGAGGCTGCCTGTTTTAGTAGTCTTCTATATTTCTCCCCAGTGGACTATATTTCCTGTTTTCTTCGTGAACAGCACTGTATGTTAATTGTTTTACCATTTTTGCTTTCTTCCTGAATGATCTGGGAGCTATTTTGGGCTTTTATCCAGATATACATCTCTCTTGAAAGTGTGTCAGCTCTCCACATTCCCAAGCTGAAGAAGACTGTTTTGAAATCCACATATGCACTTTCAGATGTTTCCATTTTCCTTGCCCTCATTTCTGTGGCATTTCTTTATGAAGTCTTGACATTGTGCCTTTACTGACTCCACAGCAATTTGGAGCACAAATGTATCTGAGGGAGGTGGCTTGAAGATCTAACACCAGGTGTTATTAAACTGGTAGTCCTGATTATTGGTGAAGACCACATCTAGATATGTGGTCTTTGTGTTTTTTTTATTGGGTTCTTGGGTTTTTGTTTGGGGTTTGATGGTTTTGGGGGTCTTCTTGTTGTTGTTGGTTTGGAGTTATCTGTTTGCTTGTTTCTCAAGTGCTGCATCCAACATAACTGTTTTGTAAAATAAATCAGTGAATACGTTTGTAACTACTGTTGTCAGTGCCCTAAATACTTGAGGTGCTTTGTGCTTCATATTCACAGGGCTGACATTGCACATAATTAAAATCCTGACATTTCGGCATTAAATATTTTATTGAGTCATATTTTATTCACATGCCTTTTCTCATTCAAGGTTCTCTGGTATGCATCAAATGCACGTTAGGCCTACAGTCTGCTGTAGCAGCTTAAGTATAGATTAATTTCTTATGCTCCTTAGTTTGTAAAACAGCTTGGGTTTTGAGTTTCAGCTTCCGTGTTTTCTACACTCTCTCTTCTGTTTTTTTCTTCCGCCAAGAAATTGTCCAGAAAGATTGTGTTTTCGGTGGATATTTGGGTGTCTGTCCCTAAATGCAGAGCAGATCAAAGATCCTAAATAGGAAACACTGCATATGTTCAGGGGATTTAAATGTAGCATGGCTATTATGGCTTGCTTAAACAGCTTTTTACAATTTCCATCCCATTATTCGCTATGCTTTATTCCATCCTAGTATTCTTAATTGTGATTTCCACTAATGGAAACAAGAGCAACACCAAGTAAGTGTGGAAGGTAAGTCATTTTGGGAATACAGGAGTATCGCCCCTGAGAAGATAGTACTGAGGAGAGACACAAATTTGTAATTATTCCCATTTTGTTTTGTCTTTCTGGATGAGAGCAAACTGTGCAGCACGGAATTTCTTCAGACAGTGTGTAAGCTACTGCACAAGTAATATTAGACTGGCATGAGTCTGACAAAATTCTCAAGCCATGCCCTGGAGAGCTGTGTGTGGGCATCCTTAGGCAGATTTTAAATAAAAGGTGCCAAAGGAAGTCCCCATGTGGCATAAGGCATGAACACTTCAGAGGGTCAGAAGACATGTAAATGTGTGTCATGCTGGCAAAATAATCCTGGTGTTTGAGGAGTTGTTTCCATTTTGCTCACCTTCCTAATGCTTAGATCTCATGTGTAATGAGATTCCTAAAGAACAACTGTCCTTTATGGTTGCTACACTGCTTCATATTTTCCTGAGTACGTTCCCTCAGTATGTTTGTAGTTAGGATAAGGTACAGAAGTCTAAGCTGTATAAGCACTCCTAAAAAGGTACTGTGTACGTACAGAAATGTTAATCTATATGTTCCCTATAAGCCAACCGTTGTAACCAGTCTTTCTAAATCATCGAGACATGAAAAACCTGTTTTACACGCAGCTTTCAGAGCTTTTTATTTAATATATTGATTTACAGATGGCAGTGGGGGTGGATGCGTGGAGGAGGTCTTGAATACCCAGGTTCACATGCAGAGCTGTTGAGACAATGCAATTCTCTAGCCTCTTCCTGGTGCAGTTTCTGTCAGGTCACAATCTGCCTCCAGTATTTGTGCTTGATTAGCATGTGCTTTTAAAGCATGAGTTTTGATTGTTTGAGGCATGATGGTTCTGTTCTTCCGAGGCCTGAGTACCAAGCATTTTTCAGCGACTTAGTGAATGGTATTAAGCAGTTGTTCTGCTGAAGTCAGCTCACAGAAGACACGAGTCAAAACATATTGAGTCTTATAAATTACTCCCTTTTGATTTCAGCATGCTTCAGAATAGGCTGTGATTCTGTAAGAAGTCTGGGCATTCAACAATATGAGGTGCTGCTGTGTGTACTAGCCCCAGTCCTACCAAATACTCCATACAAGTACCATTGTTTGCATAGTTTTACTGTAGCTTTTTAAATTTTGTGGATTTCTAGGAATTTTGGTTTGTTGGTTGTTTGGGGTTTTTCTGTTTTGTGGTGGTTTTTTTTGGTCAGAATTACAACCAGAGTGCCTGTCACATTGCAGGCTTTATAATTCCAGGTTTAGATTCCTTTTACAAATCCAAGCCTCTCTTTCCCAGTTTGAGTTTTCTTAAGAACTACTCAGAATGTGTTCTTGAGGCTTACTGTGCGTGTTGCTTTGTCACAGAATGGGAGCTATGACTTTCCTCTCCTCCCGAGTGCAGTTCAAAGACCAGCTTTGTGTGAAACCAGACCTGTTCTACCCTTGCATGGTCTTGAAGCAGTAAAATGTGGTGTTATGTGGGGGACAGCCTGGGTACCCAGAGCAGCAGTTCCTTCAAGCAGTAGAGCTCTCTCCATGAATCAAATTAGCCAGTGTTTGGGCTTCAGATACTTCCCTGACCTATATAACCGTCTAAAGCTTCCTGTTCTAATATTGATTTAAGACTTAAGTATCAGTGGCTTATTTTTCTACATTATAATTCTCTTTCCTATTTAACATGGACCTCTGGGATATGCAGAGGGACAAAGTCAGACCTTCTTGGCAGTCAGGATGGGGGTTGGGGGGGGAGGCATGTGCAGGCCATTGAAAAGAGGCAGAGCTTGAATTGCTGTGCAACACTTTTTTTGGTACAGCAATCAAACTGTGTATTGTACTTCTTGCCAAAACAGAGGAAACACAGCCCTCATTCTCTTGCAAGTTCCCTCCTGTGTTTGTTAGGTTACCTTAAAGCTTCATCTTATTTATAAGCCCTAACCCATCCTTCTCATGAACTGTTTCTGAATCACTAGAAAAAGAAAAGTAGAAGGTACTTCTTGCTTTGTGCAGCTCTGGTTAACAGCTGTACCTCTTAGGGAAAATAGCCAGTGGTGATAAAATCTCACCATGCTCACTCTCATGAGTAAAGAGTACTACTGCAGCATATGCTGCTTCTCCCCAGGACCTCTTGTGTGGCAGCAGTCAGCATAATGCCGAACAATTTAATTGTGGGGAAAGAAAGGTTTATTCCTCTCCTTCCCCCCTCTTGGCTATCTATTCCAGCTCTTGCTTCTTTGCTGGTTTTAATTTAGAAAATGTTCTGGGCTCCCAAATGACCCAAAAGTCACTGGCTTCTTTGCTCATTTATCAGCCTGGTCCAGCAGTCATGAGCTTTTTGGAAGTGTGAGAAATCGTTTATATTCTGTTTCTGCATGCGATTGGCCCTGCAGTACTGGGTTGCAAGGTTGTGCCTTCTTTCAGCAGCAGTTCTCCCTTGTGAAGCCTTGTCTCTGCAGTTGAACCAGTGCTTGGGCAGCCCACTGTCCCCAGATGAAGCTTGTTATGTCAGATCATCTGCATAGTTGGTGTCCCGGTGTTACATACTAATCTTCCCCCTTAGATGGTGGTTGTTCTGATCCACCATTGCTAACCACAAGCAGTCAAAATTGAGGGTAGTGGCTTAATATTTGTAAAACTTTTTTGTAAACCAAACTGAACTCTGATATCTGTTTGCTTTTGGTTTATTCTGGCTTTCCGAGGCTGTATGCTCATTAAAGGCATGCTTTTTAAAGCTTTTCTCTGTGATGCTGAATAATAGGTGTGTGTATTGTCCAGTGTCACTGAGACTGTCACATGCTTGTAGGAAATAGGGGTTTAGGATCCATGTGAAGCATAGTAAGAAATCACAGGAGCTGATCGCAGCACTTAACCATGTTTGCAGGTGGAAGCATACACAAGCATAAGCTAGTTGACTAGCCCTGCCCATGGAAACACGAAAGGGTTTTATAGCTCTTTCTTGTCTGTGAATTTGCATTTGAGATTCCCTTTTCATAAGTGGCATACACCTCACTTAAAGGAGGTGGTGGTGTCCTTGTCCAAACTGTACCTTGTAAGTCAAAGCCATTGCAATCCTACTAGCTACTGCCTCCTGAGGCTTAAAGCTTTCCACGTTTTCTGGTTAAGGGGGATTTTTAAAATACTATGAGGAGTTTACCTTGCGTGCTTTCTTCAGTCCTATTTAGGAAGGGAAAGCGTGTCTAATCCTCCCAACACAGGAGAATTTGAATGCAGTAGGAACACTGACCGCCTCTCAATATTCCCCTTCAATATATATATATATATTTTTAATGCATATAACTATTAACAAAACTCCCCACTACTTACTAAAACTGCATCTTCCATAAGGCCAAAGTTCATAATTGTCCCATGGGTATAAACAAGATCAGCACCTGACCATTACTTTTCCTGATAGGAAGCTCAGAGTGCAGAAGGATGTGCTTGTATTGTGAACTGTTCCTCAAAAAGTTCGATATATGTGCCAATGAATAAAATAAAAGCCTTAATATTTAAACTACCCAGTTTGTATTCCCCTATCTAGAACATTACAGATAATTTTTGTAATCATTAGGGAGTTTATTTTCTCTAGCCAAAGAAGTAGGCTACACAAGGAAACTGGATCACTTTTTCCAATGAACAGAAGATCCTTTTGACCAGTTTAGTTCTTGCCCTAGAATGAAATCTGTATGGTTCACCTCTGCTCCTGTGTGTATAGACACTTAAGCACATCTGTGGAAGTTTAGAGGAATTAACAGGGATTATGAAGCAATAAAGGGAATTTTTAATAATAAATTTCTAACCCTCAGTGTGCCTGTTACCTGGAATTTGCTACCACTTGTAGAGATTTGCTACCACTGAAGGAGGCAGGCCACAAGCTGAAAAAATGTTTATTTGGGATAGCTTAAGGTAACTGGATCAGCTTGTTAAGAGTGTTGTTATTGGTTAACATGACTGTTAGAAGATCTGGAAGGGGGTTATCTTGATGACTGGAAAGTTATCCTCTTGGCTGCCAGAGTAAGTTAACATCCATATGTGGAGGTCATTGTGCCGCTGTTTTAGTTACAGTTGTACTTCGAGTTGGTACATCTGTTTGAGTCCTCTCTTCAAAAGCCATCTTAATGTCTTCATTCCTTAAAACAAAATCAAACCTAACAAACAAAAAACAAACAAAAAACCAAATCCACAACTCCTTCTTTTTTCTACAAGATGGTCGCAGTTTTTTCTGGACTTTAATTTTAGTATTATCCATTTAAGATGCTTATGAGAAGAATGTTGCAGTGAAACAGTGGATGGAAGTGTTGCTTTGAAGCTATCAACCAGTTGCAGTCCTAGGTTTTGTGATGCAAAGTTTCAAGCTATGCATGACCCAGACTCTCTTCTGACCTCTACCAGCTAGGCCATCAGCTTGTCTAGTTTGTAATTGATAAAGGGTGTCAGAACGTACTTGGTGTGTCTCTCTCATCTGAAGTAATTGTATTTCACATGGTGAGGCAGCAGAGGCAAGGAATGGAGCAATGGTGTTTCAGAGAAACTGGCTTGAGTTAGGGGACCTTTCTTGGAAAAATAAACAAAGCATAGGGTATAATAAGCATAGCTCATTGAAAAGAAAGCAGCTTCCAAATGCTGCAAGGAGCAATGCAGCATGAGTTGAGGCAGACATTTTTGCATGATTCTCCCAAATGACTCCCTATGATTAGACTGCATTGGCTCAGGCTGAAGAAGAAAGAGAATCTTGAAAGACAGTTAGAAAGATTTTATTGTTTCTGTATGGGAAGCGTATGTTTTCCCTTAGCATCACAGTTGCATTCTGTGAGTCTGCATACATTAACTTGAATTGATGGTTTATTAAGAGTATGAAATGCTCCCTGGTGTTAGCATTTATCCACTCCCTGTCTTCTTCCAGGGAAATAAATTCCTTTCTGGTAAACATTGTTCCTGGAGCTGGAAGCATCAGGGAAAAGAAGCTTGTGGGTGGGCCCTGAATCTGCAAAATACCTTTGTGCCTCACGTCTTAAAGATTCTACTTGCATTCTTGCTCAGAAGGGAAAAGGGACAAGGAAGAGCTCCCATGAGGATGAGAAAAATATCACAGTGTAAAATATCTCTAAAATGACAAGACTGGCAGTGAGACACTGAGGTATTTGCCCTTCATAATGTCATGATTAATTGCACAGAACTGTGATGTAAAGCTGAATTCAATCCTTCTGCCAAGGTTTTTGCCTAAACTAATGCTTTTTATGTTCTGGTACAAGCTGTTGCTACGAATGCTGTACAGTCACCCATCACTTAAAAGACCGAGGAGCACCATTGTCTCTAGTTATAGATGTGAACAATGATGCTGACATTAAGGACTGTCCAATGCTAAGTTGTTTTGTTAATTTGCTTGCTTACTTGTATTACAAGCTCAGTGAAGTTAACTTCCTTAATAAATCCTTTCTTTGAATCAAGCAGAAGGCACCAGTACTGTCTTTGACTTGAAATTTAAAAAATACTGAGCTCTGGATGAATGGATGTACCCATGACGTTTTCATTATTTTACATTAACATGCAGGTGGTTTTCATTTAGAACAAAATAATCTTTGCTGTACCTTAGAGATAACTTTGGCCTTATGTATTTATGGAATGAGCCTGTAGTTAATTCATGCTGATGCTAGGAAAAAGTATGCAAGCACTGAAGTAGTTTAAGTAAAAATAGGTAACATAATTTGCTGGTTTTATAATCACCATCTTTTTCCATCACAGTCAAGAATTGTTTTATGAACCTCTGATGTTTGATGATCACCATGTCAAACACCTTGTGGGGTGAGTAAAGCAGATAACTGAACTTTTTTGTACTACTTTCTTGCTGATTGCATATACTTCTATAGAGGGAAAACGTAACTCAGATAATATTTAAAGTTTAACTCTTTGTATGCATATCTGCTGATCAGTATGTGAAAATTAAGAACAAAGCCTGGTTTATGTTTAAAGGAAGATAAGTTGCTTCATTGTTCCCTTCCCACACCAGCCACTTTATGTAGCTTCTATTATGCAAAGTTGTAGATACCCAGGAAACAGAAACACTATCATGTGCTTTATCAAGTAACCTGTCACAGATGACAAATAATTATTAGTGATCTTGTTACCATGAACAAATGGTTTTGTACTTGAACAGTGTTGATAACGCATTTATAGAAAACACATTCAAGTCAGAAGGAAATTATAAGAAAAAAATAACGCTTTCTGTGTATTTCTGTTTTATTCCAAGTCATAGCTGTGGACATTTACAAAAGTGTTTATAAGTTGCTACAAACGGAAGCTTTTTTTCTTACAGACTTTGATGAGAATAATCTAATTTGATCTTTGAAATATTTGGAATCACTAAAGTTGATAGGGATTATTTCACCCGTATGTGAATAGTATTAAACAGTTTCTAAGGCAATGCAACTATTTAGGAAAGGAAGTGCTGTGTAATCGTAAAAACTGTAGGCAGAATTTAAGTTGGCAGATTGCTCTCAGTGCCGGTTGAAATGCTGCAAGGTCACAGGATCCTTCCTGTGTAGCATTTGCTGAGAGAATAGTTCCTGGAATCCTTGATTATGGTGAGAAACATGAACTTCTTATCTGAAAGGCAGCATATGTGATGCCTTTAACATTATGTTTTGGAAATCGATCTTGATGAAAAGTCAGAAAGACCTGAAGACTCACCTGAAAAAAAGTTTCACATACTTTCTTTTCCCTGATATTTGGTCAATTACGTTTCAAAATGTCTCTAACTACAATTCATATTTCCTTGTAAGAATGTGTTACAAATAAATTTGAAAAACTCAGCAACTAGGGAGAAGAGTAGGCTTGAATGATGACCGGGTGTTTTTTCCCTTTCTCTGGGTTTATGTGGAGGAAATATCTATTGCTTTGGACCCGTATACCTGACAGTGGTATGTAAGTGTTTCCTAGGAACCCTTTTCAGAGTTGCATGTTACACACCAGTGCTACCATATTGCCAAAACTTCATAAGCATCGAAATAACCTGTACTTCCACCGCTCTCTGAATGTTGGTGAGGTTTATAGTGGGCTAGTGTGTTTCCATCACAAGCCAGGGAGCAGTTCCAGAGGCAGGCTTTGAGAGGAGACTCAGTGTATTGCCAGCAAGTTTGGAGCACATGGTGCCTCTTTAAAATCCCTTCTCGGAGAAGAGCGATACTTAAAATAGACTCCTTTTCTGTAACACCATATGTAAGCTATTATCAATCAAAAGTTCTCCAAACTCATTGTTCTGCGTTCTATAAAGGGAACCTTCTCAAGCAGCAGGGAGCCACCACCTCATGAAATGCAGAGGAAATGTGCTCAAAACAGGGAAGGAGTCCTACATTTTAAAACCCAGAGAAGGGTTTAGAGGTACAAGTAAACAAGTTTCTTATGATTGCATTCATGTGTTTTATACCTCTATCAATGTGGCTTTTAAAAATATAAAATCATACGATCTTATTCTGAAGAAGAGGGCTATCTTGTTCTGGAGGTTTTGTTTTGCTGTGTCTTATAAGAAGCTAGACAGTGGCTTATTGAAGTCATAGTTAACCCTAGTAACTTAACAATATCAAAACTTTGCTGTTTCCTTAAGTGTAAAGCAAGCTCTTCCTTTTCCTTTTCAATATGAAAGCATACAGTTTATGAAGCTCTAATTCTCCTTGTTTTCGACAGCTTGTCTGCATAACATAAGCAGCACAGAAAAGCTAGGCTGTCTGTTAGTAGTACCTCTTGGCCACCATCAGAGTCTGGAGAGCAGTTCTGGTTTAACAAGTAGTGCTAGGCATGGGGCAGAGCTGGTAATGGCAGCTCTGCTGCCAGCTGTATCTTGGGGAGTTTGGGTGCTTCAGAGGGTTCTTCAAGCCTCTGTAGCTATTGTTGCTGCAGTTTTTTTCTTCATGGTTGTGGCAACAGTGTTTATTTCTGTCTTGGAGGTTGGCTGTAGAGGAAGCAATGTCAAAGGCATCAGGTAGATTAGAACAGTCTTTCTCTTGGTATTGCAAAACCATCACTTATTTCTTGACAAAACTTGCAGTGAAAACATAATACTACTTAGTGAAATGGTAGCTGAGTTGCAGTCTAGACTTCAGGGGAAAAAAGCAAGTGTTTCAGACCAGCATTCCTTCTTTCTGCTTTCAGTCCTGGGTTTTTTTGGAGGTAGGTAAATCCCTGATATGTCAGTGTCCATTAGAGCTGTGTTGCTACAAGCACATAGCACATCCTTATGTGACCTGCTGTCCCAGAAGTGGGTAGAGCTTGCACAAGGTAAGCCTTTTGAAGTTACCAGGAGCAGTCTCTTTGGCAATACTGTTTCCTGAAAGGGTGCTCTGATGACATCTTTGAGGTTTCTAGGACTAGGTTTCTAGGGCAAGTGCTAGAATTTGGGTGTATATTGTATTTAATTTAATGGATGAATAATATTTTTTGCTAGGAATGCTAAGGCTTTTAAGAACCTTATCTCAACAGCGTGGGTTGCCTGGCCTGTATTTATTCATCAGTATGATCTCTGTCCGTGTTGCATACTGTGAAAATCAGTAAAGAACAACAGAGAGGGTTTCTCTGCACCAAATAGTATGTGCTCAGACCCTCAGACTCTACGCAGGTAGACCACACTGCGAAACACCTTCTTAAGACAGAAACATGTACAAATACTCAATTAAGCTTTTAGCTGTGAGACCTGAAATTGGACCTTATACAGTACGTGGTCACTGAATGAAGCTGATATTTGCTTAGTATTTTTTCAGATGTGCTCAAGCAGGGAAGTTACCTAAAGTCCAGGTTTTTTTCATCTGACTTTAAGTACCAAACTTGGCTAGGTGGTCTCAGAAAACTCAGTAGATATCTAAACAGCTTTCTGTGTCCAGGCTGCTGGGCTGTGGATGCAGCCCAGGATACGGTTGGTTTCTGGGCTGCAAGCGCACACTGTTGGCTCATGTTATTTCTCATTAACCAACACCCCCAAGTCCTTCTCTGCAGGGCTGCTCTGAATCTCTTCTCTGCCCAACCTGCAGCTGTGCCTGGGATTGCTCTGACCCAGGTGTAGAACCTTGCACTTGGCATGGTTAAACTTCATGAGGTTGGCATCAGCCCACCTCACAAGCATGTCAAGGTCCCTCTGGATGGCATTCCTTCCCTCCAGGGTATCAACCCAACCACCCAGTTTGGTGTCATTGGCAAACTTGCTGAGGGCGCACTCAATCCCACTGTCCATGTCAGCAACAAAGATGTTGAACAAGGCCGGTCCCAACACCAGTCCCTGAGGGACACCACTTGTTACTGCTCCCCAGTTGGACACTGAGCTGTTGACCACAACTCTCTGTGTGCAGCCATCCAGTCAATACTTTATCCAGTCAATACTTTTATGGTGGTCCATCCATCACATTTATGTGTCTTTCAGTTCTTAATAGATGGCAGCTGAGATTAGTTATATGTAACTAATAGTCATCCAGGATATATGCCTAAACCAAGAAGAGGGAGAGAGAGGTGTGAGAGGCTCTGTCTGAAGTAGCATACAAAGAAGTTTCTGGCTGAACTCAGCCATACTTCCAATTCAATGTGCTGTAACGCAGCTGGGAACGGCATTTTAAAACTAAAATTCTGAGGTTTTTCAGGCTCACATCAATGAGTGATTGATTTAATCATGAGTCCATAATAGTGAACTGAGAACTGAACAGAGTTCCACACTCTTCTTGCAGAATTTGATCAGTTACTTGCAAATGAAAAAGTAAATTCACTGTTGTGATGAATCATGTTTTAAAGCCTTCACTCTACCCCTTAAACCAACATTTCATTAGCTTTGGAAATGGTGAATAATCAAAATAACAAATTTGGTCAGCGGAGAGCGTCCACCTTGAGAAAGCTAAAATGGGAAAATAATTTGAATCAAGGAAGTTCTTTAATACATTACTTTGGAAAGCAGCCCAGTTAAAAACACTGGATCAGATTCACAAATCAGAATGTTGCCTTTTTCAACAGAGCGGGATCTCTGCAAAGAAGAGCAGTGACAGCTTGGGAGTACCTGTTTTCTCTCAAACCCTGTTAGTCTTTAGAAAACTCCATGGCATGCTTCGCTTTATTGCAGACTTTCTTGAGTCCCTGCAGGATTTCACTAAATTAGTAATCCTCCCTACGGGGGATTTTTCCTTTCTGATGTCTGTTATAAGCAGTTAAACAAAACAGGGGTTTGTAATGGGGGCTCAAGTCTGACAGTAGAGCACATTATGGAGATGGGCTAGAAAGAGGAAAGTACAAGTGTTCTGGATATGGTTCTGTCAATCCTGTTTGCAGTAACTGTACTGTAAACATCGGTGCATGTTAGCCACACTGGCTGGTGTGGTTGCAGTAACTGCAGGAACCCGTGCTTCAGGGCCTTGGGCAGTGCTCTGTGGGCGTATCTGCTGCTGGTGCCAAACCTTTGTGCAAAGAGCAGCCATGGTACAACCTGTATTTGGCAAATGTGCTCCCAGAACTAGTTGTCTTGGTCCCAGAAACATTCAGGATACTGAGGAGAAGGCTTAGAATACCGAGCTGGAGCTGGAAGTTGTCTTGTAAAGTTAGGAAATGTAGCCTTAGGCAATGCCAGGGACTGCATATGGTTGTTCAGGTGACAACTTCCTCATTGGAATTGCCAGACAAAAGCATGTACTTAGATGAATCTGAAGCTACCTCACAGCACATAAAAATAGACAGAGATGGATAGCTATAGTAGAAGAAGTCATAGGTTCAAACTGACTATCCCATTTTGGACAAAATGGACTTTGTAATGTCTATGTGGGTGACTTCCCCCTCCAAAGGCATAGTTTTCTATACTGGACAAAATTGTTTTATATATGTTGCTGGAAGCTTTTTGAATGCTTATCATGAGTCTGTATATTTTGAAATATTTGCTTTTTCCCCAACTGAAGTCTGAATTTGCTACAATACTCTTTATGCCAGAAATAGCTGATAATAGTTTTGCCATTTCTGTACCTTTTTCTTAGCCAAAGCATTTAAGATTCCTACCAAGCTTGCAATTACGGGGAAGAAGAGAGAACGGAATAAGCAGTATTTCTAGAGAGATGCTGGATTTTAGCAGAAGTCCTACAAAGATTAAAGTTACACATGGTTTTGGGATGTGTAAACCTTTTTGTTGTTTAGTTTATTCAGAGTGTCTAGGTTTAGAATTGACTCATCCCTGTATTCAGTCACATGGTCGCATACCCAGAACTTTGTTGTTTTGCTGAATAAGTGGCTTGCCAGTATTGTTCCAACGTTGTGTGGGCTTGTCTGCCCACATGTGCCTACAAAGCCAGCTGTTTGCAAACTTCTTTGTGTCACACATCATGTTTAAGAACAGCGTCCCATTTGGCACGCCATGTCCACTCATGGCCATCTCTTTTTCCAGATGGATCGTAGCTTGTTCCAGTGGTGATCTCAGCTGGCATTTCTGTAGAGGAATAGTTAAAAGTGTTCGATGTGGCTTTAAGCTGTCTTTAGTACAATTTGTCCTACTTGAAGAAATTCCACATTTCCTTTTTTCTTTTTTTTACTCCTCCTTTCAAGAGTGTTTCCACGCAATTTGCATCTTTCCCTATCCCTATTTATCCTGTAGAAATCACTGGTAGCACTGAGGAAAGCAGTGAAGTTATACAACAAGAAGCTAGGAAGAATGAGAGTAAGGTCTTTACTGTGATGCGTCCTCTTCTTGCCAAGGCAACGTGTATGGGCATTGGCTTTTTCCTGTGCCTTTCACTCTGATCCTATGAAATGCTTTTGCTGCACTGGTAGTAAGTAAAATTCTTTGAGAATTTAGGTTGTGCAAGGCCCATGCATATCAGAAATATAAGCTAAACCAGTGCATCCTTAGTCCATCACAAACGTGAAGTAAAACAGCTTAGGTAAATCCACCATGAAGGCACTTGAGCGGAAAGTGACAGTACCCAATTTATGGGCTGTAATTGTTTTACCACAATGGAAGCATACTTTTAGTTTGCACAGAAACTGTAAATACTTCAGTCTTCAAAATACAAACAATGGAAATGACATGGCTTGAGTTACATAGCTGATGTTTGCTGTTTGTTATTGATCAGTTTTTTAATACGTGGAATAATGAGTAAGACATTAACTCAGACCCCTTATCCTTGCTCATCTGTGCAGGTTCAACCTTTTTTATTGTTGTTAATTTTGCTATTTTGTTGTTTAGTGGAGGTTTTTTTTTCTTTCAGACATTCTTTTTTCCCCCAAGAGCATTTCAGATAGATTTAGATCCCCTCTAAGGAGTGAGAAAAATGTCCAAAGCTGGCTGTGCATTCAGACTCACTGTGGCATTCAATTCATAGTAAAACATGGACATTAATGAGTTGAGAGAGTGGACAAAATGAAAAGGATGCCTCCTCTTTTCCAGTCCCTTGTTAAAAGCAGTACAATCCATCCATCATGGTTGTCCTGGGACTTCATAGCCAGGCATCCAGGCTGTAATTGCTGAAGATTTTGTGGGAAGAAGTCACTGCTATTTTTGTCACATAATCCTCAAGCCAGTGAGAATTTATTACTAGCTTTCCCTCATCCCTACTTCTCCACTCTAAATTAGAGCAGGTTTAAGGCTGGTTTCAAAAGTACATTTGCTGCCTACCTATGGACTGCATGTCTGGCTATGGTTGACTGGAACACTTCTGGACTTGACAGGAAATGCTTTGAGCTGAAGAGTATAGACTGTAAAGCCAGATCTAAAAGTATGCTGATAACTTTTGACTAAGGAAAAACTGTATGGAGGTTACCTGACTCCTGACAAGAGGTACCACTAACAAGGGGTCAGCTTATGGTCCCTGTTGAGGTGAAAGCTAGAAATACCAATATAACTTGTAGCCTGCACCTTTTTTAAGATTTCCCTGCCAAGTATACACATTTTTATGCGTTTCAAAGGGGACTGTGACCGGCTTTTTATATTCACTGAAAATTCAAAGCAAGTTTTTGTTTCATAAAAAATAATAATACATAAAAAGAGGCTGACAGCAATAGCCAAGAAATGCATAATGCAGACTTGTTACCCAAACAAGTTCCTCCTAACTTACACCATGTCCTTTTAGTCCCTTCCCAGAGCTTGTATGAATGGTTAAAGTGGTTAAAGCTGGTTTTTAGAGGTCACTGGCACCCTAAGCGTTTTCCAAAAGACTTAAGTTGCAATTCTGTCATCAATTCTATCATGAGGACTGTTTGTTGGAGTTGGCCATAGTAAGAGTGTGAATGCATATCCAGCTTTGGACAGTCTTTCTTGATTCTTAGGGGAGATCCAAAGTAAAAGTGAGAGATTCTTAACTTTAAAGCAAAACAGACAAAAAGGACTTCTTTGGGTAAACCTAAATTAATACCCGCTCTGAAGCGATTGATTCGGAATTGCTAGTAAGGCTAATTCTTGTGATTAAAATCAACATGTGAGGAGTCCTGTCCAGTGTGTGGAAGGGAATAAACCCTTAAACTCAGGCTCAAGTCAGAAGTTAGGTTGTGAGCAGACAAGGTCTGTGCTGGGATGTATCTGTCCCCAAAATGAGCTTTTGCTTGGGGAGTTACAATGAAGACAGTGATGGCAGCTGTGTGATCAGCAAACTCATTTCCGCTTCCCATCTGTTTGAATGTATTTCCATGGACAGTCAGTTATGCCTGTACAGTATAAATGAAATGTATCACCAGTAAGCACATGACTGGAGTAATCTTCGGTAGAATAAGGAGAGTGAAAATAAGTTCTGCTCAAGTCCTTGAAAGTATGATTAGACTTCTGCATCTTCTCTTTATCCCCATCCTTCCCAAATTCAGTCTGAGCAATTTCATGATGGTTTCCTTCATAAATAGTCTTATTCATTTTTTAATGCTTTCCCTTCATTAAGGTGATTCTATGATTTTCAGACATAACCCTCAGATTGTCAGAGAGCTGTATGTATCATTGTGGCAAGAATGTAAATGACTTGCAGATGCTTTACCAGACTGTAACCAAACTTGGCCGTGTCAGTTTTAACATACACATGACAAAACCACATTGGCTCTGAATAGGACTCAGCATAATAAACTCTCTAGATTCTCCTTCTACGTAAACATTTTTATGTGCTTGCTAATTAGAAACAGGAGCCTGTTTCTTTCAAAGTTCATGTGATAGCAATCAGGCCAAAGAATGAGGCACATGCAGTATCTAAATGGTTTTATGAGAATACTGTAAAGGATCTGAACTTTATTTTGGGGAAATATATATGTGTATGTATATGTGTGTGTATGCACACACAAAACACATATGTAAAAGCTAAAACAAGCATAACCAGTAAAGCTTCCTGGAATATTTTATATGGTAGATTTACAGTTCATTCATTTCAGTATATATTTCATCTGGCATATCATTGACCTTAAGTGAATGTTTTCTTGCCCTTATGTCTTAATGTCTTTCAGCATGAGCAGATCTTGAAGCTGCTTTATGAATTGGCAACAGCACTGTGGTTTACTGAAATAAAAATACGAGAGCAATCTGTTATTAATTATATAAATCTCCACATGAAGTCCTTCAGGTTGACTGTATTTAGGAGTATGGATCAGTAACTTTTATCATAGAATCATAGAATCTTTTATAGCACTACTTCATAATACAGCAATATTTGAACATGAATACTTAAATAGCTGTGGCTGATTTAACCCTGGACAAATGGCGAATAATTTCATTATTGATCATTTATTCACAGATAAACTGGCACAAGTAACTACAACAATCCAATTATCTAAGAATATTACTGACAAAAAATTACTCATCTGCTGTGCCAATCAATAAACAAATAAGATTCAAGATTTCCTTTGATTATAAATCACCACAAAATGTAACTTTCTGTGCACTGATGCCACATGAGCTGCAGACTGTTAGGTGGTACAGAAGCCAGGAAAGAGGATGGAGAGAAGGCAGATGGTAATAAAGAAAGCCTTCTCTTACGTCAGAGGGTGTGTTTGCAAGTTGTAGTGACGATGAGGGTGATGAACAAGCAGAGATTTCATCTCCCTAGTAGGCCCATCTATTTGGGCTGTAATGTTACTGGAGAATAGTGGGAAATTCAGAGAAATGTTGACAATTCCCTAAGGTGATTGAAGAAGCCAGAAATGTTGATGAATTATGTGCTAGTTAATGTGGACTGCTTCATGAAGAAGCAGCCTGGCTTAGTATATGTAGTTGAATCTGGTTCCCTCCAGTAACTCATCAGCATCTGTTTCAGTCCCGATTGCTCTACATCTCCAATTTATACAACTTTAAGCTCTCCCAAAAGACCAGATTAATATTTTCTAGTTCAAGTTTCCCTTGCCACCTGAATCCCACTCCAGTATAAACAAATCCTGCTGCTTTTGTCCTGCTTTGTGTGAGTGCAGCAGCAATGTTTATCCCAGGTGAACTTTTCCATTTAACTTTTTAAATTCCTTTGTACCTAAAAGGATTGTGTGATTTTTTTTTTTAATTTTTTTTTTCTTCATTTCTATACAATTCAAGTTCTTTTGTTTTTCAGATATTACTCCTTGTACTTTGTAAGTCACCTCTGTGCTTCATCAAGATGATGTTAAAATAGGTGTTTCAAGTAGCTGCTTCAGTACACCCATGGGAGCTTCTTTCAGAATCTTGGTTTACTGCACTGCACCCACCACTGATGTGGAAGGGATGACTGTCAGTTACTTGCCTTTCTCTTGACTATAATTATATACGTGAAAAAGCCGTGTATAAAGACAGCAGGCTCTTACCATGTTGTTGTTATTTGCAGACTCTTCCTCATATTTTTATTTCTCTTTAGAAAGAAAGAACTTCAAGTACTTTTTTCAAGTAATCACCACGTTACTCAAACTTTCTATGGAGTAGATTTGAGCAATGGACAATGAACACCCTGACAGTTAAAATTACAAAACCTGGGTGATTCCTACAGGTGAAATCAGGACTACTTTTCTCTCTCTTTTTACACTGTGTAATTAAGAAATGCTGACTGTGTTACCCCAACTCAACTTAAGGTCTGGATTGTAGCATGTTTGTAGTATAAAAGCTTCAAAGTGAGCTAGTTGTAAAGTTGAAACTCTGGATCAGAAGATTCTAAGTTCAGTTTCTGTTCCTTCTGAAATTTTATGTGATCTTGGATAAAATGGTTTCCCTCCCTCCAGACAATCAGGACTGATCTGCTTTTCATCCAGTACTTTCTTTGTGTGTGCACATGTGCTTAATTTCAAGCAACAACAGAGCACTTAAATGTGAACATGGCTTTATTGATACTGAACTGCTAAGATATCTATGTGTTTGTACAGTACCCTGCAGATGAAAAGCAGAGCATCATTTGGGACATCTAAACGCTGTGATGATACAAATGATGATGGTACAGTTTGACATATGACAGAGGGAGCATCTGTACTCTGGCAGTGAAATCTGTTTTAGATAATTATCTGCATAGCAGATTGGGAAGAATTTCAATTAGCTACAACCCATAAATGAAAAACCATGACGCTTTGACAAGGAAACATAAATTTAGGAGATTAATCTGCAGGGTGTATGTTGATTGTAATTTCAGAAGGAAACAAAAAGGTCAGTACTTATACTGGAGTTTGTATGGTGTTAAGGTAACTAGGTTGAGGTATCTTTATTTTTAAAAGTCATTTAATAGCAAAAGAAAGGTAGCTCTACAAAACCTGCCTTACACTAAGGCTGCAATATCATTATTAGTCGTGTCAGTTCAGAAACTCATGCTGGATAGAAATCATTTGACAGGAATCATAGAATCATAGAACAGTTAGGGTTGGAAAGGACCTTAAGATCATCTAGATCCAACCCCCCTGGTTTATATATTGTACTGGTGTTGAGACACTGAACTATAACTGCTGTAGAATTTGTAATTTTTTTTCTAACTTTAAAAAATGTCAAGCTTTCTTTCCCTGTCAGTTTCTAGCTGTTGTTCCACTGTTTTTAACAACATCCGTTCTGTGCAAAATATAAGCATTTCCTGAAGTCTCTGGTTAAAGCTGAATTTTTTTCTTGGATTGATTCTATTTGCTCTTTGTCCCTGGCCATAGTGGGGAACTGGAGGCACAGGCTCATATGTCTGATGTTAATGAACCAAGTAAAGCCTGTGTATCATGAGGGATTTTATCTTATTCTACCTTCATAGGTGGAGCCAAAGAAATTGTATTGTGCAAATACATGACCCTAGAATAACATGTATCCTTTTCTGCCTGTAGTGGTTTTTCTGAATTAAAATACTTAATTTTTTTTTGTTATTGTCTGTCTCTTGAGGAATAGAAAATGAACCTAGATTTTCTGAAATTAGATAGTGTTGTTTACCCTTCCTTGGCTTTTACAGTGATTTACAGTATTGTCATTGCCTCAGGGCTGAAGCTGAAACAGTTAAGGCTCAGGCACGCAACTGAGTCACTGTACCAGCTTAGCCACAGCAGATGAAACTGGGCACAGACATCAGGTAAAAATCATGGGCCTAAAAATCAGTAGAAGTCATTTTAAATGTTGTTTTTCTTTGTGCTTGTTGCTATGCTCATGATTTCTACTGCTCTTCAGCATGTGCATGGTTGTATCAGCTGTGGCAGTTACAGGCTTGCACTCGGCTGCTTTTTCAGCATGTCTGTTTTCCATGCTGGATTGTTGTTGTCCAGGGCTGGTGTTTCTCTGCAATGCTGACCCTTGGTATGCCAGAATGAAAGTTCTGCTACAGAGGGCACTACTGCAGCATTGGTAGGTTGCTTGCTCTTAGCCTAACAGCGCACTTTGTTAGTGTTAGATGCTCGTGAGCCTCCTTTGAACAGCAGAGGACATTAAATAGTTTGTCTCAGCCGATCGAGTGTGTGAATACCTACCTACGTGTGCTCTCTTCTTTCTTCATCTGCATTAAAGCACAGTTTTTTTCAGCAAAGCATCTGATTCATCAGGCAGCCTTACAGGAGCTTAATTAGCAAAGGGGTGTGCAATGTGTGGCCATGTTGGATTCATCAGGTATTTGGAAAAGGAAAGCTAACAGATGCTAGATTCAAATCTGTCCAGTGGAAAAACACATCATAGCTCCCATCATTTCTCAGGTGGGGATAAACCTGGGTGAAAAAAGCCCTTCTGCTTTCTTTAGTGACCCGCGTCACTATGTATCCAGTTTCATCTTGTTAAATATAGAACACAGATTCTGCAAAGGCAGTGTCTTTGCACTCAATCAGGATCCACCAAGACAGGCACCCTTTCCTCAGAAGAAATTCTCCAGGGTGACTTTGCAGGCCCAGAGGTGTGTGTGACTGGCATCTCCTGACATAGAGGAGAGGCGAGATGTGTGAGTACCAGGAGAAAGCATAATATTTTTGCTTTTCAGCAGCATCTGTAAGATTTACCCTGACCCTAGAAGAATGATAGTAAAGTGTGCATCAGATCCGTGAACTCTAGCTTGAGACCTGAAAGCCTTTCCCCAAGATCCTTTTATAACCCTGAAATTAAATGAAAAATATAAGTAAGACTGTAGAAGGACAACCTCCTTTGTGCTTCAAGGACCAGCCTGCTTGTTCCACCACAACTCCCTGAGCACCTCAGTCAGGCAGAAAGCCAGCAGGGTTCTGACGTGTTTTCGGCCAAGACTGAGGTGCATAATTCCAGTTTGAAGGTTACCTCGCACTTTCAGCACTGAAAATGCACAGCAGCAGGTGAAAATAAGCAAAATAACCTTTTCCCAGCCCTTCATGAAATGCCTCTGTGTTTCTCTTGCTTGTAGAACTGTGTATTTCATAAAATACAGTTCCCTCTGTTAGATGCCTTAATATGCTAGCAGGATCAAACATTTATGGAATGCGATTCTACTTATGCCAACTGTCATACTGGCAGCAAGCTCTTCTGGTACTGACATACCCACATCTCTGAGCAAGCAAAGCCAGTGTGTTTCGTTACCACAGATAGCAAAGAAAACACTTTATCCTTTATTAATTCAATGAAATTCCATGAAGGTGAAGGGCAAGGTTAAAGTAAAAATGGAGTTGAAAGAAGAATTCAAGGGAGAAAGGAGGCTGGTGCCAAGAATGCTTAAATAATATTTATCTGCCCCACTGTTTGTACCAAAGTAACCTCTTCTTAAGCCAAAGGCTGTATTTGTTGCTTACCATTCAGTCACTCACTCAGGGAAGCATTTAGTCCCACGTTTTATGTGTGCTGTGGTACAGTAATAGGATTTGTGTACTACTGATAAATCAATGTGGAAATAGTATCCCATCAAGAAAAGCTTTGAACTTCTCTCTTCCTTTGGGGAAAAAATGAGCAACTGAAGTAACAAATCTGGTTTCTGTAGATTTCTACTTCATGATTTATACAAACTTTGACTTTTTTACAGTTGCAAAATATCAGTAGACTTTCAACTGTGTTCTCTGATGTTGTAACAAAAGCTGTTCCCTCAGCCAGACGCTGAAGATACTGTCCTCTAGCTGCCTATTTTCTCTCACTTGTGAATTGCCCATTCCTCTGTCAACTTTGTTTGAAACCTGCTAGTAAACTTGTAAGTTACACGGGAGGTGAGCCAACACGCACAAAAAATTACTCCTACATTGGAACCATTACAGACCCATTTCCTTTGGGAACCAGCTGATTAACCCAAACCAGAGAAAACTCCTTGAGCTGCCAGGAGGTGCTTGGTAGCCGAAGACTAAACTTTGGCAACATGGCTTGGCAAATTAGTGTGCTCTCATATCAATTCAGCGACTGAATCAGGTCAATCTTCTTGTTTGTCTGAAGGCTGGGCTGTGAGATGTGTGGTTGCATATAGAAAAGACCTCTGTTGTGGAAATAGGGCCATATCCTGTAATACAGATTCATTGGTAAAAAGGGCTGTAAGAGAGCTTTGGACTGCGACAGGCCATTCCTCCAACCTTGTGGTGGGTGGACATATGCTTATATCATGGTTTGCAGTCATTTGCCTTTCTTATTCTCAAGAAGCTCCATTATCTCTCCAAGCATGATTTTTCAGAAATTCCCTACTGTTACCAGAAGATTTTGTTAATAATTAATAGACTTCTGAAAGCTGTACACTTTACTATCAGTTATATCCAAGTGAGAATCTGTTAGTCTCAGAGGAATAAAGTATTAATTTATAAACTGTGTTTAATAAATTAATCCTAGCAGGGTACATATAGATTTCTTCCCTATAGTAAGACCTGTGAAGTATCATCCAACTTCTGTTTTGCATTGCTGGTTCAGTGCCTCTGGGAAGGGACTCTGATGGACCCTTGCTTCTCTGCCCACTTCTCTGTCAAGGTGAATCCTCCTATATGTCCTTCTTGGTGAATCCTGTTTCCCACTGTATACTCATCCCTTTTTCTCTTGGCCCTACCAACACTTTCTTTCCTAAAGCTGTAACAAAACAAGTGTGCTAGTGGTTGAGGTCTGACTGCACACTGTTTTAAAGATACTTGCAATGAGCACAATCAGTTGTGAAAATGGCACAATAAAGGTCTTGCTGGTTTCTCTCATAGACAAGGTTATTCTGCTTGCTCTACCAAAACACTTCAGCTATGACCTCAGACAGGAAAGCTGAAAGAGTAACAAAATCTGTTATAAATATCTACTACAAACTCCACACAAATGTCTAAACCTGCAGGGCTGTTCCCCGTGCTAGAGATGTGAGGACATAGGGATGCCAGTTCTGTGTTTCCAGACCTGTTTCATATGTGAATAACCTGATTCACTAAGGCAGAAATACATGAGAAAAATTGCCCTGCTAGCCCTGACAGGAACATGCATTCTGCTGGTGGAGGGGCATTGTTTTCAGTGGTCAGTGATAACCTCTCCTCAAAGTTGGTGGCTTGTACTCTTCCCTAAAGCTCAGATCAGGCTATTCTGTAAAGCCAAGAGAGTTTTTTGCTGCCTGCTGATGCATGTGTGAGTGCAGAAACATATACAATTGAAGACCTTTACACGTTGCCTGACGTTCTCTAGACGTTGTTCATCAACCTGGATATTATTCAGTAATCTCTTACTCCCACATCTCTTTATGTATGGCAGTTGTCAGGGTTCTTGTACTCAAGCTCCTGCTCTTGTGATCTGCTGTGTCTCTGCACTGCTCTACTGACGGTCCTGTATTTGGGCCCTGCTTTGCTAAGAGCTACTTGTTAAGAAAGGGACTGTTGCATAACAAAGAGTTGCTAGTATTTCCTGTCTTCTGTTACAATCATAGTAATTGTTGCTATTTCACGTGTTGCTTAAATGTTACCTGGGAATGCCCTTTTTTAACGCTAGCCTTTGGAAAATCTTGACATCCCTACCTCTCTGCAGTGTAAAACTTACAGTTCTTGAGAAAAGCATGAATTACAGTTCTTGAGAAAAGCATTAATTCATGGTAGAACAGGAACTGGAAGCCATAATACCTCGGTGCTGTTACAAACTGCAATGGACTTGCCATGGCTAGACAGTTTTGCTTCTCAGGTGCTCTATTTCCCTTTACTTTTTGTCTGTTTAGATCACTGTTTCTGTGAGGAATGTGGTCCTGTATTATAGATCACTGTTTCTATGAGGAATGTGGTCCTATATTACATATGTTAGCTGACTTCTGCCTCTGCCAGAATGCAATTAAATAATGTTTTAGTGTCTGCAAATAAGCCAAAGTTTCTGAATGTTTAATGACACTCTTTCAGTGATAAATCTATAGTTGTCACAGGAAAGCAAACTTCAGTTAAGAGACTAGCCAGAAGTATCATTGCCCACTTGTCAGTCCATCGTTCTTGCCTACATAGCTGCAAATGATACGAAGTGTTCTTACCACGCCGGCATCCTTCAGAGCACGTAAACACATGCCCTGGAAGAATAATTCTGGCCACTTGTTGTAATTGGAGGCCAGCTCAGTGTAAGGTCATTTATTCAAAAGAGAGAGTTCTGGTACAGGTCTGTCCTACCTTGGCAGCTCAAAAAAGGGGACAAGTGAGTTTGGTGGCTTCTGAGCCAAATGTGGGACTACTAGAAATGAGTGCAATTCTGTTGAGACAAGTGGAGCCATAGACTTGTTACCATCTTTAATTAAACAGAGTTCATTATTACAGTGCAGTGGGGAGAAATCTGGACATTAAATAGGCTCAAGTTATTAACAGGTTAATGGCTTTTAAAAATAAAATTGCCATGTCATTAATTTGTATGTTACCTCAAGGTTACTGGGTTTTGATGCAGGTGTTCTGTTCTGAGCAATAATCTACTTATGCGACTTTACGCTGAAAACAAGGTGATGGTGGTATCTGATGTATGAACTATACGCTGGAGAACAAGCATATAGAAAGCGAATACAAAGTGTGAAATGTAAATCAGGTGCCTGCCAAGCCAGGACATATGTGAAACAAATGTTAATGCAGTGGTGCTGACAGGTGTTAGCAGCAGCCAGAATGGGGCGTTTCTGCTAGTGCTTTCTATTTACATCTTTCTAGTAAGTGAATCCTGGCTTCCGTCCTTTTGTTTTTCTGTATAACAGCAGGTAGGTAATGTGGTGGTGTGACTGGTTCTGGACTAGCGCAGGCCCTGCAGCCCCTCAGAGGGGTGTAAGGTCCTGCTTTCCTGCCTGCTTCTGACTCCCTGTGTAGACTGTTGTCTGTGTGTCCTCAATGGGTGTGTCTCATTGTCTGATAATGCAGGCCTGGGGTACCCAACCCAGGCTGTGACTGAGGAGAGGTAATCCTTTAGGGTCTTCCTCAGGAGTGTTTGCTGACAATTTCAATTCCTTGTCTTTCCAAGAGGGCTTTTCAGTGGGTTCAGTGTGATTTTCATCTCTCGGATCTTGCTCTGTGAAATGCAGGTTGTACAGTTATGTAACTTACAGCCAGTGGCAGACTTACTGTCTTCTGTTGTTTGTTGGGCTGTTACTTATCAGGCTGTTCTCTACCTTTCTGCTTGTTGCTTTCCAGTCCGCCTGTTCAACTGAGCCAAAGCATTCCCTCATTTCAGTAGCTGGGTATAGCTCTAATAGACAGGTCATGTATTCATAATCACAGTGCTGCCCTTTTTCTCATTTTAATTATTTATTGTAGCAGGCTGCAACCTTGTATTTCCCTGAATAGCCAAAACCAAAATCAAAGCTGATTGACTCTTGGTGTCCTTGTAACTTATCTTAAATGGCATTAACGTTACATAGAGAGAGAGTTGACAGCATAAAAGAACACCTCATGAGCTCTTCTGGTAAAGAGTTGTGCCAATTTTTGCTGTGTGAGAATCTAATCCATTGTATGGCAATCTGTGATATTTTTCTAGATGTACCATAACGCCTGGTTCCTGTGAACGTATGCACATGCATCCTTGCTTATTGGCGCCATTGCTCTGTGCTTGTCTGTCCACTTATTCAAAAGAATAACATTACAGAAAGTATTGCTGAATAAAGAGCTGTAAAAATCTGTGTTGAAAGGGGCAGCCAAGTTCTGTTTCCCCCAGAATTATAGGACCCATCCAAGTCACCTAGAAATACTCATGGTTGTTGTTAAATCTGTTGTGTGATCTGATGGATAAGCACACACAGAGAGCTATGTATTCCATGCTTTTAAGTATTCACAGTTTCCCACAACTTTTGTCCATGGGCATCAAACGTCATTGTCTCAAGAGGCAGTTTAAATTGAGAGCAATAAGAAAAGGTTACTGTTAGTGTCGAAACAAGTTGATTATGTTGTAGCATGAACCAGATATTTCTTCTTGTGGGAAGACCCTTCCAGCTTCAGATTTAAAAACAGGCACTGATCCAGTCTTTCCAAAGCTTTTACTGACAGCTGGAATAGGCCTTCAGTACTCACTGGCCCACTACCTGCTAAGTCCTTGGCTCCTCTGTTTTCTGGCATCTTCTGCAGTAGATTAGAGGGTATGAAAAAAAAGCCTTGGCTTCTAGTTGCAATTTCACATATGGTAAAGTGAGCTCAGCACTTAGTTATGTGGTGTTTTTCTTCATCTTCCCTCCTGTTGACAATTCCAAGAGCATATATGGAAAATGGAAGCGGAAAATAGGAAAAATCGAAACAAGTAGTGGAGATCTGACAGTATGTGGAGGTCTTGATACAAGCATTATATGTCAAACAGAAAAACCTCTTCAAACTACCTCTGCAAAGCTCACAGAAGAAAATATGATGCGTGGGGTTTTGAGTAAAAGATGAAGAGTCTGGAATGTTAATGCTCTGAGCTAAGTTGGAGGTATTTCTGCTGGCCTGATACAGAGGCAATAGCATGAATGAGAAGGATTCAAACCTGTTAGCCAGCACTTGTTGGAAACAGACACTGAGTGAAGCACCAATAGAGCCAACAGGACAGGAAATATCTATTATACTGGCATGGTCAGCATTGTAACCAAAAAGGACCCTACCTTGCAGACTTCACTATGGCAGGCTGAAGGATTAATGTTGAACTATATAGTTAACATCTTACAGAGCTGATTCCAACTTTTTGCATCAGTGACAACCATGTATTATTTTAAGCTTACCTTTGATGAACTAAAATGTATGTATTTGGTCCTGGATATTTGGTGGGATTTTTTAAGCTGTCCTCCTGATAGACCACTACTAAATGTCTTCCTCACTCATACACACATTTGCAGTTCAGCTACTGAATTAAAAATCTAGTTCTGTAGTCATGACCATTATGTTGAAACATTTATCTCCTTTCAAGTGCAGTTTTCCTAAAGTCAGTAAATTTTTGCTTTTTAACTGGGAGAAAAAGCAGAATTGCTGCTAAAAGTCAGACACTGAATTTATAGAGATACATCAAAGTACAGTAACCACAGTGAGTCCAAGTCTATCACCAGTTCCACTCTGTGGGATAATAATAGAAAGGAACTTGCTTGTTAAGACCATGTGCAGGTAGGATCACCAGATCACTTTACACGGGCTTACTGAGCAATTATCTCAGCTCAAGATGTAATTACCACTCAACTCACAGCATCTGTCAGGACATGCATGGTTTTGACATAGCTTGTAGCAGACGTACATCTGTCTTTGAGCCCACTCTCAATTTCCCTTCCTTCCATAACCGCTGCTGCTGCTTTAAACTACAAAATCATATTGCTGGAGCTAAATGTAACAAAATTAGCATGAAGATGTGATTGGGAAGTATAAAATAACTTTTCAGGTGACAAACATTAAATGCTTCTTAACAAACATCTCTACTGTGAGGCTCTGTTTACGTGTTTAATGGTTAAATGATTAACCAGCAGTCTGTTCCAAAAATGTCTTTCAGTTTGGCTTGCTCCTACTGGTTTTCTAGTAATTGAGGAAAGTGCTCCTAGCCATTCTGTGAGGCTGACAGAAGAACAGACCCACAAGATTTCAGAGATACAAGCAAGTTCCTGGTAGCTGTAAATAAGAAATGTATTATAATGTCTTCATGTTAGGTTGTATTTAGAGTTCTAAATATATGCTGCTGTGGGCTCTGTGGGAGATGTGCTGCTGCTGTGCATCTCCCCAGGGATGCCAGGCTATTCCAAGGTCATGCAGTGCTCTCAGTCCTGCTCTGTAGTGAGTTTTCCTCCCTGACATGCAGTGTCAGCAGTCTGTCCACAGCAGGGCTCTGCATACACACTGAAGGGGGAGGTTTTATTTCTGCACTGTGCTGTATGGAGTTGTATGCTTTAATGCACCCTGACATGTTGGCATTCAGCAGACTTGTCTCAGACCATTATGGCTGATGCCTCACTCTTGAATGCAAAGATCAAACAGCCATGATTATCAGCTGGGCATTTTGAAGATGAGGGTGCTCAGCTCCTGATGAGACTTGAGACAGGTGATTTTAGATGCACAAAAACACTCTGAGGACGAAGGGAACTGGATATCTGTGTAGCTGTGGTGGGGCTACTACTGCAGGGGTCTGTACAGCAGATGGCTTCCTCCTACACTTGTTGTTGTGGATGCAGGCACAGAACAACTGTGTATTGTCACTTTAGCATGTCCACCAAATGTCCTAGGAATATGTGCCCCCTGTGACAGGAGCTGAGAGGGAAGGGACAGCCTTCTCAAAGGTTTTCTGGTAAGTCTGCTCCAGATATGGGACACTGGCTAGATACTGTGGCTGTAGTGGATTTGTGGTTGGGTTGAAATTAACCTTTAACCTTTACAAAAGAGTAGGGTAAAAGAAGCAAAAGCTTCTTGAACTGTAACTGACTTAATCTGAAATCAATACCTACATTTACTGGAACTCCTTGGCAATGATGACAGGGTTTGGGTTTCTTGAAACTGAGTTCTCATCAGCCTCAATCCTTGCTTTTGCTGGAATAGTATTATGTAGGTGCATCCTGGGACCATGGCATCTTACTAATGCAAAAATTAAATCACATTGATGCATTTTGAACCAACATTTTTGTTTGCCTGTTCCCAGTTGTTAGTATAGCATGGGAGTATGTGATGTGATTTTTGTTGATTGTCAAGAGGAGGATGGGCTGAAGTCCAGTGATTTGTGAGACTTCAGCATGACTTTTGTATACAAATGTCTTAAAATACAGGAACTGTTGTTCTTGAAGCTTTTGATAGCTGCAACTGCCTGAGATTGCCTTAATACTAAAGTTTTGCCCCACTTCTGCAGTAGAACAATGAACTCTTGTCTCTGTTACCTAGCAAATGTCAGCTTTTTAAAACAACCAACATTAGCATCTAAGAATTGTGACAGTTTTAGTAACCATTATAGCTTCAGATGGAAAAGCAAGATTTTGCTCTTGTGAATTTTTCTTTCAAATGAATGATACAATGGCTAATCGCTGTCATTTAACTGAGTAGTTAGAAGAAGTGCTGATACTGATAACACTAGAGTTGAACGATTTTTATTGTGGCCGAAGTGATTCAGTTCCAAGTGTTATTTATTTTCCTGTTTTGAGAACTGTTGGTATGTTTGATGCACCAGATAACCTATTGAAACCAGCAGGGAATTGTTAGGAATTTAATGGGTCACCCAGTAAGTTGCTGTTTCTGGAAGGAGTTAATGATTCATACAGGATACATACATCCGTACATAACAGGATGACATTTTTTGTTGTGTGGGCAAACACAAGGTACCTGAGTTCTGGCAGTGTATGTGGTACAACTTTGTGAAATAAGCCACTAGTGAAATGAGTTCCAAGAATCTATATAATTAATCTGCTGAAATACATAATTGAACTGCTGTAAAACCACTGTGTTAAAGTACTACGTACTTATTGTAATGGAGGATCTGTGAAGTTTCTGGGATAGAATCTAGCTACAAATTGCCAGTATTTTTTTAGACTCTTATGCAAAGTGATTTTTTTATTGGGAAGTTTTCGTAGTTTGATAGTAGCTTCCTTTAAAAAATTACAGTTTGTCCTCTCTTGCTACAAGGGAGGATTATCCAGTGGAAGTTAAAACTGTTAAGCAAGATAAGGATCTGAGATTGTTCTTCTTGCTTCTAATGTAGAGTAAGTTTTTGGTACAACTAAACCAGAAAGTGTTGGTTTATAATGTGTCACAAAGTATTTAAAGCTTTGCCATGAACTGCTTTATATGTGAACTGTGACTGATCTTCTGTGGTGCAGGTCTCTGACATGGAAAAAGGTGTGGGGGAGACAGATCTTTCCTGGTCTGTGAGTGTGGATCTGTAGGGAAAGGTTGTGAAGATTACTGAAACCATGAGGACTCAACTGCTTAATAAGTAAGGGAGAGGAGGATTCCTCATTCCAATACCCTGATACAAACTCATACAAATCTTATTCAGGTTCTTACACAGGAGAAAGAAACTGAATCGTCAGTACACATACAGCAACATTTTATTGCCTTTAGGAACTGGATTTTGCCACCTAACAGTAATAATTCCCAGGTTTCTAGTAAGTCAGCTCATGGACTAGGACACAATTAAAGATATATGTGTACTCTGAATCTGGCCACTAAATGTTTAACAGAGGTTTTAGATAAAAGGTAACATATATGTTGTGAGGCTGCCTTGTTGAGTCACAGAACTGGAATAACAGGACCTTTTTGTCACTGTTCACTGAGCTGTTCATTTGCATGTGGAATTCATTTGCATGCCATTGACATTTGGGGAGAGTGCTGGGAAGCGTCTGGGAGGATCTGCACTCGATGCAGAACAGATCTCTGGCTGCAGTTGGACAGGAACAAAATTAGCTTGTCCTGTGGGAAAAAAATGACAAACTTGGCTTCATGAAAATGTCTCTCAAATGTACACTTTTGTTTGGAAAGATGCAGCAATGCCATGTAGCTAAGGCATAAGTCCTAGGTATTGGTGGGAATTGGTAAGAGATTTTCATTGCAAATCACTTTCTGGGCTGCATGGGTAACTTCCGTCTTTGGGAAGTTCTTGGGGATTCACTTTTTCCATCTTCAAAACGCTTTCCTGGTTTATTGAAGGGCTCTGTAGATCCTAAAGTTCTGTTCCTTACGGTGCTGACCTGGTTAATCTTGTATGAAAAAGACTTTTTCAGAGGTAGCCTGTGAATGGTTTCTGAGGTTCTGAAATACACCAGCTGCACACTTGTCAGCAAAATGTTCCTTTGGCTTAGTAAGTACAGGAGCCAGGAAAAGTTGCCTCATGTTTACCAGGACCAAACAGTCTGGTGGAATGAGTATTCAAGGTAGTGAACTATGGCTGGAGTGATGCAAACGTGTGTGGACACTCAAAGCTGCTCTTTTGCTTGGAGTGAATGTTCATGACACTTCTGTGTCTCACGGTGGATTCATTCAGACATTAAGTCACTGGAAAAAATACTCTCTGAAAAACAGGCACATGTTCCTCCTGACTAAAAGCCTTGTAATAACAGCATGGTTACAAAAAAAAACCTAATTATTTTGTGATCTTAATAATCAAATATTGCCAGAAAATACCCTGGATTCTGACTGACATGGTCATTTCAGTTTGTCCAGGATATTTAGCTTCCCTGTGGTTCAGTTAAAGACTAGGATCTGGGATGTCTATTGCGTATAACCGAAGATGGCTTGGAGCAACTGGTGAAGTTGGACTGAAGAGAGGATATTTATGTTAAATTGCTGTATTGGGTAAATCATTCTTTTGCAAAAATATTTTTCAAAGATGATAACAAGGTGACGGGAGTGATTTAATTTAGTATTTCTGTAATAGCATTAATTTCTAGTCTGGCACTGAAACTGTGTAGAACCTTAATTAGTGAAAGACTACTGTCTGAGCAAACAGAGCAGCACCTTTGGGGCTGCACCTGAGGTGAATATATTAGGACATTTTCAACACAGTCAATTACAGCAATTACAGTAAAAGTAATTGCTCAGCTTCTGCAGTTGTGGTGTGAGTGTTCTTGGCAAGGAATAGCCAGTTCTGGATTTGATGAGTCTTCCTATGTGATTTTGGTCAACTTTTATTTGATCTTTCTCTGCCTTGGGTACATCTGTTTGAGGCTGATCATTCTCCTAAATTTATTGGTTTGGTTGTTCTTTAAGGACCTTACATTCTTCCAGGCAAAGCTGTCTCCTTCCCACTCACTGGGTATATAGCAGCTGGCACAGTATGTCCTCATAGGTGCTATTGTAATACAGAGCTCACTACTGTTAATAGTTGTAAAGAATTCCCATTCATGTGAGCAGGAGCTGAGCCTCAGTAAAACCAGGGAAGAGGCTTGATCAGGTAAGGTGGAGGGTGCATTGGCCTTGTGCTGGTATCCCCCAGAGAAGCATGAAGTGTCTGTGCATAAAGCAGAGTTGGCCACTCCAGTGTGTTTTTTCATGGGAGAAAGTTTCAGATTCATGATGAGCTTTAAGCTCTATATTTAGCACAGGCACCTGCTTCATTCACATTGCATGTATTAACTGCACAAAGAGAGTTTAAGGGAGTTCAGTTTAGGGTAGGAGTGGGAGAGGAAGAAATACACCTATTAAAAAATTCCTCTCCAAAGATGCTGGCCACATGAGCAGTGGCTGGCATCTCCTGAATGGGGAGTACCTGCATATACCATAGAATGGTTTGGGTTGGAAGAGACCTTAAATCTCATCTAGTTCCAACCCCCCTGCCACAGGCAGGATCACCTTCCACTAGACCAGGTTGCCCAAAGCCTTGAACACTGCCAGGGATGGGGCAGCCACAACTCCTCTGGACAAACCTGTTCTAGTGCCTCACCGCCCATATATGCTCATAAATGAGCTACCCTCCTACTAAGATGCTTCCTGCTAAGAAATTCATAGCAATATGCTTAAGCAAGGAACAAATAAAACCATCACAAAACAGTGACTCGCCATTTTCTCCTTGCAGGCTTTGTTGGCTTTAACATACATGCATGTTCTTTATATGCTTATGTATTATTTTAAGTATGGGGACAATACCCACCAGCTTACAAATCAGTTCAAACTTAAGTGCTTATCAAGCTTGAAGATTAATTTGCAGCATAAACTGCTGCTAGCTGAACACTGAAAGGAACATTAGTTTCCAGTTTCTCCTTCAGTGAGTACTGATAGGAACATGGATCCCTCAAGCCTGACATAACATAAAACTGTTATTAGGATGTGGATTCCATATTTTGTCTTTTGGGTTCTATTCTGTTAGATTTAAGCATATAAAGCCAGACCTTGGAAATGTCTGATTGGTGTTGATTTACGTCAGCTAAGGATCTGGTTCAGGGCACATGTTGGCATTCTAACTTGGACAAATTCAACTACAAAGCAGTTACTTTCAGTTCCTGTATTCCTATAGCGACTAACTTTGATTTTCACAGCACACTGTAACTGAAATATAGTTCACAGTTAATCCAAAGTCACTGCTGAGAAGCTGTTTCAAAAGGGAGTTTACTTAAGTCTGAAAGATATTCAGGCACTTAGAAATGGCAGGCAAATCCCTCAATGCTTTTGAAAATCCCATTTGGTGCTTACTCCTTGTTGACTTCCATGGGAATTGAGCGTGTTTGTGTTGTTTAAAAACCCCATGTGTACTTACATGCATCTTTACTTATAATTCTGACTCTTGTCATTTTGGAAAGTGTCATCTGATTGCTAGCATAACTGGAGAGTTCATTTGTGTTCCTGTCCTGGATTTCAGACACAGTCCTGTCTACAGGGTGTAGCTTACTCTTTCGCTTAGCATAAATATTACCTTATGGCAAATGCCAGTTGACTGATTTGTTGTTAATTATGCATATGTAATAATTATTCTTCTGTGTTTTAAGGTGTGTCAGCTGCATGGGACAGAAGGGATTTCTGTTCTTGGAACTAAAAGCATACAATACATGTTTACATACATACATACATGTTTAGAGATGCAGTTCCTATTGCATTGAGCAGATTTTCACGAAACCAGTCTGACCTTTAGAGTGGGCAGCACTGTATTTAATGTGCTTGTAATCTATCTGAAGGCTTCACTGATTTTTGTTTTACCTTTTAATATCGGACACATTTCCATTAAAAGGGATTCTGTCAAGAGCAATCCAAATCACAGTTGAAAAGGAAAAGATGCAGAGACAAACACCTCATCCCCCTTCACTGTTCATAGCAAATCTGTATGAATGGTAATATCAGGTATCTGCCTATGCTGATAGGTTGGTGATTTTTAGGATGAGAACCAGCCAGCTTGCACGTGTGAAAAGTGTTTCTCTTCTGAAGTGCAAATAAATACCTAGAAATGCATGGTAAATTTAACTTTATGAAGTGTTGGAAGTGAAGAAACTGACAGATTGTGGAAGTCATCCAGCAAAACTAAGCTGGATTTGAGTAATTTAAGAAAGGTGCAGAGTAATTTGTTCATTGAGCGCTAGCAAGAAGCTATGATATGCAATGATACTCTGCAAAAGTATGCAGCCAAGACAGGACAGACAACTGCAGCTGACACTGGCTGCTCAGTGAAGAGCTCAGATGGGTTTTAGCCCTGTGGGTTTTTAGCTTTCTTACTGCAGTTCCAGACCTAGAAGTGCTTTGAGACAAGCAAAACTTCAATAGCTAATAGAAAGTCACAAACACTGAGTAGGAAGATTATCACTGATCTCCTGCTAGCCTTTCTAACAGGGGAGGTTCAAAGGCCTCGGAGCAAAACACAAGAGTTACTGTGTCTGTGATGGGTCCCACCAAATACTCATCCATCTTATTATTCTTCTTAGCCTTCTGGCTACGATTGTAATGTCTGTTCTTGCCTGCTTCATAGCTCATAGGTCTTTGCTGTGAGGACTTGCTATTAAATAGATCTGTGGAGCTCAGCTATGGCCTGTGGCCTTGCTTTGTCTTCCCTGTTCAATGAAACCCTTCAGTGACCCATCACAGTAGAGCACAAGGGAGAACAAGGCAAATAAGGCAGGGAAAACACTGCTTTCCTGTATGTCCTCACATCTTCTGTCATTTGCAGGTCTGGGATTTCCTAGACCAGTGGCGTTATCCTTGTGATAAGCTCTTGATGGAATGTAATTGTCATCCTGACAGTCTTCATCCCTTCGGGAAGCTGGGGATACATGTAGTGATTAAGAACAGTATCTTTCACTGGCATTCTCTCTGGATCTCAGTGGATTGCTGATTTGCAGTACACAGGTACAGGTGGGGTTTAGAGGCTGACAGGAGCAAGCCTGAAGGTGAATTGTGTGAAGTGTCTGTGAGAGACTGCTGAGGACCAGAACCATCTGTGGGAGCTGCCTCTGAAACAAAGGCTGATCTGCCGGGTGGTGCTGTGAGGACTGCAGTCATAAGGATTGTTTGCAGCAGAGTTTATAAACCTACACGTGGCACTGGGCAAGAGGCGAGCCGTGGTACACGAGACAGGAGGAGCCTGTGCAGACTTACGCTTTAGGCAAGCCAGAAGGCAGAAACCAGATGCTGGAGGGCCTGTTACCTGGATAGAAGACTTAAAAACGTGGCAGAGCCAATGGGCCCCACAACATGCAGCATTGCTGACTGAAATGAGTTATTTGCCTTCAGAGATGAGTAAGACTCACAGAAAAATAGTGCTGGAAATGAAATTCCTGCCAAATTCAAAATTAGCAACCGTGAGTGACAATTGTTAGCAGATGTCAGGTTTCTATTTATTTACTTGTTTTCTGGGATGTTTATAGGTTTCATTTTAATCTTTTTTTGTATGTTAGTCTTTCAAATTTTCTCATGTGAGATGCAGAGAATTTGTATACCAGCTCTTGGCAATGTTGAGACACCTGGGCGAGATCCTACATGACAAGGAAAACTCTGTACATGTTTATTGCAGCTGTAGATCTTGTTTATTTACTGAGTGACATGTTATTAAACAACTCGGGTGATAGGCAGAATAACCAGTCTACCTTCTCTGGGCTAGTATTGACCATCATCTCCCACCTGGCTTCTTTGCAGAGCCTGCAGAAAAAAATTAACATCCCTCCAAAACCTAAGTAGCTGTCAGACAAGAAGCCTGGGCACTAGCAGTGCAATGGCAAAACCATTCCCTCCCCTGGAAGAGAAGAGCAGGGACTTGCAACTTAAGGATGCCACTGAGCCACAGTGGCTCAGTGCTCTGGAGCCATCCCATGAGCTGGTGTCTGCAGTGCAACTGCCAGGCCTCTGGGTCTCTCGACATTTGCAAGGAAAGCATGAAGGGAAAAGGAAGACTGTAAAATTTTGCTTCCAAGATGGTCCTTTCGCTTGCGGCTGTTGACACTGTTCTTGGTCCAATGAAAACGGCAGAAATCCGTGTTAGCAGCTGTTTTCCCTATCAAAGCATTCTCTTTGGATGAGAATGTCAGCTGGCTGAAAACTGTCTCCAACCATTTGATTTTCCATGGTGGGGGTGTTACTTTTATCACCAATAAAATATGAGAACCTTTGGATGTGGTATTACCTGGCTTACTTACACATCCTGGTAAAATTTCCAACAGCTTCTCCTTTTTTTGTGACTGTCAGCTTAATTTAAATCTTTTATTTTTTCTGTGCAGGGAAACAAGCAATGCAAGCTGAAGGGTATATTTTCAATATGCTTCTTCCCCAAAAGGGCATACACTTTGTGTGCTGAGTGGGGAGAGATGGAATGGGATGGGATAGGATGGGACACAAACTTGCTTCTCTGCATTTTCAAAGGAAACCTGAAAACTTGTTTTCAGTTTATGTGCAATTTCCTTGTGTAGGCAGCTAGACCCTTGGCAAGGACTTAGTGTCCCTCACTTCAGGAGGCTTGAGAATTTTCCTTGTTGACTCTGGTTTCATTCCATTTTAGAAACATATGGAAGAGGGGGGCAAAAAAGAGTTCAACAGCCTACTTCAAGAAAACAGCAAGGTGGACTGGAGAGGACAGTATGCTGGGAGGGCAGAGACATAGGTCCTATCCCCATTTCTATCATTTGATGCCAAGATGAAGGCAAATCTCTTTAGGTCTCCCTTACATTTTATTCTCATGCTTTTTTTCTCCTTGCCTATTGAGCGTTTGAATGTACAGCACTTAACACAATGAGAACTAGAGGTCTGGTTGGGGCTGCCATTACTCGTAGTCATTGCGACAGTGTCTCTGCAATGTGTCAGCTGTGAAACATCTGCCATTCCTATTTGGCAGTGGCAGCTTGTTTTTCTTACATATATTGTCTGATGAAAAAAGTAAATTTTGTTGATCTGGAAAGTTCTACAGTAGTGAACAGTTGGGCCAGCATCCAGGATTCAGACAACTCTGTTTAGCTTTCCTATGCTGGTTGTCCTTAGGTTTAACCTGTCACTCGTGCTTTTTGGCGACTTTGTTCTCTCCTGAAATAAAGTGTTAGAAAAATCTCCTACATACAAAGGTGTTACCCAATATATACCCAGAAACGCTCTCTATTACAAGTACTGCTGTGTGTTTGACATTGCTGTGGAGTATACAGAGAATGAGTGGTTATAGTAGAAGATATGTAATCTTTCTGAAGCCTTTGTATGGAAAAACAATGCATTACTCCATAATGCTCTTGCTTTTGGTGGGCATTGATGCAAAATGTTGGCATTAACATTTGATAAATATCATCTTTTGTCTTAATGGGTAAAATGGGAACTCCAGGCAAGACAGCAGCAGATCTGTCAAAGACATAACAAAGAGCTCACCTTCTGCTTTAAATCGTGTTGCAAAGAAGAAAATTGGATTTGAGGCTGGAGGCCACTGTCTGCAGCTATTGCTTATTCTGCTTATTTAGTGCTCTGATATCTTGCAGAGACTGGAAAGCAGTTACGTATGTTTCAGTGCACAGGTACTCAAAAGCCTGTCTTCATTGCAATGCAGTGTTCTCCCAGCCATAGGCAGAGCTGCCGTTGCTTAGCCCTATCTGCACCTGCCCACAGAACAGCATCTTCCCTCTGTGCTGTCAGACTGCTCTGCTTAGTTGGCTCTGACAGGGTCTCCAGGGACTTTGTCCAAGGATTCAGCCTTAATTTGAATTTACCTCCACTCCCAGAAGCTAGGCTATGAGATTATTTTAGGAGTGTAAATGTATGTGTGATAATTCTCATGTGTCTGCCTCAGCAGGGTCTGATAGACTGCTGTGCTCTTTGACATCATGAATTACAGCCACAATTGCATAAAGCCATCTACTAATTTTTTCCAGTGGTGACTTTTTTGTTCCAAAAGGTCACAGACTGCGCTGCTGCTCGCTGTTTACTTAAAGAGAAAGAATGTAGTCACATATGTTCACATATATAAAGCATAACTGGTCTGATACTGTACTTTGTACATTGCTTTCCTTTGAATAACTGAAAACAGACTAGCATATGTAGCTTCAAAAGTTGAAGAATGAAAAAGGAGGAAAACAACTGAGTGCATTTTGTTTTTCTTTTGGGTTTTTGGTTTGTTTTTTGGTTACTTTGTGTGGTTTGGGTTTTTTTTTGGATTTGTTTAGTTGGGGTTCTTTTAATCTTATACCAAGTATGTGGGTACTGTAAAGCAAATAAATGTGTAACTTGTTTGAAGTTTCTGCCCAGTCAGGACATGGCTAACTGATAAAACTGAAACCCTTTTGCAAACGTTTGGAAAGACAGTTACAGTGATGTGAGAACCCCTGGCACAGTGTAACTGAAGCATTTCTAAACAGGGCAGGAATGGCTTTGTAAAATCCTGCTTCGGTGCTGATTTTTGAAGAAAATAGGTCAGGACTCTAGATTGTAGTCTTGTTGAGAAGTCTTTAGTGCCTTAAGATAACTTCAATACTTAGCTGAATGGCCTTTGTATCTTCCTGCCAAAGGAAGCATGGCTTTCAAATTAGAGTGAATCACACTAGTAGGTGATTTCTGAGGTCCAGTTATGACAGCTGAGTTCCAAAGGCTGAGAAGCACATTACATTTCCAGCTACCCAACTCTCTCTCCAGGACTGTCGTAATTTGACTAGTACAGTTCCAGAGACCTGGCAGAAGCTTCTTTTCTGTAAAAACTTGCTAGAGTGATTACTATAGCTTTTAGTTTAAATTGCAGAACATGAAAGGGATTGTGCAGAAAACATCAGGTTGTAGATAAGACACTGAGCTGTGGGGGAAAATAAGCCACAAAACACTGTAAAGGAGTAACACGGACTAAACACGGGAAGTAGTATGGGAAGAAGATAGCCTGGTGTTGGTTTATCAGAGGCTGACCTGCATCCCAACCGTGGTTTAGTCCATGCATTATGTAGCACTTGGGTGACTCAAATCGTGCATCCCCAGGACCCATGTGGTTCTCGTTGAAGCTTCTGAAACGTCTGATTCCTCTCCTGGTAATTCACAAGTGGTCTGCACGTGCAGACCTTGCTTCTTACATCATGGTATTGTCATGTGAACTCTTTTTGTTTAGCTGTCAAAAGTACATGATTTCATCCTTAAGAATAAGGAATGAGGGTTACAGGAGCAAATAGGAGACCTAATACAGGTCAGTAATTAATTTTATTTTTATTTTTTTTTCCAAGGCTTATAACTGTGCATTAAGATGTGCTAAGCATATGGATGTTGTTGTAAGTGTATATACAGCATATCCATGATCATAGAAGTGTGCAAAAAAATTATGCATGCACAGCTAGGAATGCACTTCACTAGGACATGTACCCTGGCAGTAATGTACATTCCCTGCTAAATGTTTATCGTATCATATCTGTGTTTATTTAGATGCCTTAATGTGTGTTTTGAAGCTGTGGGGCTCCATTTGCGATTGTTTCCCCGACCAAATATTATGTGGTAGACAGGCAAACTAGCTCATTAGTGAAAGGCAGTAAATAGAAATCAACACATTAATGTCCTCTGAGTACTGATCTTCTTCTGGATTGAAGGGTTGTGCTGTTGATAGTGAAATGATGGATAAGGACAGAGGATGATCAGTTAGAATTCAGTTGGAGTAACTGATATAGCTTAAGAATGCTGTCTTTATAGCTGACATTGTCATTTAATGATAAGCATAGAGTTGTCCATTGTTGGACTGGAAACTATGCAAAGAAGGTTGCTATGTGGTATGCACTGCCTTGCCTCTGTGGAGTAGCTGTGAACAGACTGAACTAAGACTATCTTTGCTTCTTCTGAAGACCTGAGAATAGGATGTCTAACGAGCATGGTTAAAGCATACTTAAAAATAGCTGAGAAGAATGTGTCCTTCAGATAACCCTCAAAACTTCTTGAAGGACAGAGCGTTCTTTTACATATCAAGGCCCAAAGTAGTGAATTCCAAGGAGAATAATCTCTATTTCTACCATAGCTGCTGCCACAGGTCTGGGCTGCCGCACTCCATCAGATACTTAGTTATTTTGTCCTTCTGATTTATGCACTGTGCTTTCCTCCTCCTGATTTTTGCCCTGTGGTTTCCTCTGGTGTGTTTAAGTTGTCCATCACACTGAATGCCTTGTGACTAAGGAAAATAGGCTGAGGCTCCTTCAGAGCTCTTGGCTATCTCTCTAGTCATAAGGAAACTAATTGAAAAATTAAGCCCATTAAGCCTGAACTATTCTTTCTCTGACCCCAAGACTTTTCTTCTCCTCTGGATGCTGTGCTTGGGAGAATTGTTCCTTTGCTGCTTTGTAAGGGATTTCAAGGAGGATTTCAAACCAAATACTTTAAAAATGAAACAAAAACTAAACCCCACACATGCAAAAGAGTTTCTCACTCTGCTGTGAGTATTATGAGAGTGAGTGTAGCAAGAAAAATATGTGTCCTTTTAGGGAAGTAAAAAAAGAAAGGCAAGAACCCATCTGAGCTTATAAGAGTATAGAAGGAATTTCTGCTTTGAAACAGGAGTAATTGTGCTGACAGAGGGAGGCTGACTTTATACCCAGTTAGCTATCGTGTGATTGCATTACTCTACAAGATCTCCTTCACAACTGTATGCAATATGATTCTGCAAAATCAATCTGTTGGTTTCTGTATGCAGTGTACTTAGTGGCATTAAAAAATGCAAATGATTTTGTGTGAAATAGAGAATAGTTTTAAGTTGGTAGAAAACTAAATGAAGCTTACGGTGTCATCCAAACTCCACTGAATTCAATAGCATGATTTGTATCGGGCCTGAAGTAACTAACTTAAATTTATAGATGATCAGCATGTTAATTTTCTTACTGACTTTCTAATGGAGAAGTAGATTTTTCTAGTAATGCTGAAAAAGACTTCACTGTTTTACTCACAAGGGGGAAGGAAGAACCTCGGGTTACACATTGATTTCAGTATGCATAATGCTGCATATTCATTTGAAATTGCTAAAAATTTTCCATAGGAAAAGTGCCATTCACGTGCTTAGAAAGTAAGGCAATCTTGAAGATAATTTATCTGCTGTCAAATTTAAAGAAGAAATCCACAAACGTTGTTAGTGAAAAATGGTGGATGAAGAACATTTCAGAAGCATAACATTCCTATTCCACATCATGAGCTATAGTTGGAAAAGGCTGTTAAAACAAATCTGATTTCTGTAAATGTAAACCAGCCATCTCATGACAGATTTTCAATTGCAGTTTGTAATCTAGTCTTAGGCCCAGTTAAAAGGCTGATTTAGTAGTAATGTAACCAAGGTTACAGCATATGTGTGTACATAGTCACTAGATTCATAATAATCTGTGCTACATAATACAATGTGGATTACTGTGAGTTTAGCAACTATGAGGAATCTAGCTTAAAATAGAAGTACAAGCATTTTGATACTGTTTTGGACATGTGTATCTGTGACCTTTGCAACAGTTTTGCTGGAAGACAGTCAATTGTTCAGCTGCTGTAAATCTACCACATTCCAAAACCATCAGGGCATCTGCATTCTTTTGCACAAGCTGACACTCTCTCTCAGAGGATACTGTATTCTTCTTATACTAATACTAATAGCAGAAGCATGTAAATAAATTAAGGGGAGAAAAAACAGTTGGGTCGCAACCTATAAAATTAACTTCAGCTTAACTGGAAAAAAATAGATCATTGTTTTCTAAAATGGGTACTTAGCAATAGATTATGATATTCATATTTGGGCAACTCTGTGAAGGAAGGTGCTGAGAATTGAATTCTCCTACTCATATTGGCAGTATTCCTACATATTCAGCATACTAATCTGCTAGGCTGAGTAGAAAAACGAGTGCTTAGCTTTCAAGAAAACAAGAGCTGGGCATTCTTGGTCAGTGTAACTCCTTAATTTAGTTTAGTTCATTCTTCTGACATCATAGGAACAACTGCTTACCATTTCCATTTGCTCAGACTTGAGGCTTGTAGAAAAGAGATGCTGGAAATAAAGAATCTGCATAGGATTCAGTCCATGGAAACAGAAGCTAATTGTCCAGATGGTGCTGGGAGTGATGGTGGTTATCAGCAGTCCATCCCTGCACTGGCCTCCATTTGTAAACTGCAGTTCAGCACTACATTTCCTTCATCTCCCTTGACTTGGTAGGGTTTCTGCATTACTCCTGTGTTCACACTATTGAGAAGTCATATGATATGCTTTTCTCTGTGCTGTTCCATACTAACTAAATCCATTGATGCAGTGTAGGATCTGGCCAGTAGCATCAGAGCCACAGTTTGGTGATGTTTTACGTAGTCATTTGGTCTGTGGTGTGACAGAAACTTTTATTCATTTCAAAAACAAGTACATTTTTCTACTTGAAGAGACGCTGCTTTTCCCTTGTGTGTTCTTCTGTCACCCACTCCTTCTCAGCAGTTTTAGTGCCCTGGCATTATGCTGTGAATAGCTTCAATCAGTGCTGTGGGAATCATGGAGCAGCAAGTCATTCGGGTATTGTGCATTCTTGTTCTACTAGCATTAGTCGCAGTATAAAGTCATTTCACATTCACATGAAATAACATGTAGTTCTACAAAAAATACCACATACCTTACACTACTCTAAATTGCAGCCTGTGAACCTGAGTCTAATACCTGAAGCAAGAGTGGGGTTGGAATTAGAGAAGTGGTCAGTAGTGGATAGTTTGTTTGGCACTGAAAGAAAAGTATTCCTGATTCTATCATCAAAGGAAGAATCTTTGTCTATATAAGCAGCCCCTGAAGCCTTTTCAGTGGGATTCTGCACTCTTTCACTGCAGTATAAGGCAGCACTATTGGGCCTTCCAGTAGTAGACCTCAGCCAGGTGAAGAGCCCTATGACTTCTTCCAAAGCTGATTCCTTTACAGTAAAATTCTAATACAGTAAAAATCTTTCTGAAAAGGCACTAAAAACATTTGCCATGACCCTGTTTTCTGTTACAAAATCTCATTACCCAATAGGACTTGCAGAAAATATCCCGAGCTATGGTTAGCCCACCTGTTGTGTCCTGGCCTGAGAGCACCAGCGGTTCAGTGAGCAGAGCAGTCAGCTAAGAAATGCAAGATTTTCTGATTTGAGTTTGATCTGTGTTGACATGCAGGATGTGCAACTCGCTAGTAAGCAGTTCTGCCAAAATGTTTACAAACATCATGGTGTTCTCCCATCAGCCAGGTATGTAGTGAGTCCATCACTAGGAGCTGCAGCATGTGGGAGAAAGGGAGGGACCCTTTGTTGCTGTACCAGAAAATAGAAAGATAAACTGCTTATGAAATTATGTGAGTTGTCTAGATAAAAGATTAGCATAGTCTTTCAAACAGTGTCACCTTTTCCATCTATAATAGATTGCAATTATGAAATATGCTCATTTTGAGTTATATATATATTTTTATATATAAAATTAATTTGGTTCACATTATAAGTACCTCTCCAAGCTTATCTGCATATTCCATTATAATTCATAGTTTTCTACTAAGATAGCCCCAAACTAATCAGTGCTTTACAAGCTAATCAGCTCATACCATCACAAGGGGCATAATGCAAGTAATTAATGCTTTAATTCAACTTCCAAACAAGGAGAAAAAATCAGTTTGAACAAAAAGAGGCTTATCATGAACTCATGAATTGATAATCATGATTAATGGAGGTTCTCTAGGAGAAGCTGTGGTTCAGTCTCTTACCTGTGACCCTTTCATTGGGTTTTCTGTACGTCACATATGCATTCAAGTGAAAGGACAGACTGTTTCTCTAAAATGCTTAATTATGACAGTGGATTCCCAGGTCCTGTTCTTCACTGTGTTCTTGAATCTCTGTAAATATATGGACAATAAATCTCTCTGTTTAATATTTATATAGCGATCTGCAAGGAAAGGTGAATAAAAGCACGAAATAGTTTTGCCAGAGAAGTTAACTTTTAGTAGGAATTTTGTTGTAGAAAAATGCTTTGAAAGTAAAGAGAAGTAGTAAAAGTTCCTTAATTGTGTAACAAATGGTCCGTATAGTGCCTACTCTATATCAGAAATCACAAACCAGATAAACCGTTTTTCCCTGGAAAATGTATCAATATCAAGGCAGAAGCTCCATGTTATTTAGCACAGGTATGATTTTTCTCTAACTTGCACACATTAGGCTACTTAGAAGGCATTCATTAGAACTTCTGTTGCATTAAGACTGGTGTTTGAGGAATAGATGGAATAGACTTCACTTGTATATTTGCATTTGCCACTCTGCAGAAATAATGAATGGCTTAAAAAGGATAAATCAGGGTAAGATCTGGGCACGTAATGACTGTCAGCTCAGCAGTTTAACTTTCTTGGGAATGAAATTGAGATCTGGTGTGCCAGAAGAGAGCAGGGGACTGACAGTGCAAACAGTGTTCTATTTCTCTGGACAGTGTGCAGTGTAAGACTCGGGATTTTTTCCTGTGCCAAGAAATTCCACATGATATTGGATTTTAAAATCTTATTATTTTTAGAATTTACCTATTCTCTAAACTGAAAGAAGAGAATTATAGTTATCTGATGAGACTGAAATAAAGATGTTTTAAACCAGTTAAATTAAATATGTTCTTGTATAATATATAGTGTCTTTTGGCAATGAGTTCCATCAGTTTCAGTCCCAGAGATTAACAGGATTTAAAAATCATTAAAGTATAGATGTTGACATTAACTGTTACATAAGCTTTTAAAGATTAGCTTATATACTCCTGAACCTTGCAGCTGGAGGATATGAGAAGAAATCTCACTTTCATCAGGTCTCCAGCGAAACCAACAGCTCAGCTAACCAGGCTAGAACCGGGAGAGCTTGGTTTCCATGCTATGCTATAAATGTCATTGTTGAAATTGGGTCACAGTAAAGAACTTTAGTGCTTGCGTTTCAAGGACATGAGCTTAGGCGAGATATTTTGTAAGTCTTTCTGTATTTGTAATTTCCTTCTACACAGGTAATATTTTTCTTGCTTTTCTGGAGAATGACAAAATAATCAGGGAGTAATTGGTTTGTTCATTTATGTCTTAAGGTTTTATAATAGGTATATATGTAGGTAAAGTGTTCCTGAAACTGTGCAATATTGGATCTTGAAGGATTCTTGAACTGGCTGAAGATCCAGGCAGGTTCTGTTCTGGTTGTAGTAATCTGGGCAGTTGAAGTGAATGCAAACATTGCAGTTTGCATCACACGCCACCTGCCACAGGCAGACCAATACCCAGGCAGTCTCTAAACAGCCACTTTGGAAGCAAACCCCCATCTTTTTCTTCCTCTACCCCAGTTTATATTCTATTTCTGAGGATGCGTGGTATGGAATGTCTCCTTGGCCAGTCTGGGCCAGCTGTCCCAGCCATATCGCCTGCCAGCTTCTTGCCCACCCTTAACCTACTGGCTGTGGGGGGCAGTGGGAAACAGAGAAGGCCTTGACAGTGCGAGCACAGCTCAGCAATAGCCACAACACTGTTATCAGCACTGCTGTAGCCACAAAACCAAAGCACAGCACTGCGTGGGCTGCTATGAAGAAATTTAACTCCATCCCAGCCAGACCCATCACAGCCCCAAATCATGCTACTTTTTAGTTTATCTTTATATATCCTACTTTACAAATTCCAATTTCCCATTTTCTTTGGGATCATTTTCTTGCTGTAGGGACATCGAATACTCTGTTTTCCTCAGGTGATTATCACATTTCATTGCTGCTGCAACTCCTTGGCCTATTCACTTCAGTTACTATTTCTATACTGTTTCCCACTAGCCCCCTGGGGCCCATATTTTCTTATATTACTAGCAAAATCTGTCTTGCTTAGCCTGGCTTTCTTCTTGGTACATGTAATAGCTCTTCACAGGTTCTTCAAAACTCTTTATTTAGGGCCGGTAGAAAAAGCTAGTAGCAGTCTTTGTTTTATTCAGTCAAATGTCTTTTAAATCTACCTATCTATTAAATATCTCCAAGCGATCTCTGTTAAGATAGACATCTAGCCCTGTCTTGGCAGACTGTGGGCTTGCAGGCACAGAGAACATGCTCACTCTATGCCAGTTGTCAAAGTCATCATGACAAGATTCTGGGGCAATGCTCCATCCCCATTACAGTTTACTACCAGGCAAGGTGTGTCTGGTTTTTAATCAAATTGCTGTGCATAATGCCTAGCTCTAGACTGCTGTATCACTGCATGTTTGCATATACTCTGTATATACATTTTTGAGCAACTTATTTTTGCCTTTATTAGTTTATTTCTCCATGACTGGAACCCACTTAATTTCCTCAGGTTCTAAGGTTTAATAAATGTCTTTATTAAAACAACAGCCCACATCCATTGTTATCTTTGCACAGTGATTCTTTCAGGTTACTGGTTTGAGCAGCTGGATGCCAATTTCACTCCTTAATTCACAGTGCTAAGAAGTCTTTATTTGCCTGGAGGAACAACCCCAACCTTTCATTGACCCTCTCGTACCTATTACTCTGGCAAGGTCTTCTTGCCCAGCCTCAAATATTCCTAAAATAGATGGCTGATTCCTTCTTCTCAGGTCAGTTATACTCTCCTCTAGACTTTCTCTGCCTATCTTTTCATATCCTTATGTTAAAAACATTTATTAGGTTCAGTTTTCACATGGAGTGAAATTAGTCATACAATTTGCCCCCTTCACCTGCATTAGCTGAAAGATACTACAAATACTTGGATTTGCAGAAAGGAAGGCTTTTGATCTCTTTCCCTTTCCTTGGCATCTGTGGCTCAAGACTTTTGAGCTACTCCCTAGACTTCTCTCTGAGAATAAAATATATATGTTTGTTGCAAATTTCATCACCTTTGTAAGAAAATGAAACATTCCAGTCCCTTTAAAATGTTTAAAATTCAAAACTGCTATTGATATTATGCATGAGTTTTATAGTGTCTGAAATGTGGGAGGTGCATTACAGAATAAGCATCAATAAAGTTCCTATACCAAATGTAATTGGAAAAGTACTGCATGACAAGACAAAGACTGTTATGGAGGGATCATGACTCTTTTGTCAGTGATGAGACTCTTGATTGGCAAATTAATGTAACTATATTAAATGGTAATGTATTTTTTTCTGATGGACTTAATGTAGCAGTGCTGTTCATATATGTACTTTTTGGGGCATACGTAAAATAGGTCACCCGTTTTTTGTGAGAACTGCACAAAGAACCTGAGCCTGGGGAAACTGGGATAATAATGAAAGTGAAGAAAATGAGGTTTATGAGATAAAGCAAGGGAAAGGCACTTTTTAGTCTAAAAAAGAAAAAGCTGAGTGAAGATAAAAATGAGAATGTAAGAATTGTTCTAAGAGGAACAGTGATAAGTTGTCCTTCCACTGGACATGGGGAATTTGGTTTAATTTACAGAAAGGAAAAAAGGAGTTTGATGTGAGGAAAGATTTTCTGACTATACAGGCTTTGAAATGCTGGAGAATTCAAAGAGGCTGAGAAACTTCCCTCGGCAGTGTTGGAACAGGCACCTGCCAGGGTAGGCTGGGTCTGTTCCTTTACTTGTGGGTGTACCTGGAATACAGTGCTGAGTCTGTCTCGACTGTGCTAAGTCAGTTTAATGTATTTTCCCAGTGTTTCAGATAAGAGAACTGACTGGCACGCACATGATTTCTGACTTCAGGTCCTATGCAGCAAACAGGAAATGTCTCCACTTTGTGCAAATGGCAGAAGTGCCAGCTTTTGTTAAAATGAGACTGTCAGGACAAGGGTTTTGTAAAGTTCTCTCCATTTATACTGCTGTAAGTTGCTTTCATTGAAATCTCTGGGTAAAAGTGAGCTTGCTGAAAGCAGCTCTGTATTTGATTTACATCATTTGGCTTTTAAAACGATACACTTTTTGTATGCATTGCAAATTATTATGAAATATTTCTGCTCTGCATATGAGGAAAAGCCTAACCTGATACATTTGGCTCTTTCCCTGGAATTTGAGCATGTAATAATCATAATTTCCTTTTTTCCTTTAATTCTGTGTGTATATAATTTAGAGTAATATAGAAAAGTATTTCTCCCCTTCATTTATCTTATACTCGAGACAATATTTTCTGATTCATTTTACTGAGGGCTTTAAAAATATGCATTTTCCTGTTTGCAGGAAGCTCTGAGTCCCAGACTTCTTTTGGTGTTTCAAACCTGCATTCCAAGAAACAGTGCAAGAGATAAATATTCAATAATCATTATATGTTTAGTGTTCAAGAATTTGGGATAAAATTCTCCCTTACTGAAGTCAGTTTTTTTTAAAGCGGTTAGATTTGACCCTTTCCTAGGATTGAACAGAAAGTAAGTTTTCCTTTTAAGCTTCATTTGACTTAGGCTGAATTACTATAATGCTTGCATAAAATCTTGTTAAAGTTCTTTTGAAGTTTGCAGAAGTAGAATGAATGAAATTTCCAGAGTCTGGCCTGCTGTTTCTCCAGAGTGCACCTTCGACTAAAGACAGCCTTTGGAAACACCAAGAACCTAACACAGTTTAGGCTTACCTTCTTTCAAGCTCTGGCAGCCTCAGAGCAAAATCAGACAAGACCAAGAAAATGTCCTTCTCCTCTCCCTGTCTCTCAAGCGTTAATCTTTCAGTTCTGCAAGGGGCTTAGGAGCCTGGCCTTGGTCAGTATGAAGACTTTGGGATTTGTCACCCATATAAAGTGACACACTCCAGTGCTGTTTGGCATTTCTCTTTTTCAAACCCTGAAAGATTAAAATCCTGATCATTTCCACCATGCCAGAAGAAATGTGCCCTAGATGGACTTTTCTGGAAGCTGGGAAAGTTCAGTGGAGAAGGCACACTGCATGCTTTCTCTCATTACACTCCTTTTTTTAAGCATCAGTTACTGACTGTGATTCTGAGAGATGAGACACTGAGGTCAGACATGTGACCTGACACTCTGCCACTGATATGCTCTTTTCTGGCTGAAATGTCATTTTTGCAGCTGACAGGAGGCGAGTCTCTTCATCTTTAAATTCTAGAAATGAGCCTGCTTTACAAGGTAGACAATATCTGAAAACCGTGAGACTGACAAATATGCCTTTAGACCTGGTGCTGCAGATTGCCAAGTTGCCAGGTTACAGAAGGTGAAATCCAGGTGGCACTAATGGCATTGGGCCCATTGGTTTTTCTCTCTTACATGTCTGATATGATGGGAAAAGATCTTGATGTCTTAAAAAAAGTTCCTAGTTTTTGCACAGTTAATATTCTTCGGATATGTGTTTTACCAGATCTCATTTCTGCAGTTATCGTTCTAATTATTAAATGCAAACAGTCAGAAACTGGCAATAAATGTAACTGTACTGAAAGTTTGTTTCAAGAACCCTCATAGAAACTTCTTGGTTCATTCAATCAGAGGAGCAGGCTGACTAGCAATAAATTACACTTTTAAAGTGACAGTTGAATATCTTTTATTCGGAATGATGTATCATGGGGCAAGAGTAAAAGATATGACAGTGTTACATTTAAATGATACACAGAATGATAAAAAATGGCTGAAATTTGGAGGTCCTTACTGGGTTGTTGATTCCGTGCTCTACTTTAATGGAAGTGCCTGAATAAACATCAAGTAACAACTGATTCTGAACCTCAAAATGTGACCCGGTAATACTTACCACTTACGTTGTGCTCTAAACTTTCAGAGTTCTTCTGTGGGTCAAATCTTGAACACAAAGGGGCTATTGAAGTGAGCATGATTTGGTCAATTAACCTGTTAAATCTTTGTGTGCAAGGCACTCGGAGGCCCACTGTGGTTTTGGAGAGGGGTTACTCTGATCCAGCAATTTACAATATGTTGAGAATCCCATAGAGGTTGTATCCAAGTAAGGGACTTGTTGGACTCCTGCTCCTCATGGAATAAGAAATCACATGGTACTTTTTCAATTAGAAAAACATATTAACATATCTGCTGCTCCAGCTGGAGAGAACAGAGTCATACTGATGTATGATAAATTGCATATATTACTTGTATCCATACCATTTGTGAAATATTGTTTTCCCCTCCAGTTGAAACCACAATGACATGTAGAAAGGGTTCTTTATAATGCACCATCCTTACAGACTGGAGGAATATTAAGGACTAATTAAAAGCATAAGTCACCAAAGTTGATTACAATACAAACTAGGCCTGAGTTCATGCAGGATTTATTAAAGGCAGACAAGGTTGTAGTAGAGAGACAAAAAGGCTGAAGAGCTGCTATATTTAGATAAAAAAACCCTGTACACTTAAGCCAAGAATCCCACGGAGAAGAGATGAAGGGTCAAAGTGACAAAGGCAATAGGAAGCACAAACCAAAGAGGGGGAATACTGTTGGCTGCATTTCAATCACATTGAAGGCTTCTCTGAGGTGACTTACTGGAGCAAGCTAAGCAGGATTTGGTTAGAGTCAGTTGTCTTGAATTGGCCAGCATGCTGATTCTTTCTCTTGATGCTCCCACTCTGAATATAGCCTGTGTTTATAGCTGCTGGAGGCTAGTTACTGTGAAAACACTGGAGGTAGGGCAGTGGTGGGGAAATCATGCACATTGCTCAATATGGACCAGGACCGATACTGACTGGGAAGAGAACTAAACTTTTATGCCCAAATCAGGTGAAGAGATGTGTGGACACATCCTTTGTTTAAATTACAGCAGCAGACCTATTTTTTCCCCTTCAAAAATCAGCATGACAGGATAGGGTTTGTTTTTAATAACCCTTTTGATATCCTTGCTGTGTTGTGGTTCTGAGCAATTACCATGCTGCTTTTCCCTTCATCCAAAGCTTTCTAGAGGCTGATAGCAGCTTCACATATTAATTCTTAGCACCATCCCTGCAGCCAGCTGTGTCATCACAATTGCTCAGCCATTCGACTCACTGTGGTTACTGGTTTGATGAATTACAATCAGGATTTTGATCTCAGAGCAGCTTTGCAATAGCAATGAATGCTGAGCATGACAAATGATATCTTCCTGAACCCACATTTGGCTAACCGTGAGAATTTAATCTTACTCAACCACTGTGTAGCTTTCTATCTTGTTAATCACAATTCTTTGATGAGAGGATTGTAGCCAATTGTTGATGTCCCTGGAACAAGTACCAGAACTGCATTTTACTGCACTTTTAACTCCGACCTTAGATTTTATTCTAAATCTGGTGTTTTCTCCCTTCATAGAGCCATTTTAGAAGAAATATGTACAGGCTTGTCTCTGTGTTGTGTTTTGTTGTTTTGGGCTTTGCTTTTGGAAATGCAGCTGTTGCTTTACATAATTTAGTTAAAATTCACAACTGATTCCTAGCCTGTTTCATTACAACTCACTGCTTCTGGGACTTGAGGTTTCACATTGCACGTAGTCAAGTTTGCAATCCTTAATTTACAGCTGTTACTCACAAAAACACGACTGGCATTTGGTGAGGTCCTCTTCATTATTCATTGATCTATACAATAGATGCAGATCTTTAATTTTTCATGGGGAAGATAAAACTTTGGGAATTCTGACGTGATTTGAGAGCTGTCAAATCTACAAAGTCTGGAGATCTCATAGGTGGCAAGGGTGAACCCTTTAAATACGGAAGCAAGATCTATGCAGTAGAAAATAACAATGAAGTTCTCCCGTTGTTCTCTGTGGACATTACCCATCGGTTTGAGAGCTCCCTTAAGCATGCCTCCTCTTCTTCAACTTTGTGCTTTCCTAACAGAAGAGTAGATTATGTGGATTAGATTGGCAAAGCTACCATATTTCTTCAGGTAAGTGCAAACTTACTCTGTTTAGAAAGTTATTAGCATTTCTGCTTGATATTTATAGTCTAATTTTATGTGGTGTAGGAGACAGAAGGGAAACCCAGCTCAACAACTACAGCATTTATTTGTTCACATGGTATATTCTCTTCTGTGGCTCTTGATCTTTTCAACACGTGACGTTCACAAAGATGCTACATTATTTTTTTCTGTAGTTTATTCAGGCATTTCAATTGTGCAGCTATACCATTCAGCCTGTGGATTGTAGGGATCAAGGTGAAGTTTCTGAACTGTGCCTGCAAAACAATGTCAGCTGTTACTGTAACACTTATTACTGCCGCAGCTAATAAGTGTTGGATGCGGCATGGGAGCTGTGGGAATGGTGGGGTCTGCACGTAAATTTCCCACTGTTTTTTTCCAACACTGAATATCCAGTTTGGAGTTCAAGTGGAGTCATTTCTGCAACCATAAACAATGATGCATACTGAAAAGCTGTGCTTTTTTTTTTTTTCACATAAAAAACCTGTTCTACTTCAAAGGGTTTATTTAAAGCTGGGAATCAAATGGCATAGCTGTTGCAGCCTGCAGCTTAGCTCTGTCTAGCTTTCTTTCTGTGTCTTTCTCTGCCTCTGTTCCTGTGAGGAAATTAACTCTTACTTTGCTGTAGACAAAACACAGCTTATGTAGTACTTGTGACATAATGGGGGAACAGCTAAATACTTTGTTATTTTGTGGCCAGCTGAGCAAATGGTGATAGGAGAGGTTTTACAACAGGGCACAGGTTGTTCAGGCAACTATGTCTTCTGAGACCTGCATGAGCAAACTACTTTGTTGGGTGGAGAAGGCCATCTGGATCTTTCATGATGTTCACACATGCTGAACCTCTTCTCCAGGAGACTAAGACCTGCTTTATTCTGCTTCCCCTGCATCCTGTCTTCTCATCCTTCCATTCAGGTTGTTTTCCAGCCTGTTTGTGCCACAGTTCTGTTTCATCAAGCCTTGCTCACCTGATTTCTCTGTCTCCTCCTAATTGTTTCTACCCAGGAATGGTGGGAGAATTTGTATCAGTAGTTTTACTTGTGCAGCTTTAGTGAATGGGATTGGTAGAGGAATTCCTTTAATGTGAGAATCTTTAATTGTTTGACTTGTGTAGAGCTGGATAAAGAGCCCGACCCAGCTAGGAGGTGGTCGTTACTTGTTATCCATCTGTAGCATTCTCTCCCTCTGCTCTTTATTCCTTAGGGGTGGACTGCCTGCAGTGTGTCCAGTAAATCAGGAAATGCAGTTCTGATGCCCTAGCAGCTGCCTTCTGCACCAGTTGTCATGTTAATATTTCTAATCTATTGGGTATGCAGATCAGAAGTATAATCATGGCTGGCATGTTACATGGTCTTGACTACTCCTCACTGTTTTATACACTTTCTTGATGTACCATTATTTCATTGTACCATGCTCTTTCTTCTCAGACATACCATGTCCTGTAGGCAGCAGCAACATCCTGATCAATGCACTTGTTTGTGGGCAATAAAAGAAGATGCAGGTAGTTTTTGGCACATTTTATCCCAGCAAATGCTTGTTCTGAGTTTTGTTTGATTCTTCTTATCCATGTTGTACTGTAAACAGCACAATCAGCCTCTTGATGTTCAGTTAGCCTTATGAAAGGACAGCCTTTTGTTCCACCTTACCTTGTCATTAAATTTCATATCAGATTGAGCTTTTAGGACACAATGCAAAATCTGGCCTCTAATTTCTGTTAAGGTTCTGAATTTGGAAGTCAACTGGCAGTTCTGCTGAGGGACAATGGAGCAGAACAAAATGGTCTTTGCCTTGCTGTCATGGTAATGGCAGTGAAGTGCTGATAAGCAGCAATATGCATCTATGTGAGTTAACTCCTTACGTGTCCTTCTGGCATAGTGTTCTGGCATAGAATAATATTTTTCTTCTGAAATTCTGAAGCCAGCCTAAGAATTTTAATTAATAAAGAATTATATTCTCATATAATACAATGCAAAATGTTCATTACATTCGAGAAGATTTGGGAACCACGGCTATGGAAGTATTGCCTGAATTCTGTTACACGCAGTAGGGCACTTGTACAAAGGATGACCCCAGAGTTGTGTTGGGGTTTTTAATTATGTGTGTATATATATATGTTGCTTTTTCAGTTTTGTCTTCTGTTCTTGTAGTGTCAGCTCTGTCTTCTTTCAGCCCATGAGCTGTTCCTTCTGGTCTTTGACAGTAGCAAGCTGTATTTGTCATTAAATCAAGAAACTGCACATAGACAAGTGGTGTTCTTGTTTTAGCCAGAGTGCTGTTTTAAGTAGATTTAATTTAGGGTAACTTTCAACAGGCGCTATAAGGTGGAGTCCTGCTGGAGGGCTGCCTTCAATCCTTGGTTCTCATAAAGCCTTCCTGTGCCGCCATGGGTGAGGCACTCGCTGAGCTGGGACTCCCTCCTTGTTAAACAGCAGTGCCGCTTTCCTAGTGCACAGAGGCATGGGGACACTTTCCTTTTGCTTCTGAGGAATTTGGATTCTACCATGTTGAGCTTCACTTGAGTCTTTTCAGAGATAAATGAATCTGTGCTTGGCATCATTCTGAATTAAACCTTGTTACCTTCTAAATCACACTGCTGGTGTATTTTCTGTTATGATTGTTATTCTCCTAAAGCACACTGATGATTGATCAAACCTTGTTACCCCTTGTTTTTTTGATACCTTTTAGTTTCATCTGTCATTATTATCTACTTTTTACTACTTTAATTCCTTGTGTGCTGTGTAATAACACTGAAGCTGTAATCCTTGCATCTACTGGGTGTTTTCCAACTTGATTATATGTTTCTGCTTGTTGGCCAACCCTCTTTTCAAATACTGTCAGCCATTTCACTGTCTCAACAACAATAACCTCTACCGCCAAACCTCCTGACTGCAGTAGTTAAAGTATGATTCAAATTTGCTGCTTCCATTATTTACAGTACTTCCTAGGTAAGTTTCTGTCCTGGGTTCAGCAGTAGCAGTCATTTTTCTCCTTCTTGGTAGCTGGTGCAGTGCTGTGTTTTGACTTTCGGCCTGGGAACAGAGCTGATAACAATGATGTGTTGGTTTGGCTAAGGACTTTGTGAGCCTCATGCTCTGCCAGGGAGGAGGGGAAGCCAGGAGGAAGCAGAGACAGGACACCTGACCCAAACTGACTAAAGAGGTATTCCATACCACAGCACGTCATGCCCAGGATGTAGCTGGGAGTTACCTGGAAGGGCTGGGACTGCAGGGTTGAAGAAGGTATTGGTTGGTGCTTGGTCAGGCTGGGGGGGTTAGTTATCGGTTGGCTGGTGGTGAGGTGTTGTATTCTCTTCCCTTCTTATTTCCTTTATCATTATTACTATTGGTGGTAGCAGTAGTGATTTGTGTTATACCTTAGTTACTAAACTGTTCCTATCTCAACCTGTGGGAGTTACATTCTTTTGATTCTCCTCTCCATCCCTCCGGGAGTAGGGGGAGGGAAAGAAGCAGGGGGAGTGAGTGAATGAGTTGCCTGACTGGGTTTAAACCACTACAGTTTTGTATTGAATTCCAGATTTTGAAACCACGCTCCAAAGCACTGAACATTTTTGCTCTTCTCTTTTTCCTCCTGGCGAGGATTATCTTGTGCGGATGACTTTTTCTGAGTACCATCCATATGCAAAGCCAGCTCTCAAGAGTAGTCCCTACTTTGCATCCTTCCGTTACACACCTTCTTTCATTACACCAATGTAAGTGTCAGTTAAACTCCCACACATCTCCAGCAGTGGAATACTTGCTATCAACCTCAGTGCTTAAGGGAAATTGTCTTGATTTGTGTGATTAGTAAATGACACGGTGCTCTTTACCTCAAGACTGTTGTTTGAATTAAGCCTGGCTTATTAGTAGCAGAAAGTAAATTACCATCTATAAACTCACCCAGCCCCTGTGGAAATCTGTTGTAAATTACTCTTATTAGCAGAAAGAAGGACAAGGGATGAAATACCATTTTGTACACTGCCTAGGACAGAACTCGTATGTAGAAATTGGAATTGCCACACTTGTTGTGGAACACAGAGTTTTTTTGTTCAGTGGTGTAGGAGAAAGGATTGTAAATAGTTTCTACTATGCTTCACACTGCAAAATTTGGAAGCAGTTCTATATCTTTGTGTGTCAAGTTTCTTCATCTGCATCTGTTCTTGGCTCCCACATGAGATTGATCAGGCACTAGGATTGAATCCACTTTAGGGAAGTGGGACAAGGTTTAGTAAATAAATAAATGAATTAATTAAAAAGTCATGGTGCACAAATTAAGCATTCTCACGGAGTTGCAGTATTTGTATACCACATCTTCAAAGCTGCGGTAATTTGCTCACTGGACTATGACATGGTATTGAGTTTACATGTGTTAGAGTTCCAGTGATGAAGGACTTTTCCACTAAATTTTATTCTGTCAGTGTGTTTGCTTTACCATCAACACTGAGACGCGACCTTTGTGTCAAAAGAGCCAGCTCTCACAGCACCTCACTTATTTGTGCTGGGAAGACTGGGCTATTTGGTTATACAATGAGAGTGTAACATTCAAAAGCTCTCATTTTGCTTATGAATCTGCAGATGTTCTGCTCACAGTATTGAGTCCAGAGAGGGCAGCAATCTGCTAGTGCTACCAGCTAATGGACATTCCCTGTTCTTTTGTTGCTGGAGTTTTGGAGTGGACCAAAGCCCTTTTGGAACATAAAGCAGTAAGGTGCTGGAGTCAGACTGCGGCAGAAGGCCTCTGGGTCACTGAGGGTAGTTTTCCTTACAGGCAAACAATGCAAGTAGCACTGTGGCTGTTTAGGTCATCCGTGCACTGAGTTTTTTCACAGTCTAATGTCAGGCACCTGACTGGTGATTGTGTGGCTGAAGGCTCCTGTAGAGTCAGTGGGACACCTATAGCTTCCCTGACAACATAGGCACTGAGGCTGCTGGCTTAGGCACCCGTGTTGGATGCCTTAAGCTAAATAGTGAGACTGGCCTCTCTAGCCCAGGGTCTATTCCAACCACAGAACAGAAGTTTACCATGGCTGTGAACTAAAGGATCTATCTCTTCAGCTGTTTCCTAGTGCTGAACGCATACCAGCATCCTGAATGCATGGTGGAAGTCATCAAAAGATAAGAATACAGCTTAAGTGTCCAGGAACATTTAAGTGTCCAGTTTCAGCATGCTTCTATCAGAAACTCTTCAGCCAAACACATCCTTTTTGGGGGGTTGGCTGGTGTCAAGGAACACTGAGGTGGGGGAACTTAAGATATGAAGCCTCATATGTTCACACACTCTGCTACAGCCCAGACTGCTGCTGTGCAGTGTCCCTCTCTGCAGTCCTGGGAAACGCAGTGAGGAAGAATATGAGGTTACTCACCCTGTATGTTGCTTGAGCAAGAATGGGGGCTGAAGTCAGAGTCAGAATCCCAGGACCTGATACATCATGGTGTATTGTTAGCTGTGTTTGTTTTGGGAGGGGTTGGCAATTTTTCTTCTAGGTTTTTGTCTCTCTATTTAATTATCCTTTTCATTACTGATTTCCTGACTTAATCTGAATGTGCATAAATCTCCACCATAGATTTATCATCCCTATAGAAAGCGCTTTCAGAGTGGTTGTGCAGCTTCCCAGAAAAGGGACACTGTTGGCAAATGAAGCTTTCAGATTCAACAATAAGCCTACTATTATGCTGATTTTTGCCAAGCTCTCCCTCACTTCTTTCCCATTTATTACAAGAGCGAGCTCAAGGCTTCTTTTGGTTTGTTTTTGAGCTTCAGTCATTCTTAAGTGTTTACCACCCTGCTCAAGTCCACTCACTCTGAAACATTAGGCACCACAAGGTACTGCTGCATTGCTTCTGGAATCAGAAAACACTCAGGTTCTTTTTCCAACTGCATGTTTCATTGAAGGTTCTAAACAGCTTGTTTGACAATCTTTACAAATAAAAATCTTTCTTGGAATATTGTACTTTGACTGTCACAGTTGTTTGAGGACATTTTGTTTTTTAACCAAATGTAAGATCTCAGAGCAGCAGTTGAAATTATCTTCAATATAAATAATCTCATTGCAAAACAGATTTTTGTTTATGTAGTATGTAGTCTGCATGCCCATAACCATTTAATCAAATTCAGGCCTTGTCTAAGCAAACATAATGGCCATTAACTTACATGTGAGTTGTGAATTATCCTTTCTGAATTTGACTTGTAGCTTTCAGAGCCAAAAAAAGCTGTCTTCCTTGACTTCTTTGCTTGGGATCACACATGTAAATGCAAGGGCTTTTTCTAATATATCTCTGAATGTTGAATACAGCTTTCTGCTGGTAACATGTAGCAAGACAGCCACTTGAGGTTTTTGGTCTATTGTGACTGACTGTCAGAATCTTTACAGTTATCACGAATCTTCTTTTTCTTCTTTCCATGTTGATATTCTGTATAATGCTCTCTGTGACTCCACACAAGTCCCCTGAAAGGACCTTCTGTCTTTGCTTGGTAGCTTTCTCCTAAGCCAAGCATGTAAACATCTATCTCCTGAAGACATATCCCTGTTAATCACTTCTGGTGCTTCTCTTTGAACTTTTTTTTCTGTTGACGTTGCAGTTTTTAACTGCAGTTAACAAAAGCCAGGATAAAATATTATTATCAGTCCTTCTCCTGGCTTAAAAGAGCCATGTTACATTTATGCCCCAGATTAGCAGCTGCTGTACAACATGAGCTATGTAATTTGCTGTTTTCCATATCTTCACCCTCAGATCTGTTGCCAGACCACTGTGACTGTACCAGTTTATTTCCAAATTCCTGTGTTGAATCAATTTTCCCCTCTGGCAAGCCAGAAACAATTTTGTGCCAGGGGAATTTCAACTGATTTAATTTGTTGCCAATTAACAAACTTTTAATCACTGATTCTGGTATTGAAACCAACAAACAAACGCATGCTTAGAGCAATGCACCTCAGCTCCCCTCCAGATGCCTCTCCTCCCTGCTCTGTGGTCTCCAGTCCTGTACACTGCACATGACACCCAGTCCCTTTGGGGGGCCAATGGGCCTCACCAAATAGGAGAGGTGAGGCTTTGTAGCTAGTGCATTGGGCAGGACTTAGAAGACCTGTATTATTTCTGCAGCTGGGAAGTTCTCTGCACCGTTTCTTTCTGTGCTGCTGTCTCTTATCTGTAGGCCATGAAAAAAAGCAGTGACCTGCTTTGGGCAGTACTGTGAAACTGATTGCTGAGAAGCAGTCCAAGAGGACATGGTGTTACTGATTTAACTGAAGCCTGGGACTCTGGCAGTCTTGTGGGAACAATAGGTGTTTGAAAAAGCAAGGAGATTAGAACAATTGCATAGGGATATATTTTATTACTTTGCCTTCAGTTGGTTTTTCTTCCATCCCTAGCCCCAATAGCAATTAAGTGGCACCAGACATAACCCCGTATCTGTGTGGCAGTGTGTTCTTTTCCTTCAGAAACAATGAATTTACAATGGTTGTGTTGTGACATCCCTCTGGATTACTGCAGTTCATTATCTCTTGTTAGAGTATGACATGTCAGTTTTCAAGGTCCTTTTCAGGACAGGTCACTAGCTGTTGGAGCATCAGTATCTAGATCTCAGTTAAAAAATCTTTACAGAAAAGGGGGGGGTGGGGGTGGGGGTGGTGTATTTTTAGCCCAGATCATTTCAGTGGTCTGGTCTGCAGGGAACTTTCACAAACTGAGTAGAATAACAGATCACAGTGCACGGATGGAGGCGGGGAGATTGCAAGAGAGTAAGAAATCACTAAGGCACCTTTACTGCCAAAGTTACTGCATTGTGCAGCTACACCTGGGGTATCTCATAATCTTTGTCATATACACGGAGTTTTGGAAATTCCTTTCTTCTCTGTGATCACATCAGAATTACAGCCATGGTTGTATAGGAAATATTGTGTACTGAGGATTTAATGCAAAATCCAAAGTCTGTGCTCTGACGAGGCCACCTCACTTCTAATACAGTGCAAAGGTTCCAGCTGGGATGTCTAATTGTTGCTGATTATCACTTTACATTTATCAGTGAATAACCTCTGCAGAGGAACTGAATGCTGCAACATGTTTTGGCCATAAGGTTCATACTGCTATTTGGCATAAACAGGAGATGAGAACTAAACTCTGGGCAGCTGGTGTCCTCTTTTTGAAAATGTAGGCTCACCATACAGCCAAATATACTGCAAGTCAACATGGATTTGCACATTTGCTGCAAAATTTAAGAAGCTGGTGGAGTAATGCTAAAACTCCTTCCATACCAATGGAGAATCTCTGCACCTTGTCTGGAGATCAGCTTCTAGATATTGGCCCTTTATTCCCTACGAAAACATTGGCAGATGTTGCATCAGTCTCTGTATGAAGGGCTCCTGTTTCCTGAAGATTTGTTTGAAGCAGCCATTCATGATCCTCTCTGCAGAATATTCATGATCCCTTCCATGTTCCCATTCCAGCCTCTGCGTTCAGTTTCTGTGGATGGCAGTTTCCTTGTGCCAGATTTTGCATGCACCTGCAGGATTCCCAAAGCTGTTATTCCTTTTCTATTTGTTTACAGCTTAGCCTAGTACTTACTGTTTTCCTCACTTGTGTTTAGTACCTAGACAATTCACTCTCAAAACTGTCCAAATTACACCATTTCTCACCAACAGTGGTGGCTAAAAAAGCCACAAACAGGAACTGATTTCAGTGTACAGAGGGTACAAGGACTTTAGTGGAAAATACATAAAAAGTAGACCACTTGATTTTTGTTTAGCTTTCTAAATAAATTTACAGTTCATCTTAAATAATTAAGTCACTATGTTTTAAAAAGTCAAAAGTAAAGATACAGAATGAAGTTGCAGCTCAGGTTTTTCTTCCCACTATGCTGTCACGCAAAAACCTGCGTTATTTCTGGCTGTTCTTATTTTTAGATTGTTCTTCATATACCATCTACCGTCATTGAAATTAATGAGAAAATAAAAGGAGTGACCTTTGCCTGGGCACATACAGTTTATGCATGAGCTAAACAGCAGGATCCTTTTTCATTCTTCTTTTTCCCACATTCTCTTTCTCCCTGCTCTCCCCCATCCAAACATAATTTGTAAAGCCTTTAAAGCCTTTCATCCTATGTGTTTCCACTGTGTTTCTTTAGAGGAGTCTCAGATCCATGATGCACATCTATTCTCTTGTACTGAAAGGTCAGCAGCACCCTTGTTTTATGAATATAATGTACTGTTCTCTTGAACTTCAGAATCATTTCCAGAACTCCGAGGCAAAATACAGCTCAGGTTGTGGATAAACACAGGAATGCTATAAAGAGCACTCTCAGAACACAAATGTAAGCGTGGACATTCAAAGTTACATTGTTTAAGGCAAACCAACATTTACTGAAGATCTGAATAGTTCGGAAGACATGATTCCAAGTGAAATGTTAATTCTGAAGCTGTGGCTTCACCATAACTTGACTATCTAATTCATGCCCAGCTTTCTGCAGTAGGTGGATGAGTCCATTCAACAGATACTCATCCCATGAAGCCACTGCAGCTGAATAGAGTAGAAATTGCCCGGTGAGGTTCACTTTGGTACCACCATCAGAGGGAACTGTGTGTCTATCACACTTGGGTGGTTCTCTGCCAGCTCGCTTACCCACTGTGGGGAAATGCTGCCGGCTCTGCCTGGTTCGCAGGATGGGTTGGCTGTGGACTTGGTGTAAATCTCACCTTGAATTATTTTCCGTGCTGCAGTTTGTGAATCCTTGGTTGAAAATAGTAAGAACCAAGTGCTGCCTTCAACCTGTGTTTGAAGGTGGAAGAAGTTAGTTTTCTGGCTGAAGGTATGGAGTTCAGGTAAAGGTGCGTTATGACCAGAAGAGTCGTCTTTGCATTAGCAGGAAAAGACGCATGAAGTGATTTTGATGGGTAATGCTATGATTTTCCAGGCCTTGTGGCTCTCAAAAATGAGAACTGATGTGTTTGGTGAAGGGAAATGCTGATTGATGGTGTAAGACACCAATACTGATAGTAAATCCAGATTAAGTTGTTTATGGAAAATGTGCTGATTTTTTTTAGTTCCAAGTGTGTGGTTGTACCTCCACATTCTAGTGTTTAAGTGGATAGGTATTTATTGCTCCTTTAGCTTCGTGTTAACCATGCCTCTGTATTTTCTGTGGAGCTTTTCAGTCATATTTTAAAACACTGATTGCTGAAAACGTTATCGGTATGTTTTTATGTTCTGGTTGTTTGCCAAGAGTGTTCACAGGTAGGAAGGCCCATAGGTTAGTGATGATTTATGTTGCCTGTTTCCTCTTGCTTACGGAGGAGGTCTTGAACAGTCTTTACATGAGCACTGCTGGTGTCGCTGCACGTCCCGGACCCTCATCTGTCTGTGCCAAGAGGAGCACGCGTAAGCTATAGTCCCGCTGCAGGAAATGCTCTCTCTCCGCCCCACAGAACTCTCCCCACCCGGCACCCGGGAAGCGCACGACACGCGCTGCGCTGTGGGAGCCGTGCTTCGGGCAAGGACAGGGGCCGGGGCCGGTGGCGGAGCCGGTGGCGGGGCCGGTGCCGGCAGAGACCCCCGGGGCTGCGGGCGGGGGGACGCGGCGCCGCCGCCCTTGCAGTGAGCGGGGTCCGCTGCGCCATTACTGAGGCGGGCCTGGGGCGGTGCGCGCGTGCAGGGGCGGGGCGGGGCGGTGCGCGCCCCGTCCCCACGAGCCGGCGGCAGAACCACAGCCGCGAGTCGCAGCCGGTCGCTGCGCCCCGCGGGCCCACACCTTCGGCACCGGCCTCGCTGCGGCCCGGCCGGTACCTGGTAAGGCACCGTTCTGCTCCCTCCTCGCTTCCTTTCTCCTTCTCTGCACCTGCGCGGGCCCGCCGGGAGTTTCCTGCCGAGGGGTGCCGGGCGGGCGGGGCGGTTGCTGTGGTGCTGCGCGGCGCCCTCCCGCTACTCTAACGCTTCGGGTCCCGGCGCCGCGGAGGCAGCCCCTCCTGGTGGCACGGGAACGGCAGCGGGGCCCGGCTCCGGCCGCTGGGGCTCCGCCCGGCTTGCTCTGGGACTGGCTCCGCAGCGCCCAGGAGCCGCTTGTCGCGGCTTCCCGGCTCCCGGCGCTCCGCCAGGCCCCCGGCGCCGCCGGAGCCGAAACTGGGCTGTGGCGTGCGAGGCTATTCAGTAACAGCCTTGGTCATAAATGATTAACTGCTCACCCGGGGAACGGGGAGCCTGGGCTTTCCGGACGCAGCCGTTTATCCCCGGCTGTCTTGGCGGCCAGACGCGCTGAGCCAGCGGTACGTTTGTTCCTGAAATGCCGCCTTACGTTTTTGCATGGGCTGTGAAACGCTGCTGCGAGCGCTGACATACCACAAGGCAGGGACGAAGGTTGCTGTGCCCTAGTTGCTGTTTTTGCACAAATCCAGCCGTTTGAGGGTTTGTTTTGTCAGCACGAAGATGAAAGACCGCTGAGGTGATAAGGGAAGTTTGGTTTTGTGTGTGTTTTTTAGTTTGGTTTTTTTTTTGCCTTGTGTGTACATGGGGGGGGTGGGGGTGTTAGCATTCCTTTTTTACTGTGCATGAGAAATTTAATCATTAGGCGTGGAAATCTTTGATAAGCAGTGGCAGCTGGCAATATCCTTTTATTCTCAGAGTGCAATGCTTCCTTTGTTGAACTGTAAACGAATAGTGTAGGCATCTTCCCCACCCTCAGCCTCATCATCCTGAGATGTGAATCACCTGTACCTGCAGATTTATTTTCTTGAGGAGAGCTGAGAGGCACCGCAGCAAATCCATCTTTTTTCATTCCAGGACATATTCCCCTGGAGTGATTTAGTTGATTCCACCTTGAAAAATATGCTTCAAGGTAACTAATGATCTTCTGTGGGAATTCTTTTCTGTTAACTTTTAAATTTGGATTGCTGGTTTCTGTGTGATTCATCTTTCTTCCATTTCTTTGAGCTTCTGATAGATTTTCCAAAATGTGATGATTCAGGGAAGGTAAATTGCAAACTTTCTATGCAGCAGAAGACTGCTGCATACAGAATGTCAGGGTTAACTAGAAACGTATTTGCACTGGCCATGAAAGAAATCCTGGGTGATAACCTGTTGAATGCCGCTAACTAGAGTCTTCAAGCTGCTGTGAGCTGGATACTGCGCCCTTGCCACAATTGTTTCTGTGAATGTGGTGAAACTGTAAATGCAGAATAATTTCCAGGTCAGAACAGGTTGATGCATTTGGTGAGGTGCCATCACAGCCTGCTGGAGCTGAATGCTGCCGCTCGACTGAGTGCTCTCCCACTAATTGTGTTATGGGAGTTGAAGGAGTTTGGCCCTTCAGGAGACCACCAGCAGGATCTGTTAAAGGTAATGAGACACTAATCAAGATAAGGTTTGTACTGTGTCAGGTGCTGTATAAACATGTAAGAAGGTAAGGTCACAACTCTGAGAAGTTTACGATGTAAGAAAGTCTTATGATTAAGATGAAGTAAATTAAGTACTCTTCAAAATGTTCTCAGGGTTATCCTGAAGTGAAGGGTCTGTTCCCATAGTCCTTACGCCCAGGCAGGTGTCTGAGAAGGAACATGTGCATAAGAGCTACTGTTTTGTCTGACATACTGTAATAAGCTTAAAAATTGAACACAAGCATCTTCTAAGTACTTTCTGTGTTGAGGGAAGTTTGCATCTAGATCAGTTATTTAGTCCTTCTTGCTCAAAGAAATGGAAATGAGGCTATGTCAGGACACTTTTCTGCCATTTCCTGAATTTTAAGGAACTACCTGTCCAGTACAGAAATCAGTTTAGGCCTATTTTGAAGAGAAAGCACGACAACATTCCAGTGGCCTTCAGTGTGTTTTATATCTTTTGAGTTTTCTTCTGGCAATGGTGGAAGCACCAAAGCTGTGCCTGTCAGCAGCTGTAGGCAACCTGTGTTTGGTATTAACTTCTCTAGGCTGTTATATTCATGTTCCTTTTCACCCACATGTGTGGCCTCTGTTGCCATTCTGGGAACTGCTTTTCCTAGTATCTTTTCAGGGCCCATGTCTTAGAGATCTTTAGTCACTGTTAAGTAATGTTAGTCATGCAGAAAACAAAATCCTCAGTCATTTTCTCAAAACAATCTGGTGTGATGCTTTACACATCTGAAGGGAAGGTCAAACTCCACTTTTCACTGCTCACTGGAGGATAAAAGTAAAACTGTGTAACAATTTGGATCAGAGGACCCAGGAACAGTAAGGCTTTGCATAAAGATCAAGGGAAGAAAAATAACTAATAGTTAACTGTTATTTTAGTTAACTTGTAGATAATATTAGGGATTTTATTGTCTGTATTACTCTGGGGAAATATGTCTCCTCTGTCTTCCATGTTTTTCTGCACTGTTTCAGTCCTACAGTTTCTCTCTTTTTACCTTTTCTTCCTTCTTCATGTGCTTCACCAGCTTTCTCACTTTTTTCTTCTTCATGTACAAGAATGAACAGTGCTGAGATAGTTAACTTTGATAGCAAAGTGCCTTTATTTTAGTCTGGGCACCTTCCCTGCTAATAGTTGTTTGGAAGCAACACTTCATAGCATTATTATATCAAAGCATTTGGCTCTTCACTGAGACTAGCAGGTGGCTGTGCAGTTCATGTCTCTTTGCCTTGTTTGTTTCTGAGTCCCTTGACCTTCAAGAAGGTGGTGACACATTGTTATGCCTCTGCATTTGCAAGATCTTTTTTATAGTCCTGAGGACCTCTGGAGGACTGTATGTTCATGTTTTACAGAGTTTGAGATGATGGGTGCATAGTTACCTTGTATTACTTCCAATACATATTTGAAAGAGGCATCCTGGGCAATTCCCACAGCAATGATTTTGGCCCTGGTAGTGCTTGTCTTGTAGCATGCTAAAGACCAGCTCCTTGACAGATTAATTTGATGGGGTGATCAGAAGAGCTAAATCCAGCTCGTACCTTGACCAATGGTGTGTGCAAAATACATTGCTTTTATTTCAGGAGGAGTTGTGGCAGCACAAGGGATATAAATTCTGGGATGCAGAGAGAAGCTGGAGGGTGAAAACTGACATTTTTTGACTGTTTAGTTTCACAGTCTATGGGTGGAACAGACGGGTGACGAGGGCAAGTCTGACAGCTGTGACTTTTCTTTCTGAGTGGAAGTAGAGTAATTCCCTAGTTCTGGATATGGATTAGAAGAAATCTGGTTTTGGTTATTAGCCCCCACTGTCTTTCCTGCTGAAAGTTTGTCCATGTGAAGCTTGTTTAGAAACTCCATAATGAAATCCTGTGTGCAAATCCCATTTTGGGTGTGTGCATTTGTGTGTAAAACCTGAGAAATGAAAATGTGATTGGGGCAGTTGGAGAAGTAAAACATTTCTTCTGAGAAGTTGTCAGCAGATGTAAGCTACTCTTTTTTTTTTTTTTTTTTTAAGAGATTTCAGGAGGAGACTTCAAAATTCAAGAGTCAGATGTTGGTTTCTCAATGTAAGAAATGACTTCTTGTTGACTAGGCCACCATGTACTTTATGGGTGATGGCTCTATTACTCAGTTACTAAAGTCATTATTAAGCAACAGTGACAGTGCTTTCACTTATTCTTCCAGTGCAATTATACTTTCACTAGAACTCGTACCAAAGAAGTTTCTGATGATTTTTTGTTTAGACAAGGCAAATAGCGTTGCAGACCCTAATTGGGGTTTTGGAATAAAGTCAAAACTCTGCATGTGTTTTAAACATCTTGTAAACAACAGTAATACAGAATCCCTCCCCATCTTTTTATAATACGAATTAGAGACTAATCTAAAAATATGCTTTGCCTATACACAGCAGGAAAGGACTGTGGCATAACATTTCCAAAGCTTGGAAATGGTTTGGTAAACCAAAGCTTGGTTTACTCTTAGCTGAAGGTATACAGTTTCCTCAAAAAACATGAGTTACAAATGAATTTACAGTACTTTGTGACTCCTTGTCCTTTTCCTTCAGACAAAAGGCCCTTTCAATCCATTGTGGAACAGTCACTGATTTTCATGTGGTCATTCAAGAAAAGGATAGTGATTTGCCTTCATAATAGGCCTTTCAGTACTCTCTCTAGTGGTTTGTTGACTGAAAAAAATGCCTATGGCTGTGTACTGTGTCCAGTGTTTAAATTACTGATGAATCTAATTTCCCAAGTGTTGAAAAGTTAAGAGTTCAAATGGCAAGGAAGCCTCACCTGTTTGTGAAGACCGGTGTGCTGCTGCTCAGAGTTGAGGACAGATTTTGCCCTCTGTAAACTGATACAGTTTTATGTTCACTGCTTGAAGGTCTGCTCCGTTTATTTCATTTTTTTAAGAAACCTGGTGTTTCTAAGAGCTGTGCTTCTAAGAAGGCTGATGCAATGTTACCTGTTTGTGCTGTGCATGGCCAAGATGACTGAGTAAAATTTCTTGGGAGGTGTCTTATCCTTGAAAGCTGTGGGTGTGTTTTGAGTTAGCATTAAGCTGCTAGCACTGTTGTGTTTACAGCACAGTCTCACTGTGGTGTTATCCTTCTGTGCTGGTAAGGCCAACCTGCCTGGCAGCATTCAAAATAAACACCCCACAGTTGGGGCAGGTAGACTGGTGTTTGTTGTTCCAATGTTATGCAAAATCCATGCATGGATTTATGATGTTTGACCTGAATCTTTCTTGGAACAGTACCAAAAGATGTTTGTGGTATGAGACATTTCTGAATGATGGTAGATATTCAGGATCCTGGTTGATTTTGTTAGAAACCTGTGCAGATCTTGAAGGTTCAGTGCAGGAGTGTGTGTCTGAGTATTCTTTGTGGTATTTTATGGCTTTTATTGCTGAAGACTGATGCATGTTGACAGCTAATGGGGGTGGCAAATCAGGAGTTAAGGCTTTCTTAGGTACAACTAAGGCTGGTTTAGGTACAACTGCCAAGAAAGAGTATTTGGGTTCTGGATGACTCTAAGCTCAAGCAGGTACTCAAATGGTCATTTCGGACTGAATCACTTTTAGTAGTATATAAAAACAGCTTTTAGTATGTACTGACCTACACACATCCAATTCATGGCTTTCACTTCTGCACTAGACTTAAACTATCCGCTTAGTGTTTAAATTACAGTGCTGTGTATGGTTTTCTGTGTAAAATTAAATGCAGTAAAAGCCTTGCATGTGCTGTCTGGGTGTGGTGGTACTTCTGGGTGGGAATGTTTCAAAGACTGTGCTTTATACTAGTGCTGGAAAAACCTGCAAATCCCAAATTGTCATTACTGTGTTGATGCAGGGGAATAACTGTCTTGTGCAGTAATACTACCTTGCACAGATTTTGATTTAGTGATCTTTACAACTCTGTCTGGATGAAATGTTGCCTTTTCTGTAAGTTTGTTTTCCAATAATAACTTAGTGCTGGCTAGAAATTGTTTTGAGTTGACTGTTTTTTAAGCTGCTGGCATGAAGTTGTGCTTTGGTGTTTAATATCAGAGCTTGTGCTCCTTGTTCTGAAGTTGATGAGGAGAGGGATGATGTGGACATAGACTGCTTGCGCAGCATCCTTCTGTTCCTGCAGCTCCTGAGGTTTTCCATGTACTGCAGCCACTTTGTTACTAGAGTGAAAGAAGGAAACCTCCTTCTCATTAAAATCATAAAAGAACTAGAGGGTTGCTTCCTCCACAATGGCCAAATTATGTTGTGTACAAATGCAGTGGGAGCCAGAAATGATTGGATGATTCCTTTGGCCAACAGAGAAGCAGCTGTTCCAAAAAAGATTCAGTCTGTCTTAGGTCTGTTTGCCAATGGTGCCCTGAAGAGGTCTGCATTGTGAGGCAAATACAGATGAGCCAGAGCAGCTCCTGTATACGAGAGGCTTGTAGTAGCAAAGAGAGTAGAACACGGTGGTTGGAAGGAGCCTTGGTGAGGGAAGAAGGTCAGGGAAGATCCCATGGGCTGGAAGGATCTTTGGCAGTAGGAAGGCACCAAGCTTTTGCTTAGGTCTGTTTAGATACCCAAGTGTGAAAGGGGAAGCTTGTGAGGTGAGTTGGGGGAAAGGATGGAATTGCAGGGAATATCTTTTCTGTGATGCTAATACAAGATCAGGGCTTCCCTGGCCCCAGTTGGGTTTTCCTCAGGTTTGGACATTTGGTTAAAGAACTGATGGAAATGGTGGGCTTACTGCAGTTCATATGTTATGGATTTACAGCCACATTCTGTTATGCACTTATGTCTACTGAAATCCACAAGTACAGAGTTTGGGCCATTATCATTGCTTCCTTGTCACTCAAGCAAAAAAAGAAGTTCTTCCTTTATTATCTCTTCCTGAAACCACACACCTGTCTAATATCCATGCTCTTGTGCCTCGTTGGCTTACATATGCTGTTTCTTTACCAAATTGCTGGTGGATTGAAAGATTTTGAGGAAGGCCAGAGAACATTGTTGGCATAGTCGATTGCGATAGCTGCTCTGACTTTTTTCAATGTGGTAATTATTATCTTATTCTAGAAGAAGTAAAATAAATATCCAAATGATGATGATCTGGGGAAACTTTGAGCTGAGTGGACAATTAACTTTACATCAGAAGAACTCTGACTCTAGAGTGTTTATCTTTGTGTGAAAGGGGACTACAGAGAAAGTCACCATTTTTCTGGCGCATGTCGAAGCATGAAATCCTCAACATTGGTGGAGTTGCACTTTTGTGGTTCTGGTGTAAAATCAGTATCTTGCCTTATGTAATCTTTCTAATATTCTCCTTTTTGCTGTGTAGTTGTATTTTACATTAAAAAACCAAGAATATGGCATGAGACACAGCTGTGGAGCAGGCTGCAGCAGTGTGCTACCTTTCAATCCATTAGTCCTGTGTTTATCTAGTGCTCAGTCCTGAAACTTCTGGCAATCCTGTTAGAAGGTTCACAGTCTACAGAGTGTTTTGGGGTAAAGGGTACTCTCTAATGTGAAGTGTTGTATTTTGTAGTAGAGAATAAGTCTGCAAAACCAAGGAAGTTTTGAACAGGCATTTTGCAGTCTGGAAGGTCGCTCTGCTGGTGCTTCCTCCGGCAACAGATGTTAGCGTACAAAAAAGTAACCCATGACTCTTTATCAAGTGGTGTCAGTGCAGTGGACGGAATTAATATAAATGAACAAGACAAATGGAGGTTCCCGTGTTAGCACACTGATATGTTACACTGTACCCAATCCTGATTATTTTGCACATTACAGTATAGATTAGGAAAGGTTGAAAACATCTAATTGCCTTCCTGGTGTTGGATTTTCAGAGGTGTTGAGTGCAGAAAGTTTTAATTGGAATTGTGTGCAGTCAGGTCCTCATGAAAATCATGCTGTAGGTGAATGGTGGTACCTTCCAAAGCATTTTAATGAGAATTGCTAAAGAGCAAAGCCAGATTTATTAAGCTCTAGCAAGGGGCTTGTTAAATGAAAGAGGGATCATCTTACAATTGCATGGACTATTAAACTGCAAAAAGGTTACTCATTACCATTGGTGCATCATCTTAAAGGAATGAAGTGGCGTAAATGCAATCATTAATTGAACTGAATAGCACACCTTTAAACTATCATTCACTGTTTTAAGTGAATAATATCGTTTTCCTTTTGGAGAGCCACTCAGCCTTAAAAGATTCATTTTCTGTAATTAAAAAAGAAAAACCTCAAGATGTCTGTTTGTTGTCATAAGCAACAGCAATTTTGTATCATGGTATGATGCTCATTCTGGGCTGAACTAAGCCTGCTGAGCACTGCATCCTCACTGAGCTGCCTGCAATGTCAGAGCCTGGCTCTTCAGAAGCAGTTTAATAGACGGAAATGGTCAAACATCATGATAGCAAGAGCTCTTTTTTTGCGGTGCCAAAAGACCTGGGCAAGGACAACTCATTTTGAAATCTTGGGCTACAAGGCAGGAGCCTGGTGAAGGCACTTGACCACACTTGTATGAGAGTGAGGCCCCTGCAGAGCTGCACTCTGCATGACAGGCTTGGGGAACTGCTGGAACTGCCGCCAGCTGGCAGCTGGGCTGGTTTGGGATGGCTGTTGCTGAGTGTGCTGGTTTTGCTGGATTTTCATCTTTAAACAGATTTGGTACCAGACTCCATAAAAGGCTTTGCCTTTTGCTAGTTTAGGATTTTTATGGGAGGGACCTCAGGGGCTGTTATGCGCTACATTTTTGGACATTTTCAGTTTGCAGTACTGGCCACAGAAAAGAGCGTTTGGAAGGAATCTGCTGTTAACTGAAATGGAAAATACAGGGATACACAGGCTCTTGAACAGCAGATGGGCTCCTTAAGAAGCATGCCATAAATTATTAACTCTCTGTGTTAGTGCAAATGTAGAAAACTGCCTGTTCATGGGTTAAAGTTTAAAAGACTCGACAAAGCAACACCACTTCTTCTCTACCCCCAGAAAAACTCAAATCACAAAAAGCCAACCATCCCACACACTCACTACACAAATGAACTGTGAGTAGTTAAAAGAAACATGCAGAGAGCAGTAAGATGGTGATGATGGGATGGGAATGTATCAGCCGCTCATATTCAGCACTAGCTGAACTCTGCTACACTTGATTTTTCAGGACATATGATACATTAAACTTCTCGTCACCAAAATGACAGAGAAGAAAAGCACCCATACAAAGAGTGCGTCTTTCAGAGCTGTTATAAAAATGGTTCTGCAATTCTGTTTCATATGCAATATGTATGTAAAGAGTAGTGGCAAAGCAACACCTTGATCTCTGGAAGGTTATCTTTTGCAGATAAATGTTAATTTATTAATTTCTCTTGTGGCATTATTTCTGTGGAATTACTGTTCTAGTAAGGAAATAATTTGTCAGTTTCTAAGTTTGTCTCTTGCATAAAGTATAAAAAACCACATCTGAACAGTGCTCTGTTTTATTGGCTTAAGTAGTATTTACTAAGCAACCTGGATTGCAGGTCCTGCTCAGCTCTGGCTATGTTGCCTACCTCATCCCGGCTCCCTTACTGGGACTTTACCTTAGTCAGATTTTGGGTGATTTGATTATTTTTTTGGGTTTTGCTTGTCTTTCTTTTCCCAGTGGCTCTCTATCTTATCCTCCCATGATAACATATTAGTCAAATTTAGGTCAAAGTAGTATCCTAAGGAGAGGCTGTTTCCAGAAGTCTTATCTTACTTAAACACCAGGTGTCTGAGAGGGACCAGCAAATGGTATTTCTAGTGAAATGTTAGACTTTATATTCTAGTACCAGACTGCCTTCAGGCTTTTGAATTTAACATATTATCTTTATTTTATATAACAAATAATAACTATAGATATATTTAGACTTACCTGAAGTTTAAAGTTTTTTCTTAAATTTCTGTGATCATTTTACTTAACCGTAAGGCATCAGTGCTGAAGGAAGACTGTTGCAGTGGTTTCATGTTTGTCCCTTAATGGCCTAATGTTGAGTATTGTGTTGTATAATGCTTCAAGTTTCACATTTTTGCATTTCCAACATGTTTATTTTTAGGGGTGGGAATGGGCAGGTCACTTGTGTCAGCAGACTCCTCTGAGTTTTTCCTTTATTACTGCTTTGTGTTGGAAGTTCTGACAATGGTCATAGGGAATTGGGTACAAAATTGGCCTCTGATACAATGAAGAGTGGCTGTTTTGGTTTTATCTGCTACCCTTTTTAAAATGTAAGAGATTAAAATAATTATTTGCCTCTACCACCCCTTCATATAACATCCCTTGCCCAGTTTAAAAGTATTTGTAATGAATTAAAAACTTTCTTAGAAAACAGTCATGTTTCTTCTCATGTTTTGAAGGTCTTCTACTCTAAATAGGAATTGAAATGAAAATTTTTAAAGTCTGCATTTTTTTTTTCTTTCTTTCCTTTTTTCTTGTTCCTTCTTTCTAAGCTCATTCCTGGAAATCACATCATGTAGCATGCACCTAACATCCCATTTCTGATCTAGTGGGTCTCATAGTCCTCTAGGTTTGTCAGCTCCCTAATCAGATCCTGCTGGCAGGAAAGAGGAGTAACAGCAGTGGATTTTCAGCTGTGCTTCAGGCTGACTTGAATATGATAGCTCACTGTTAGTATGTTTTATGTCAAGTGAGGCTTTTCATTATATATAAGGTGTGAAAAGTTGTAATCATTTCACCCTTGTTTTGTAACTTGGTAATTCTGCTTTTAATTTACAGCTTTTACCATGTGCTGTAGTCCTGTCATACACCAGGAGTTGCTTGTGTGAGTTCTCAAGTGTGTTGTCTTCAGTAATTAACTAGGAGCAGAAATATACTAAGGTGGCTGAGATAAATTTTATTTTATAACAGATTTTTAAACCTTTGTGTTACTACAAAAGTAGAAAGGTACCTGTTTGTGGATACAAGGTGGTCAGGCAGCGTGCATATTTGAAATCTGCGTGTTAAGGTATTTGACACATGAAAGCTTCAGTTGTTCGTACTGAGGACTAGAGTTAAAAGGATGATGCTGAGCTGATTTTATGGGTGATGTGAGCAGGACCTATACCATGCAAGTAGATCTGTGAAAGTCGGGAGACTGTGGAAACACGACTAAAATGACTGTAGTGATTTTTATTGTGACCCCTCCCCCTTCAACTTAATCAGCAAAAATAGAAAAAAGAAATAAAATGGAAAAACAACATCAATGTACTGTGAGTTTTCAAAGCTAAACCAGACAGAAGCCTGATAGTTCACAAAGCAAAGGTTGTTTAGAGATGGTAGGTTGGCCATATTGCATGCACGTAATGTTTTCCTTGCAGTTTTCTATTAAGTGTAACAGTACTTTTTTTAGTGCATCATAAAATATGCAGACTATGTCTTGCGGGTGAGTGGATATTACTGGAACCAGCTTTACTCTCAGTATCTCCAAAGCACTTGGAGCAGTGGTGCCAAGTCATACGATGGTTTCTGAGGCTCAGTGTCAGCAGTACACACGTTTGTTCTTAAGAAAGTAAATACAAACAGGAATTCTGCAAAAATGGTCCATACAGAAGGTGCTATGCCAATAAACTGAGGCAGACTGATTTCCTTTAGCATAGAGTCTGAGTTCACTGAACTCATTCCAGATTTTTACCAGCACTCACTTTTATCCAAACTCATTAATAAAAAAGAAAACCAAGCTGTATTTTTGCTTTATTTTAGCCAAATTCCTTTGTAGGTAAATGAGTGACATAAGTGTTTCAGCTGAGGCACAGACCAAAGTATTTTAAATCATCAAAGAAATGCTAAGTTCCAGCATGAGAAGTTTGCTTCAAAACTTTGGGGGCTGTTTTGTTAGTTGCATGTCATTCCCATGAAAAGGCTGCTTTGACGCACAAATGAGTGTTTCGTGGAACCTTCTGTCTGAGGCCTGTGAGAGCTCTGTGTGCTTTCCTTTGTGATGTGAAATACCACATGGGAGCAAGATTTCATTTATACTCATGACTGAGTCTGACTAAGATTCCCCTGGGTAATTTTGCGCCTCCTTCCTATTAAAACTTCAAAAGGGTCTAGAGTTATATTTACATTTGTAAATTGATTGTTATTCATTTTTGTTCATTATGATCCCATTCTTGGAATTTGTATGCAACAAGAAAAGAGGGTATTTCCCCATTCTAAATGGTGAGAAAGAACGATTGTAGTTTTGTGTAAGAAGGAATGTATCTAATCCCAGGAGCTCTGTACTATAAAACATGCTTCATGTTGTGTTCAGCTCTTGTAGGAGCACCAGGAAGGAGAGAGGAGTGTGAAACTGTTCAGTCAGTAGCTGTGGTAGTTCTCAGTCCTTTCCAGAGATCAGGCCAACTAGGATGGAGTTTGGTGGAATCAGACTTGAGGATCCTGTGGCCGCTGCTGTTCTAGACCCTGAGTAAAGTGCTTGCTCACCAAGCAGGATGAAGTTCTTGTTCTGATGGGGATTCCAGTAAGGATTCCTAGGAGATGCTGTCTTGTTCTTTGGACTTCATGTCCACTTACACTGTGTAAAGGGACACCCAATACTGTCATTATGATATGATGTAGTGTTGATGGTAAGTTCTGCTTTTCACATTCATGATGTGATGTTTTTTCACAAGCACACAGAGTATCAGTAGATAAGTCCCCTGAAGCCCCCTTATCTCTGTGTCTCAGTGTAACTTGGAAGGGACACCCTTAGAAGTCTCTTACTGGGGCTTTTTGATTTTAATATAACTATATTGTGTTGCTTTTGGTACTGCTGCCTTACCTGTGATATTAAGCTGCTGTAATGCTGTCTACAAAATTGCAGTGTAAACTCAAGATCTGCAGCCTTGCTGTATTATCCACCATGCACTGATTATGTTCAGTAGATGTCCTTTGCCTCATAAAATAATCTCTCATCCAGTTAAAAGCATGAGCAGTCCTTGGAAGGTTCTCCTAGCAGAGAGCCAGCAATCCACTCAGACGTATTTTGTCTGCCTGCTGCTGATTTGGATAAGCAAATAATTTTAAATTTTAAAAAAGAATAATTTACATTGATCTCTTTCTCAGAATATGATTATATCTTGAAATGTGTATAAAAATACAGACATTGGCTTTGTTATTAAAAAGTGTATTTTGGGTTTGGAGCAGTTTAAAAATTTGCTTTATGAAGTTCTGAAAGAAAACCATTTGATGGACTGAGGGCATAACTGATATCACTGGTGTTCAAAAAAATGAAGTAATGCTTCCTTCAGAAGATTCTGTCTTTTGTTGGGAAGGCTGAAGACACTACATGGGGGATGTACCAGTTTGCAAGCAGTAGTGATTGCTCTTGAATTGAAAATTAGGTATTTGAGCTGTAAAATGCTTAATTGTTCTGATTTGCTAGAGATGAATGGGACCATAGGTTCCATTGTGGATAGTCTTTGTAGCTTAGTTACAGTTTTATGATTGTCATTTGGAGTTAAAAGGTGATGTTCTGTGTAACATACTCCACTTTACATGGGTCCACAGTGAATTTTCTAATAAATCTGTGGAGGTTATGTTGAACTTGTTAACACTTACCCTGTCTGAGGCACAGTATTTTTGAGTTCCCCAGCCTCAGTAAGAGGAAGCTTTCCTGGCAGATTGACCTTTTACTGTGCAAAAATGACAAGTAAAACTCACAGTGGAATCCAAGTGGCAGCAGAATTCATTTCAGAGGAGGGAGTTTTCACGTGGAGGCATGGAGAGTCCACACACTGTACAGAATCTTTTTGTCATTCTCTTTAGGATCTTGTGAGCCCCAAAGTGTACAAAAATGGAGATGGAACGCTCCTATAGGCGTTGAGCATATCCTGGCTCATCAGGGTATCAGCAGTTGTCTTAACCAATGCTTTCCAGCTTTGTGGTGTTGCTTGGTTACCATCATTCCCACAACTCTCAAATAAAGCAAAGCAAATGTAAAAAAAACCTGGTTTCTATTTATGGGCTAGGTTACTGTACAGATCCAAACAAAACAGAATTGTAAATCCTCTACAGCTTCTTTAATGATCGTTTCTTTTCCTCAAGTATTCCACTTGGCTACTCACAAAGGCTTTCTATTTTAAATATGGGGTTTTTTTTCAATATACTGGACTATTTCAAGGATACTGCACAAACTCATTGCATTCAGAAGCTGGAATCCTGATGGGAAGCAAGGAATAACAAATAATGGCTTGTGTTTCAGGCAGTCTTGCTAACTCCAGCTGGGATACTGCCTTTTCTGATATACTTTATGTGTGCCCTCAGTTCAGGGCAGGGAAAATGTCGCAAAGCTTAGTTTGGAATGTGTTGAGGAATATTTTCTTTAGTAACGGTAATAATGAGGAACTGTCATAACCATTTGGCTGAAGATCTCATGTCATCTCATGTCATTTTGTGAATATATCCTAATGTAGCTTCGTAAGCCCTCTCTTTCCCTTAGGGGGAATAATTTTGGCATGTGGGCTCAGGGAAAATTCGCCTCTTAAATCAGATTAGCAGATCTTGACAAAGTATGCAGACACTCAGACAACTGAATATAGCATAGGTGTCTGGCTGGCTATTCTGTTGTCCTGCTCCACAAAGAATTCTGCAAAATGAAAAGTATAATTTTTCTTTATCACCTACAGGTTGAAATGGATAGCTATTCTGTTGATTTGTCACAGTTGAATATACATTTCTTTTCATGAAGTTAATTCCCCAAATAAGGCTTCTCTGGGAAGATGTGGATGAGTTTCTTGGTGAACGGAGAGCTTTCCCTAAATCTACTAGGGTCATTAACAGTATATTTAGAGTTGGTTACTGAAACCATCTTACTGTTTCTGAGAGTGGAGAAACTTAAAATAAATGGAGATATCTGAGTCAGCCAGAGACTGAGGAAAAAATAAACACATCCAAGTAGAACATTCCCAGCTGTGGAAAAAGCTATCCCCATCTATCAAAAGTATGGAAAGTATAGGAAGCGGGCAACAATTCTGCACTGCTAAGTGCAGCCTTATGCTCATTGTCTGAGAGCTAGTGCTTTAGTGGGGTCCACAACTCAGTCTTCTAACCATTTTGGGTTTCCGGTGGGTCATGTTCTTCTGACAGTGGTCTTTTTAAGAGAGATTTCTCATCTGGTGTGTAACTGCGATGTTGAATTTTCAGTGTTATATGGCTCGTGTGTCTGTGTTACAGGTCCATTCCAGCTTCAGTTCTGTCAGTAGGAACTGGATTAGGCCCTTAATGCTTTGGGAGGAAAATGTTGACTGGAATTAAATTAGGAGGAATAACAGACTAAAATAATGACAGATCACTGTTGGGAATAAAGGTACTTACAGACTTCTGCATCCGGACTTTTTAAAAAATGTGTATCTATAAAGAGTCTGAGGCCCATCTTGATGCTTTTGCTCACAGCGAAGTTCCCACACAACCAGGAAGACCTTCATAGGCTAGAAGGACTGGATATTCAAGTCTTTTAAAATGTATAGATCATAGTAAACACCAGAGTTGGTTTGGTTTTTAAACCATGCTATTTCATGCTGGCTGAAACTGTGCCAGTGAAACTGGCTGAAAGTGGTGCCAGTGGTATGTCTGATTGCATTGCTGGTTCTATGCTATGAGGACCTTCAGGAACAGTTTTTCCTCTTGACAAGACTACACAGCATTTGCAGGTTTTCTTCCTTATTGCAGCTGTTCTTCGTTTACTGTAGTTCCCTCCTGGACCAGTGTTGAACATAGATCCTCTCCTTTGCCCTACTGTGATATTATTATCCTATTAGTGTCACTGAACAGAAACCTGGCATAGGATGAGAGCTGGTCCAGTTCTGAAGCTTTTGTTTGGTTGTTTCCCAGTCCTAGAGTCAACAGATTCTTTTGCTATAAAATCTTGGACGAATATCAGATTAGGGTGCTTTTAGTCAGGGAGCTTATGCTGTTTTATAATCTTATGCATCTTTTGTTGTAGTAAGAAATGTGTGTTGTAAATGTCAATATGAATTGTCTTCTGAAGGCTGGATGCTGCTGAGTATGCTTAACAGTGCATTCCCTGGCTGGAGTTAGAAACTGCAGTGTACAAAATGCAACACCGTGGGTTAGTTGGAAAGGCAGGCAGAGTGCAGCTTTGGAGGATGTTATTAATTCACTGAATACTGAGATGCAAAACAGGAATCTTGCAACTGTATTGAAGTGTAGCAGTGCCAGACAAGGAGCACCCCTTATTTACTTTGACTACATCAGAGCTTAAAGTCTGTTGGGCATAAGGTTGAGGCTAAATGTCTTAAGATTTGACCATGTGTCAAAAGACGTGCAGGTTTGCTTTCCATGTGCTAAATAACTGCACTGGCAATTGGGGAAGTGTGATTGACTCACTAGCCAGGCCAAAATAAAAAAACAAAACAGGTTCAGAAAAAAACAACTGCCAAAACCCTTAATGACATCTTACTTTTTGTGTGTGTGTATATACTAGCAGACTCCAAATAGCCTCTACAGTCAGTCGTGTCAGCATTCAATAGAAGATTCCTTGCCTTCTGTTGTTTCTCACATTAGATGTTCTATCAGTGGCCTCACCAGAGAAATATCCTGGAACGAAAAATAGCTGTAATCCATTGTATCCTTGTGTTACCAGCATTTATCACAGTGTGGCATGCCTTTGATTCCAGCAATAAACCTAGCTTTTAATTTTTAGGAAAAGGGGAGAGGAGAGAAGGAAAAAAAGTGAATGAAAAAACCACACACACAAAGAAAACACAAAACCAGATCAAACTATTATTAACATTAAAGGTACATTAAATGTAGAAGTAACAGGTAGAGACTAATATTAGAGGTAACTCTGAACAGTGGACCCTGAAAACTAGCAGAGTCGTCCACTCATTATGGTAGTCTTTGAGCTTGTGAATCTGTTGTGTTGAGTTCAGTTTAATGTTCAGCCCTGCAGTATCACTCTGCTTGTATGCAGGCTGCTGCAGGTAGGATCTTGAGGCTTCTGCTTAAATTTGGTGTTGTGGTGGATGATAGCTATGTTTTAAGTTGAGATTTTGATTTGGGACTGGAGGACTTTAATTTACTGCTGGCTCCCACAAAGGTAGGAGGTGATTTAGGCACTTTCAAGTAACTTTCAGGTAACTACAATGCTAATCTTTGGCACTGGGCTATACTTTACACTGTATTTTGGACTCTGTTTAGGATATGTACTGAGGAATGGAGGGATTGAAGGTTATGTTTACTGTTAGACCTATAAACCTTCTAGATCCTACAGTGGAATTAGCAGAGTGGCATGTTTAGTGTTTTGAGCTCTTCTGTGTGACAGGTGTATTGTGAAACTTTAGGTTAAGGTTGGGGGTCAGGGTTAAGCATAAGAAGAGAAGTGGTCAGAGAACTTGTTTTGCTCTTCCAAAGAGTATTTAAACAGGATGAGGACTGCTGGTCAGAGTGTTACATACCTCATGCTATGCTTTGATTCCACTCTTTAGATTCTTCAAGACCTGCAACTTTATGAATAGCTGTTGTGATCTAGATTTAATATTAGTATCTGGTTCTGATGCTTTTTTGTGTCCTATCACTTTAATACTAGGATTAGGGAACTGTTAAAAAAGGTCAGTTCAAGATGGGAAGGGATTTAAGTGTTCGGTATATTTATATGTTCTTCAGGGCTGGAGCACTGATTCCTGCTGCTTTTTTTAGCTTATGTTAGTTTTGGTGCAGTTGTTTGTTGCTGAGCTCTGCTTCAGATATTGCATCTGGTGGTATGATACCTGAAGCTCTGCTTCTTTTTGTACCCTGCACTGGGGGACAATGCATTGGAGGTTCTGAGAGGGTGTGTCATGTCATTTCCACATGTATGGTCTTGCTGGTCATAGCTCTGCCACAGAGGGGGTATGGGCCACTGTTTTTAAAGTCTGTACAGAGCATGCTTTCCTGTTTCAGGGTCATTGTTGTTTGAATCTAAAAAACACCTTAAGATTTAATCTTTCATTATGATGGGAGATTACCTTAAGCATTTGCAGATGTTAAGCAACAGTATTTTATTTGATAATAAGGAGGTGAACTAAGTTTCCTTTTAAGTGTTGTACCTTTACTCCTGATTTCCATTCTCCTCTCTCGAGTCATTATTTCCTGCATAATGTTTTCTTTGATGGTATGCCGTGGAACATTGAGTAAGGACAAAATGGTGAGTAGGAAGGTAATCGAATTTATTGAGACTTGTCCTGTAAGAATCCATTTAATTTTTTTCAAGGTATTACATCTTAGTCAGGCTTCATAGATATGGTATTGTTTGGAAAGAACAAACCTTAACAGCATCCAATAAAACGTGTATTTAATTTTACATAAGGTACATAGCTGTCCTATACAAGAATTACAATTCTAACTTGAATAATTTCATACCAGTGACCATATTTCATACCCGAGACCACATCAAGAAATGGGATTCTGAGATTACCTGTCACTTTGGTCTTCAATATTTCATGAAGTTCCAAGGACAAAAATTGTTAAAAGAACTCACTGAGCGGGGTGGGGGGGGGGGGGATATGCATGATATGATTTGTTCTGTTTAAATCCTAAAAATACTGCAGATGTTACTGGAAGGAGTTAGATGGCCATATGTTGATATAAGAAATGCTGTAACTATTAGCAATGTTGCTGTGTTTCTCTGTCTTAATTCAGGTGCTCACTGGGCAAAAGGGATGCACAACATCTCTTATTCTCAGCTCTTCCTGGTGCCCTTCTGAAGGGAATAAATAGCTAAGTCTTCCCCTTGCTTGCTTGGAGAACAAAGCACTGGTGGGCTATAGCATAGGCCTCTTCCTGAGCTCTTGCTTAGGGTATTGTGACCAAAGGCAAGGAAGTGGCTATGCTTCCCTCACCTGGTTTCTAGCCCCTCTATTCATCTCATGGATCTGTGCCTGTTGTGTAGATTGCTTCCAACTGCAGTAAATGCTCTTTAACACTGTGACATGTGCGAGTTCTTGTATTTCTTCATTGAAGCATCACATTTCAAATTGCTCCATTCATTCCTTTGATTTTGAACATAACTGTGACTCAGCAAGCCATGCAGAAATGTGTGTTTAGATTGCAGTGGATTTTGGGACCTAAGCTGCGAGAGGCTTTGTTGTGGGAGCCTTTGGTAGGTGAAGTGCTGCAGGGAACATCTGGCTCTTTCAGATGCAGAAGCACTTAAGAACTTCCTACCTTCCTTTAAAATGAAACCTGTGACTGACAGGACTTTTGCACTCCAAAGCTTCGCTTTGGCAAAGTATGTCGTTTCAATAAGGATAAAATGAATTAAATAGGACAGCAGTCACACTCTTCTAGTCTGTTACAGAGTATTTTGTAATTCAGAAGGAAAAATAAGTTTGCAAAGACAATCCAGTACAGGCTGATTTCAGCAGTCAGGATGACTCAAGTAGCAACTGGAAAGGAATAATTCCTGTCTCGCATGCATAGTTAAATCATAGACCAGTTCATGGCTGCCTTCTCCTTGTAACTGCAGAAGAGAGTACAAAACTTATCTTTGCTCTCTGCCCCTCCACCACCCCCACCCCCTTCTGCTAATGAAACCAGGAAATCAGTTTTCATTCATCTGTTGTGTCCATAAATAGGCACTCAGCTGTCCATGTAGTTGTATGTTTTTAATTTGGAGGGAAAATCCTCTGAAATTTGTATGCAAATCGGCAAAGGCCTTCTACTGTGAGCAAAGTGCTGGTGTCACTCTTGGCACTTCCCTTTATTTCAGCTGAGTTAGTGTTCTTGAGATAATAGTGTTGCTTTATTGGAGAAGACCTAACTGAAACTGCACTGGTATTGCTCAGAGGGATTTGATTAGTAACTGGTGAGTTTCTGTAACTTGCAGGTATGGCCCTCTTGCATTAATGGGTAGAGAGGTTCACATTGCTTAGGTTTATCTTTCTGCGCATCCTCATGCGCTGGCTGTTTGAGTTTAAAGTGTTAGTTTTAAAAGTGGGTTTGTTTTAGCTGGGAGAATTGTATATGGTCAGGAATGGGCTAACAGCAAGGCTTAGTTAATTGCCTACGCTTGCATGGCAGTGAAGATAAGCCCTGTAAGAACTTGTAAGGGCATCTGTCAGCACCCCCACATGTTGACCAGAGCAGTAAGGTGATGAGGGATGTTTTTTTTGCACTAAAGTCTCCTGTCAGGAGAGAGCAGTAAAGTAAATCAAGAGTAAATTAACTAATTACTTTCTTTTTAACTTCCAGCTGTTTTTTGCAGGAAATAGAATCTATTGGAGAAGACAGAATAAGAACAGAAACTGAAGTCATTCACAGTGGTAAGATAGCTTCTTTATCTCTTTGCTAATCATTGTGACTGACATGTGACTCGGTAAGTTCAGAAACTTGCAAGTCAGACTTGCAATCATAGCACCACATTCCATAGTGATTGTGGGTGTGGGGGCCAGACAGAATGGACGGAAAAATGCAACAACTAATAAAATGATGCTTTCGGAATTCCTTACTGTGTAGCTTTGACTTCTTACAAAGACACAGATTAGCGGGTAAGCACATATCTGCTTTCACATTGTGCATCTGCGTGATAGATAACAAATAGGAAGGTACTTTATAGGTCTGTCAGTTTGGGAACAAGAAACCGGGAATTTTGGGGGCTCCTTTCACCAGGGCAGTGGAGTCTATCTGAACATCTTAGAAGCTGCTTTGGTTCCCGTTTTGCTTGCAGTCTTATGTTTCATCACTGCAGATAAATTTCTTTCCTTTATCTTCTTTCTCTGTGTCATTAAGTTGACCAGCTCATAGGATATTGTCCTACTGCTTCTCTTCATCCTTTTTTAATTGTGTGAACTGCTGTAAAGATGTATCATGGTTTGCAGCTGAAAATCCTGCTGAACTGGTATTCTGAAATCATCTCTCACTTAGTCCAAGGTGATGTTCAGGTAGGAAAGGGCAGTTTTGTAGTAATACAAAAAAATAAATTGGATAAATCAACAGACTACAAAACTGAGAAATATGATCTCTGCAATTGCCTCAGTTCAGAGATGGTCTGAACCAACTGCCTTTGTTCTGAAGAAAATACTTAAGCATACCAAGTATTCCTGTTGCTGTTGTGTCTGAAAGCAGGCGTTTTCTCTCTGTCCAGCATATTACAAAGGCATAAGTCTGTTTCGAACCTGAATCTAACAAGTAGGCTCATGACCTCATCATTCTGTGTAATTCTGGTGGGAATGACCATTTTTTCCAAATGTCTTCAAGGTTCTCCAGTTTACTTGCAGCTAAGGACATCTGGATTGTGTTCCCTATGAACAGTTTCCTGAGAAATCTTCAGTGAATTGCTCAATGCCTCATTTTTAAATCTGTAAAGTGAGATAACAGTACTACTGCACTTGAGCACGGGTGTCAAGATGATAAATAGGTTACGTATTGAGGTTCATAAAATACTCAGACTTTATAATAAACAGGCAGGAGGAGGACTCATTTGCACATTACTCACTGCATGCACACTGTTTCTTTGGTGGAGGGCGCTTACACTGTTTCTTAAGGATTTCCTTTCTGCTTGAATTTTATTATTTTTTTTTTTTAACAGAGCTGCTACATGGCAAAATTCCAAAGCTTTTGGTAATGTGAGGCTTGCAGGGCAGGGAGTGGCTGGCTAGAATCAGTCTGTTGGTTAATAGTTCAGTGTGCTGAACTCAGTAGTGTTTTCTACTGAAACAGTGTGTGACTTCCTCAAACGAAAGGATAAAAAAAGATACGGATGCCCAAAGTAGTTCTTGCACATCTGCTGATCCCAAATGTGGCCAAGTGCGTGATGAAATATTACTTGTCTGGCTATGAGCTTTATTTACTACAGCTAAGTGAATCATCAGGTCAGTTCCTGACCAGACCTTGAGCTCTCAGAAACAGATGGCCTGCCTAGAGAGCAAGATACCTTGGAAGCATCTCCACCCTTGTCAGCAGTGTTACATAGCACAGGGATTTCTCAGAAGAGCAGTGCTGGTGTTCAATGATTGCAGTGAAAAGAGGGTAGTTTTTCAGCTGTTCTTGGTCTTCTACATCAGAATAGTGTCTTGTGGCTCTGAAAATAAGGAAATTGTTGCTGGCTTGTTAGTGAAGATCCATGTTTGTGAACCAGGTCGTGTACTTGCAGGGGCAGTAGTAGGGAGGTCAGTGAAGCCTTCTTGTTTTCCAGTTCTGAGAAACTTTCAGGTTGCTGTTAAAAGGTGGCCGGTGCATATGAATGTTCTTCCTGGAAATGAGGCCAAACTTCTAATCAACTCTGAGAATCTTTTTCCGTAGACTGTCTTGACCTTTCTACCATCAGTGAAGTGATATTAATAATAAATGCTTCCCCAGACTGTAGAGTTGTGCTGAAGATTACGCTCGGCTCAGATACTTGGATGTGAAGTGCCACACAAATACCTACAGAATTAATAGAATATTATAGACAGTGAATACTGGGTCAAGTTATACATCAGAATCTGAAAACAGTGTCATACACCAATGTGGAGTGGGTTTTCTGTATGTGATGGATTTACCCTGGCCAGCAGCTAGGCACCCACATAGCTCCTTGCTCACTCTCCACAGTGGAACAAAGGGAAAAAACGGAAAGAACAAAAATTCAAGCAAAGACTTGAGTTTTGAGTGAAAAAAAAACAAAACAAAACCAACCAAGCAAAAAAATCCAACAACAACAACAAACCCCCCAGTTAAATAAGTGAAGAAAATGGGGATGTAGGGGATATGGAAGCACAACACACACAAGTGGAGCAAAGGAGATCAAATACTATCTCTCATAGGCAGCCCAATACCCAGGCAATCTCTAAACAACTGCTTTGGAAGCAAAACCCTATCTTTTCCTTCCTCTACCTCAGTTTATATTCTATTTCTGAGGATGCGTGGTATGGAATGTCCCTTTGGCCAGTCTGGGCCAGCCTCTTGTCCACCCTCAGCCTACTGGCTGTGGGGAGTAGTGGGAAGCAGAGAAGGCCTTGACAGTGAGAGCACAGCTCAGCAATAGCCACAACACTGCTGTGTTATCAGCGCTGTTGTAGCACAGCACCACATGGGCTACTGTGGAGAAAGTTAACTTCATCCCAGCCAGACTCAGTATGCTTACTTAATTTTTAATGTAGCACTAAAAAAAGAATTATTAGAAGAACAAAATCCTACTGTAAGATCATAAAAACAGTTTTCTTGATTAAAAAAAATTCTAGTATGTGCATATGTGACATTTTCATTAGTATCATGAGTACTTCTGAAACAGTTCAAAAAGCATGAGCTGAATCTCATTTTTCTCTGAAAAATGTCTCAAAAGATCTGTTTAAATTTAATGGAATGTCATGGAATTCAGTAGCACTTGAGTGCTTTTCTGAATAGGGGCTGTATGTCCAAGCTGACTGTCCTGTCCTGCAAAATTAATTCTGAAGAAAGGTCCAATGTTCGCACTGAGCAAGTTATCTCAGAAGTGGGTAGTTCTGTAATTAACTATAGGTGCGTCTTGTATGTATAAATCTGAATTTTCTGCCTTTGCTTTTGATCATGTATGCTGCTGTCAATGAAGAAAAACTGGCAGCTGTGTGACATAGAGAGCTCAAGAAATAATTCAGATTAGATTTCAGCATTCGCTTTGATCAATATCGAAGTGTGAAACTGAAGGTTGAGCTTTCACAGCATTTTCTGAGGAAATCATCGAGGTTAAAGGAGGCTCTTGAGATTCTTTATTTTTAGCAGCTTGGACTGCTCTGTTGTTACTGCTGTCCCCTTTTTATTCCACTTCTGTTAATGTTAAGATGGATAAAGCATTTGTTCCTCACGGTGAAAACATTGCAAAGACTTTGGTAAATGTATAGCAGTGTGACCAGTCTGAAAGTAAGACTGCTAAGTGGCCACCTTCAAATCTCTTACTGGATTTGTCAGTTGATGCTATTCAATTCTGGGAGAGATATGATGTGGGATTTGGTTGGTCATGTGGTGAAACTGAAATTTCAATGTCTTCATAAAAGGTGGTATGTAATTTCTCATGGCTTGTCAGTACTGAAGCACTGACTTGAATGACGGTTTCCTTGAATGATGGAGAAGAGTGAAATGATAAAAAACCATCCTACAGTGAAGGCAGGACAGAATTGCTCCTCTCCATTATGTTCTGAAATAGTTCATCCTGTAAGGGTTCATAATCAGAGCAAATAGTTTTTCTTTGCCAGTGGTAGCTTGTGTTTTTGTCTTCTCTGTGGAGCAGGCACTTAGAGTAGGTTAGAAGACCTGTGCATATCTTTATCCTCAGAAGCAGAGGAACGAACACCTTCTCTGAGGGTGGTAGGATGGAGTGTACATTCTGCTAGAATGGAGGATCAGGGCAGTAATTTGTGCCCTGTCCAAAAGCAGGGTGTATGTGGGGATAAAGTGGTGGAAGAGTTCTTGTATTTTTCCTCCAACTGCATGGTTCAGGCAGTTTTAGAAAGAGCCAGAGCATTCCCTGCTCGCTGTGCTGTGATTGTGAGCAAGATGGCTAGACTGTCTAGTCTCAGTTAATGAGCAGAACCCCTGGAAAAAATAATGATGGATAAAGTTCAGCTCTTGGAACAGCTCTACCTCTGTCAATATTATTGGGAACTTGCATAGTTTAAGGAAGACAGCCAGTGGGGCTGAGTCTCATCCTGTGTGAATTGCTTCTCACAGTCCTGTGCAAATTGCTTCTCATACATGGGTCTTTTTTCTTTTCTTTCTTCTTTCTTCCCAACTCCCTGCCCGCTGTTAGAGGGGAGAGTCCAAATATTGAGCAGTTATAAAGCTAACTCTCTCCAGCCAAAATCCTTAGTTCTGTGGATGCCAGTGATAGTGCTCTCTTAACCACAGAATCTGGTTGCAGCTCACATCTGCTGCGTGCGGAGCCAGCCCTGTGTGTTTTGCTATGTGGCTAAATGTGAATCTGTGGAGGTTCTGACTATGTGGTTCTGCCTACAGCAAGAAATGAGTGCGAGTGACTGCCAGTGACTGATGCTCTGTGTGCATGAGGATAACTTAGTGAGTGGCTTCATGAAAATATAGTCAGGCACTTAAAAGACTAGCTGTTCAGGAATAATTACCTTTGCATTTACTTTGAATGGCTCTTGAAGAGTGAAGGAAAGGCATAACTGATATAAGGCCTTATTTGACAATAATGACTGGTCAGCTCTTCTGCTTCTGACTTGAGTGCACAAGCCACAGTAACTTCCTGCTTTGATAAGTTGAACTTCACTTATCCCAAGTTTTGCTGTGGGATCCGGAGAAGGATAACTGGCTCATAGGGAATTTGATTAGTTTTTTTGGAGGCGCCTTGTTCAGCAGATGTTTGAGAAATGTTTGTTATGATGAAGTAACTCCACCCGCCCCATCAAAACCCTGGTTTGATTGGAAAATTCCTGGCCAGCCCACTTTATTGTCTGCCAGTTCTTACAGCTTACAGGGTGGTTAGAGCAAACTGAGATCCTGAGCATTCGGCTTGCTTAGTGTGGTAACTCTGTTAACTGCCACTGTTTCTTTAATAGTGCCTGCATGCAATATATAGGAGCTTGTAAATGCTATTGTAAGGTCACTAATTAACAGAAGTGGGAAGAGCAGTTAGGACAACTTTGAAGTTCTATACAAAACATGCTTTTCTGTGTACTTCTGGCGAGTTGATCCCGACTGGATGCCAGGTGCCCACCAAAGCTGCTTCATCATTCCCTCTCCTTAACTGGACAAGTGGAGAGGAAAAACAGCAAAAGGCTCGTGGGTCGGGGAGAACACTCGGCAATTACCGTCATGGGCAAAAAAGACCAATCAAATCGGAGCAGGATATTGAGAAATAAACCCTTAATCTTAAAACACCATCCCTCTACCCCTCCCTTCTTCATGGGCTTTAGTCCTGAATTCTCCATCTCCTTCCTGCCAGGCATGGTTAATGGGGGTTACGGTCATTTCATCGCATGTTATCTGCCTCTTCAGGGGGAGGACTCCTCATGCTCTTCCCCTGCTCCAGCATGGGGTTCATGCCATGGAGGTGAGTCCCTTCCTTGGGTGCAGTCCTTCAGGGGCAGGTTGCTTCATGGGGTCACAAGTCCTGCCAGCAAACCTGTCCCAGCATGGGCTTCTCTCAGCATGGGTCCACAGGTCCTCCCAAGAGCCTACTTCAGTGCAGGCTTCTTATGGGATCACAGTCTGCATTGGGCACCCAGCTGCTCTGGTGTGGGGTCCTCCATGGGCTGCAAGTGGATATCTGCTTCCCCATTGTGGGGGAGCAGATATCCACCCCTCCATGGGCTGCATGGGCACAGCCTGCCTCACCACAGTCTTCTTCAGGGGCTGCAGGGGAATCCCTGCTCTGGTGCTTGGAGAGCCTCCTCCCCTCCTTCTGCACTGATCTTGAAGTGTGCAGAGCTGTTGCTCTCACATATTCTTGCTGCTCTCTCCAGCTGCAATTGCTGCTGCTCAGTAGCTCTTTCCACTTCTTAAATGTGTTCTCATGGAGATGCTACCACCATTGCAGGTGGGTCTGCCTTGGAGCCAGCTGGCATTGGTTCTGTAGGACACAGGGGGGAAGCTTCTAGAAGCTTCTCACAGAAGCCACTCCTGTAGCCCCCCGCTACCAAAACCTTGCCACACAAACCCAATACAGCACTTATCTGAAATGTACTGCTGTCCATTTTTGCCTAAGAAAAGTGGAAATGGTATCCTTTAGCACGCTGACAGTTTCAACAGTTAGGGCCTTGCTGGTAACTGCAAATGAGAGCTTAATTTGATGCTTTTGAACAATAGATTCTGTGGAGGAAGTGGTATATTATTTCATCCTAGAAAGCTATGCTAAATATTCCTTTGCAGAAATTCCAGACAGATGCAAAGCAAAGGTCTGTCTAATGTGCCACAGATTTTATAAGTTCATGGATTCTGGCATGCCAAGGATTGCCTCCAGTGAATGGGAAAAAACAGAGGAGCTGAGAAATGCCCAAGAGTTACGTATCTATGCTGTATAGTGTAACTGATCTTACCTGTCTTCAAAATATAGCGTACATTATTCTCTTTAAAATGTTCCTCAACAGCTGAACAAAATACCTTTCTTTTTATTCCATTGATGAAATTACTCCATTTACTGCCCATATGTTCATTCCCATGGATAGTCAAACAGCGTTCTGTGTCAGGATTGCCTTTGTCAAGTTAAGAAACGTGTAATTTATTTTTTTCTTTTTGAAGCCCCCTCATGCCTGGCTAAACAAGGGCCTCAGTTCATGCTTATCAAGCAACACTTTATGCGCTGCTGACCTTCAGAAGCAGGAGAGTGTTCTGGTATTGTCTCCTGACTGTTGGGGTGGATGTGGGGGTTGAGGTGCCTTTGCGTATCTTTGGCAGTACGCAGTCTGCACTGAGTGAATGTACTTTTACAGTTAATTTTGATGTGCCTGGGTAGCATGGGTTTCAGCTGAAAAGAATAATATGTTTCCTTTTTTGCTTTAAAAAAGTGCAGTTCAAAGCCCAGTAAATACTGTAAAAGGAACTTATTTCAATATGTAATAGTAATTAGGTTGAAGGGCTGTCTGAACAATAAGTAATTATAGGTTAATTTGTTTATATGCTGCTGTTGTTTCCAGGAATAGCTTTTGTTAACATAGAAAATCACCATTTTCCTTAGGAGTAGGAAGGTGGGGGAGGAGAAGGCATCTAGCATTTGTTATGAATCTGGGACTACCAAAATATCAGGGGTATTGTTTCCAGTGACTCCCTATGGGTGCTGTTAACATGGGAATACTGCTGGGCCTGTGTCTGTTTATCTTGGGCATACATCGGGTCATTTTAATAGAGGAACTTGTAAGCATTTTTAAGAGTTTATGTGCATGCATTTTGTGTGTGTGTGCATATATATATATATAAAATAGAATATTGTTCAAGGAAAACCTTGCATATTCTTCAAAGGACCTATATGGGGTGACTTGGTCTTAGAAAATTAAAGGCTTCATTTAATTTTAGTGTTCAGTTTTGGAACGTTCAGGCTGCTCTGACACCTTTAGATCAAATACTTACCTCAAGCATATGCATAAACTCAGTGACTCATAGAGTATGCTTACATACACTTTGAACATACGTTAGTCACCTGGGGCTGGCTGCATTAGGGCCTCCAGTTGAGTATCTGGTTTTATAAGTTTTCATCAAAGGTACTTTATTTCAGGGAGCTCTCTCAGAGCTCTGGTAAAGTTCTTCCCTAAGCTCACCATAAACTTGCCATCTCATCATCATGAGCACGATGCTTCCCTGTGTGCTTGTCGAGCCCAGTTCTGCCAACTGTGCTCAAAATGCCACTGTCCAGAGGCTCCTCCTCTATGTCTGCAGCCAGGGCTGGGTGGGGGGGGGTTGTTCTGCTGTTTTGTCCTGTGGAACTAGCAAGAAGCTGGTTCAAGTCCATGTAGCTCCTTGAACTGAAAAGGAGTTGCTCCAATCTGCATTTGCTGAGAATCAGCCCTGTGCATCTAGCAATGGTAAACTGGCTCTTCAGTGTATTAAGTATTGGAAAACTTAATAGAAGCCTGAAATGCGAATAGCTCTAGGACTTTCTTTGAACCTGATATTTATTCCAAGATTATGAGAATTTGCTGTAACAATTACACTGTACAGGGCTGCTGGTAGAAGTTTAATTCCTTGTGGTAATTTTATTTCTTAACATCTAAAGTGTAAATTTGAACTTCTCCTGACATTCACTTTTGTTCCTCTGCTCTTACTGTTTAGAGAAACCACTGTGATTGAGGCAAGGTATACTACTCCATTACATACTTTGCTGTTAGCATTCGCATGCCATACGCTTCTAGCAGTCCACATTTGGGCAACTGCAGAAGCAAATTAACTGGCACTGTCTCTTGGCATGCTGTTCTGAGCTGAAATAGAAGCCAGCATAAATGACTTGTAATGATCTGAGCACCTGGCAAGAATGACTTGGACAATACTACCTAGTAGGTAAAAACTGAAAGTTAACCTTCTGTATTGTCTTTTGGTTTTGCAGGAAGTTCACGCAAATGTAGAATTTGAGTAGATTGTATTTGACTATTTCACTGTTCTTTATCAGTACATTTGGCAAGATTCCTTCAGTAGCTTGAGGAAGAGCAAGATGCTGATGTTTATACTGGCAAGCACTGCTGTAGAAAGAGAATTTTCTCAGTCAGAAGCTTTCTTTCCATATCCTCCATCCTTCCTGCATACCAGAGAGGAGCATTTTACTGGTCGTGTAGCTGAATCCCCATATTCTAAATTTGGCTCAGCCCTACTGGTGAGATATATGTAGTAAATGCAGCAATTTTTGACATCTTAAGTTTATGCTAAATCAGAGTGATGCTCCTCTAGGATGCCAGCCAGCAGAACATAGGCTCTAGGTCCGCAGCAGTGATTCTGTGGCTGAATGGGAAGGATATTAAAGCCCCTGGGTGCAGTCCCTAGAGTGGAGAGCATTGGTAGCCAAGCAAGTTGCTACTTTATCCTGAGCACCCCCTGGTAGATATGGTATTGACGGAATGATGCTGTGATTTTTGCCTTTGAACCTCTGGAGTGGGGCAATACCTTTGTTTGCTCTTTACTGGTTCCGGGAAACTAGTAAATGGGTTTGAGGAGATGATGAAAAATATTTAGAGAAATTCCCCTTCTCTTAAGAATGGCCCAGGGGTTAAAGCATGATTCTAGTGTAGCAGGAGACTTGTTTGGAACATGTACATAGATCTTCAGTGTTTGTAGGCTAAAGACATTGTCTTGTCCCTGGGCTGATGGGATGATTTTTTCAGTCTCTTCTGTTTGATCTGTTTCATTTTGGTTAAATATCAGATGGATTTATAGGACAGGACTCATCATTCTTTCTGAAGTTCTGATTTTAATGAATGATGATTTCCTACTCTGAAATGAAAAATTGTTGGGAGATCTGCTGACTCATCATATTTCAGCATTTCAGTATTTTTGTAGTTCAGGATAGCTTCTTAATGTGGAGTAGAGTTTCAGTGCCACTGCTGAGTGTTTCCTTGTTAGGTAAAAGGGTGGTATAAATTGTATGGGCCAAAAAGAATGGGAAACACTGTAACCTCAGTTTTGAACTGAATGTGCATTCAACCCCTAGCATCCTTTCAGTGACATACTTGATAGTTATTCAGGTCAAATCAGATTGTGTACCTCATCAAGGACACAAACCCAAATGGATACGGAGTTTAAACACGTGATGAGATATATACTAGTTGAGGTGGGAAGCTTGGCTTCAGCTTTTTGGCACTCCTCTTCAAATGACAAGTTGTGCAGCTTCTGAGAGGGTCTGGCTTGAAATGTTTGGCTACTGATCAGTATGGTAAAGAGGTTGGGAGAAATTTTCAGAGGCTGTGCTTAAGTCACTTGGTTGTTCACTAGGAAACAGCTCTTATATCATGTAAATGCCCTTTCATGGAAAGACCTGGTACTGTGCAACAAGACTCCCAGGAATTTGACCTTTTTTGAATCTGAATTACTAGTTTAGTTTAAGAAACATACTGTTACATGTGTTTGGGGAATGTTTTTAAGTGTTTAGAATGCTTTGTTTTTAATAACTGTACTTATTTTCAAATTTATTGTACTTAAAGTATGATTGTTTCATTAAACATTTTATTACATTCATAGTTTCTGAACACTGAACTACTACTGAACTGTCTAGAATGTGTTCTTAGAATGCACCAAGTAAACTTAATATCCAGTCTTTAACAAACACTTGATTAGCTTTTTTTATAGTGGAATGTGACTTCATGAAATTTGAACACCTCTTCATCCTTATTATCTCATCTGAAAAAGATGGGGGGTGGGAGATTCATCTGCCTTGCAGCTTTATCTCTGGTTTTGCCAACTGCATGACAATCTTTTGGTTTTAACTCATAATATCATTAGAACTGCCATGATTGAATTAAATGCAATTTAATACAAGTTTGTCAAATAGCAGAAAAGAGAAAGTGAGCAGTAATGAACTCCACAGGTCTCAGGACTTATAATTGCTTGCCCACCATGCAAAGAGATTGGGGATCGCTCATCCTAAGTTTGTTGTCACCCTGGAATAGTTGATGCCATCCTCTGGACTCAGTGAATGGATCATAATAGACCACACAAAATCAGTCTTGGATATTTGTATTATATGTATTTTTAATGTACAGATGCAGAATCTGAGATAATGAATCAAAGATCCTTTTTATGGGTGGGAGCCAAGTAGCCATCAAAGGAAGCAGTACTGCTCCCATTGCATGGAAGCAAGTTGTTTATTAACTGTGTTAAGTACAGAAGGTGACTGCTGGTGTAAGAATGTTTGCGTATTCATATGGAATATATGTATACCCTCATAAGAGGGTTGCTGGGCAGGGGAAGCAAATGTTTTTTTCTAGTGAAACTTAAATGATGCTGTGATGATTCTTTGTCAGTCAGTAAAAAATGGGTGCATATATATATACTTATACACACACACTGTATTGTATACCTTGGCTCATGGGTTATCACAGAACAACTTAATGCACGCCTGAAGTGCTACTTCCATTATGTGCCTGCCTGTATACATGTCAGCAGTCGCACAGTATCTACTTTGTACTGGTACCTGTCTGTTGAAGTATGGGTACTTGGTCTTCACAGAGCATACATGTCCCTTTCTGTCACCCAGTCCTTCATTCCAGTAATTTGCTGTAATTAATGCAGAGCTGGCCTTTCTCTCCACTTAGCGGTGGGATGGTTTTTTTGTGTTTTTAGTTCTTTTTACAAAAAAAGTATTTCTATTGCTCAGATGCAGGATGGTGTTTAATGACCTAAATGAAAGCAACTGATATGAATCCTTCTCAGCCCAAGGTATAGTCTACAAAGTTAGCAGATTCTGATACTTGCAGATCTCCGGGATGGTAACTCTGGTAACTCACATGGTGTCAGTCACTTGGCACAAATGAGCATCAGCTTAGTACACTGACAGTCACTGATCTCTTGGGGAAGCCACACTGAAACTTGTGTTAAAGAAGAACTTATCTTGGATAGGACAGATCCAGCATTTGAAGACTGTACAACAACAGATTTTGCAAGCAGCCTTTGCTGTAGTAACAAGGATGTGTTGTGGACCAGTGATAGGAAAAAACAATCTTTTTTATGTATTAAGATATGGTCATACCACTGAATACTTTTGAATTGTTTGGATGAAATAGTACTGGAGCTTGGGAAAGATGCCAATCAAAGACTTTTTTTCTCTGACCCTCTCTCAAACTGACCTTCATAAGGGTTGGAACATTCCTCTGCAGAACACTCACAGTGAGGGCAGCAGCACCAAGTATTTAGAGGACCTGAGCATCCATCACAGCACATTGTGCTCTCTCCATCATGAAAGCACAGAGGCCTGTGGTGCCCACATATGTAGTGGCCTGGTTTTGCGAAGTGTTATATCAGAGTGAGGTACGGGACTTGTGGGTGCCTGACCATTTCGTTGTGACACTGGTTGGACATCACAGTGTTACTGCGTTAGCTGCTGCCTTCTCAGATTGTAATGTTAGTCATTCCAGAAATCCTTGGGGAGGAGGTGTAAGTCATGGGGGAGCAGAAGCCTCTTTTCTGAAGGAATCCAGATCTACATGTGGAATCAGTGAGACGTTTTATCTCCTGCATCCTGTTTCCGGCTCTGCTGCCAGGAGGTTTCAGTCAGAGTGTGGTGACCATCAGGGAAATTGGACTGCATTAGCTTAGCAGAAGGGAGAATGCAGAGGCAACAGCTGCATTCTGTGGTTCAAACAAGCATGACAACCCGGTGGTAGTGGGTCTGGGCTCTGCAGATGGGGAATATTCTGCAATGTTTATAGCATGCCTTTAGAGAGAAGGATACTAAAGAGCTCAGATATAATCAGACTTACCCAGAGGCACTTGACTAGCCTGAAGTGGCTAATTTCAAACTTCTGAAAACCCGGAAATACAAAATGGTGTGTGCCATTTCTGGATACAGCCTTTAAAAAGGCCATAAAACAGTACTGGAAAAATAGCATTTTGTATTAATTATACTTTACATTGGTTTTAGTAAGTGTGTTCATTTATAATGAAACAGAAGGCTAAAAGGACAGCTTGGGAGGACACTCAGTAATATGTCCTACATGCTTTTGATGCTGGTTATGTTTATGCTCTTTTTACCGTATGCATCCTTAGTCATTAGACTACAGCAAATGAAAAATTACACCTATTGCTAATCTGAAGACAGTGAAGATGTGTCTAAATCTCATGCTGCCTCTTGCGGTATTGCAACTGCAATGGCGGGGCTTTGTGCACAGCTAATGGTACTAATTCTTGTAACTTAAAATCATATGCACTCTAATGTTTGGCCTTTGACCTCTTGAGGTTGTTTTTTCTTCTCCTATTTAAATAAAATCTAAAGATGAGAAGAATGCCTTTCAGAAATACTTGAGTTTTGGAATCACACTCTTGCACTTTTGTTTGTCTTTCTGATACAATAATGTTAACTTAAAACTGCATTAGAAAAGGTGTCTTCATCTCAGCCTTCATCTGCAATTCTTCAGTAGCAGCTCTTTATAATAAAAGACAAAGTAAAGTGTGGAATGGAGGCCGTTCTCTGATTCTGCTGGTTTTGTCTTTACCTTTGCAAGCAAAGCAGTATAGTATAATACATGTAGGTAATTAGGAATCCCATTTAAAAATGAGATTGAATTCTGTAGAGGCAGTAGAAGTGCAGGCAATGAAAGCATAGTGCAGACTGCTACAGTCTCATTAGATACTGGCATGGCTTAACCCCAGCTGGCAACTAAGCCCCATACAGCCACTTGCTCACTGATGGGAGGGGGGAGAGAATTGAAAGCGTAAAAGTGAGAAAACTCATGGGTTGAGATAAAGACAGTTTAATAGGGTGAAGCAAAAGCTGCGTGCACAAGCAAAGCAAGCAGTTCATTCACCACTTCCCATTGGCAGGCACCTCTAGGAAATCAGGGCTCCATCACGCATAACAGTTACTTGGGAAGATAAACAGCATCACTCTGAATATCCATCCCCCCAGCTCCTCCTTCCCCCAGCTTTACAGGCTGAGCTGTGTCCCCTCCCAACTCCTTGTGCACCCTTGGCCTACTTGCTGCGGAGTGATGTGAGAAGCAGGAAAGGCCTTGACTCTGTGTAAGCACTGCTCAGCAGTAACTGAAACATCCCTGTGTTATCAACTCTGTTTCTCTCACAAATCCAAAACATGGCCCCATATTGGCTGCTATGAAGAAAAATAACTCTGTTCCAGCCAAAACCAGCACAAATACTTGACATTTACATGTTATTTTTTTTTTTAAATTGGCTCCAAAATTGTGATTGCTTTGTTCCACCCGTACCTTGCATGCTAGCTCTTTGGAGCTGTGGGATTTTGGCTGAACTCTTTGGAAATGAGTAAATGATCTTTAATTAAAAATAAAAGATCCACATTCTAGCACTGATCTACTTTATGAACATATGAGAGGGACAAAATTGTAAACTCCAGTTCCTCTGTTAGAAGTGAAAGCTTACTCAGTGACCTTGCTTGGTAGGGCTAACAAATGGATCTGTGGCCCTACCACTGGTAAACTTACCTCATGCTTTGTGGTGTTGTGCTGTCACTCAAAGCATCTGTAGTTATGGGATTGCCAGGCTTGGAAGAGGAGGGCAGTGCAAAAGAGCCTGGCAGAGGGTTTTTAGGCAGTGCTGTGTGTATCTTTGAAAAGGTTAGTTGTGGGACATCTGAAAGAAATGAGCACAGGGTGCAGCAGGTGAATACAGAAGCAGATAGGGGCTAGAGAAGCATTGACAAGAGTCAAGTCAGTTAGACCTGGGATTCCTGTTATGCTGTCGTGGAGGGAGGCATTAAAGGAGACGGTTGCAGTGGGCAGATGATCAAATATGTTATCTTTGGAGTGCAGGAGATTTCATCCATAAACATACAGGTGGGAAACCCTTCCAACACCAGATTATTCTGTGCTCTTTCATGGGGAATCTTCTGTTCCCTGTTTCCAAAGATAAATTGTATTCCAGATGTTGGAAATGGTGGAACAGGTGTCACACAATTTCCTCCACTCTGACAGAGCTTACTGCTGAGGCATTTTCACACATCCTGTCTTTCTGGCAACATTTCTGTTTTCATAAACACCTCCCCTCTATGTATTTTTGCTTTGTTGGAGAGGAGTACGTTTCCTCTTCTTCTGATACTAAGTCTGAAAATGGGGTGTGGCTGGTGGTCATTGCCAGGGTTTGCTGGTGGGGCACAGCACAGACTTATCTTGCGATTCTCTGATGCTTGAGATGCAGGCAATCCCAGCTGTGCAGAGTGTAGTGTAAAATGGAGTGTTTGTCAGCTTTACCTGAAGGCCTGTCTAGCTGGGAGGTGCCTGTGAGCCAAACAGCTCCAAAGCTGATATTAGTGGAAACGTGGCAGGTGTTCTTTGGAAGTTGAACACAGCAGTAGGGGGATTTCAGAGCTGTTTGAAGAGAGAAAAGAAACTTCTGTAAAGGCTGGGCGAGCAGCCACGTACTTAGGGCTGTGACAGGTGAGCTCTGGCATATTTGCTGCAGTGCTTAGAGGCTGTTCCTAACTGTCTGCCTTGCTGGATATTGCTGCTTGCAGTAAAGTCAGCAGGACGGAGCATGTGCCAGCACCATAGCAGCCCTAGTTCAGTTTCATGTTAGCTTAAACCTGTGTAGAATAATATGAACTGCTTCATTTGGTAGAGGGGAGAAGTAAAGTTGTGCCAAACATAATCCAGTCTTCTCTGCAGTATTCCCCTGAATACTACAAAAATGCTTCATTTTACAAGGCAAGTAAATGCGTATAATAGGCATAGAAATAACACTCTTCCATCAGTATTTGAGGTCTGGGTGTGGCAAGCAACTGAGAGTGATCTCCTATTCCAGGTAGCACATTTGGAAATTGGTGTCAGAAATTAGGGACCTGTAGTATGTCTTTCATTCCTTTTTTGTGTGGTGTGACATGCAGTAACATTTCAGGAAGCAGGAATACAAGCAAGAGATGTGGCGAAAGACAAAGCATGTAAACTGACATTCGAGCCGAGAACCTCTTGTATAGAGGATGTTTTGGGCATTATAAATGTAGAAAGCCTGGAGCTAGAGCTTCTAAACTTCAGTGGGACTGTTTTGTTCATAAATATTTTCATGCGCTATAATCTTTTGTCACAGGATTAAAAATGAAGTGATTGTTCAGTACAGAGATTAACAATATCAGAGGAAAAATAACAATGTTTGTGTTACAATGAGAAAATTAAATTGATTAGCTATTAAGTATAGCTAAAGGATATTTTTAAGAATTAGTGCTACACTGACGTTTTCCTTTTAATGTATCATTTGTATTTTATGTAACAAGCAGTGCTGGACTGTTATGTAAATGAGCAAGTGTTTTATGCAGGTTATGTCAATTATCTGCCCTTGAAGAAGGTGAATGAAAAATAGCGCCAACTCAGTTTCAGCATCTTCATTTTGACAGCTGTAACATGCATATTAATGAATAGTCTGAAGTGTAGAGGAATGAGTCCATTTCTAAAAGCTGATGTCCTCTTAGTTCTTGATCTTAAAAGGAAGAAGAAGAAATAAAAGAGGAAGAAAGAGAGAAACTAAGGGTATGTTTTTGTGACTGCCAGGTCTTCTTGAAACAGCTTCAGTTACAAGCTGGCTGGGTCAACAGCACATTCATCAGTGGAAGACTATAATCATAGTAATACCTGGAGCATTACAGCAAAGAAGAGACAAGTCAAATCTGGCAAAGCGTTGCATGGAGCTTTTATGTCTTTTTTAAGCTGAGTCAGAGCATTGCTACAAAGAGTAAATTTGGCTAAGTGCTATAGTAGGGTTTAATCAGTGAATTCAATTTGAATTTGAAGAATTATTTAATATCTTTGAAGCAACATCAGTTGAGAGGTGTGGGGCTTTCACAAAGTATGGTTATTGGGATTAATTTGCTTCATACAAGATGCAGTTTTAAAATGTATGGTTTTGGTATAAAATTAGTAAATTATCTGCTGACAAAGCAGAACGTGACGATTTCATGTGGCAAGTATCTCTTCCCATTATTCATTGTTTCGGGTTTTTTTTTTGTAGATATTTTTTAATAGACTTTTAAAGCCAGAAGCATTTGTTAGCTATAATCTGTCAATAAACTAGTCAAATTCCTTAACGCAGGATTATTTATTGAAGAACAGTATCAGTCAAGTATGGTGCTGATGTTGCTTTGTGGAAGGCATGCTTTTTTGAAAAGCAGTAAGGGAGATTAAGATTTACGGAGTAATCTTAGGGCTAAGTTTTCCACTCTGCATGAGAAATGTGATGACCTATATCTCATGTTCTGTGCCTATTTGGCATGAGACATAGCTGAGTGCAATAGACAAGAAGTACATAAAAAAAATGTTACATAGAGACTACAGACTACAATAATTTTTCGATGCTTTCCTTTAGTCGTTGGAACACACTAAATACGGGGAATAGGGTTGCCCTAAACTCATACTCTGTGTGATCTTCCTGCCTGCTCTGTCCAGACATTTTATAACTCTGGTTTTAGCTATTGGGTGGGTTTGGCCCAGAAACTAATTTGAACTCTTTCATCCTTGATTTAAGGAGTGACAGGGAGGGGAACCTTCTGATCTGAGATATGAGCAGACAGGAAGGCATTCAGAGTCACATTGTGGCCCAGTTGCCAGGAAGAAGACTTATTGGGCAGAATGGGATTCCAGCTCAGTGCCTTGACAATGTGCTTGAGCCACTGACTAAAGACAGGTATGAGGTATGTGAGTTTTAATGGAGAGTTTCTTTTCATGGTAAAGTAAAATAGAGATGGAAGGAGGAACCTTATTCATTTCAAGCACTTTTTTTAATAACTGGCAATAGAAAGGGTTTCTTTTTTTCTCCTGGCACCTTATTTTTTGATTGTTTATATAATTCAGGGTCTGCTTTTCATCAGACCAACACTGCAAAATTCATTCCTTTTTCTTCTTCCTATCTTCTTTCTGCATTTCCCACAAAGTCACATTATTCTGAAAATGTGCTTGCTTGAATTTCATCTCTTCAATTAGAAAATGGATGCACATAAAAACTAATAACAACATTTAAATGCTATCAGTGGATACTGTGATAGAAGCACTAGTTTCTGGGGTTGGAACCCCACTGAAGTGCTGTGTTTTAAAGCAGGAGTTAAGGGAGGATTGTTTAAGTGCATTAGAAGGATTTAGAAGAATTATGGAAACTTTCATATCAGCCCACATAGCAAAGGCTCTCAAATGTGGACAAGGAGGAAGTGTTTCAATTTAAAAACTTGAACTAGATTTCACTCTCATTTATGTACATCTATATCTTCTTGTCAGTGTACAATAGAGTTAAATTTGGTGACTAAACCAAGCTTTTATTCCATTTGACTTAGTCTTTGCTGTAGTTCTTTGCGTGTGACTTAAAATGTGAAGATTTCAAGCCTGTTCCTGGAGCTGGTTTTGATGGCAGCAGGATTAAGCAATTGGACTCCTTTTCGTGTGTTAACTCTTCATTGTGTGTACAGTTTCTCTCACCCAGCCACATAACTGGAAATAGAAAGCATATTGTAGGATTTTTTTAATCACACGTAAATTCCATTCATGTGCCCAAGTTTTCAGAGCAGACTTGGAGATTTAACTGTAGAAACACTGTTAGTTTCAGTAGGAGCTGTATGGCTAAATCCTCTGAGTTACTTTTGAGAAAACAAGAAAACCACCAAAACAAAACAACAACAAAGCCCCACAAAACCAAATGAAACAAACAAGGAAGCAAAGGAAAAAACCCACCAAAACCACCAGCCATGCAGCACTCATCAGTCTAACCGCCTGGCACATTTAGCTGCTTTTTTAAGATGGGATCTTCAGACAGATTTCCTGGCAAAATTTAAGGTTGCTGATGAATGAGGAAAAAGGAGCTGTTGAGTTCATCTAAGGTGTTTCTCCTCTTTAAAACCTCAAAGTAATCAAGTAATAGTGAATAGAGTCCAAGAGACATGGCTGGGAGAAGTATGATGCCTTTCTATCCAGATTCATATCTATGAGGCATTTTAAAAATGTGTTTACAGAACTAATCTGGGGAAAGTATGAAATTTGGACTAGCTTTGCTTTTTGGCAAGATTGAGCACTGTGTTCATTAAGTGTTTTCATGTTTCTCTAATGCTTAGAAGTAAGCACATGCAATTAGTCTTTATAGCTTTACTAGGTTGGGATTAAAACCTCCAAATTAATCTGTTTGGGTTTTTTCTCCTTTCACAGACAATATTCTCACCTGAAGAGAGATGGCAGAAGTAAATTCTCCTGTAAATATCAAGGAAAAGGTAGGTTCAAGTCACAGTACAGTGCAAACCAAAATGATATTTGCATACATATTTTATCCCTGCTCCATCAGACACTGCTCACATACGTAACTTTAATATGCGTTGACTCTGTGCATAAAGTTAAGTACTCAAGCAGCTTTTGGTGAGATTAATATATTAATCTTGGTTGATGAGAAACTGAGAAACATTTTTGCTTTTCTGTAAAGAGGCAATGTTTTGTCAGACAGACTTCTATTCCTCTGTGATTCCTGTGCACGCTGATGCTGTGGAGAATTGCAGTCTGTGGTGATTGCTGCTGTACAAAACACAGCCTTTGGGTAAACACATCCTTTAGAAAACAATTTTTCTGACCAGAAATGTTACACCTTTACTACTTAAAAGACAATTCCTAAAATTACAGGGTCTGAAAACAGTCGATTTTTCTTTTCTTTTTTTTCCTTTTTTTTCTTCTCCTATATGAGTAGCTCTGTATTCTGTGTACTTGCGTATGTCCTCTCCATGTCCTGGCTGTTGCTAGGGCTTTACCACCCTTCCAGGAGCAGTAAAGGACCTAAAGCTAATTAGTATACAAATATGAGGTAGGTCAGGAGATCTTTTGTGATTCTCAACAGGAAAGTTGTGAAGAGACAATTTAACGTTAAAATACTCCTCACCAACATCAACAGGAAACCATAATGCCTCATAAAGAGTGAGAGAGAAGTGGGAATATAACACGATAGGGTTGTATTTTAAAATAAGCCAAGATTTTGAGAATTCACCTGAATTGTCTTTTGTAAGATCAGGTTTTGTTCTATTTCACGTTTGGTAAGAGAAAGGGAGCTTTTCATTTAGGTAGTCTAGAGAAGGCTAATGAGCTCCTTGATTTACAGCTTTATTAAGCCTAAGGTAGCATAATAAAGATGCAGTTTTTAAGGCAGTGTGATAAATGCTGAAGGCCAGAATGCAGCTCTGTCAGTGAGACCACGTTTGTTCAGGTATCAGTGAAAATTTGATTAGGCCCATTCACTTCATGAAAAATGCGCAAGCAGAAAGGATCAAGAAAAAAATAATTAATTACCAAGATTAAATAGCAAGAAAACACAGTAAGGGCAATGTGAAACTGAGAAATGTAGTCATCTTGCACTGTATCATAAGACCTTTCTGTGGCAGATTATACATTTTGCAGGGCAGTAGGAATGTGAAGTACTCTCTTCTCTCTAAGCCTATTAATGGAAAGGAAAATAATAAAAATTTGTGTGATTCCTTGGATCAACTCTTTTCCTGAGCTGACAGAAAAACAGCAGGAAAAGATTTGCCTGCCTTCAATTTTGGCAGTTTATAACTTCAGTTTTGCAGTTAGGTGGACTGATAACAAGGAAGAAGATGCTATTTGGCCTGGGGAGCGTGTGCAAGGTACTGTAAATGTGACTTTCCAATCTGGAAAAGTTTAAAGAAATGATAGTTGACACAGCATGACAGGAAAAAGAAATAACCTTGAGGTCAGTATTCAGTTTTTTAGTTAACTTCCTGGTTTGCTTCTGAGTTCACAAATAATGAACTTTTGAGTTGGGTAATGTATTTCCCAGCACTGATCATGACTAGTAGTTAACAGACATTGCATTTGCTTTGTAAGAGTTGATAAGCCGTGGCAAGTAATGAACCTGAAACTAGGTTTCCTCAAGTTCCAGTTTCCTAATGACGTTTCCTGAGAGAACAGTCACTATTACCTGCCTACCAATACATGAACGAAGCTGCTGAGAAAACAGCATAGCAAGTGGTTCATACTAAGTAGTTCAGGTGGGAATGAGTTCTTGTTTGAACTGTTGTGTCCATCTTTCACTGCTTACTCACTTTCTTTGCTTTCAGAAGACAGACCTTTTTTGCTTCATATCCCTGATAGGAATGAGTCCCTTACCTGTTGCTCTGCCCAGGTGCCTGCTTTTTGAGTAGTTTTTATATGTTGTAAACTACTGAGTCTCTCATTGTGCTTGAGGACAGATGTGTCAACTTGAATCTGTATTTTGGTGACGAGTATATTCCTTAGTCTTCAATAACAGCACAGGGTTTAAGTATTGAGCAGCATGATGGATTTTGCAACAGAAGGTAATGTCATCGCATTCTTTCCCCTAGAGCCAGAGTGCTGGAACATAAATTAAAGTAACTCTCAAAATGCAGCTCAGTAAGTCAGTTGAAGTTCTACTGATTCACTGTGTAGCCTGATTTTATTTTATTTTTTAATAATTAATTTAGTCAGTTTTCCAAGTGCAGGATTTTAAACAGCATCTGCTAGTTCAAGAATGAAAGGGTCTTTATTTACACTAGATATCTGCTATTCCAAGTATGATATCTGCTGGGAGTATCTTAAAAATCAAATATTTATAGGCATATACATTTTAAGGCAGGAAAATAATTGGATCAATGTACTCTGTTACAAATAATTCCTTTCTTTATTCTTGTATCTTCTATCAGTACTTAGTGCCACTAAATATCTATGCCAAGCAGCAATTAATATTTTACTGCAAAATCACTGGGTTTTGTTCTGGAAGATATAGGCTAATAACTTACTAAGTAAAGGCTTAATGACTGAACAGCATAAATCTCATGAACTCTACATACATCAACTGAGAAGCTAGCATGCTCAGTTTGCCATTTCACTTGGACAAGACTGTCTTGTTTTAAAATGAGACTGTGATAGCACAAGACCATTTGACATCTTGTATTTGGTTTACGGTATGGTGGCTCTTTCTGTCAGCAGCAGAGTAACTAAAGCAACTGTAGCTTTAGAACCCTCTGAATAATGCGTTAGAAATACGAGGAAGGGGTTGAACAGATATGTCCTGCAGAGTTAGCTTTAATTATATTTGCACATAGACTGCTGAAATGTAAGGGCCTCATTTGAATGTTTGAAAAGCAGACTTATGTACAGTGTCCTGGTAAAAGAGTCAAAATCAAATCCCTTTCTCACTTAAAAAAACAGTAGTGCAAGTTGTGGTCATGCTACACAACACTGAAGCAGCAACTTTAGTGTTTACTTTTACCTACCTTTTGGGCATGAGTATTTCTGGGAAACGAAATGAAGATTTGTAAGTTTAGTTACTCTTGCTGAGCTCAGTAAAAATCCATTGCTGTCAACACAAATGTAAGCAGGCCTTGTTAAAAGCAGCAGAATAGATTACAGTTCCTTCCCACTTCTTTCTCTTCTACCTCAGTGCTTGCAGATCATAATGCATTTAAGACTTTGATCCTGCTAAGACCTGAATGAAGCCAAAGGAGCTGTACATCTGCACACAAATGCTTATTCTTGCAAGTTTCCGCAAAAGTAGAACACAAGTTTCCCCTTATATTGAACATTGTTTCTCTGACAAAAATGTAGTACAGAGCCCATGAAGTTTTAGCATAACGTTTGTTGTTCTGGTTTGTGGCTGGGTTTCTTTGTTGTTGTTTTTTTCTGGGAGGGGAGAGGAGGTGGCTTGGAGGTTTTCTTAAATGATGGCTTTTCCCCATGTTCTCTCCATGATCAGCTAGTCATTCAAGAATTAAGACCTCGGTCACTGTTTTAAGTGATGTGCATCTGAGGGAGACATTCTGAGTATTATGCTCACAGCCTCTGTAAGACCCTACTCTGAATTTGAGTCATAAAAGAATGCTACTGTAGTGCTGATATTTGTGTAATTCATTCTTGGCATTTTAGCTGAAATAGATCATAAAGTCAATAGGTTAAACATTCTCCCGCCCCTACCCCCCGAGAGTTTTATATGAATGTTGGCCTGTGATGTCAGGAAAGCTAATGGAAGTTTCCATAGTTGGCAGAGGCTCCTGCAGCTGTGATACTCTATGTGGGGAGCCAGGACTGTTCCAATTACCATATTTTCATGCATATAACCCACAGATTTTCCGGAATAACACAAGTTCAGCATTTCTGCAGCCACAAGGTTCATTACGTGCCTGCATAGCTAGTACAAGGAGCTTAACATCAGGGTCTCTCAGAATATTTCCCTCTTCCCTGACCCTTGCAATAGTCTTCCCGCACTGCGCCACTCTCTCTCTCGCCTCTGATTATATTGATGTCTGTGCCTGAAAATACAGTATAAATAAGAATTTATTTTCTAGTATCAGGGTTTTCAGAGACTGGGTTTTACATAGTTTAAATCATATGGACACAAGTTCACTGGATTAAGGAATAAAATAGGCCAGATTTGGTGTCTTAAATCCAAAATAATTCCATAAAATTAATGGAGGTATTCATGCATTAACTTGGTGTATCACCAGAAGAGGTGCTGAGATTCTGAATGAGAAGGCCTCCAAAGCAGCAATTGAAGTGAGGAATTCAAGCAGTGTGTTTTCTCCTTTAACAATTATACCCTCTTAGTTTAACAAGAGAAGAGTATCAGGCACTCCCCAGGGTAACCATTTAGCTCTGGCACAAGAGTTTGGGTTTGCTCCAAAGAAATACAGGGAATTGTTCAAACTTTGGGACTTGTCATTAGGCCTCTTTCCCCGCCACCTCCAACCCTCCCACCCCCCTCCCAGTTATTGTGTATCTAAACATGTTTGAGCAAGTGAGATCTGTGTCAGCTGGAATTGGCAAAATACCCATTCAGATTAAGGTCCTTCTTGTGGGATTCTGTTAGGAGTGCAGTTTTGTTGAAGTTCTGAAAGGCTTGCTTTTTCATTTGCCATTTCAAGTGTCGGAGCTGTAGGAACAGATGGGCAGGTTTATTCCATAAACTGCAAGAAGGAAACTTTATTCAGATGTAGTTTTGGGGGCTTCACAGTTTTGTTTACATTATACCATAACTTAAGCGATAGCATGAAAGGACAGAGTAGGGTTCATAGTGGAAGGAATGGAACAGTATATAAATATAAAATCACCCATTACAAAAGCAGATAGCTTCCAACCTGTAATTTCACTAGGCTTTCTTAAAGTGGTCCTTTGCAGCTGTTCCTTGCCCATGTGTTGAACTAGATGGACAAAGTTGAGCAAAATGCACTTGTGTCACTTGATGAGCCATTTAACTTGGGTTAAGAATATTATAGATTCACATCTGCAAGTGTCTGCTGTTATTACTCAAGCAGAAGAGTTCTTACTGAGCCAAACTTCTTAATATACTCTTTCAGGATTCCTTAAATGTCTGGGTTTTCCATTTAATTAGTTTACGAACTGGGGGGACAAGGGTGACAAAATAAATCCATGATGACTGCCTAAAGTAGTTTATTGCAGCAAGTAAGTTGTTTTGTGCTTCACGGGGATAAATAATCCAAAGGTATCCGTGTGATAAATGGGTCTTGTAGTGGAAAGAGACATGCAGACCTGATCAAAGCTGTTATTTTGCTCAAACAGGATGTTAACAACACTTGGTCAGTGTGTTGTGATGAACTGTTAGTGAAGTTTCTGGAAAATTTCTCTGACGTAACAAATGGGCTCTTAATGCAGCAAAGTCAAATCGTATTTATGAAATATGTTTGTGTAGGAGTTTTCAAAACCTCAAAGTTTTTAAATGCATTTTCCTTCTCAATGTAACCAGGACGTATGCTAATGTCCTAGATTATAGAAACCAGCACGGTTCTGCAGACAGCCCTCCTTGCCTGTTCCTCATGCAGGATTTGAGTCAACTGCAGCTGGAGGTGTAATCTAGTTGAGCATGGTGTACACTGCTACCTGTCCTCAGTTGCAGGGGGTATATACAATGTGTATGTGTACATAAAGATTTGCTACTAAAGTAGGAAAATGTCTGTGTATTTGTTGATAACCATACTTCTAAATGAATTTGGCACCTCACGGAGAAAATCCATTTATCTTAATGTTTAGTATAAAGGGAAGGTGGATCTGCATTTGATGTTCCTAACCAAGCATAAGTAAGAATATTTCTAAGTGGCCATGGTAGTAACTTACTACAAGGGAGTTAGAACAGCTGTGTTCAGGGGTTTCAGAACAGCCGTGAGCTTTCAGCAAAGAATTTTAATTTGTCACTATGTCAGAGATATATAAACAAATTCTCTGAACCCCGGATATGTTACTTACTCAGGAGAAACATCCTCTTTGAGATGATGCCAAGGGGGAGCAGATGGAGTAGAGCAGCAAACAGGCAGCGATTGATTTCATGTTGTTACGGTTGCCTGGGAACCATTTGGAATTTGACAGAGAACCTAAAGGACTCACAGGAATACACAGCAACATCAGCTTGACTCTGGGTGTGGAGTAGGTAATCTGCTGCCACAGTTTTCAGGCAGGCTGTATTTCTTTTTGAGCTTGACTTCTCAGGAAGGTCTCATGAGGCGGGTGTTCCTAAGAACTTTGAGTAAGACACCATGAGACATTAGAATTTCAGTGCCCTCTCCTATGTGCCGTGGTCCTCAGAAGTAAACTGATTTTTTTTGCTTCAGGAGAGCCAAAACTTTGCCCCAAGTAAGATTGCCTATAGTTTAACAGTAATTCTCAGAAAAATAGTCACTTATATCTGATCAGGCTTTGGGGATTTTATTTTTGGGTAGAAACAGCTTATCTGAGGGGACTTGGAGCCTTTTTCAATTTTTATATCACTTCTGGGCAGACCTCAGCAATTTGTGTAAGAGACAGATAAAAACAGCCTCATGACTGTGGAATTTTGGTCTTGATGAGACGCAACCCAGCTCAACTTGCAGCAGCTTTAACTGTGCTTGAGCAAGCATTTCAAGCTAACTGTGTGCCTAAGACTTCAGCTCAGAAAAGTGGTTAAAACTCTTCTGAACTTTGAACTAACTTTAGACTTACCCAGAAGAGAGTAGGTAGGTCTGCTGGAATTAAATGCATGCTTTAAAAAGGTAGTCTCTGGATAGTGAGTTTAAATAGAGGTGAACGTGGGTTCTGCCTTCCATGTGCTTGAGCATACACAGTTGTTTTTGAGATTACGTCTCTGTAGTTTAGATCTCTAATTGCTTTAAAGTAGCTTTTGTAAGCTGAAATTCTGAGCAAATTGTCTTAGTAGTAAAGAAATAAATGTGCTTTCCAGTCAGGCTACAGGAGGGAAAGCCCAGGAATTTAAATACTCTCAGTGACACCTTCTGAACTAATGCTAACAGTAATGGCACAATTAACTGTGGTTCAGAAGGTATGTTACTGAATTATCTTCGTGTCCCGGAATGCTTGTCCAGCATCCAAATGATGACAGAAGTTCACTGGGAATCTACACTGGATAAAGACGGGATGATTCACAAAATCATTAGAATAATTGACTTCCCTGTTGTCTGTCTGGTAATGTTCCTCCTATGATCAGGTTTCAGTGAGTAGGAAAAAACTCTATTCTCCCACATACACAGAAGTAAATCTAATAAAGTAGACTGCTGTGAGTTTGTTCTTGCAGACATCTAAGTATTAATGAAGAATCACTGTATGTGAGGGGATTCTTTGGCTCTTGTACTTTTTTCATCCTTTAGGATGTTAAATAATTTTTCAAAGGAATTTGTTGATGAGAAGTTTTCACCATTAGATTATTGTAGATCCATAACCTGTTGCTTACTTGTTGAGAAGACGGGTGTTCTTGGTAAGTTTGAGGACTGAAGCTTAGAGAGATAAAGATGGGAATTACCTCCTGCCCTGGTATCTCCCTATCACACCTTTAATAAAAATAACTTTATAGTTTTCTGGATTGCTCTCGAAGCTGGAGACTTGTAAGCGGTTGAGGTATATAGCTGTACTAGCAAAAGGCCTGCTTTATGACCTGAGCTAGCAGGTGAACCAGAGAGGAGCCAGCATACGTAAGCTGTCTAGAACCAGCTCAAATCCAGCCCTTTTAATATATCTCCCACTTGTCATCTTGTATTTCCTGGAGCTTTGTGGCTCCATTCATCACAGTCTGTGATATGTCTCTTAAGGCCTTCAGCTATAGAAGTGCATTTGTTAAGTTTACGTGGTCAAGACGGTTGTCTACCCTCCCTTTAGCTTTTCCTTTTGTATTGCTGTGTCCCTTTCCAGAAATATATGGGACATATTTTGCATATGGGGATAGACCTGAGCTTCAAGCATAGAAATCTATGCATGTTTCTGAAACCAGGGTGGAAGGACTAAAAGGTGGAATATCAGGGACCTTGAAATTTGCATTTCTTGGCTAAGGCTGTCATATGGCCTGGTCTCCCTCAACACACCTTGCCCTTCCCCAGATACACTGTCACATCACAATTTGAGAATTTTAACCATTTGTCAGTAATTTCTGGATGTCCAGAAATCACTGACTTTTTTTGATGTCCTCTGTACAGTAATTGCAGTGTATTCTGGCTGCAAACATTATTCGAACAGTGCATATGTTGGAGATCTGGTGCCTGATACATGGATCTGTATGTCTTGGAATTTGAAAAAAATTGTGGTAACATTATTCCATTTTGTTCCTAGAAGTTTTTAAGGCAAAATATTTTGTTTTTAAGGCAAAATATTTTATTTTGGAACAAAACCTTTTGGGATTTCTCTGCTGTTGGAATTCTGGGTTTATATCTGCTTTTGTTATTTCTGAACAGAGTAGTACATTTATTTTTTTTTCCTTAATATTAACATATTCTGGTTGCAAATTTTAGTTTTCATTTGTCTTATCCCATGTAAGTCACTGAAGAAATCTGGAAAGCAGAAACACAACTTGTAGGTATCGTGGGTATCACATCATACATACACAAGAGAAGCCTATTCGAAAAGTGTGAGCGACTTCTGATTTAGTGTTTCCTAAGCCCTGGATGCTGTTCTTTGCAATCTGATGTTCTTTTCTGAGGAAAGTTTTTTGATGAAACTTCGTGAGATAGAGAACTTCTAAATGGAAAGATAAACAAATGTATATTTTGTACAACAGTCAACAAAGGATATTGTTGGGGCAGTAAAATTGTTGAGCTCTGCAGTACATTAATATTACCTAAATTGTATTTTTACATAGTCCAACTAAAACAAGACTGTGTCCACAGTATTGGTCATATGCTTAATTTCCTTTCTGCGTATTGGCAAGTATTCTTCCTGAGGTCATCATCTTGCTTTTTTTGGGTTATCTCCACAACTGTAATGTTCCCATAACCTTTTTGTATTTAATCATAGTACTAGTCATATGAAACACAGTTTAGCTTTTAATTCTGGTTTTTCTATTAATCGGAAATTTCTTAACAAAGACCACACAGTGCAAACAGAAAGTCTGCAGTAGGTTCTGTAGCCTAAAACATAGTCTCCCTGGTCAAGTTCCTGTGCCTTGGTGTTCTCCACCCCACAGATGTTCTTAATGTCTTTAAGAAGTTTCCTAGCTGCAGTGTGTGGCACGTTGCCTGATCCATCCTGTGGTCTTGGCCTCACTTTGTTGTTTCCAGATGCTTCTTGAGGCTTCCAGACCTTTCACAGCAGAGAAGGACCTAGAAGCCTTATGATATTCCCGTGCTTATACTTAAAGCTGGTTAGAATACACTAGATATTTCCTTTACTATTTTTCCTGTAAGCAGTTGCCACAAGGAGATTATGCAATTTTGAGTAGGCAGAGGTGATCCACATGATTGTGAAAGAAGATGGGAGGTTTTTGTGAGAATACGGAAATGTAGTCCACATGGTGGAAACCTTTGGCATCTACCACCATAGAGCATAAACTAGACTGCAGTTTGCAGCCTAATCTACCCTCGGGTCTTTGCCAACTTTTATTGTTCATATTTGTTGCAGCTTTATCAGTAAATAGCATGCCTGTGCCCACAATCAGATGAGTAAGACTCCTTTTTCCAGGGCTTTTTCTGCACCTTCTGTTCATCTGGGTTAGTTTTCACTTGAATGCCTGCAGCACACAGAGAGCTATACTCTCTACTTCCCTCCCCATGTGCCCAAATCAGCTGAAGAGATAAGCTTGAGCAGAGGTTTTCTGGGTAGTTTCTGGCAACAACAGCCAGTTGACAGCCTAGCCTGTCTGAACTTCCAGTAGTCACTTGTGTTTAGTAGAACCTCCAAAGCAACTAGTTGTTGAGAACTAGCTTGTGAGCATAGGGCAACAACAGTAGACAAGTTATTAGATAGGCCTTTGGAAAAGGTCCTTGGGAAGCAGAGAAGCCATTTAACTCCACTGCCCTCTATGCCTGTGGCCTGAGTTGTCCAAGGCTAGCCTTGCTACTTGAAATGTATTGTGGGCAAATGTGAAGCTGCAAAGACATGAGATGATGATAGCAAACAGAAACAGGGTAAATTGTACTAAGTAGACATACTAGAGTTCTGTGCTGAAGTCAGAAAGTGACCTTTCTTACACAGTGAAAGAGATGAGCTAATGTGAAAGCGTCCCCTAGAAAGTTTGATCCCATGTGGATTTAGCTGAAGCAAGTATCAACTTTTTGTGGTGCTGAAGCTATGTCCAGCAGGTGTCATGAATCAGAGCTCTCAGTCACTGTGTATTAACAGAGCTTGAAATGGGTCGTGGCTTCTGTTAGTACATGGGACAGGGAAATACAGTGATTGAGGAGTGGGGTGAGCATACGACAGCAAAATAAGATTCTTGGTCATAAGTCAGAGCACTTCAGTGTTCTGAATCAACTTCTGGTGCCACCACTGATGGAGGCTCCACAAAGGGAATCTGGAAGTATTGGTCTTCAGCGTCTAAATGGTCAGCTAAGACAAGGTATTGTGAATGTTCTCACCATGTAACCCAGCCTAGTTTACTTAAAGAGTTCTATCTTCATGTATTATTTTTTCACAATTATTTTACAGTACAATAAAAAGACCACCAGTACTTCACAATCAGAAATTAGCATGATGACACTGTAACACAGTAAATAAAGTACGCCCTAATCAAGGATGTGTCCCATAGAAAGAAGGCCATCCACAGGGGAGCTGGATGACCATTTGCAATACAATAAATACATGGTGGATAGCTCGAACTCAAAAAGCTGATTTGGAACAACTAGATTGGTTTTGGCATGGATTCTCTTGTCTTTTCAGAGTACTACCTTGCCCTTTTGTTAGTTTTGCTGATTATATTTAAGTATTTTTATTTTGGTACTACCTAGTAAAGCTTGTCTAGCATTAAAACAATATAGCACTTATGTTACATGGGCAAGAGAAAGTAAATCATCAACATGATTCCAGTAGGAACATTTTATTTAAAGCATAGTGGGTTGAATTGCCATTTGGTGTAAATGGATACTGAAGACAATACAGCAGTAGGAAATGCTGTGAAATATAAGCATGGTGTGCCAGAATCATGGGTGGGTGTAACACCTCGTCCATCAGCAGTTCCCTGAAGGAAGCATTTGGCTTCCCATATCCTTTGTTCAGGATTTTGGTACACAAGCTTCCTGATCACATATGTATGGAACAGAAAACTGAAATTATGCTGAGCAGCCGCTAGAGCTTTTAAAACTTATACTGTTTTCCCTTTAGCCTGTGACTGTTTTCATGCATATGACTGTTTTCCAGATGTCAAAAAGCACTGATCGTAACTAACGTAGCAAGGCCATGCAATAGCCTTGTCAAAGTACTTGTGTACTCCGTAAGTTTGTATAGGTGATGTGTCTTGTCAAGTTGCATGGGAGCAAATAGAACATTTAGGAAAAAAGCATAAGGTCAAATTCTGTCAGTTCAGATAAACTAGTTCTCCTGCTGTGATTGAGGTAGGATTTGGTTCCAGGCTTACTGGCTACCAGTTCTGTGATTCAGTCTCCTAAGGAAATTGTTTTCATTATTTGCATGGGTCAGTTAAGGAGAGGATGGGTATTGTTTCGTACAGACACACTGTTGTATACCTGTCAGTATGTCATGTATAACATGCATATATATAAACATCTCTTGGCACAGATGTACCTTGCTGTCTAAAGGAGCATGATGAACCCATGTGTTAACGTATTCCTGTTTTTTCCTTCCAGATCAATGCAATCCGATCAGTTGTTCCAAACAGAAGCAATAATGAGATAGTTCTGGTGTTGCAGCAGTTTGATAACAATGTAGACAAGGCTGTTCAAGCTTTCATGGATGGTGAGTAGAGCATACCTTTTTCACTAAGGCATGAGGCATTCAGTTGCATGCTGAAGTATTCATTGTCTTTAGTGGCTTAAAAGTTGTTCTGATAAAATACTGATGATTGTGACACTTGGAAAGCTCATTAGTTATAATTGATACTTCTGTCTGCATCTTTACTTCTTCACAGTATGAGTTTGACATGGCTGTTTATTCTACCTAACTGCCAATTTTTGGCGCCATTCTTTTGCAGGCCTTTTTAATTCTGCATTAAAGTTAATGCTTTTTAAAGTGAATATGTCAGAATATGATTCGCTGTTGAAGATACAGTAACTAATAAGAAGTTGGAATAGTTCTGAAGCAGATAACCAGGCCTCTAAACCCCTGAACTTGATGCATACATTGACATTCAAACCTCAATCTGAATTTTGCAAATAGCCTTGACATTTATAATGGCTGAACTAAGACTCCATTGAAAGTTTGAGCCATTCTAAATCTGGATCTGTTCGTATTTTGCATTGTGAGACCAACTCTGATGAAAGGTCACTTGTGTTTAAATAACACTTCTGATAAATATATAATAGCAAGTATTTTGAACTTTCACCAAAGACTGTGGGAAACCCTCTGCAGGAATAGCAACATATCAGGAGCAAAACCTCTCAAAATCTTTGTAGTTTCGGGCTACTTAAAAGATACCGGAAGTTCAGTGGTTTTAAAAGCCCTGTATATCTGTCATGGTTTAAGTCCAGCTGGTAACTCAGAACTATGCAGCCACTCACTCACTCCCCACTCCCTTCTTCCTCCCCCCAACTCCCAGAGGGATGGGGAGGAGAACTGAAAGAATGTAACTCCCACGGGCCAGATAAGAACAGTCCAGTAACTAAGGTATAACACACTGCTGCTACCACCAATAATAATAATGATAAGGGAAATAACAAGGGGAGAGAATACAACCGCTCAGCACCCACTGGCCAATACCCAGCCCGACCCAAGCAGTGATCTAGCCCTGACGTGCTGTGGTATGGAATATTTCTTTGGCTAGCTTGGGTCAGGTGTCCTGTCTCTGCTTCCTCCTGCCTTCCTCTCCTCCCTGGCAGAGCATGAGACTCTGACAGAGTCGGAGTAAGCGTTACTGAGCAACAACTAAAAACATTGGTGTTATCAGCGCTGTTCCCAGGCTGAAAGTCAAAACCACAGCACTGCACCAGCTACTAAGAAGGAGAAAAATGACTGCTGCTGGTGAACCCAGGACAGTATCCTAGCAAATGTCTCATAGTGTTGAAGTGCCATCTCAAATTTGCTTATTTCTTATCTATTTTACTTGAGAATAGTTTTGCGTTTGGTTTGGAGTAATTTACTAAGAAGCATCAGCCAGAAAGCTCATGATGTACTAGGAATTACTCACCAATACACCAAAGCAAATGCAAACAAACCGGACTATTTATAAATACCTCAGAATTCTTCCATCCCATCTATATGATGCCTCTTGATTCAGGTATTTGCATCAGTCATATTCCTCTGGAAAGAGGAGTTTGTTTGTTCACACACAGAGAAAGGAAAATGTGATGCATCAATTAATTTTGTTCTCCTGTAATACATGGCTTGGGAAAAGTAGTGGAGAGGTTGCTCCCTAATCATTCACTAAGTTCCTTTCATGCAATTTATTTTGTCTTAAGTTATTACTGCTTGCTTGAGTTGTTTCCAGTGATTCTTTCAAAGGGGAAGTGCTTTCATAGCCATGTGTTGTCATCTGCTATGAAAAAGAAATAGGGCAAAAGCAAATGCAGGAATGCAACAAAGTCTTGGAAAAAAGCAAGCTGTTGTAACCTGAGTTCAAATCATCTTTGAGCTTCACCAGTTTATGATCACTGTGTGTTGAGTTCAGAAGTCTTTGCAAGTGAGCATTTGAAAACAGACAATATTTGTAACTGTCTGGAAATGGCATGAAAAAGGTCATGTCCTTTCAGCTACCAGTATGGATAGAATGACTCTAGCACTTTGAGTGCCTTTTCACATGAATGAAAAACATTGCTAAGATTGAAATACCACAGTCGCAGAGCACACATTGCTACAAGCAGTGAAAAACATGGGAATAGCCATGCTGAGTGAAAAGGCTGAGCACCTCCATTCAGTGGTTCTCTCAGAGGTGCTGCATGCTGAACCAAGAAATGTTCAAATTTAGTTTTCTGAGATCAGCTCCTATCAGCTTCATATCTGGAGTGGTGTATAGGTGATGTCTGTATTATAAATTTACTTCTATATTTGAAGTGTGAGTTGAGTTAAATAAAATAGTGGTTCAAATTTATTATTTGCAATATTTTTACCTAATTAAGCATAAACAGAAGGGCTGTTCAGCTGCTTTCTAGATCTAGTCAAGAAAATATACTGGTGGGTTTAAATGAGGGCTTTGGGACTTGCAGTTAGTGCACTTCCAACAAGAAGAAACTAGGGTTAGTTGGGTGAATCCTTAAAATAATCCTCACCGTGCATAGTATTTGCAGGGAATCTGAGGGAAGCAAAACTAAGACAACACCAGCCAACACAAAAAGAGTGTTGGATGATACTGTGAAAACAGTTAACAAAGCTGTCAAGTAAAATCACGTATTTTCAGCAGCACAGAATAAAATGGGCAGGAAGTGTCTGGGTTTGTTTCTTCTTCGTGAAACGTGGTGTCTATTGAAAGACAGCATATCTCTAGGAGAGGGGATTGCATTTGTATTTACATAAGTATGTATCTGTGTAACTAAATATAGTTATATGTATAATTATACACATAAGTTTTCTTAGCCTTTGGTCTGCATTGTAATGGAAACAAAATATGGCTTTGACGGATTCACAGAATCATAGGATGGTTTGGGTTGGAAAGGACCTTAAAGACCATCCAGTTCCAACCCCCTGCCATGGGCAGGGATGCCTTCCACTAGACCTGGTTGCTCAAAGCCACTTCCAACCTGGCCTTGAACACTGCCAGGGATGGGACAGCCACAGCTTCTGTGGGCAGCCTGTGCCAGCGCCTCAGCACCCTCACAGGGAAGACTTTTTTTTTTTCCCCAATATCTAATCTAAATTTACCCTAAATTCCATACATGTTTTTTTTTCACAGTTTAACAAATTTGGCTTAGCACTTATAATGTGCATGGTAGACTTGCCAGATAATTTTGGATCTGTATTATTGAGATAGAAAAATTATTTTGATACATTTGAAAATCTCACATGTCTTTGGCTGAATCCAAATTGATGACTCATGGTTATCTGAAAACAGGATTATTTCTTAATACTAATATTGTCAAGAGTTCACTGAAATGAGTGAGAAGAGTATGAGACCCATTTGGAAAGGATGATAAACAAATATTTACTAGAATTATGAAGGGATGATAAAGTGATTCCTCAAGCAGAAGACCTTTAACCTGGTGGTGATGAAAAAGGGTTATTGTGGCAGATACTGCCATTGTAGTTTGAATGATGATTCGGACTGCATGCTTTCCATTGTCCTGGGTTCAGCAGTAGCAGTCATTTTCTACTTCTTAGTAGCTGGTGCAGTGCTGTGTTTTTGACTTTCGGCCTGGGAACAGAGCTGATAACACCAATGTTTTTAGTTGTTGCTCAGTGATGTTTATTGTGACCAAGGACTTTATGAGTCTCATGCTCTGCCAGGGAGGAGGGGAAGTCAGGACAAAGTAGAAACAGGATTCCTGACCCAAAGTAGCCAAAGAGGTATTCCGTACCACAGCGCATCATGCCCAGGATGTAAACTGGGGGCAGTTACCCGGAAGGGCTAGATCGCTGCTGGGGTTGCGCTGGGTATCGGTCAGTGGGTGGTGAGCGGTTGTATTCTCTCCCCTTGTTATTTCCCTTATCATTACTATTGTTGGTGGTAGCAGTAGTGGGTTTGTGTTATACCTTAGTTACTGGACTGTTCTTATCTGAACCCGTGGGAGTTACATTCTTTCAGTTCTCCTCCCCATCCTTCTGGGAGTTGGGGGGGAGGAAGAAGGGAGTGGGGAGTGAGTGAGTAGCTGCATGTTTCTGAGTTATCAGCTGGGTTTAAACCATGACACTGTGAGCATCTGTTTTCAGCTTTAGAGTCCAGGAGAATAAAATGATGGTGTTAACTGGGTGCAGGAGAGTTTTCTACTAGTATGGCAGCTAACACTTGTCTAAAACAAGGCTCTGCTTGCTTTGTTAGATTTCTCTAACCAACTCGTTAAGGCTGCAGACAGAATTCCAAGTATACAAAATTGTAATAATTTTTCAAAATTCATTTTTATGTTCTTATGTCTTCTGACTATGACAGATGACACATAGGAAGTATATGATAAAAATGGCAGAAGATTTAAAAACTGTGGGAAGCTCTAGGGTCAGGGTAGTCTATGTATTTTACACAGTATTTATACTAGCATGAGATACTTCGCTTTTTCAGGCAAGAGATTTGAGTGTTAATTCTTCTAGGGCCTATGCTAGTGCTTTAAGTTAGACACCCACTTAATCACTTTGTGGAATGAAGACCATGTAAAGCAGTAGTGCCGGATAACCCATGTAGTGTAATCAAATAAAATGGTAACTAAAAAGAAGAAAGGCAGCAGTACCTGCTTTGTTCTCCCCACATAAGCAAGTTCACAACAGCAAATGGAAATGCTGCCCAGGGTAGGAGAGTAGAAACTGCTCTTGAACACACTTGTTCTTTTTCATAGCTGAACTTTTCTTGAAATGTTTGATCTTCTCTTTCTCTAGGCAGCGCAGCTCAGGTTCTAAAGGAATGGAATATGACAGGGAAAAAGAAGGTAAGAACTTGCTCTTGAGAATAAAGGCATTCAGACCATTTATCAGCTGTCTGTAGTTGAATGTAGTGCTTTTATTTTGGCCACTGCTCTGTCTGCCTTTGCTAACATAACTGACTTCATTCACACCTGTAGTCAGAAAACTTGAAAGCAAATGTGTGTGTTATTTCTAATCTATTCGTCTGTTGTCTCTCCAGCCCAGTGATCTGAGAGAATTTCTGGGACAGCGCACATGTATACATGTGTGTGAAACCCAGATGCTGGACAAGTACAGAATGAATCCTAAACCAGCCCATGTTCAGAAGCACTTATGAGCAATTGTATCCTGGATAATCACAGCCAATTATAGTGCTAGGGATTTTGCTGACAAGTGTAAAAGTAACATAAGCATAGGAGTCATCCATTAGGAGTCACGCATTAGTGACACCATCAAGTCAGATACTTCAAGTATATATTTGGGATGTGATCTTCATGCATATGTATCTCCAAGCCGGAGCTGTACCAGGAGGCTGCCCTGAGAGTCAGTGTCATGGAGGCTCCTTTTTAAGGCTGGGAGAGCTACAGTAGCAGTGGTCAACCTGTGTCCTCTGTGATTACTTTCTACCTGATCAGAGTGATGCCTTAAGTATTTGTCTCTGTTACTGTGTGGATGTCCCCTGAATGGTTAAGAACTGCTTGTCCTAAGTAACTGCAAACAGTTTGAGCAGCTTCTTAGCAGTGGTTTTATTACAATTTGCAATGCAAGCGTTTTGTGTGGCAGGGAAAACCAGTTTGGGGCTCCAGGTTTTGTTTGAAACAGTTTATATGTTCAGCTGAACAGATGCACTGTGTTTGTATAGCACAGCATGGCCTGTAAATTGCATTACTCTGTTGTCACTAGTATAGCATTTTAAAAGCATGGGCATGTTACTGATTGTATTTTGAGTTTATGAATTGCACTGAGTGATGTCTCTGTTCTTGCACTGTTTCTCCATTTAGAACAACAGGAGAAAAAGAAGCAAATTTAAACAGCACCCAGGCAATAAAGATCCTAAAACTAAGAATGGTGGACCCGAGAAGGCATCTCAGGAGCCCCAGGGAATATATGATTGCCATCTGAATGGATGCTCCAAGGACAACTCTTGCAGGGCTTCTGCCAGTCAGAAACGGGAAGGTGCTTCCCTTGAGAACAAAGGCTCAGGATTTGCAGACTCAGCACTGGTCTGTCCAGAAATCCCAGGTCAGTTCATCTGGCACAAGACACCTTTAACTGGCAATAGCTAAGCCCCCATTTACATTAAGAACATGGCATGAAGCCATGAAGCAGAATATAATAAAAACAATAAATTGGAGGGAGCTATTTATACAAAATAATGCACCTAGCTATTAAAGTCATGCAAGTAGTTCTATATCTGGGCACAATTCACCTTGCAGTATGTTTCCTTGCAAAATGTCTTTTTTTTCTCTTCTAGAGACAAAATGATCAAAAAATATAATTAAAAGCCCATCTGATACAGAATATTGCAGATATAAATACACAAGAATGCAGGGTTAGAAAATGGCTTGAGTATTAAATGTTTCCTCATCTGGAGCAAAGATATCAGGGTAGTATGAGATTGAGGTGTACCACAGGATTTCTTTACCTCATTCAGACTAGTCCATTTATTTTTTTTCTCATCTCCCCCTAATAGGCTAGTGGTAGTAGATCTCCACTGGCTTTCTCTGACAGGGAAGGGCCTTTGTGTTGAGGGAAGGCAGCCTGATAGCCTCTTAGTACACACACGTTTCTGCTAGGGTGTAGGTTCTGATTCTGGAACTCTGGGGGACAGTAATAAAGAAAGGTCTTTCCTACTGGTTTGTAGTAGGTACAGAGTTATGGTTATAGCAACATCAATGACAACAAACTTTCTCCTCTGGGGAAGAAACTGTGTGAAAGCTTTCGCCTTCAAGTATCCTTTCATAAAGCTCATATTTAATTGCTGTCAATACTGGCAATGATTTTTCAGCTCTTCATATTTCAAACTTCTGACAGCCCTAGACTATTGCTGCTGCTAGCATTTTCTTCCTGTGTTTTAAGCAGTATGTAAGACTGCATTAAAAAAACTTTACTTGAAATCCCTTTTTCCATGGTTGCAAATACAGCTCTCAAACCTCATTTTAAAGGTATGTGCCAAATGGATAATTGTCCTGAAATGAATTCTCTGCAGCTTCCAGATAATTTTGGTGGTGCTGACCTCTGAAATGAAAACTCTGCAACCTGTATCAGCCAAATAGATGACTACTTACCAACAAATTTTGTCCTAAGTATTTGGTGCCTTACAAAGTATCAGAGATACTCTTCCTGCCCCTGCCAAAGACTCCCACTTAGTTTGGATAGAATATGCCATAAACCAGAAAATTCTGCATTTCCATAATACTAAATCATTTTTGGCACTTACTCTGCAAGACATAAACATTTGTGGTATAAATATATGTTATGTCAAGCTCTCATGTCAAACTTCTTAGAGTTGCTGGTTTTGAAACGATACATGTATGAATAAATATACATAGACTGAATCTGTCCATACATGGGGAGGAGTTCTTTCTAGGGAGTAACAGACCTGAATGCAAGAATACCCATGCTTTAGTGATCTTTTCCTGCGGCATTGGTATGGAGTTCTTTCTTTTTCTCTTTGACATGATACAGTGAAGAGTTTTACATACCAAAGGCAAAAAGTATCACAGAATTTTACTTTGTTTTTATAAGTGACAAATGAGGTATTACCACACCTTTACAATGTTTATAGACATTTACACATATCCCCTGTTTCAGAAACAATGAGAGAGGGGCATGAAAGTGAAAGAAAAAGGTGGGAAAAGAAAGGAAAGGTAATGGAGAGAAAGGAAAACCTGAAACTTTTCTATTCAAGTTTCCCCTGCATAGTAAAATAAGTTCCTGGCAATTTGTTTAATACAGAGAAGGAAAGAGCTGCTGCTTCACTTTGAGTTGCACTAGATTCCTTGTCTTTACAGCCAGTATAATAGCTACTTCCTTAAGGTCAAAACCCACCTATGTACATATTGCTAAATTTGTGCTGAAGTGCATGCTACTAAATAGAGGGGTGATCAGAATTCCTCGGGGGCCAGCAGCTCAGCCCTTGTGGTTTCTGAGCAAGTCACACAGACTTGGAGTTTGAAATGCTGAAGTCAGTCCAAGGTGCACCCGTTTCATATTGCTCCCTCTTGTGTTGTAATCTCCTTTGTTTTGTCCTTGTCTGTCTTGTTTGTTTTGGTTCCTTCTCTATCAAATTAATGTTACTGCAGTCATTTCACCATCACCTTCAGACAGCTCACAGCTTAGAATGATCATAGTCGGGTGTCTGCTGACAGGCCCCTATTCTTTCCTCCCCATGAGGAACATGAGATTGAAACTTTGCTTATACCAGCTCACAGTCTGTGAGATAAGGTCTTTCCGAGCCATAAATTCCTGGCTGCCTGGAAGGGACTTCAGGGACTAGAAGTGAGGATGCAGTGTGTCTGGTGTTTTTCCGTGAGGTGTCCCATGCTAGAAAATGACAGGGGAGAACACGTGGCTATTACTTTTAGTTCATATCTGCTTATTTCTTGCCATTATTCCATCTTTCTTTCTCTCAGAGGTACTTGGTTGTTGCTTTTTTGTGTTCTGGTTTCCTACAGGGAGTTAAGACCTGCTAGAGAAAATGAAGCACACAATTCAAGGCCCTGGAAAGCCGAATTACCTCATCATGGAGGGCCATGGGGAGTGTTTTGCTTAGTTATGAGTCAGTTCAAGGGCTCTCCTCAGTATCTTGAAGGGGAAGAGGCCTTCAATAAACCATATTACTTCAAAATGATGACCATAACAAACTCTCCAACTTTCTTTCTTGTCCTTGACAACACAGGATCTGAAGGACTTAACGGCTGCGTTTTCTGTGCATGCCCTTGTAAAGCGGGGGCATGAATGTGCTGAAAGAATATTTAATGCTTCCTTACCATGCTTTTTGCAGGCACTTGGGTAAACCCAGACACAAATCAAATAGTGATTTCTTGCCTACTTTTTAAAATTGTTTTTCATGTAGGATGATTTTCAGTGAATTCTTTGAACTTTCTGTTTATATCTCAAGGGTTTGGTTTTTTTTCTTCTTTCAGTCAAAGAATCCACAAGGTTCACTTTATTTAAAAGGTGTTAAATGGCAAGCTGTTACAAAAAGATAAACCGCTCGTTTTGAAGATAGTAGCTCAGCAGATTTCAAAGGAAGTTTATTTGGGCTGCTGCCACTACGGGCAGGTCTGGTAATACTTAATGGCTAATACAGAGGAGGTCACACATTAGACTAGTGCTGAAATCCTAAACCACCATCTACTGACCGCTGCAACAGTTTACTTGTAGATATTGCTACCCAGAGGTTTGACTTCTCTTTCAAGTATTTGAGAGAGACAGAGTTTGTTATACATGTTGCTTAGCTGGCCCACGTCTTCAGGGATTTGATGCAGGCTTTCTCAATCTATTTTCAATTGTGTTGATTGTCCTCAATCAAATTTGAAAGTTCAGTAGCAGCATACTAAGGTATTGTCTGCTAGGTGATATTGATCATTGTGCTGCTGGGTTTCACAGTAGCTCATGTATCATTTGGAAGAAACAGTGTCGAAATATATTGCAGAGAAAAGATTTTAGAGTATGACCGTTCTTCTAGATGACTTTCTTTAAGAAGCTGTCAGTTTGCCATTTGTCTTGGCAAGAATACTAAAGCTTCTAGTTAAATGCAGTAAATAACAATTTTGCACTATAACAATAAATTTCAAAAGCTCTTGAGGACAGTAGGCCTGGCCTTTCTCTATAGTTTAGCTGATAGATTGTTTCTTTCTAACTATCTTTTGGAGTTATTTAATAAGGCCGATCTCAACTGACAGTAGCCTTACCTGTCAGTTTTCATAGTCATTCTTTGACTCCTTGGCCCTCTGTCATGATGCTGGTGTCTTGAATCCCTTTGGAGTCTTGGAAAGAGTAAACCATGTTGTCTGGTGACAGCAAACAGGCTCAGGCATTATTTTAGCCTTCTCAAGCTGTTGAATTCAAGAGCCTAGTCTTAGATGTTGTTTCATTTCCTGCTTGGTCCTCTTAACAACTGCTTGTGATAGAAAGCTGTAGTCAGGCAAGGTAAGTATTTCAGATAGGAATGTTTAATTGGTGCTTTTAAAATACTGGCAAAATGGTGAAAATTGTTTTGTGTGAAGTAGATACAGACAGACAGACAGATATCAATATTAAAGTCTCATGCTTTCTATAGCAGACTTCCTCTCTAGTTCTGTTCTCTAATATTTGGACAAAGATTACAATTATTAATATGCTTTCTATGTTATGAGGTATTTTTTCAAGTCAGCATGGAAGAGTTGATTTTTTTTAATGGGTTTTTCTTTTTAGACTGTTGAAACATAGGTGCGTTCAGATTAGTGTTTAATAACCAAAACCTTTTGTTTCCATTCTGTTACTGCTTTTCAAGGTTCTGTAGAATGCCTGCCAGTGGGAGGTGGGGTGAAAATCCACAAAACAACTTGCGTTTTCCATTGTATTAAGTAGTTCAGACTAAACAATATGTCTTCATAGCTTTCTTAATATTCTAACTCCCTGTTTTCTACCTTAATGCTTTCTTGCAGACAGGGAACGAGAACACCAGAGAGTATCCACGGAATTAAACCCAAAGACTATGAATGGAGTAGAACAGCATGAGTCTCCTCAGGCATCAGTTCAACTCCAGTGTAACCTAGGCAGGCCAAAGTCAAAATCTTCCTCAGTTAAATCACCCAATGCTACAACCCAACTTGAGACAAAGACAGACGATTCAGTCAAAAAAAGAGGTAAATTGGGTCCCTGGTTACTGTGTGCTGAGGTGATCAGACAGTTGAGGCCTCAGGGGGCGGGGGGAAGCACCTATGTGAAGAAGAGATATGTTGGAAAGTGAGAGCAGAATCATACTCAGCATAACAAAAATGAATAGAACAAATTGTAGTCTATTTAACTTTATAGTGAATGAAATTAAAAATAAATAATTTGAATCAATAGTGCTGTTTCAACACTCACTTGCTTTGGAGAATGAATTTGAGCAGCGTGTTTAAAAAACTGAAAAGCACCATGGAAGGACTGCGGAAAAGTTGAATCTTTGGACTTCAGTAGGATAACCAGTTTGCCCTAATGTGGGCAAATAAAATGTTGAATTATTCCTGCTCCCTCATTCAGAAAAACAAAAAACAGATTTCTGACTTTTGTGCAATTTTTGCTTTCTATTTTAGGGCCAAACATTGAAAAATCAGTAAAAGACTTGCAGCGTTGCACTGTTTCTCTAACCAGATACCGTATGATGATTAAAGAGGAAGTGGATAATTCAGTGAAGAAGATTAAAGCTGCTTTTGCAGAATTACACAGCTGGTAGGTAAATCAGCTGGAGAGATCCATCAGTACCACCTGAGAAGAGGGGCTAATGAGGCCACTGGCATTGGTGGGGAGGGGTCACTGACGCCCTGTGTGTTTGCAGCAGTTTGGTTTCATCAAACAAAACCCATGTGGTACCCCCAAGTAATTCTCACCAACCACAAATATATGCATAAGTGTATATTTGCATACATAAAAGGGGACAAAACTACAGTTCTTTGGGAAAAAAAAGCATCTCATTATGTTGTTTGGGTTTTTTTTCCCCCAAGTGATCCATCTTGACTTAATTGTTTTGTATCAAGTTCAGTGTCAGCATATCTGATCTGAAGCTTTTCTAAAAATCCTGTCTATGGGGTTTTCTGAAATCTCTTTACCTTCTTTAAGTCTCTTCTTTCTATACTACTACTTTGATCTTATCTTCTTTGGCAGACAGTCCTTTACTGTCTCTTCATTTCCCATTATCTTTGCTACTTATCCCACCATTTGATTTTTCTTTCCCTCACAGTTTCTTCCCCCATCCATCACTTCATCATTTCCAGTTCTCATCTCTAATCGTTCTTTGTCTTCATTCTTTTATCTCTTTCTTTTTTCTAATTATTTTCTATTATAATTTTGGTTATTCCTGATCCTCAGCGATGTCTACGCCCTTTGAAAATTTGTAGCTGAAATAATTGCTGTAGTAGCGAGCTGTATATTTTGAATATACTTGTCATAGAAGAATGTTTTCTAGTTTGAGTTTTACTTGGCCTTTCGTTAAGCATAGATCCTATATAAAACCCATGCATTATACAGCATTGCAGTAAACAAGGAATCGTATTAAAATATACAGGATTTGGTTACAAATCACAGAAAAGTACAAAAACCTTTCACCCTTAATTCATCCGTAATATTTGTCAGTATTTTTATGAGCATACTTTGTATTATGAGCATACTACAAAAGTGCTGTAGTATTAGCAGAATTTTAACTCTGTACTTCAGTGGTGCATTCGTTGTCTTCAGTGATGCATCTGAAGTGACTTCTGTGCCACTGGGGCTCCGCTTCTATATGGGCAGAAAGTCGAAGCACTGCTGAGCTGATTAGTGGAAGATTCTGTTGCACTGAGCCAGCAGTGCATCTGGCTGTCTAGCAGAGAGTCTTGTTTCTGTCTCTGTACTCCAATGAACATAGGCTGTGATCATCAGTTGTACTAAACTCTAGTATTGTGAGGAGTGCTCTGGAGCCAGCATAGCGATGGTTGCTTACAAACTAAAGTGCAGTAATTATATTGTAATTATAGAAAAAATAAGTAAAATTCATCAGTCCCCTGCACTTTTTATGGTAGTTCTCAGAGGTCGTTTTATATGGCTTTAGAAAATTTATAAAACATTTGTGGTTTCTATTAGAGAAGGCTGTGACCTTTTCTCTGAGTAAACTCATAGTTTGGTCTCATTTGCTGTGTAGTTCTCACTATAATATTTTTTGTAACAGTGTTAAAAATACATAATGCCCCTTGTATCTAATCTTGTTTCCAGGCAGTCATGGTCAATTCGGTCTTTAAACAATAGTCACTCTGGGCATGGAACAGGCTTAAAACCCTATTGTAATCTAAGACTGTGGGGTGAGGTGCTATATTAGTAACTTCAGAACTGAAATTCTTCATTATTCGTGTTTTAACTTGAAAAACACTGAAGTTGCATTGCCTAATCTATAATATGTTCTTTAATAGGTCAGCTTAATACGGGAAACAACAGAATGACCACAAAACAGTGTGTAAATCGAGGTCAACTTTAAATGATGAAAAATAGCCCGGAAGAATTTTGAACATTCTTCATTTTAATTTTTCCTCCTACCAGCTTCAGGGCATAAATTACTGGAATGTAACAGACCTGAATATTCAGGCCTCACAAAGCAATTTCATGCATGTAATATTGCAACATAATATTGCAACAAGGACAGCATAATGTCAGGACATATTTATGAAAATCTCAATGTGGGCTACATTGCTTTTGGCATCTCATAACCTAATGTTTAGGGTTTTTTTCTTCAAATGATTGAAGAGAAAATTTGGTTTAAATACTAAAGTGAATGACTTAACACCTTCTTTGCTAAAATGAATAACAGGTTTGATATATATTACGTGACTTTGTGGCTTAAACTCTGAAAAAGATGGGAAGAGCTGTCTTTAGTATCTCATTTATAAGAAGTTGCTGCCAACTGCTCTATATTAACTGGATTTGAGTAAAAAATCACCAGGGCCAGCGATGCATACAGCTTCAGACCTCATGGAGTCAAAAGATCACATTCCCAGGCTGAACAGTTTAGTTTGTGTTATTTACATGGCAGTTTCCTTGCTTCAGGGTTGGACAAAGCTTCACTAGTGGTAGCAGGAGGATAGGGTAGCTAGGCATGCAGACTCTTGCTTATTTATCACCCTCCTTGGGCATTGGAATTCCGCTGTGGCAGTCAACTTGTTTATCATGGGAAAAAAATTATAGAATCGTAGAAGTGTTTGGGTTGGAAAGGACCTTAAAGATTATCTAGTTCCATCCACAGCTGAACTGTTGTTCCCAGGATGCTATGGAGTGACCAAAATGACAGTGATATCTGGTCGTCTTTGTGAGATTGATTCCACAGCTTTTTGCAAGTTGTTCTTCCAGTTGCTGCTGGAGTGTGGATTGGTTGAGGTGTAAAACAGATAAACATACAACAGCGGCTAAGTGCTGTCTGTGGTCAGAACTGCAGGGAATGCTTTAATGGGATGAACACAGTAACCAAGATGGGAGCTTAACCGGTTCGTGTTACACACAGCTGTCACCACCCAAGAGGTTTTAGCGAACCTAGATGAAGTCGGAAGCTTTAATCTTGTATTGCAGCTGAATGCTAAGGCACATTACTACTTTGTTGTTGTTCTTTGGTTTTCTTCCTTTGGGAGTAGGATAAAAGATCCTTTTTTTATCCTTCTTTTTGCATTTACTGTCAAGATCAGAATCAAAACTGCATTTGAGGAGGCAGTAATCTTCTGGACTTCCATATAATCTTTTTTTAATCTTTTCATGATTTTACCAATCACAGAAACAATGGAGAAGTGAAAAGATAACGTCATGTATCTTCCTCCTACCTCCAGATAGTATAGCAAACCATGATCATGGAGATAAATGAATAGCATGTGTGGCCTAAGATGTCCTGAAAGCTTCAGCAGAAAAAATCACAAGAACTTTCCCTTTTAAACAGCAGAAACTTCTAAGTGATAGTTATCAGTAGAAGTCCATGTCTCTGTCTTGCTCAGTATTTCACAGCTTGTCCTAACTGATGAAGGGAAATTACTCCTTAATACTCTCAGTCAGCACTGTACTGCAATTTAAAAGTCACCTACCAGTGCATACCACTGTCCCACAATTCAAAAAAGGAGTGGTATAGAGCAGCATGCTGTGGACACTTGTAAATGCTTGGGAAAGAAAATACAAAGCTTGCTTCCAGGTTTAACCGTTTAATGAAATGGGGCCAGAAAAAATCCCATAAAGATGTTTTTTTAGTAAAGCTGCAGTGGGCTTACTTTCTCTTTCAGGAGTGTCCCAGTTGGAGCTCCTGCCAACTGGAGTAATTCTCTGAATGCTCAGAACAAGTGATAACAACTTGCTTTTACACAATGCTTTTCATGCCAGAAGTCAGCAGAGCATTTTACAGGCCATGGGCTGGACCACACAAGGCACTTTGCCCTACTCTGTGAGAATTCTTTTGCAGTCTCACATGGATTGTGCTTCTGGTACGATCTGGCACTCTCATCACCCCTGCTCGTGCAGGGCTTTCTGCCACGTTGCTTTCCCCAAGGCTATGAGAGCACAAGGCAGAGCAAGCTGAAGGGCACTGTTTCTCTGATGTGCATCTGAAAATTATGAGGAAGATTCTTCTAACAGTACTTCTTGAGCCAGTATTTCTCCCCATTGCATCTTGGTTTGGTGTATGGTTCTCAGGAACACTTGTGTGAGTAAGAACATAAGCTGCTCTACTTACTGCTTGATGTAAAACATGTTGGAGCATAGCCATGTCTCACAATAGTGTAGGGCAAGAAAAAGAGTAATACCAAATAGTGCTTGAGTTGCAGGAAAAGGTCAGAAAAGCTAGGTGAACTCTCCTCTCAATAGAGTGAGCTTGAGGCATTTGTTGCCAGGGTTAAAGCCCATGTGATATAATTATGCTCTTGCTTTTCTACCAAGAGACTGAATAATAATCTTTGGGGTAAAAAGAGAGCCCCAGGAATCCGAGTGAAATGTGTAGAGCACAAAAGAAGCCACAGTTCCCCATAACACCTCTTGCCAGAAAATCATTTTCACATACTGGGCATCCACACAGTCATATGGAGCACTAAAAGGAAACATCTGCCACTTGCCCATACAGTCTGCTTCCAACCACAAATGGAAAATAGTCTGTAGAAAATATTAAGGCCAAGTTTAATTACACTGCACACAGAACTGGACCAAAGACAGACAAGCTTCCTCTACTCTTTGCATCTCAAACACATTGGTATGTTTTATAAAGAGCATGAAAACCAACACAGTTGATTTTTTGAATGAACAAAAAGCCCTTGAAAGCTGCACCATAGGCTGGATAAAAAATTGCCTCTGACATAATACTGGGGAAATTGAGTTTGGTAATACTAACAATTTTTAAATCCATTTTAATGTAGTTTTATATTTTTACATGATATTTTAATATGTATTTTTATACATTTAGGGAACAACTGGAAAGCAAGTACTGTATGTTTTGGGAAGATAAAACAGTTTTTCTATTGCTTTCTAGGTTAAAATCAAAGCAAAGGAAGAATGGGGAAAAATGGGTCATTTATAAGAACATAATTGTGTCTGTACTAACTCAGTGCTGGGCGATGAGCAATGCTGCCAGTGCTCACAGGCTCACAGTTGCAGTGAGTGAACACAGTCGTCCCTTTTCTGGGACCCTTACTTGGCAAATGGTAAAAGATGATGGTTTTCTGTTACTCAGAGCCCAGAAACAGTGGCACCAGATGAAGAACTGCCTGTTTGTGTTAGTGATGTGGCAGTATAGAGCATGGGCAGATGTCTGGAAAGGCCAGGACTGGTATTGCTTTACACTGAACAGAGTTCCTGTGCTATTTCTTTGTGTTTCCAGGCAGTTCGCATTAGCTTTCTGCCTCTGTCTGTCAGCTGACCTGTGGTAGTCTTTATGCCTCTGAAGTATGGATTTTCAAATCCTCTCGCAATTTGTTCTGATATTTGTTTGCCTGTCAGTCACGCAATGCAGTCTGTAACCTTGCCAGTGCAGAGAAGGAAAAAATGGTCTCCCAGGCATTTAGGTTTCCTTGAGCACAGGTGGGTTTTCAGGTACCTTCAAAGCCCCTGGACCCTGCTTCTACTGCCTGGGGGTCTGGGAGTCTGATCTAATAGCTCTGGCCTCAGGCTCACTACTGCCTGCAGAGCTGCAGCACTGGGAGAGGGGCTTGTGCTTGCTCTCTTCTCATGACCTCCAGCAGTTTGGGATTACTCTTGCTGTGTATTGGCGGAGAGAACAGACAGAGCTCATGAAATTGGAGGAGTTGGGTTTCAGTGAGATACATCATGTCCCCCTTCTGGCCCCTTTGTCTTTTACAAATACTTGTTTTATCCCTGTGTTTTTTACTACACTTGTGAAGACAGATTACAGAGGTGAAATCCAGAGGTGGATTACGTTGTCTCTTAGCATGTTGTTCATACTTCGTGGCTTCATGTCTCTCTCTTTCCTCCCAGTCATTCGTAGGTATTTGCTATCCTCAGTAAAACACAAGCACATGTCGTTTTTGGGGTCCTGCAGGTAGATTGTTGCTTTTCATGCATGTCATTGTGGATGTAAAGTGAATATATCCTTTTTGATCTCATCGGACTAAGGAGAAATCTAACTTATTAAACATATGTAGGGAGTAACAGTCTCAACAAATTTCAACAGGTGTTAGCCCAAAGAGCCAGACTCTTACTTTCTTTGTGGCTACTTTCCAGGGTGCTTTTGGGAAAGTTACCTCTCCTCTATAGCAGAAGCCCAAAAAGGACCACAGCCTTCTGCCTTGCCAGAGTGTATTTGGGCTAAAGTATATAAAACCAGTAAGATATTCTGGTACTGCAGTAGTTGTATCAGAACTGAGGGTCAGATAGGAAATAAATACTTATACAAATTTGTGTCAAAATGCGCAGGATGCTATTGAGCCATGGTGCAACTCGCACTCAGTTGTTGAAACTGCCAAATCCAGAGGTGCGATGCCTTCATTTCTAAATAAATAAAATTTGGAAGCATTCTTTCAGGAAAAGGTTGTCCATGTCAGTTTTCAGCTTAAACAAGTATTTATGATCAGGCAATAAACTTCTAACTGTTTGTAAAGAGATCTTAAAAATGCAAAGAAACCTTCCATTACGATGGCTTTGCCAGGCCCCACTGTGCTAGCTCTCTGCTAAACAGAACATTAGTGAAGGTACATAAAGAATAACACAAAATCACTTGAATAACTGAAAGCCTTTCAGTATTTTTACTTCTACCAGATGGTACACTGCAGAGGGAAGGATTTCAGTGAAATTGATTTATTCTGTCTTTTGTTTGTCTCCTTATTGTCAGACTGTATTTGTGGTCAGAATGAAAATTCATGTAATCTGGTTTGCTGTGTAAACATCCTGCGTGTGCTAATACAGTGATCAAATAACTATTTTCAAGCACCATGAACATTAAAATACCGTTGAGCTAATACTGGAAGAATATAATTTCCTGAAACATTGCAAAATATGTAATGTAACAATTGCTATTCCTACAGGTTTATTAATATAAGGAAAACCTGAAGTATCATTTCTCCAGTTACAATATAGCACAGCTGTTCTGTAATCCTATACTATCCTATAAATCCTTTTTAATCCTATAAAACTTGTAGTCACCCATTACAGGTTATTGGGCTTTATACTTACGTTCTCAGCACATCATTATAGCTCCTTATGTTTAAAGTCCAACAGAGTTCTGGTGTTTTGGATTCAGGTGGGTGATTTGTTGTGAAGTACACGGTTTAGTGGTTCTTATCAGTTGTCTTTTCACTCCACCTTTGGGTCAAATATGTTCACGCTAGAAGGGAAATGTGTACAGGAAATAAGGCGTAATACTTAAAAGACCAACACTGATCTTGTCAGGACTATCCCATGAATTTGTATGTAATCTCAGTTCAGATAGAGCAGCGACAGTAACTACTGACATCCCTCAAACTTGCTTAAGTTTGGCAGCAGGTTGTTAACTAGCACAACTTTAAGGAGCTACTGGGGTCTGTTCCAAAGCCCACTAACAGAAAAAGTTGCTGGAGAATAGTGTGTGGTTTGGGGGTTGGTTTGTTTTGAAGCTTAAGCTGGCAGACTCTGGCTGTGTCCCACAAATAAGTCCCTAATGAAAAAAAGGACTTGAATTGTACCTCAGTGTTCTGGTGTCTCACCTGCTGAAGCAGACCCCCGAAGGTGACCATGAAAAATAAAAGCTCTTTTCCCCTACCAGATGAAAAGCCCTACTGCAGTTGTTCAGAACGCCACACCTCACTGCTGACTGTGTCTTCCTCAGTCTCCAACATTGATTTCCACTGATAGATAAAGCTGGTTCAGGGCAGAGCAAATCTTATTAAACACCTCAAGGAGAAAATTGGCATTCTGGGGAGTTTAAAAGGGTTTTGAAAGGACTCATTTGAATTACACTCTTAACAATAACTTCTGTGCCGTGCAGCCGTGGCTTACCTTTGTGATTTGTGTCAGCATGTGTGCCTCCATGTCAGCTTGGTCTCTTTCTTTCCCCATCTTTCCAGACGCAATAGGTTTATCATTATCAGAAGGAAAAAAGATTCTGGTCATCTGGAACCCTTGTGACTCTCATCAGTAAAGCTATAATTCAGCCAGCCTGGCAATCGAAGCAGCTTTTCTGAAGAGGCACTAATAACTTTAATCATTTTAGTGGGATTTTGAGGTATTGCAGCTGACTGAAAATTTCTTTTTCACTGTGCAAGCACCAAATTTCATGCAGTAAACTAGAGGAAGATTAATTGGTTACCAGTAATGTCAGAACAAATTCAGAATTTGTTCTGAGTGTGAAACGAGGCAGCTGTCAGCATAATTTACCCCTGTCATTGCTGTGCTGGCAGCTCACTGCAGTTTGGCATTTGCAGCTCTTTTGCCATTGTATGCTAGTGTGAATTCTGCCAGCCTGCGTAAGTCCAAGGCACGAGTACTGTCCATTTGACCAGGAATACGACACTTACACTCTTGTCTTCAGAATCAGTTCAGCAAAATGAATTCTCAAGAGCTGCTATCTCTACTGCTGCATCTCGTATCTCTACAGCACGAGCACTGGCTGTTCCCTGGTGCCATTTACATGTTGTCTATATTAAGCCTCTGCCTTGCTGTGTTCCTTCAACAAAATTGTCTCCTTCCTGAACCACATCTCAAAATTTCATCTGGTTATTAAAATCAAACAGTGCTGAATCCTGTGCTGCAAACTACAGATACTCACCTGCGATGAACAATGATACGATGCTGATAGCTTGAGCTTGGTGCCCGAGTCCTGATCCTGAAAAAGTGAGGGGTGAGAGAAGAACAGAATCAGTTCTTTCAGAAGAGGGGTGTGGCAAAGGCAAACAGAAAAGAAAGAGGTATTTCTTTTCTGGCTTAACCATTGGTCATGGATTATAAGACTTGCTTGATTCAGATCTGTCCTTGAGCCTGGTCAATGGGAGATGGGATTTGAGTCCCGGCATTTGCTCCAGTGTGTATTGTAAATGTGTATTATAGATAAAAACCTGAACATCTGTAGCAGAACTGACAAATACAGTACAGCAAGGAATCCTACAGACTGATGATGAGGGCGTGGATTCAGGTACATGCAGAGAGGGAAGTGGTGGAACCAAGTTCTGCAGTTGTCACAGGAGTCTCAAATGGTATTATGGAATATACTCAAGTGCTGATATTGGGAAGGAGAAGAGACAGCTGAAGCCTGATAGAATGTTAGTGCTAAGAATACTCAGAGAAAATGACAGCGCTATGACCTCTGCAGAACCTCAGCTAAAGAAGCATCTTTGTGATCTTAACCCTGGCTCCTACCATCTGTAGAAGACCCAAGAGAAACAACGTAACTAGAGAGGAAGGAATTAGCAGAATGTTTGCCTTGAGGTGTCTTTAGATCTGAAATGTACTCTGTTCCTTGCTCTGCTAGAGTTCGAATCTGGTGATATGTGAGTGCAGAAAGTTCTAATAGCATCATCCAGTATCCAGTTCTTCTCCACAGCACAGCAGTGGCTGCAGGCTGTGCACTGGAGTGTACCAGCTTGGTGTAACATGTTGGTATCAAGTGGACACTAAGAAACAAAATGCATTTCCAGGAGGCATTGCTGAGCCAAGCTTTGAGTGATTTTCAATGATAGTCAATGATGAACACTATGATCTGATCATAATCAACCTACTGAGCCTGAGTAGGGCATTATTCCAGAAAATACATTAAAACCAGTTAAACTTCTCATGAATTAAGAAGCTGTTCAGCTTAAGTGGCTCTCTGAGCTTCAAGTGAAAGCAGTAAGATCTTAGCAGGAGCTAGAGATAAGATTTGAATTGTTGATTTTTCCATAGTGTTCTTGTCCTTTCTCGTATATCTGTTAGCATTTAGTTTTCTCTTTGTTTTATCTTTTGCCCTTTTTTTATCCAGTTTTCTAGCTTGCTTTGTTACTTTCATTTGTTCCTAACTTTGCCAAGTTCCTGATGAAGAGTTGATCAGTTTTGCACTGAAGTTCTCTTATGTGACTAGAAAGTAATCAAATTTATTCCTACTCCATTTCCTAAATAATTGACCCTTAAGCAAACTAAGAAGAGAACAGCATTTCCTCATGCTAGTTGGCCTATGACATTTCTAAAGAAATATTAACTTACCCCATTATTCTGTGATAGTAGTTCTTGATTTCCAGGCTGAGAAATGTGCCTATACACTTCCAGATGAGGAATGAGTGTGTTTCTTTCCTTTTGTTTAGAGGGAGTTAATTTTTTCAGCTGGTATAAGTTAGTACAGCTGCATGGTCTTCAGGGAAGGGCAACCTCATGAAGACCTGTCTGTTAAAGAAACTAGTATTATGTTGACAAAGGCACCAAATACTCCTCTTGTTTTATTCTTCAGTTTTCCCAGTTAGTTTGTATCTACAAGCAAAGTACTCAGGTGCTTGTTCTTCAAATTCATCGGAGTCCTGGCATCTACTACTACAACATCCAAATGCTTTCCTGGAATGTTCATCAGAGACCACACAAAAACCTTAGGAGTGGAAAACTGTCTAGTAACAGATGAGATATAAAATATGATAAATACAGGACTGATGTGTTATCATTCTCATTCTGGTGTTAAAAGTGCCTTTATTTGGCATCAAAATAAGATATTAGGGGCCATGCAGTTTAGCAAGGGTCTGTTGTTGGAGTGGGCAGAGAGCAGCTGTGGAATGAACTGGGACAAAATACAGTACTGATGAGCTCTGCTGTTGTGAACTGGCTGCTTGTGTAGTTTTCCAGCCAGAAGTTTATGCTTATATAACCTGTGTAGTACACTAGGGAGGTGCTTTTGTGACAAAGATGGTTAAGGAGAAAACACGTAGACTCTCTAAATTTAGGAGAAAGTACTAAAGACCATTAAAATCTTGTATTTGTGTAGAGGGTAGAAACGGGTGAGAACTTAAAAGACTCATTTCAGCCACCTGCTGTGAAAACCAAGAAACTTTATTATATAATGTAGTTACAAAAGCTAATTGAAAACAGATTAATTCTGAAAAGCTATTGGTATTTAGATTAGCAAGATGGAATCATCACCTGCCTGTTTGGAGTCCAAGCTTAATGCCTATACCTGGAGAATATTGAGGGCCAACTGGGACAAGTGTGTCCTTTCAGTCCTTAACTGGTTTGCTCTACGATAGAAAACCCTGATGGTTTATTTCCTCTGGTGCGTAGGTCAAACTAAATTGATCAGGCAGTCCAAAACAATGGTTTTAGTGTTGTTTATATGTATGAAACAGAAAAATGTGCTATGCTCGGTTTTATTGTATTGCTGCATGCTTTGCCATCGCCCAACCTGCTTCTGTCCCTCTTGTTGGCTATTGGGAGGCAAGGTAAAGGTAGTAGCCTCTCCTCCTCCAAGTGTCATGGTTGATTGGTAAAACCCAAGGGTAAAACTTTGCAGAACTTCTGTTGCAAACCTCCTGTACGAGCTTGGTTAATTTCTGGGAAGATTTCAAGGAAAATTGCATGGCACTCAAAGATATTCTGGCTGGTTAATTTCTGGTTAAGTCAGCTGCCATGTGTTTGCCACACTGCAGGCTCCCTAATCTTTCCCTGGTTTAGTTAACCCATCAGTCCTTCTCCCTTCTGTAAGTCTTCTATCTTTGATTTCTGCACACTGAACTCTATAGGATCCTTCTTTCTTTCCTAAGGACATTCTGGACAAATGTTTTGTTCTTGAGTTTTCTGTAATGTCTTCCTTCTGATGAAAGCTAGTTCAAATACAACTCAGTGTCTTCACTGGGTACAAAAGCTTATGTTTAAGGATTATTTTAGTGCAAGGGTTGAGAACTCCACTCTTCCCTTGAGTGTGTGCCTGGCATTTACTCCTGATATTTGACCTACTTTTTGCGATTTTCCCCCAGCTGCCTGAGTTTACTCACTTATGCAAACATAAACATTAGCATTGGTGGTGTTTATTAAACGTGAACATGACTAAGAATAACCCAGTGAGGGGAAAATGGAGTGGCACACCAGAGCACTCTCCACTGGAGCGCATTCTACAGTGGTGCTGTTTCATTGAACAATGTCTCTGGGTTGATGATGTGAACAGTTTACCAGACCTGCTGTCTGCTCTCAGTAGACCCAACTGATCACTTAATACTTTGATAGCTTAAAAGCACTATCAGTGCTTGCACACTAGACATTTGTGAAAGGAGAGTCACAAGAGACCTTGGGGAAAGCCAGGTAAAAGTGGAACCTCACCTTCCCAGTCCTGGAGAGAATTGCGGGTGGGGGCATGAAAACTGATCTCCATTATGGAGCCATATTAATGCTTATTTGCATCACAATTTTCTTGTTACCTTGTCATATTTTGCAAGAATATCTCTGTTTAAGGAAGAGAAGAACTTCCTTCCACACAGCTCTCACTTTGTTTTGTTCTTAATATTGTGCCACGAGTTAAGATGGATAAACCTGGGTGGATATTCTGCAATGGAATATCTAGCTTAATTAGGAAACAGGCTGTTTAGTCATTTGAGAACTGCTGTGCCCAGGTAAAGCCAAGTGACTTCCACATCAGAGCAGACACATGGAGAGGCCAGTGAGATGGTTATGTAAATCAGCATACACTGATGATCACTAATTTCTTGTAGCCAGCTTGCCTAGCTGTTTCTTCAGTTTTCATTAAGTCATATTAACTTCAAAACTGCCCATAACTAAGGTCTGAAGACTTTGTGTAGTTATGTCTTTTGATACTGATGGAGTTCTAGCATGGATTAAATTATGGGTTTTTTTCTTTTTTTTTTTTCATTTTCTAGCATCGTAGACAAAGAAGTGTCATTAATGGCAGAAATTGATAAAGTTAAAGAAGAAGCCAGTAAGTAAAAATATACACAGGGAACTTTTGGTATAGTCATGGAAACATTTGTTTTGTTTGGCAGAAAATTGCACAGTCTGTAAGTTTGGTTAGCAGCTTTCCAGTGTCTTTCATATAAGGATTGTGCATCAAAATTTCAGGATTATGAAATTAAGATAAATCAAAGGTTCATCTGAAGTTAGATTTAAATTATTTATTATTATTGACTGCTCCTTTTTTTCCTATTGTTTGTCAATTACTTTGTTTCTATGTCTTAATCACTGTTTGTTTCCTTATATTAGATATATGAGTTAGAATACTGAAACCTACTAGAGAGTAAGTTACTGTGTGACCTTGCATAGCTTTAAGGGATAGTCATCAAGCATATGTATTAGAACAACAAATAAAAATTAAACCCCCAGATGTTTACTGGAGCCTGTTTTCTTAACTGTCTGTGGGAGTTGATCTGATTCTTGGCTTTCCTCGTCTCTGATTTTTGCACAGGTAAGATATATTTTGGTTTGTGGGAGGAAAAAAGAAAGAAAAGGCAAGATGAGCCATGTGTCAGAATACCACAAGATTTGGCTTACGCTCCATCTGAGACATGGTATTTGTGGCCCAGTAATCCAGGGGATGTGTTTCAATAGAGAGTACTAAGCAAGAAACCAAAGACTAACTGAAGTATTATTAGAATGATACCTTGCCTGGCAGATGAAAATATCACTGATGTGTATGCATACAATCCTTTTATTGTTTTGTGAATTTAAGGCCCTTCCAAGGAGGATGAAAAATACATGTAACATTCTTGAATGCTTCATTTGCATTTAGACCTCTCACTTAGCTCACAAATGTATACTAGTTAAATATTTATTTAAAAAACATCTAAATCTGCCATTGCTAGGCAAGTGTCTTGCAATTGTGTATGTGTGGAAGCTAAATGGTACAAGATTGCCAATAGTTTCAGTTTGGAATTTTGTATTCTAACTTTTCTAGTACTAACAATAAATAGATGTGGATTTAGAGGTCTCTGTTATTCTCGGGAGAAGTCGTGGATGGAAATATACCAGCAGCATTTTGGTTATGTGCAGAGAACAGATAGCCGTAATCAGCTACAGAGCATCTGCTCACTCCCAGGAAAACCAGTGGTAAAATTCCCATTAATATCAGCAGACATGAATTTAATCCCTAACTGCATGAACAAACACGCTCTGGAAATCCACTGACCTGGGCTGATGGTATCCTAGAGCCCCTTCATTAATTTTGGCCAGGTATAATAGTAGTTTTTGTGGAAAGTAAACCTAATTTGTATCTAGAATCAGGCATGTGAAGTGCTGTGTTTGCACATGGCAGGTTCTGTTTCCCTGCTTTCATGCCAACTCCACATGTGACACTGGATGGCCCCTGTACCTGTCTAACAGTGTAGTTTCTGCTGTCTCAAGATTTGTAGGCTTATAAAGTGCCTTCACAACCTTAGGCAGAAAGTTGTTTTAGGACTGTAATATGCTAACTGAGATTTACATTATTGTTTATTTTCACATCTCTTTGCTGCACTGGAGGACTGTTTTACAGTGGGTAATATTATTCTTACTGTCAATGCTAGGAAAATTCCAAACATGATAATTTCAGGGTTTTTTAGAAAATGGGTATTTGACTGACATCTCATGTGGAGATAAGTGCCAGTATGAAATGACATGGTATGGTTTGGGCAGTCACTTCAGCAAAGGGGATGCTGACCTTGGGGGGAAACAATATTAGCATTATCTAAAATAAGCAATAAAGCAAAATTAATGAACAGGGGAAAACAGCTAACAATAAACTGTTCTTTTAATCTGATAAAAGTTTCTCAGACTTGTAGACTGTATTCCACAAAATGAAATTAAAGGATCAGCTAGAGACATAGATACACACCTGTTGGTAGCATAAGTAACAACATAGGGACAGATTTATCAACAGGGCTAAAGGAACTATAGCCACCCTCTGCCTTCCCTGCCTTGTGAGACACACGCTTCTCTATCGTACGGTTTGGTTGCTCGCACACAGCTGTACAGCCACAGCTTTGTCTCCCTGTGCCTGCACTAGAATAGGTTGCCCATAGAGGTGGTAGATGTCCCATCCCAGGAAACATTCAAGGCCAGGCTGGATGTGGTTCTGAGCAACATTATCTAGTTGGAATATGTCCCTGGTTATTGCAGAGGGGTTGGACTACGTGACCTCTGAAGATCCCTTCCAACCCAAACTATTAATGATTCTATGATACTTTCAAAAGAAGGTGATTAAGTAAATGCTAATAGGTTGAGAAACAAACTCTCTCTGAAATATCATTATTTCTCACCTAAAAAAATGGCATTATGAAGTATGAGCTAGTAAGGTGACTTTCTAAGTCTGCTCTGGAAATCTGTGGCAAAAGAAGGCAAAGAATCCAGGGTCTCCACAGCTGTAACGGAGTCTGTGGTCTCAGGGTAGTTTACAACAACTACCACTTACCCTGGCTATAGGCGTAAGCTCTAGACAAAAGACTGTTTGTTATTATTTTACCTTTAGATGCTGTCTTTTCTCTCTGCCATAAGTACTGATCCCAGCAGCCTTCAAAAAAATCAGTTGTTGCTTTTACATTAAGTCACCATGTAGGTAATAAGAGTTTGCATATATTAAATTTTCCACAAAAATTGTAATGTCATATTATCCTGCATGTAAGTAGACTGTTGCTTTGTGGTTTGTGATTTATCTTTTCCTAAAGAACGCAACTATTCACCCTTTCCTTATACAAAATACACAGGATAGGAAGTAGTGAATATTTAGTATTTTTCATAGAGACTGTTGGCCTTTGCAATACTGCTTTGCTGTTGAAACAGCAACTGTGTATACTCTGTACTTAAAAGCAAAATTGCAATGCAGGTGATTTTCAAGTCAGCTATATATGAGCAGACTTTTTTCAGAGGAACTGAAGTGCCCCTGTGTAAATAAATACAGCGTGTCTTCAGAAACAGGCTGTTGACTCAAGGTAATGCTGCTTTCCATGTCTCCATGGAAGGCTCCTTGATCTCATGCTTAAAAATAAAGCACTGCAAATCTCAAAACAACGTGTCTCTGCCCTGTTTGTCTAAACGTTGAAAGATTGGTTTTACTTTGATTTTCTGAGAACTATCCCATTTCCAGATCTTTTTTTACCATCCGGCAGTTCAGTTAAATATGCTGATTGACTTAATCTGTGCAAGCAGCATATTGGAAGTCCAGTTGAAGTCAGAGATCAGAGATGTGTATTTTCATCTCACTTGTGATGTACAGTGTTAATGCCCAAAGAGTAATGAATTATAGTGCACTTTACCTTCCTGGCATTAATTATTGACTCTTGGTATTTGGCAGTGGAAATCCTGACTGCTCGGCAGAAGAAAGCTGAGGAGCTGAAGAGACTGACAGACCTAGCCAGTCAGATGGCTGAAGCACAACTGTCTGAACTCAGGGCTGAAATTAAGGTCAGGCATTGACTTCTGCTTGGGTATTTCTTCACATAAATGCCAAGAAAGAGCTGTCATGTTGACATGCCCATGCTGTTCATTCCTGCTATGGGCCAAAGGGTAACTAGTGAGTAACGTTACATGGGGAAAGCATAGCTTCTTAAAGCAGCATAGCACCTGTGAGCAGTGTACAGCCACTATCAGAGAAATGTAAGCTATCCCTTCGTAAGTGTAGCAGTGGAGAGTTTTGCTGTTTGTGTATCATTTCTCAGACTCAGTTAACAAGTAAATGTGTTAGCATCAGCTTCAGTGATCAAACACATATACTCCATTGAAATGACCCACTTCCCAAGTGTGGGAGTGATCCACCCATCATTGGGCTATGAGACATGTAATTTGGTAAGGATGGGAAAATACTTGGTTCTGCAAAGAGATCCTGCGTACTGGGCAGGGTCAAGAGATTGCTGAGCCTTGAAGTGAGCTTAAGATAGAATTTAGGCAATCCCAAACACAAATACAGGCTGAATGGAGATGGGATTGAGAACAACCCTGAGAAGTACTTGGGAGTGTTGGTTGACAAAAAGCTCAACATAACCTGGCAGTGTGCACTTGCAGCCCAGAAACCAACCATGTCCCAGGCTGCATCAAAAGGGGCATGACCAGCAAATCAAAGGAAATGATCCTGCCCCTCTACTCTGCCCTTATGAGACACAATCTGGAGTGCTACATCCAGCTTTTGGGGCCCCCAACACAAGAGGGACATGGGCCTGCTCAAGCGAGTCTGGAGGGGGCCACGAAGATGATCTGAGGGCTGGAGCACATCGTCTGTGGAGACAGGCTGAGAGAGCTGGGCTTCAGCCTGGAGAAAGCTCAGGGGAGACCTGACAGCAGCCTTCCAATAGCTAAAGGGGGCCTACAAGAAATCTAGAGGGGACTTCTTACAAGGGCATGTAGGAATAGGATGAGGGGGAATGGCTTTAAGCTGACAGAGGGTAGGTTTAGATTAGATATTAGGAAGCCCTTTTATTGTGAGGGTGGTGAGGCATGGGGACAGGTTGCTGAGAGAAGTTGTGGCTGCCCCATCCCTGGAACTGTTCAAGGCCAGGCTGGACATGGGTTTGAGCAACTTGGTGTAGTGGAAGGTATCTGTGGAGATGGCAGGCAGATTGGACTAGATGATCTTTTAAGGTCCTTTCCAGCCCAAAGCATTCTATGATTCTATGATTGGTTTTCTATACCATCCATGTAGTCTTGCTCAGAATGCAAATCACTGTTAACTTGTCTGTATTTTTGCAGCACTTTGTGAGTGAACGGAAATACGATGAAGAGTTGGGCAGGTCTGCACGATTTTCCTGTGATACAGAACAGCTGAAGACCCAAATTCAGCTCTGTGGAGAGAGTAAGTGCTGGTGATTTCTCCCACCAAAGTTCTCACAAGATAGTGTTCCACATACCTGTTCAGGAAATGCTGGCAGAAATAACGGCATGTGCACTGCCAGTGTGTGTGTGCAGCAAGCCTGACATGAATGGTGTGTCTGGATGCAGCAGTCTTGCTGATAATTCGCAAGTCAAGTTTTCAGAATGCAATATGTTACACTCACTTTACATGTGCTGCACAGTCAGTCCATCTGCATGTGCACAGTGCCCTCTTTGTCAGAGATTTCTAGGCATTACTCGGAAGGAAAACAGTTTCAGGAAGAGAGATAATGTTTTCAAGCAGTTACTAGAAATAGAAAAAAGATAGAATATCCCACAGTCTGCCAGTGGTCCTGTGAGTGCACAGCTGCAGAACTGTCGACTTGAGGCATAACCAGTGTAACTCATTAGACTGTTAGTATTACTTTTGCAGAACACTTTGAAGATGCATCTAGCCCCGTATCCTGTCCCTCATTGAAGCCAGTGACTCAGGATGTGTCAAAGGAAGGCATAAGCTTCCCAGTAATATATCTGATTGTTCACAGTCACTTCATAGACCCTTATATCATACCCTGAAGCTTAAGAGATTGAAAATTCTACCAAGGTTATCCTGCGTAATATAACCACAGCTGCTGTTGATACAGCCATGGATGATTTTTTTTTTAACTCGCTGAACTATTTTCCTAAATAACCTCCAGCTGCAGTTAATTCTGCAAGTTAATTATTTATACTTCATTTCAGTAAAGCATTACATAAGCATAGTTTGCAGACCTGTTGAAATCAGGTCAGTAAAGTCAAAAGAACAGCTATTGCAGGGAAGCAGTGCAGTCTTACAGATGACTGATAGTGCACTGGCCTTCTGAAGAATTTAACTGTAATCTGCTCTTTGTGACCTTAGATAAGCAACTCATGCTGTTGGCATGTCTTTGATAAGAGCTGCTTGGTGCAAAGCATGTTTCGGTTTGGAGCATCACACAATGAGGCCTATGCCCAATGGTGGGATGTACCCTTTCTTTTTACATCTTTTCTGTTAAAGTACATTTTTATGACAAGCACCTGGGTTTTTTTAAGTGGGTTTCCATGTGCAGCAGTCTGGTTTAGACAGGAGACAGGAGTAGTATTCAGTGACATCTGCCCTCACTGAAATTAGGACAGAAAGCTCAGTTCTTTGTGCAGATTGTTGCATTGTTTTTCTGAAGAGGACACCTAGTGGGAGAAATAGCTGATGCTGATGTAAGTAAGAACCTCAAAAAACCTAACAGATGATGTCAGTAGCTAAAATTATTCCACATCTTTTTTTTTTCTCTGTACTAAAAGGGGAAAAATAGAAGTACCTTTTAGATAGAACGAGAGTTGTCTCAGTGAAGTGAGCCTCTGGTTTGTCATCTGTGCCACAAGGAAATGGGAAAATTCCATAATCAGAAAAATCAGAACAGCAAATTAAGATCAAGAACCTACTTCAGTATCCTCAGAGTCCTCTTTGAGACTGCTTAGGGACCATTGCACAGAAGCAGGCAGCTTGGAAGAGCTTGTGGAAAGGCAGAGAGGTAGTATTTGACGTGCTTCACATCCAGACATGGAAGTGGCTAAAAAAACAGGCAGTCTCAAAATACTAAGAATTGGGAAGCAGGAATGTACAGAGCAGAGGTGAGCAATACTGGTTCCTGATGGTGCTTACATTGCTTTCAGTTCCAGTTTGTATAGATATACATGGTTCAGAAGAACCTTTGTTAACCACCTCCTTGAGAGGAATGAGCCTAATTCCAACACTAGTTATCTGGCTTACTTCATTATTTAAAGTAAGGCTGAAACAGTACTACCAAAATAAACTGTAAGCAGGGTAAGAATAGAGCCTTGTGTTTAGATGTTGATATTTAACTGATAATATGGAATTCTTGGGTTTTTTATAGTTTCCCATCCAAAGAACAACTATTCCTCAAGAACACCATGTAGTTCGGTGCTGTCTTCAATGACCTCGCATGCAACAACTGGCAAGCAGAATGCGCACACCCGGAAGTTCTCTAGTAATGCCAAGAACTCTGATAATAAATCAGCCAGCCCTAAAGTACAAAGTCATCTTTCTCCCAATCCTACAGAAGCTGCTTCCCAAGGAATCCCAGCAAATAAGCAGGTAAGAAACAAGTTATGAACTAAACCAAATTATTCTTAAAAAATCAGAAAATAGGCAGCATTGACAGTTGTTAATACAAAATCAAATACTGGCTTGCAGTTTGTATATTTAATGCCTAATTTTTGAAAATATGGAAGTATGTATTTTCCAGCTTCACTTTCAATGCAATGTGAACACACAAGGTGGAAATACCAGAAATGCCATAGCAGCAAAGACCACTGTTTGGTTTTCAGAAGTGACTCGTAGCAGTTAATAAGTGAAAAAGAAAACCCATCCGTAATACTTGCTAATTGCCCTGTGTGCTACGATGGAGAAACATTTATTCCTGAAGCTTGACAAATGTTAAAGCATGATTATTAGATAGGCTTCAAAACTGGAATCCTGCCAGCTTTAAAAGCATGTTACTTCAGAAGCTTTAGAATACAGCTTTTAATACAACTATTGTGGTATACTGGTACCTGTTTCATTATAAGAGCACCTTAGAATGTCCTTGTACTGTTGTGCTTAGGTAAAGCTGCCACTGAAGTGTCTCTGAATTTTATCCCAGTAAGGATTTTAGGCTCAAGTAGGTGCTTGAAGGGAATCATAGGAGCATTACATAATGTCAGTGCATGTATGGAATCAGCTGCCTTTGCAGTCATGCAAGTAAAGCAATTCAGCCACTCCCACTAAGGATCAAATCTTCCTCTGAGCAAGGTACCACAATGAACATCTCTCCCACCATGTGGATTTTTAACTTGACTTTAATTTACATATGAATTTCTGTTCTTCCTGCTTACTGTAGTTTTTACACAATACTAGCAGAGGTATTTTTGTGATTTTGGAAAAAAACAGCATTAAGTTCTTCAATGCTTCTTAGCTGCTTGCTGTTGAGATGTCCAGTATTTCATTCCCTTCTCTGTATTCTCTTGAATCATGGCAGATTTTAATTTGGCATCAGTAGTGAACCTGCCATCTATATTTCCAGGCTACTCAGAGGTAGCATGTTACTCACAGTTCAGTTTTCAAGTGTTATAAATAGAGAGCTCTACCAACAATTGAAACCGTATAGTGTTTTCCTCTCTCCTAGTTATGCTGTAGATTTTATTCTGCAATTTTTGGTAACTCTGATTGCTGTATTTCTTGTCCTGTTGGAAAGACTCAGATAATATAAAAGTTATCAATTTCTTTCTTGGTAGAATGGGCCTTCTAGCCAGAGACGAAGATTCAACCCACAGCACCAAAACATCCGGCTCAATGGATCTCTTAAGTCACAAGGTGCCAGTAATGAGGCAGATCAAAATAATATAAAGAGTGGTTCCAGGTCTGAACACAGAAGACAGCAGCATAACACCTTCAGATCAAAAAACAAAGGAGCTATGAAAAATCAAGAGCAGTCTACAACTACAAGGACCACAGAGAATCCAACACATTCAGAAAAGACCCGACGAAAGCATCATACACCAGACACCGCAGATCACAGGCCTTTCCAAGGCAGTGTTGGCAGGGCGTCTCAATGCAATTTATGTCCTGCGAGGATGGAGGTCTCTACTGATAACACTGTTCTTTCAGTTCCAGCTGTGACTTTGGTGGCTTAAAATGTTACCGTGATGGCAGGCAGAGAAATCTAATCTCTCCATTTTAGTTTCTTGCTCAAGTTGCCTGTTGGTGAGGAAGATAAGTCAGAATATAATCATTTAAAATCTGTTGCTGCTTAAAACTTGTTGGTATTTTTATTATTTACTAATTATCAAAATTAATTCATACTTTCAGGGCTTTCCCCAATATGTTCACAGTTATTTTCTCATGACAGTACAGAATCTTATCAAAGCAGCATTTACTACTTAGAAAAATGAAATCTAGATTGGAGAAATAAATTGATAATTAAATTCATAATAGTGAAAACCTGTTGTAGATACGTGGTTATACCAGTCAACATTATTGGGTTTTAGAGAAGCCAGTGTTAGAAGGATCCCAGGAAGTCTGTCTGCTGTGGTCTGCAATGAAATCAGATAATCTTGTAGAATTTTTCAGCAAATCTCTATACACCTCTTTCTTTCTGTGCGTGTATACACGTACATGCATGCACACTGTATACACAGAGTATTGGTATATACGAGAACATTTGAAAAAGCACTACATTTGATTTTATCTTATTATTCCATAATCTGAGATCTTTAAATTCAAGTATAAATTGTATTAAATGTCTTACATATTGGTATTTTTCATTGACAAACTATTTTTATGAGGCTGAGGAAAATCACTCATTTCTTGAGTTTGGAATGTATATAGTCATGGCTATTCAGATGCACAACCCTGTTTTCCATCCTTATCAGCCACTTTTCTATGACTAGTTGGATTTATTTTTTTGCATATGAAAGCTGCAGGTCTTCTAGACTTGAATCTGAATTATTTTTCTATATTTTTGCTGTAGGAACCATCTGTCCATAACGAGAGCTATGACTAATAAATTTGTTACAGCAACATGCACCAGAATGTGGAGGTACATATTTGAGCAGATGCTACATCCGTCTGAGTTTTTTATTGAAATAAAAATCTTACTTAGTCTTAATGTTCTGATTCTGTATTTCAGAAAACCTGTTTCTTCAGAAAATTAAAATCTTCTTTCTAAAATGCTTTGGTGTTTGCTGCTTTGCAGTGTCTAACCTTTGTGATCTCATTCAAACGGTATTTGATTAATACAACTGGTATCAGTGAGAGGCTTTCAGATGAGTTTGGATTAAGACCAGGCTTTTGCTTTTAGCTACATTCTAGTACCTCAAGTGCATGGAACAGAACCCTCACATGAGAGCCGCTCCATCCTGGACATACTTCTAATACAAGTTATTATTTAACACAGTAAGGTGCCAGAATCCAGACCTGGCATTAAGTGAACTAGTGGCCTGAGTGTCAGAATGAGAAAGGTGTAAAAGGTCAGTAGGACGGATCTCCCACTTAAGTCAGTAAGAGTGGGACACTTGTGGACCATGGCAGAGGGTTGGAAGAACATGATGTTTAAGGTCCTTTCCAACCCAAACCATTCTGTGATCTTTAAAAGTTTATTCCTGGGTTATTGTCTGCATAATTTCTGTTAGCTGACTGCATGCTTCCTTAGGACTGACTGGTTTATTTGTCCTCTGTGGCCTGTGAAAAACGGTCTCAAAGTGTAGCGTGAGGCATATTCCTTATCCGGGCTTATTAATTTATTATTTTTATTTCTCTTGATATGTATATACAGTTTTCCACCTGATCCTAAAAGGCAAATATCTCATCTTCATCTGGAAGACTGGTGAAAGAAAAATAAACATGCATAGGTAAACACTGGCTTTCTTAGCATTGTAAGCACTGCTTCTGTCCCAGTTGATTACCTACCCTGCTTTAAAGCTGAATGTTTTGAGTACATGGAACTGAAATTCCAGAATCTGTGTGATGCACACCCATCAGATAGGCAGCTTTTCAAAATCTATCTTCTGCCTTCAGTTTGACCTGTAACCTCACTTTAAGAGATGTAATCATAATGTCTATACAGATATTACACAGGAATTTTATTACATTGTCCTTGCATAATTTGTGAAATCTGTCTCTTCTTCTAACCCCTCCTAAGATAAGATAATCTAATGTATAAATAATGATGCTTACTCCTTCCTTAATATCTTCTCCAAATGACAGGATTATTGAAAGTTATTTTATTCCATAAATCAGCTTCTCACAAGCAGGCTTCTGCCAGTAAATAAAATCTGTAACATTAGTCATAGCACAACAGGACCACCTTGCACTCTTCAGTCCCAGCTAGCCTTTGATGTACTGGAGGCTCAGTATGTGACAGACCCAGGACTAACAGGTGAGAGAGAGCATTTTCCTTCAGGCTGTGATACAAACACACTTTGTTTTGAGAGATACAAGTGTAGGTTTGAGTGGGCTGGGGAGCAGGCTGGTTCTGGGAACACTGTAATCCTTGCACCTCAAGTGTGGGTTAGTATCACAGTATATGTTTTAACAGCATTCCATGGCTGTGCCCTGAAGTGTAGCTGTGTCAGAATGGCATCTCTTCATTTTCCATTTCTTGTGTCTCTGTATGCTTGGAATGAGATCTGCCAGTTTCCAGGAGGTTTATTTTACTGTTCACAATACTTCTAATTAATCGGATGCTCTTGGGCCCATCTTCAGTAGAACTCTCTATCTCCCAATTACACAGCTAGCTACATGTGATACTGCTTTTAACACAAGGATTTGTGCAGGGGTCAGTGAGGGAATTAAGGGCAGGTCAAGGCTTGACTTTCAAGCCAGCCGTCTTTTAAAACAAGATCCTCAATTTGCAAAGCAAATGCAGCTGTTTGGCATCACTCAAACACAAACACTGGAATTCTCACTGCACTTTGTATGCTCTTTCAAAAGTGGAAACACACCTTAAAGAGTAGTATTTTAAAGCAGATCTGTTTATCTTCTGTGTAAGATTAAACTCAGAGTAAGAGCAGAACTCAGCAAACTGAGGGACCCGATATACAGTTGGAAAATCAGAAAAAATAAGGTAACATAAACAGCCATTTGGAAAAGATAGGTTATTTAGGCATGTTTGGGAAAAAAGACAAAAAAGAGGTATCACACAGTGTGTTTGAAAATGTGACTCTGAAAGAGAACCTTGTAATTCTGGAAGAGAAACGTTATCTTGTAGTGCTTTAATGGACACTCTTGTTGTAGGGGAGAACCTGGGCTGAGCTTGTACAAGAGGCAGTTCTTACTGTGAGTAATGACTGGGCTGCATCAAGATTTTCTGACATCCTTCCTGTTCATGTACTTGTGACTACAGCAGAGGCACCGCAGGATCCAGAGGTCTCAAGTTCCAGTACCACTACCAATTACCCACGTGAGGGTAGGATAGAAACTTTCTGGAAATTTGAGACAGTACAGCTGTTCTATTATGGAAAACTACTAAAACTGAACTAAAATGATCATGTATGTTGTACCAGAGACTAGAATGAGTGAAGGTATATGTATGTATGTGTGTAGGAAGGGGGAAACTTTGAAAAGGGCCAAATTCTGATCCAAACTCTGGGTACACTACACAGCTGATTATGTGAGGCATGAATTTGAAAAGTAATTTTCAGCCAAGAATGATCAATTCTGGTATGAACAGCCGGATTTTTTTTGGCATGAAGAAAATTCTGTAAGAAGAGATACCCAAAAAGCTCAGAAAGCAGCAAAGGTCTGTAGCATTGGCCTTACTGTTTGTACTGCTTAACATCTTCTATTAAAAGCTGTTGCCCAAATGAATCTAGGGTTTTGTGGGGATTTATTATCACAGAGTGTTTACACGGTTTTACCACACATTGACTCTGTAACTGCAGGTAAAGAACAGGCAGCTTCACTCCCAAGTTTCTGATGGCACAACTGGCCTCCTGTTTCTGTCATGTGAGAATTTGTCCTTCATGGATTGGGAAGAAGTAGATGAAATCTGCTTACTCCTGGGTAACGTCAGTATTTCTTTTTAGCCATAGTAAGATTTGAATTACGTGTTTATTATCTAAGTGATTTAATGTAATTCTATTTTACTTCCACATTTTAAAAGGCTTTGGGTAGATAAGGGCAAAGCTGTTTTTATAGTGAAAGTCACTACAAAGGTTAATGCTGCTCAACTGTCATAAAACTGTTTCGTATCAGTCCATCAGTTAAGAGAAACTTGGCAAGATGCACAGGTATAAAAAACACACTGAAAGGGCCTACTCTGATCTGAGTTACAAGGTCATGTTTGCACCTCATCCAATTAAAAATAAGGAAGTAAAATCAAGTCTCTCAAAAAGTAATCTTGCTCTGCTTCCCCACCGCAGCCACTTTCCTGTTTCATCTATTGAAAGTCAAGTGAGTTTTTTCTTTGCTTTTTTTTCTCTCTTTCAAACATAAGCCAGTATGTCTAGGATAATGAGAAGACTCATTAAAGCAATTCTAATCAAATGATGCAAATGTTACCGAAAAAATACTCTGCTACCAGAATAATTAAATAACCACTGGGCTAGTGCAAACTCGGGAAGTCCTGTAGGATTAGTCTCAAAGCTTTTTTGTCTTGTACACATGCAAAATTCCATACTTTTTGCGAGATGTAGCATGATACTGGCTTTGATGATCTTTGTGAGCTTTAGTGCTGGTTGAACCCAGTGATCTTACGGGTCTTGTCCAACCTACGTGATTCAATAATTCTGTGTTTATAGAAGCCTTCTAAATTCATCAAAAGTTGAAGAGGAGGGAGATCTGCTTAAGGAAGCATTGTAGAAAAGAGTTAAAGATGCATGGTATAGTGCTCAGCTATTCAATAAGTAGTGAAGTGGAAGTCCCACAAAAGGTATTAAAAACTGCTTTTTGATCAGATTATTATGAAAAACAAGTATCACAAACTTGACATCAGTGATGAACTGCATGCTCAAAGAATAGGACATTACATTATGTTAGTATCTTTCCATAATTTTTGCCTTGTCCTTCAGTGAAACCTTATTTTGTTGGGATAGGAAGAGCCTTGAGATTGGTGCTCATTAGGTTTATTTTATAAGAAAAAAGCACTAGCTTAAAGATTCTAAAGGTAAGCTGGTCTCCAGTATACACACTGATAGCAGAAAAGCACAATGCTGTGCACCTTTGCAGTGACTTCTCTTTATGACAAAGCGTCTCCTTAAATCTATGTTAGTACATAAAAGTTTGGTACTTTTACTTTTGCAAATGATGTTTCAAGTCCTTGTGGTTAGGACAAAAGCCTGAAAATGGCTTCAAAATGATCTAGAAAATAAAATGTTTAAAGAATTCTTCTGTAACTGTACTAGTCTCAGGAATGTTAAGAATGTGGCATTTTGGCAATGTCATAGGACTTCTCAGTGTGCAGGGACAGCTGTATTTACTGGGCTGGAAAAGCAAATGCAGTAGCAAAACCAACAAAAAACACGAGCACCCAGCTGTAAGTGAGGAGGGGCGCAAAACAAAGCCAAGGTTTCTTTCACAATTTAAACAACTAAAAGGGCTTTTTAAAATCATCAAGCTGAATTCAGTTTTCCTCTGCTGATAGACACATACAGCAACTCTTCAGTGTCATTACTCAGAATTCACCCTGGCACCAGGTGGTCTCCTCTGTTTTTCTCTGGGGGAAGGAGGGGTTCTTCTTCAAAGCAGGGCACCTCTATTAATGGCTTTGCTGCACAGAAGTGGAGGTTGTCCCCTCCTCATTTGAAAGGACAGGGGAAGGCCAGCTGTAACTCAGACCCGTGAGCTTCCCTGCAGCTGCAGAAAACACACCCCGCACTGGTGCAATATAAAATGTGAAGGCTGCACCAGCTGCCTGCAGCAGCCTCAGCCCAGTAGCAGATCATACCACATCGGGACAGTAGCACGTGTATGCCTCAGGTTCATGGGAAAAAATGTCTTGTTGCTCCCTAGGCATGCTTCTTACCTGCCTGAATTTTCTCATGGAACACAAGCCAAGGCGGTCCCTTTCATTGCTGTTAATAATACTGTGACTTATCCTTGTGGAAAATACCAGCAAACGCATTCAATTTCTGGAATCTTCCCAGTACTCAGTATGTTGCACACTTGTGGCAAACTTGTTCCTAATGAAAGCTATTGTTACCTATTTTTCCCCACTTTAAAGATACAAATTAAGGAAATCGACTCAATGTTAACTGTGGTTGAAGTTAATAAAGAGATCTTTTATGCTGTGCAAATACACTCTTCAGAAGGTCAGTTGTACTAGTACAACCTAACAAATACAAATGTGAGATACTGAAACATACGACTGCACTGTGTTTGAGAGGGTTTTTAATCCATTTTAATTCCTCCAACATCTAGAATATATTTAGAAGTAAAGCAGAAAATACACTTCAGTGCTCACTTAAAAGAGTTTCTTCCTATGCTTCTCACAAATTTTTTCATCACAGTTTTCTAGCAAATCTTTGAATAAATAACCACATGAGTTGATGATGATCCTCTTTGACCAGATAATGCAAAGCTATCCAGTCTATCAGGCTGAGTCAAACATTATCCATCCACTTTATCATGCTTAGGCTTAACACTCTTGCTAATACAGCTGGTTCGTTCATGTCTGGTACCATAGAAGTAGTAGGAGTTTCAACAGCAGCACCGTCCTGTTTGCTTGTTTCACTGGATATAGAAGAAGATGTCTGAGATGGTGTCCCAAGAAAAAGGGGAGGTCGCTTCAGCTTTACTACACAGTTGCTTAGGGGCTTCTTAGACATTGCGATCTTGAATGTTGCTTGATGTGGTGTCCCATTGTCAGCACTCTGCCTTCTGCAGGGTGCCTGGGAATTGCTGGGCACTGCTGGGCACGTTGTGGAATACAGTTTCAGAAGCTACTCTGTGCAGTGCCACATTTTCAGTGTTGGGTCTTTTCAGAGTCACTGCAGAACACGAAACATGGCAAGCAGCTGCCTTATGAGGCTGAATTCTTGACTTTGATATGGGTACTTGTTGAGGGACCTGAGAATCTAATTGGCTTGGGCCCCACTTTACATGGTGAATAGCCTTCCTCTTCAGTAAAGTTGATTAATCGTCTGTAAAACAAAGAACTTCAGTGAAAGAAACTAATTATGTACAGAAATTATTCTTTTATAACACTGCTATTAGACAGCCAAATGCAACAGCCATCCACAAACCTGAAGTGCTTTTAATTTCTGCATGTTATGGTATCATTTATGGTTCCTAACTGTTCATCGCTGCAATCAGTGATGAATACTACCATGATAAGTAATGTTACTTATGTAATATTTACCAGTATAAGTAATATTACACACTAAAAACTGCGAGAGATACAGTGCACAAACAGCTGAGTGAAAATCAATGAGAAAAAGTTGGAAGAGTTAAGAGAAAGAAAAGACTAAAAAGCTACAGATTCCATCAGATACAAAGTCCACTAAATACTGGTCTGATGTGGTGTAAGTTATCTACAAAAATGTAAGACCCACTTGCACATAAAGACAAGATGTAGCATTCCACATTATGCAGTTTGAGAAAAAGACAAGATGTAGCATTCCACATTATGTAGTTTGAGAAAATAAGAAAGATATTTCTGCTTTCTCCCTCCCCCATTTCTTTTCAATGCAAATGATTATGGATAATCCTTCAAGAGAAAATGTTCATATACAAAACAAAGCACCTACATAAGAAAGCCTATGGAGTCTCATGGCAACTCTAATTGGCAGCAGTTTTTAAAGTATTACATATACGCTGTTTCTCAGTGTTGGCAAAGAAGATACCTAGAAGATTTTAATTCCTCATGGAAATAATAAATGATGCCACAGAAATTCAGGTCATGCTAAAACAGCTGAACCGGATGTTAGAAAATCTGAAACCCAACGAAACAAAAACTAGACCAGGCCAGGTCAGAGGGATGATCAGTAAATACCAATAATTTTTTGAGAGATGAAGAAGAAGCGGGGAAGGAAAGAACATGGAGGCCAATTTAAATGCAAATGCATTTAAAAATAAAACAAAAGCTTTCAAACTGCGGCTCTGTTGATGGCTCCTACGTGGGGGAAAGCTACTAAAGCCCTGAAGTAGAAGAAAGAACATGTTTCAATCGGATCATATCTAGATTTTCAGCTGACAAAGAAAAGCTGTAATTTTAATTGACCTGATTGTTAGGAATGAAAAAACTTTTAGCTGGCAGGTCAGTACTGTAAACAGGCTATGAGCTGTGAGAGACACTGACAAACAGCTTAGAAGATACTCTACAAAAGTACTGATACTCTTCAGGGTACCTGCATTTTGGACTTTTAAAGATCTGTGAAATGTCACAGGGATTCATACAAAAGAATAAACAGTATCTGAGAGTAATATTTCTTCTTATTGCTCTTGCAAAACTGTTACTTGGTGACACTGTTCAAACAGAAAGCCTGCAAATACCCAAGTACTTATTACAAGGATTCTGGGGAGTTCTTCCTCAGAGCCACAAGATGAGAATGGATTCTCAATATCTGCACATTACAGACCAAAAGAACCACTAAAATGAAAAGGAAAGGTTAAACGTTCAAAGATTTTGTTCTCTAAGAGTAGCAATGAGGTACAGGTAAAACAGAATCAGTAACTAGGTTCATTTAGAGTATTCCAAGACACTGTATGGTCTCACCAGGACCACTGCTGCATGTCAGGAGTTTTAGCTGAAACCTAAATGCAGCATTTTGGGAGGGAAGAAATTGTGCTATATATCTGCTCTATTTTAAGCCACCTAGGCAAATCAGTGTACCTCTTACGAACTGGAGGCATATGATGCAAACTGGCTTCCAAAGGGCATTCTTCAAGAGTCCAACATTCTATCAGCTCCTGAGGTACTCTCCAGTAGCTGATACCTGCATTTTAAAGGGACATTCTATTGATTAGCTGAGGGAACATAGTGTTATCTGTACATACACCTGACTAAATGAACGTATGTATTTTATTACGTAGAATTTCAGCTTTGAATCTCTGCTGACACGAGTGTTATTTACAGCCAGTGTGGTTCCAGGGCTTCCACCAGAGTGCCCAATGCTAGCAGGCTATCACCCCTTGCATGTGGTAGCTCTTACTACATCTATTCATTCATGTAAACTCATTCAAGTCACCTTCTTGGAACAACCCTTAAGACCTTCTCCCCACTGTCCCCAAATAGCCACTACTACAGAATATTTTACAGCACGTCACTTACTGAATGAGTGAAAACATATGCAGAATCTTTATTACAGTAAATTGGCAAATATTTTTATCTTTATATAAAAAAGTAATACTACTGAAATAAAAAAATAAATAAATAAAAAAAAAAGAAATAAATAATACTCTACCTCTCCCATCCCAGGCACTGAAAGCATCCATCATCTTTCTTAAGTCAGGTACTGAATAATAGCTCCAGATGTATTGGATGTTATTTCCAGCTTCTCTAGAAATATTGTTTTACAGGTAATAGTGATGTGATAAATCTGGCTAAGTCCTTACAAATGTACACTGTTGAAATGCATTAAGTCTTTTTACCAAATCCTAACTATAGCAACTTAATAGTAAATATTTTGTAAAGTAAATGTTACTTAAGTTTCATTCATACAAAAGGTTCCAAACAGCCATCCTTCTATGATCTGTATGCCTCTAAACACTGCTAAAAATGGGTATTCATGAAAGAATAGATGTTCATAAAAGAATAATTACAAAATTAATGATGTAAAATTTATTCTTCTGCATCTCAATCATTTATTCAAAGGGAAAACACAGGAGGAGGACAGATACCTGATGTTATGTGTTCGCATACTCTTGGAATAAATATTTATGTTCCCAGCCTGAATTTAGGAAAATTTACATCTTAATTATAAAGATGAAACATCAAAAGCTCTACTGTAATCATACACAGATACACATAAAGATATACAGTGAAGCACACTAAGTGGGACTAAAAGAAAGGCAAACTGCTTCCAGACACTCGTAAGTACAGGTCTACCAATAACTTATAATTACTGTCATAAAAATACATTAATAGTGTAGTAGAAAGATACATGTTCTAGAAAGAATTATAACCATTTTCCTTCATCTTCAGTTCTTTTTGGTGTTAAATATTTCTTCCAGCTGCCTAAAAAGACCGTAAAATACTATTACATGAATCATGACCAACATTGTGAATATTTCTGCAACTTTTTCTGGATGGACATTCATTCACTGTATTTAGTGTAAATATCATCCTAAATTAGAAAGTAATTTTAAATGGTTGAGACATTTTAAAAAATAGCAAGTAAAACATAATGAGAACTTAGAGCAACAGCATGCTAGCCACCTTCTGTGGACTCTCAAATTCTTGTACTCCATGCTTAGTTGTTAATCTTTGTTTATTTGTTTAATGTGACCACTGTATTGGGCAGCTGTTTTCGAAGCTGGAAAGAATCTGATTCCTTTCACAGATTTATAGTACATTAATGCTGTATTATGCTACATATAATACTATTTAGATATTATGTGAGTGTTCATCCTCACTTCATACTGCTTTCATGTGTTTGACAGTCATCTTACCTTTTGTAAATGCTTTTATGATTAATTTTTGTTCCCAGCTCTGTATTAACTGCATCAGTCCCATCAGCTTTTGTGGCATACACACCAATAATTTTACTTTCACAGCTTGCTCCAGAAGTGTTGAGATAGTGCAGGACCCAAACTGTGGGCTTGGTACAAACCAAATCATAAGAGTCACAGAAATCTAACAAAGCCTGGGGAAGAAAAAAAAGAGAAAAAAGAAAATAAAAAATACCAAATATTAATAAGAATACAATGGTTTTAGTTGAATAAGCTTTCATATTTAAGTTTTCTTAACTGACTGGTGAAATCTGTGATGCAAATTAAGGAGGTGGTTTATCCAGAATAATGTCTGCAATATTTCTCATCTGATGTTACAGAGAATATTGTAAAACTAGGAGAAAGTCACAGAAATTAAAGGCATGGCAGATCCCTAATATGGAGAAAAACTTAAAGACCTGGAAGTATTTTATACTTTTCAAAAGGAAATGAGTAAGGGAGAATGTGAAATATGCGGAACAGTAGCTTACTAAGAGAACACAGATGACTGTCATGACTAACACAGACCTGGTAATATGAGTTAATTTCTGATCAGCAAATTAGAATTAGCTTTTAAGTTACAATACTTTAAAAACAGACAAACCCTAGGGTTTTAAATAATACATTCACTTATTTCTTGTTCTAAAAAAATGGCAAAGTACATTTGTATTCTGAGTTTCAGGATGAATTTGTAAAATTGAAAAAAGGCCAAACCCACAAACATCCTGAAGGGATCAAATCTAATCACAAGTAAAATTTGAAGGCATACAGGGAGCTAATGTTGTCCCTATTGCGCAAGTTCTCCAGCAGACTTGCAAGTAAACAGAGTCAATTTAAACTGTTGCTGTATTGCAATGGGAAAAGCTTAATTTAACATGTCCTTAACTACTGTGGCTGCATTATCAACTCTTAAGTTTCCTTAACCTAAACCTTTGAATTTACTGATGATTAAACATGGTAATTAAGAAGTGCTAACTTTCATATATTACAGTTTTAGTATCTGATGCTAATGAATGATGTGGATTAGAGAGCAGATCTTTAAAAATGTAAGAAATGTCAAGACCTTTTTAAGCTCCATATTTGACTTTAAAGAATATGTCTCCATTTCATTGGCCAAATGGTCAGACAGACTGTATGGGTAAGGGATGCCAAAATAATCTGCTTCCTCCTGCAGTGCAGTTCGAGTTTGTTCATCTTCAGGAATCCGAACTTCTCCATGCAGATAATCCAAAAGATATTTAAACAGTCTTCCATCTCGGTCAATTACACATGCTCCTGAAAACATAAATTATTTGAAATACTGCTTCCAGCAAGAGAAGCCGGACTACCAAATCATCAAGTAAAGCCTTTATATAAAGTTTCTGTACTAGTTTTACCTACTTAGGAGGAGTAAGTTTACTGTCTCTGTTCTTTTAAAACTACTATTTCATTTCCCTGGAATATTTGTTATTTGAAGATAAGATTCTCAGTGCAGTAAACATTTCTTTGGAATTTCGGTGAAATCACCGATCTGCATAGGACCATGCCAACATACAACCTCAGCTGTATTGCACTTCACTTAAAATGCTGAAATCTAATTCTGGATGCATTTCTAATTCTAACTGCAGATACATCTTTTCTTGCTATTGCAGAGTTTGGGTTTTTTCCCCAGTTTTGGATCTAGGCAACTAAGAGTGTTAAAATTAGCATCAGCTCCAGCACACATCTAGTCCAGCCTTCCCTGAATATTGCTCTTTTTCTCTCCTTTGCCTGCTAGGCTAAAGGACCACAATGGAAACTGACCAGACTACATGCAGCTGCATACAGTGGGCTGTTTACTGCAACTGAAAGATGGCAGCAAAACCCTGCCTAGAAAAATGTCAAACATTTCAGATATTTTAAACAGTCAAAAGCATACAACAAGGAATTACTGTATCTATCATATCTTTAAGCTGGACATATTTTGGCAGGATTTCCAAGTCACAAACAAGTGTGAAATTTGACCTATGAATAGTTTATTCAAGCTTTCCTATTAAGCCATGGTAGTGAAATATGCAATCTTTACCAGGTAAAGAAGTATTCTGAATCAACGATTGGACCCAAATCTCCTTATGTAATGAACAGAGCAAGGTGTCTCTGGAGAATATAGGGGTTCATAAACTTCAGTTTCATATTTTTACTGAAGAATGTTTGGTCTGGGTCAAGACACAGTAAGCACTGCACAAACATGAGTAGTGTTGTGAAATCCAGATTAATTACCCCTAAATCACGCACACTTAATCGTTTTACATCCTGGAATTAAAGAAGCCAACTGATGCTCAGCAGATTGAAAAAGAGATATACTGTAAAATGCAAAAGTATATACAAAAGCATGTATTTGCCACAGAGCTCCCTGATCAGAATCATATTTACAGCTTGAACATACTTACCTGACTCATCCACTTTTAGAGGAAAGCGTCCACTAAACATAGAAGCTAGCATTGAATCCTTAAAACGGCATAAAGACTCAAGCCTGGCTGTGTACAAACATCCCTGCACATTAAGTTGTAGAATACCCTGGCCATCTTCAGTCTTGTCCCCTTCCATTGCATTTGCAAATGATGATGCTAATTGTGAGCTATTCAAACCTGAAACAGATATAAACAGAAGAAAACCTAATGCCAGTTAAGACTGGAAGTGGATGAGCTCAGTTCTCAGATGTTTTTACGCAGCAATATAGTAAATCAGCTTTGAAAACCGTTCAGGAGATATATTGTTGTACATAGCCAAATATTCTACACCTTTACGATAAAAAACTATGGCATTTTAGGAAACACAAAAGTTGCTTCTGACACAACTATGTAAGCAGAATTTCATGGTGAGAACATGTGAGAAGAGCACTGGAGGGACATTCTGGGAAATCTTGCTTCGAGTATAGTTCACAGCACTGAACATGCAGTAATTCTGCACGAAAACCGACTTCTTTAAAGTCCAACCTTTAATTAGGGATGCTTTAACTAGTTGTTGAAGCTGTCACATCATTCATGCCACATTGCCAATAAATACTCGTGCCTGCCTTGAGCTCCCTGCAGAGGGGGCCCCTGTCAGGGCAGAAAAGGGTGGCACAAGAAGCAAAAGAAAGTTTTTTAAACTTTTTTTATTTTTTAAAGGTTTTTTGGGGAGGACGGGGGATGTTCTGGTTAGTTTGTGGGTTTGGTTTCTTTTTTTGGGGGGTGGGGTAGAGCACGCCCTTTAAGGGTTAATGACTTGCTACGCGGCTTCCGCCCGGGCATCTGCTTTGACCCGCGGCGCAATAGGCCGCTGGTGGGGCGCTTACCTACGCCACCTCTTCCCGCGGCCCGGCCGCCTTGCTGGGTCGCCTCCTCGGGCCTGGAGCGAGCGGGGCCCCCGTGGTTCCGCAAAATGGCGGCTGGGCGGTAGGAAGGGCCAGGCGGGAGCCGAGCGGGGAGAGGAGAAGAGAAGAGAGGGGCTTCCCTGCTCGCGGTCTGGCGGGTCAGCCGCCTCTAGGGGCGCCCACGGCCCCGCTGGCCCTGCCTCCCCCGCTTAGCTCGGAGGGGTCCCTCAGGCACGGCGTTGGTGTCCTGAGGCTGACCCATGTAAACTCGGCTATTCTGTAAGGTGGAAGCCTTTCCTATTAATCTTACTAATTTTTATTTATTACAAGTAAATGTTTACTCGGGTGGGTTTGACTCAGTTGTGTTTCCTGTAGTTTCAATAGTATCACAGCTTGAGCTGTTCTAACCCATAGTGTTCCCGTTTTACTTCAGAGGCCTCAAACCCTTTCTGGTTAGTTCGGGCTGCGACACCACCTTTGGCCCGAGGTGGAAGCCCAGATATGGGCGCAGGTTTCTCCTGTTCCTGTGCATCTCGAGTAGCAGCACTGAGATTGGGTGATTTCAGAAGGGTGATATGCTGGTACATGCTCCGAGTTAAGATGGAAAAGTCTGCTTTGGTTAAAATAGGCAGCAATGGCAGAAAAAAAGTAGCCTCAGGTCAGCTGGTGTTTTCTGCCCTGCTTTGACAAGACTGCTCGTCCCTTTGAGCAGAGTAACTTGCCATCTGTGTGCCAGTAGCAGTCTCTTTAGTTCTGATATATACAAGTGCAGGCATTGTAGCTTCTAATTTGCTTTCATGCTGCTTGCCTATGAAACCGGGCGGTTCTGCTGCAGACTTCCGTACGTTTTTCAGAGCAAATTTTATGCATTAGAACGGCACAGAAAAAGAGAGTCGAGGTGCTTCACCCCAATATAGCCGTTTCACAAAGACGTGCAGAAGCAGTGTCCCATTAAATTGTCTGTGTCTGACATATGGTTGGCTTGCTCACCAAAATGAAGGCACAAATAATGGAAAGGTAATGGAAATTAGATTCTCACTATGCTTTTGTCTCAGCCTCATTATGCCAAGTTTCTGTACAGGTGAGGCAGCTGTATTTCCCAAAAATAAATTTAAAAAAAAACCAACAAACTAACAAAAAGTTTGGAACATTATGTGTAATTCCTGCTTAACTTTGTAATCAGATAGAGAAAAATTTCTTTTTTGTCATAACATATCCCTGTGGATACAAATGCCAAATAACAAGTAGTTCCTGTAAGCTTTCTGGAAAGCATAGGCTATTATATGTTTAGAAGACACAGTAAGAAGTAACTAAATCCCAAATGTCAGCAATATATTTTAATTGCTATCCGAGGTCCAATAAAAATCCGGTTATTTAGCTGTACACTTTACATACAAGAAACGTACCTATATTAAATAGTTTATCTGTATTTACATAGCAAATTAGCTCAGTCATAGCTGTAATTCATGTTGATTTTCATCCTGTATTGTCCTGGGTTTTTACTCATTGACATTTTGTTACCACATTTAAGGTATTTAAAATTTCAACTGCAAGCTCATTTGCTACAGGGTCAAATTAAAGGATGAGTTAACAGTCACAGAACAGCTGCTGTTATAGCTGTGCAGCTTGCTGTATTCTGGTGTGTTACTACATTTTGATTTTTGAGAATACGTAAATATTTATAAGCTACTGTGGTTTCAGTTAATATTTAGGAGCATAGACTTGTAATTCAGACTTCAGTCAAGTGAAGGACATTGAAGGGAGAGCCATCTGAATCATACTGCATCTGGTATTATTTAGATGGCTCGTAAAAACAGAGAGGAGAATTTATCTTTGAAATTGTGTACTCTGAGTGATCACTTGCTACTTAGAACTCACTTTTTTATCTTAATGCTGATTTGCATTGGTATGGCAGTTAAAGCTACAGTAAATATATACTTCACTTTTTTAGCAACTAACCATGCTACAGTTGCAGAGCTTAAATGGCCTGCCACAAGCACCGTGGCTCTCCTGTGCTCTCTGAACAGTTCTTGGCTAAGAATGCACCCAGAAGCCAGGTCCTTAATGCTTAATATCTAATTAATTAAATAAACACACAAGTTACAAGATGCCACTGAATGTGATACAGACTGATAATTCATGGATGTTGGATTTACTATAACCTAAGTAAAAATAGGTATAATAGATATTTTTGTGGAATAATAGTGTCTGGTTTAGGTGTATCTTAGTAAGGATATAATGTCTGTTGTCCCTACTCTCTGTGAATAGTTCATAAACAGCAGTTGTCATGTTACCATATGCTGTAAGATTAACCTCCAAATTTTCTCATTGTAAAACATTCACTTAATGAAGTTGCAGCTTCCTGTGCTTGTTTTCTCCTTGTGTTAGTCAGTATATGTACACAAACAATGCAGTATGTTTTGGACCTCACATTTAACTATGTGAAATATCATTACTATTCAAGGTCAGTACAGCATGTATTTGGTATAGATGCATGTGGCATAACAAACCTGCATGAGCAAACTGCCTTTTCAGCTACATGTTCTTGGGAAGTGAACATGGTGACTTTGTTTTGTTTTTCACTAATTTCCAAAGGAAGCCAGGCTTACACACATCCTCTGTGTATTTGTGTTTCAATTTGCTAATTTCAGTCAGATCTTACAGAGGGGAAAAGGCATTAAGAAATGGATTTTCATTAAGCTTCTGCAAAAAAAGGGTGCGATTAGAGGAAGGTATGGTCTTAATACTATGCTTAAGGAAAAACTGTAGCACAAGCTCAAGTCTTGTTAGACATCAGAGAATCTGCAGAGGGAGGAGATGTTCTACATAATCTACACAGCAGTGCTTTAGTAATAACTCATGCTTTACTGGACCCTATGGAATTAATTCTTCCACCAAGATTCTTCTCAGAGATGGATTTGCAGGTATGTAGTAAGATACAATTTCAATACAACACTTCCCACATGGTTAGGGCTTCTGCAGCAGGTCTGCCTCTGCACGTCTTTCTTTGACTACATCTCATTTCTGTTTATTTTAATGACCAGTCATAGGATCCCAAATGCCCCAAAACCAGAATTCCGCTCTTAATACATGTTTAAGATTTACAGGCTGTGAAACTTGGCAGTGCTTTAAGCTCTTCCCCATTTTGAGCAGCTGGCAATTAACTAGAGATTTTTACATGTGAAATGTTACAGTATGGGAGTTCATCAGTGTAGTTTAAAGGAAAGTATGACCACAGGTGGAAACGCAGTAATTCACATTTTGCTTTAAATTTATTGCCCGCAGTAGTGACATAAACATTAAATGGAAGCAAATTGGCAATTGCCCCTGCAGGACTTGGGACTGTTGTAAAACTGGAGGAAATGAAAACTTATGATTGGCTCTGGAGGAAAACACTGCCTTCTGGAAAGAATAAGGAGGTAAAGCTTTATTTGATTGGTTTTCTATTTTTAAAGTTATGTAAGGTTATTTGCTCTTCTATTTGGCCAGACTTTTACAGTGGCTACAGTCTCTTCCAAGTTGCCTGGTAAGGGGAAATGTACCAAAGGCATATAAGGAGTGCTGGATCAAATCTGTTTTAAGGGGATTGCTTAGAAGTACAGGGTTTGCAGCTTCAGGGCTACACTGGGAAACCATGTCATGTATCATATAATTAAAGAATATATATTAAAGAATATATATAAAGAATATAAGAAAAGAGGGACTCTCCAGATGCTGTTTGTAGCAGATTGTGAAAATCGTAAGTTGATAAAGACACATTCTCAAGTAATGCCACTGATGCTTATGTATGCTTTCTTTGATTTACTTTATAGCATATTGTAATGTTAGCATGTGGAAAGGTAAGATTTTAATGATGGTTACTGCATTATGGAACATAATGCTTTATTTCAACGTTCCACATCTATAAATCATCAAGTAAATTAAAACTCTAATTCTCTTGAGATTTTCACAAACCCATTTACTATTAATTTGTGGATTTCTGGATCAATATTAAGAATTAATGTCCACCTGAGCTAATGGGAGGACTGGGCCACTGGAAATGAATGTATGTGAAGGGAGTGTTAAAGAGCAAAGGCCTTTGGGCTCAGAACACATTTTGAGGAAAGGCATTTTATTAGACTAAAATACTTCCTTGCAATTCCCAGTCCTAATATTACCTGAACCAAACTAAAAGTGGGTTTGCTCACATTCTAACATCGGAGACTCCTACCCTTACAAGTTGGTAAGTATGCAGGCAGCCTGCATACTTGCTATAATATATTGGTTTTTAAATTTAGTAAATTAAATTTAAAAAGTTGTTTTCATAACTGTCTTGATGTCTGTCTATTCATTTTTTGTCATTTCATCTATTACTAATAGCTAAAGATCAGCCAGAAGTTTTAACTTTCCACTGAGAAGGAATTACGTGGCTTTCTCCTTTTAACCTAAAGGAACTCTTTGAACGGAAAGCGTAGTACTGTCAAAATCTGACAAGTGGACTATCCGTAGTTCCCTACTCTCTTCATCACAGCATACTGAGATTGATGCTAAGTGTTTACACAATTAATACTTAGGGTTTTTTTTAACATTATTAATGGTTGCTATTTAAAATGGTTTTGCAAAGACACGCAGTTGAAGAGTTACACACATCCCACTCCTTTTTAAAAAACACTAAAAGAACTAGAACTGTGGATTAAAGGTTAGTAACTTAGCATATCCCATTTCTGACGAGAAATGACTGTAACCGCATGTATGTAAGAGTACCCATGAACTATTCTAACATGGGCGATTTTGCATGTACGCGACAAAACCACTACAGCACCTTTCCTGTTTTATCAGCAAAGCATCAGGAAAGGTGAATGCTGGTCGTGGTATAAATCCAGCTGTAGATACGGGCTGGGTTTGTATCCATCCTAGCTGTGTGTTTTACCTTCGAATTATGAAGCACAGTGTTACTGATTCTCGGGTAGTTTTGTCATCTTTTCCGGCTTTCCCGTGTTGTTTTATTAAGACGTTGCACGGTGGCTTAATTCTGAGCAACGCTCCATCCAACATGAAACGCGGGCACGGTCTGTTTGCAGGTGCAGGGCCGCGCTCTGTCCCCTGAGGCCTGACCAGGACAGTTTTCTCCCCCGCCGGCCGCGAGGCCCGTCAGCAGCGGTTGGGCCCAATGGAGCGGCTGCCGCCCAACGGCCGTTGGCGGGCGCGCAGCCGTTGGCGGCGCCTGCGGCGAGGCAGGAGGTGGCGTCCTCGAGCTGGGTCTCGCCTGTGGGGCCGGGAGGGACCCGAGGGTCGGCGGGCGGCGGCGGAAGTGGGCTCCGCTGTTTGCTTAAATTTGTAGCATTTTCAGTGCGCTTTGTTTAGCTGCTTCGAATTAAAATCGGTCCTGAGGAAGAGCAAGCTGGTATGGTCCTATTGTGAAGGGATAGAACTTTGTGGTTTTTCCCTTTTAAGTGTAAACTCCAGTAGATAGCTTGAGGGAATGGACAAACTCAAAAATCCGTGATCCTTTTTAGTCTTCATGGTTATTAAATATTTTGCCACTCTGTCATAATGTAACTTAAGTCTCGAGCAATTCATTAACCTGACTGAATTGATTGAACAGAGGTAAAGACTGAAGCAATTTTCTCAGCTTCAGAGATGACAAATCCTGGTAAGAGATAATGAAACTTAAATTTTTAAAGTGTGAGAAAGATCATGTATTATTTGGACATTCCCTTTGACAATGTACAGGTCCATTCCGATGATGGATAAAAAAGCAAATGTGAAGTCATCTATCATTTTCACCTCCGATGCTGTTAAAGGACACATGAAGAACAGGGATGGAAAATTAAGAGCTGCAAAATGGAATACTTCCTTAGCATCTAAAATTAAGACTAAGTTAATAAGTAAGTCCTATTAAAATAAAACCAAAGCCGTCTACTGTACTTAGAGTGTATGCCTTCAAGAGTAGTAGCAGTTGTATTTAACATGATCTGCTGAATTTCTGCCTTAATGCAGAGAATTTTAGGAGAGTTTGACACAACACATGATTGTAAGTTGTTTTATTTATCCAATTCTCTGACCATTTTATCATAGAATCATAGAATGGTTTAGTTGGAAGGGACCTTGAAGATCATCCAGTTCCAGCCCGCTGCCATGCACAGGGACACCTTCCACAAGACGAGGGTGCTCCAAGCCCTGTTCAACCTGGCCTTGAACACTGACAGGGATGGGGCAGCCACTGCTTCTCTGGGCACCCTGTGCCAACACTTCAGCACCCTCACTGTAAAGATTTTCTTCCTAATGTCTGATTTTCAGTGCTTGCTCTTTGGCACATACTGTCTTGGTAATATGCAGTGTCACTGGGGGTGAAAAGTAAAATATGAGCAGGCAGGTTTTCATTAGGATAATGGAGAGTATGTTTCTGATTTTAATATTTTTTCTTTCTGTTGTCAGAACTCATGTTTATGCTTAAAATGTTTGAACTGTTTCATTTGTAAAATGCCTATTTGGTTTTTAGATATTTGGAAACATTTTTACACCTGTGAAACTATAAATTTTTAAACACTTTCTTCTTAAAATAACCTTATTGAAAAAAAATCCAGATTAGAGCAGAATCCCTGCATGAAATAAACTTGAACATGAAGCTGACAGAGCAGTCATCAGAATGACAGCCAGCGGAAACAGTTTTATATTAGGAAGTACTATTGTTCCACCAAAACCTACAGATGGAAATGTCATTATACAGTGATAATTAATGCAGAGAGGGCCTGCACTGAAGCTGTTGAAAATAATTATTTTGTCTCCTTTAGATAACTCATCTGTGTTAAAAGTATCTTTAAAACAAAATAATAAAGCATTAGCTGTGGCTTTGAGCATGGAGAAGGAAAATTCTCGGAAGCTAAAGAATGAGAACATCCTTCTTCAGAAGGACATAGAAAAGCTCCAGCTTCATAATATCTTCCTTCGTCGAAAACTAAGTTCTTTGGTATGCTGCAAATAATGTGATTTAAACTTAAATCAGCTAAACCAAGCTCTTTTTTTTTTTTTTTAACTTAATATTGCTTCTTAAAATGGTGATTTAAAAAATATACACCTCAGATCTGTGAAGTTGTCTCATCTGGTAGCATTCATGTTTGATAATGCTGTCGTGGAATTTTTTGGTACTAACTGTTTTGTCCATGAGTGTATATGTCTATCCATAGCTATTTTAGTGTCAATGTCTCCTTTATATTTAGTGATATTGAGATGGTATTAAAAATGAGTTTGTGCTCAACTGAGTGTTAAAAATAATACAACACAGATTCACCTCTAGATCTTGTCTTAAGTCAGAAACCACTTAAAATACATCTATTTAAAATTGCTTTTTTTCTTTTACATGCAGAATACAACTCTTATAGAAATAGAAGCATTTTTGAATTATAAGCTCTTAAATGCAATAGAAATAAGCAGTCTTTCTGAGGTAAGATTTTTTCACACTATTACCATATTGAACTCACTTTTCAGGATAATATATTCAAAGGATCTAAATGAGTTCAATGTTCAAAATATTTAAGTATTTTAAAACATTTACCACAGTTCCTTAAAACTTGGGATGAAACCCCAGTCTAGTGAAATCAGAAATCAATTAAATTTTGCTGTTGCTTGCAGTAAAAATTTAGGATTTAATCTTGTTTACAAAGTATCTGAAAGTTAAATATCAGCCCTGATGAAGTCATGTGGTTAAAAAAAAACAACCAAAGCATAGCACTTCAGTATGTGGCATTCTTCACCAATGAACGAGCTACTTGCTTTCTTTGCTTAGTGCTGCAATTAATATGTTGCATGTGGAAACTTCTCTAGAAAACATAATCCATATTATTCCTTGTGTCATGGCAAAATTACAGTTGATTTTAAAAAAACTAATTTTATAGTCTGTTCTGCCATTGCTTAGAGTTGCTCTGTGTTTCTATATGTATAATACGGTTTGTGTTAGTTACAGCTAAGTTTTAGAAAGTCTTCACATTGTTTGGGATGCAGGTAGGTTACAGGTTCTGATAAGTTTTGCTACAAAGTATTTTGTTTAAAATTACTCTCTCTGTTTGAATATCATACATCTCTCATCAGTACTTCTGGTTTTTGGCCATATTTATTTTTCCTCCTGTGAATGTTACTGATACTTAAAACATAAGAGAATGTTCAACTGTTTCTGTTCCCCACTGTTCTTCTTTTGGTTCTTCAGAGTTATCTTCTGTCAGCTGGTCCAAGTAGCCCTACTGATGACGAGTTCAAGGGTACCTGTCGGTCTGCTAGGTAGGTGGTTGTATTAAATGCGGAATTTGGTAAGTGACTGTGGGGTTTTTTTACAGCTAATCTTTGTATATTGTCCTAAAAATTTTTGAGGTAATGGGAAACAATTTCCAGTCTAATTCAGAAATTACCTATTTGCAACTTGGAATTTATATAGAGAGCAGTAGACAAAAGTTGTGTTTTAATAGCTTGCTGTTTTTGTCGTGGGATCTCCCCAGCACAAAGCAGGATTCTCTATCATTAAAAAATATATATTTGCCCCTGACTTAGAACCAGATTGCATACTAGAGTTCTTTGTTTTCTGCTTTTATATATTATTAAGGAAATGTTTTAAATGATTGAATGTTATGACATAAACTATAATAAAATTCTTCAAAGTAAAATTTCCTCTTTTCAGATCTCTAAAATTGCCAGTGAAGCTTCCTTTAAAAGCCACAGCTAATGCAAAACAGCAAGATAGACCTTCTGTGTGTGAATTACCAAATTCTCATAAGTGTACCACTGTTTTGCCAAAGGAAATGCATTCAGATCAAGTCAAGTTTGCATTATCATTGCCTTCTGGTACAAATAATCAAAAGTTAATTGAAATAGACTCAGTGGAAACAACCATTGACAAAAATATATTTTTTAAAGGTATGTTGTATTTCTGTACAGGTGATTTATTTCTCAGAGCTATATGAGAATTAGTATTTAATAATTCATTACTTGAAGTGTGATACGGAAGGTATAGTAAGATTCTTAAACTGTAATAAACTAACAAAAAAATGGAATTCTCACCCATAAGTAAAGGTGTGCTGACAGTCGCTTGTAGAAGAATGTTCATTGAAATAACACAGCTGAAATGTAACAAAATTGATGTGAACAGAATAAATTTAGTAAGATAACCAAAGATGAACTGTATTTGTTATAGAAAAATACCTTTGTATTTACAGACAATTTCAAAAATCCAACACAGGTAAAATATAAAGTTAGCTCTAGTTAATGAAATTTTTAAGGACCAACCACAGAATGTGTGTATTCAGTTAAAAAAAGTTTGTAATTTTCCATGCTTCTGGTCCAACTTTCCATAATCTTATTCTGATAACTATACTCCAGCCTTTCTTTCCCCAAGCTGTTAAAATTTTTCTTTTTGCAGAAAATCAATTACACACCGAACTAACTTGCGATAGTGCCCTCCTGACTCATGTCAAAAATACACAATCTCTAAGACAGCCTGAGGAACTTACAAAACAACACAATGATAGTTCATTGCCACTCAGTGGAAATGTGACTGAAAGGAAGAAAGACAAAGAACTTCGTAAGTCAACAACTAAACCTAATATAAAGGATTTTGATAAAAAATGTAGCTCAGATAATCTGCTGTTCCATGGTATCAACAGCAGCAGCAACACTAATGATACGAATTTGCAGGACAGTTCAAGTGACTCATCTCGCGTTATTCCTTCAGCTCTTAAATTTAACAATGAAAGCAGGACAGATTTTAAGAAGCTGCTTTTGACTGATAAGATGAAGCGTGAAGAAACTGTTTATGGTGCAGATATGGAGTTGACTGCCAGTGATGCAGGAGAACTACTTGCAGTTACAGTGAAAGATAAAGATAAGTTACACCAAAATAAAAATTTTAATGCCAATTCTGATGATAAAATATTAGCAAATTTCAGAAAAGTAAAATATTCTAAGAAGGATAAAGAGAAAATTAAAAGCAAGACTGAAGTCCATTCAGATTTGTATGCAGAAGAGAGGCACACAAGGGCTGACAGCAGTGAAGTTTCAAAAACTACCGAGTCACAAACTCAGCTATTCCAAAATCAGACAGAACAGCTACCTACAAGAAATCCTGTAGGGAAGGTGAGTTTGCCAAATACCAGCAAAGATTGTCAAGCACAAAATTGCCCAAGTGAAGCTAAATATACTTGGAGGACAGACCAAGTTAACTTAAGGAGTCCAAGAAAACAGGAGACAGATAAAGAAACTTGCCCAGAAACATTTAAAGACATGGAAAGCAAAATACAAAAAGCAGACTCAAACTCATCTATTAACCAGATCACACCAGAAGTTTACTGTGCTGAAAATTTACCATTCCAAGATAACACTTCTAATGTATTGCCTTTACAGTTGGACTTTCTGCATGCAAATGAAAAACACAGCAGCCCAAAAATAAACAGGAAGACTTTTCAAACCCCTTCTAAAATCAACACAGCAAAATACTGTAGAAAGGAAAATGGGAAATGTGGAGGATATATTTCAAAAAAGTCTCAAACAGACATAGACCAACATGACAGCAAAAGAAAACAAGACCAGAAGAACATCATAAAGAGAAAATACAACAACAAAAGAAGTCACAGCCAAAGTGAAGAAACTGAAAGTGACAGCATTCATAAAATTACTCAGAAAGCAGACCAAAAACTTAGACATTTTTCGCCAGGCAGATTAAAGGGTACGTTGGCAAAGGCTAGCCGAAAAGCATTTATAATACCAAAAGAAAATCATACACAGTTCTCACTTCATAAAAATGAAGCACTAAAAAATCATTTGCATGCAGATGCTGTTCCTGGAAATAAAATAACTGAAACTCCGAAAATGGAAGCAGCTTTAGTTACTCAGAATGGTGTAGCTATGAATACACCACAAGATAAAGAGCTAGTTGATGATGATGCTAATATGTTAAAGAAAGTAGATTCCTCATCAGCAGCACATAAACAGCCTCAGATTAGTAATTCTCCTGATAATCGGGTAAAGTGCAAACAGAGGTTTAGTTCTGATACTACTGAGACCAGACCAGAAATAAATTATTCCAAGGATCTTGATCAGGGGCCACAGAATAGCTTGGATGACCAGGAAGTCCCTCATGGGATAGATTCCTTTATGATCAAGTTAAAGGCCACAGTTCAAAAATCAGAAGTTTTTGACTTCTTACCTGTCAAGTGTTCTAGGAATATGCCATTAAATGTAGATAGCTTTTTCCAGGAAGGTCTTTCCAGTGTGGAGCTCCCAGTTCTTGATAACCACAGTGGTTCCATGAACTTCTCAATACTGAAAAACTCTGAAACCAGTGGGGAAAATGATCATAATAAAGCACTGGATGCTGGAAAAGCAGAACAAAAAATGGATCAAATTTCTAAAGAGACTCACAAAAAGACTCTGACACCTTGTCATGGTATGTGAATGGGTGAGAAAAAAAAGTAGCATTTTGAATTAGGTAGTGCCTGAAATAGTGGTAAGTTGTCTTCTTTGAATTCTATCCTACTCTTACTGCTTGCTTAGAGTGGATAAAACGGAGTTTAAAACGGTAGGACTGAAAATTACCAAAAATATTCATACTCTATATTGATTACCAGTCATTGTGGGAACTAATATCCTTGTTACTTTTCAATATATTCCAAGATGACATTTAGTTGTGCAGATGTAAGTAGTCAACATTCTTGAAGAGCAATTATAGTTGGAGCATTTTTCAAAGAATGTGATGGAATTCAGAAAGTTTGAGATAGAAAGATGCAATAGATGGAGCTTTTGTACAAGGGTAATAAGAGTGAACTGTACACTCTTCCCTTCATAAACGGAGAACATAGCTGGACTTTAAGAGTTCATTTGTATTTCTTCAGAAACACTGCAATTCAACAGGAATTCTGAGATCTAATAAAAAGTACTTTAAGCAGGCTTTCTATAGAACCTACCCATGAGCAAACTATCATGAGACAACCTCTTTATTAAGTAAGATATATTGAGAAAAGAAACTTTAGTGTAGTCTGAATGATAGGTTTAGATTCTTCTGTAATATAACAAAATTACTGTAATGGAGCTAAAAGAATGTATGTCTAAACATCTGTGCTAAAGTTTAAACATGCTTTAGAATGTAGCTTTGAAGGTTCCTGTCACGAGTGGTCTATTTCGTAAACATTTATTCCCAACAGGTTCCCGTTTACTTCATTGTCTCTGAAAATGTCCCAACACCTAGACTGTTTCCTGGCTCAAAATTAATGGTTTGAATCCCAGACTATCAAGCAAATACTGCCTTGGCTTCTTTTGAATACTAGGACACAATGGCCAAAAAAATAAAATCTACTGTTTTACATGACCACAGAATAGGAATACCGGCAGAATTAGACCATTGTGCAAGGTATTAGTCCTGGTAATTTGTAGTTGCATTTTCTCATCTTTGATTCCTTCTTTGGAAAGTAGAAGAAGGATGCCATAATTGTATTAGCTTTACAGATATATTAGTAAACCCTTGTGATCAGCAGTATCAAAAGACTACTGTCATAAAAAGCAAGCCAGTCATTTGATCTTCATCCATTTAAGCATAGTTCAAAAATCAGTTCATTTTTCATTCTGTATCCAGATCTGTATCTTGAATGAAAAGAAAGCTAGGAAATGCCAGACTCGCTGATGAAGACAGGCTGAGGAAGTTGGGGCTGTTCAGCCTGGAGAAGAGAAGGCTGCGTGGAGATCTCATAGCAGCCTTCCAGTATCTGAAGGGGGCCTATAGGGATGCTGGGAAGGGACTCTTCATTAGGGACTGTAATGATAGGACAAGGGGTAACGGGTTAAAACTTAAACAGGGGAAGTTTAGATTGGATATAAGAAGGAAATTCTTTCCTGTTAGGGTGGTGAGGCACTGGAATGGGTTGCCCAGGGAGGTTGTGAATGCTCCATCCCTGGCAGTGTTCAAGACCAGGTTGGACGAGGCCTTGGGTGATATGATTTAGCGTAAGGTGTCCCTGCCCATGGCAGGGGGGGTGGAACTAGATGATCTTAAGGTCCTTTCCAACCCTAACGATTCTATGATTCTATGATGCCAGCTCTTCTGATCACTACCTTGATCTGTACTTAGAAATATACCCTGAAAGTCTCCTGTGATGAAAGTCTCTATATAATTAGATCTATATGAACATAAATATTCATGCAGGCATTCTGCTTTCTTAAATAATGCAGGCTTACAGATGTCTCAAAACTCTTCGTGCTTAAAAGAATCTGAACTGATCTCTGACCTTAAGCTTTAGGAAAAGCTTGGAGTAACAGTTTACTTTCACTTTAAAACCAGTACAAATGAAGATCTTAAAGCCAAACTTGGGAGGTTTTTCATAATCAGAGAGCCCTCTTGTTTGCACCAAATGAGCATTGCTCTTCTTTGACAAACTCCTTCAAAGACAGTGCTTTTTCTTTTGCCTTCATAAATCAGGTGGGATTTGCTGCAAGCTGGGCAAAGTCACCTTAATATGTCTCTCAGAAGTTAGCAGAAATACTCTGACTTGACGTCTCTGCTTAACACATTTCAGAAAACTGTTGGTGAAATAATCACTCTTACCCAGTGAGATATTTTACTTGATCTCGGTACAGAATTCTACTACAGAGTAGTAGAATTCAGCTTTATCATCTTGACCATCAGTTAAGAGTGTGTATGCTAGGTTGGGCAAAGCCTTTAGATGCTATAATAAAGAAAGTCTTCACTTTTTGACATTTTATTAGTGTGAAGATAAGCACAACAAAAAGTTCATCTTTTATCCCATATGTCTGTGAATTTATTCTATGAGATAAATAGCATCCGTTTGCTGCCACAAAGAATTTAAGGTAAAGCATTCAAACTTGGGAAGTGAAGAGTGTTTTAAATTTAGTTCCTTTGAAAAACTATATACCAAACATTCTCATATGGATGCAGTAAATCTAAACCTTGACCTATATCAGTGAGGAATGTACACTCTTTGAAGAACTTTTAAGGAATAAACAGATTAAGATTATTTATTTCATCTTGGATTGCTGTCTGCATTAAATCTTAGTGTTTTTCAGAGACTATGATCAATAAATGGGTTAGAACTTTTCAAAGTGTGGGCTAACAAATAATTTCAGTATTTGTCCCAAGTTATCAAAATACTTGTTTAGTCTGGCATTCTGAATTGTCTTAAAGGGATTACAGAAAGCTGAAACAAATAGTACTACTTCTACCAAGGTTGTTTGTTCTTTTTCAAGGAGTATTCCTCTTGGGCATATTCAGTGGCTCAAAATATGAGGCATTGTAAACAGTTTGGTAGTGTACTGTTTTGAAGATAAGGAGGCCCACTTAATCACCTTGCTATGTTCTTTTTTATGCATATGTGCCCCAAGAGCAGGCTTAAAATTGGAAAATGCAGGACTAGAGAATGCTTATACAGGTTGCATCTTTATATTGTACATGTATGCCCCCTGCCCTGCATTCAAGGTCATGAGCTGTGTGCAGTTCTGTCTTTTTAAATGCAATAACTCTTGGGAGTTCTAAGCCATTGGCTGCAAATTATGGTGCTTATGGGGCTTAAAATGTCCCAAGAGCCATAGCAGACCTCAAACAGCTCCAAATCTGGGTAGGCTGAAAGCTGTTGTAGTTGCCTTTCCTTTGATCATCTATCCATTTTCATTGCGCATCTTTAGAGTAAGACCGGTAACCAAAGTACCTGAATTAATAAAAACATTTTTAAATAAGTATGAATTGAAAGTTTACTCAGTTCTGAAAGTACTTAAAGTGAGGCATCTACACTTCTGTATTCACAGGAAGAAAGGTCTTGCAAGATGTTACAAATACTAGTATACAATCTCACACTTCTTCACCTAAATCCTGCAAAACCTTAAAAGAAAACTCAGTAGCACCATCTAGACGAACAAGAGCCAGTATTTGCTACAAAGAACCCAGACTAAACAGGTAGGTTTATGTAAATTAGGGCTTTTGTGCTTTTGGTTTTTTTGAGTACCTACCTGTCTGAAATAAAGATTTGCTATTAAAACCCCCAAATAAACAGCTGAACTATTTCTTTCACATACCTCTTTTGGAAAGATTCTTCAGTGTTGATACCTGTTAGTGTGGCAGGATCTCCAAGTGCTGAAGTAAGACACCAACATATGAATTAGCATATAATGTAACATTTAAATATAGCATATAACATTTGATACTAGTAGTGAATAAGTGAATTCTTAATACATAATACATGATATAAACCCTTTTACAGGCAGATAATGTAAATGTTAAATGTAAGCTTGTACCACAGTAATGTCCTTGTAATATTGTCAAGTGGCAAGATAATTTATGCACTAATAATATATAATGCAGTCATTTTGCTTTAACTTGCTGTGTCTAATATAAGAAATACTTTCGAGTTTAAGATATTTTAATTCCATTATTAGTTACTTAACTCTCAGTGTTCTTAGCAGATTTACTGGCACAGGATTTACAACTGTTAAAAGATAACACATAAATTTTGTAATAATTATTAAAATTTAAAACAGGATTTTAAAGCCAAGCCTCCATTAGGAAAACAAATATAGTTGCATTTACATGAATACATGTAAATCCCAGTGGACCTTTAGGTTGATTATTTCTGAGTATGTTTTGAGAGTTTCTTGCCACTGAGTCGGTTGGGGTTTTTTATTTGGTTTGGTTGATTTGGTTTGGGGTTTTGTTTACGTAAAATATTAAGGAAAAATTAAGCTGTGTTTTGTGTGTATTAGCAGAATGCATATTCGTGAGGTAAAGACAATATTAAAATTTCCCCATAATAGTGTTGAGACTGCAAGGATTATAGCAACTTCATGACAAAGGTTTAAAAGGAGTATGTCTTTTTTTTTTTTTTGAAAAAAATTATTGTATGTTCTTATACACACCCAAAATATTTTTGTTTACCTCTGTAAGGAAGCAATAAACTGCAGCCATGAGGCTGAGGACATATAGGAGCTAAAAGTAATGTAGGAAGTGTCTTTTCACTTTACTGCTGGCTTTTCAGAAATATTTATGCCACATAGCTTGTAAAAGAAATGCACAGGGATTAGAGTTACGGTTTTATTTTACTAATTGAACTGAATACTAAATGCTGTAATATTATGATGTTTATACAGTCTCCTCTTATACCCAACAATGGTAAGGTTCTGTACTTCTGGAGAGAGTCAGTACTTAACAACAGAAAAAAAGTGTGGATGTCACTCAAGATTTTAGATTCCTGTCTCCTATTTATATTTGATTTTCAGGTATACTATCCTGAATGGATGATGTTAAGCTTTTGGTATAAATAATTTTTGAGTTTTTTTCTTCTAGGGAATGGAGTTACAGTTCCATATTAATATGATACAGGACACATAAAAAGACTACTATATTTAGCATTTGTTTGGAAAATATCCGTGCCTTGCTATTTCAGACACATTTCCATAAATTTAATTTCTTTAGTGTATCAAGCTTTCACTGAAAGTATTTACCATTTGGAATTGGTAGTATAATTGTAGTTACATAGGTGCTCTGTGATATTCATACATTGTCTTTTATTTCTTTTGTTTACAGCAAATTAAGGCGTGGGGATCAGTTTACAGATACACAATTTCTGAATTCTCCAGTCTATAAAGTAAAAAAAAGGAGCTTTAAAAGTAAATCCAAATTGATTTGAAGAAAAGCAAATTGCCTTTATGAACAATTCTTCTAAAATGGGTACAATTTTTGAACTATATCTATATGGTTAGCTGTATAGAGTGTTTATTGTTCTTTGATTAGTGAAAGTCTTCAGGTATGGAATTTCCTGGAAAGGAGTCTATATAAGGAACACTTTACTGAGGAAGGCAAACACTGAGGTTAGGCTTCACTATATTTTTCATTTCTGATCACCAGTTTATAATTCTGTTCAAAGGGCTTGCAGCACTTCTTAATTTGTAAGAAAATTGTATGTTTTAATGAGAACCAAAAATAAATCACCTTTGGGAATTTTAATGTGAGTTTTTTCATACTTACCATGAGTAAATGCTGGTTGGAACAGACACAAGCATCCCAAATTTTGATTTATCTACTGAAATAGTTGGAGACAGTCCCTTTTAATGTGCGTGTGTGTGTATATTTGTGTGTGTGATAGTTGACTTTCGGATTTGACAGAATCATACTGAAATTTGAATGAGGAAGTCTCATCTTGAGGAACAGCAGAGAGAAGTCTTGTGTCCAGAGTTTGTGCTGGAGGCAGCCAGAAAGAAAAGAGCCCTGCAGTAGAAATTTTTATACTTTTTCCAAAGGCATTCACTGTTGAAACTTCCAGAGACCAGACCTTTGGTTAGCTATTCCTTTCGTGTGTTATGGTACACCTCTTTATAAGAGATGTAACTGATATTCTTAAATGCATAATATAGTCTTAAAAATACCAAACCAAACTGTACTCTTTGTACTTCATTGTAGCTCCTATTGTACCCTGGGAAGCTGTTGGAGAAAATAGTCCTGGAAACTCTTTCCACACGTTAAAGACAAGAAGATGATTGGGAGTAGTTCTCATTGATTTACAAAGGGGAAATGATGCTTTATTAACCCATTGGTGTTCTGCTGTGAGAAAACTAGGTTGGTGGGTGAGAGCAGTAGATGTTGTGTTTGTCTCAACTTTAGTAAGGCTTTTGACATTGTCTCTGACAAAACTCCACAGACAAGCTGACAAAGTATCTATTAGTTAAGTGCAATATGAGGTGGATTGAAAACTGGATGAACCACTGGTCCCAAAGGGTTGTGATCAGCAGCATCCAGTTTGCCTCCAGCTGGAGGCAAAATACTAGAGCTCCCTTGGGTTTCACACTGGGGCCAGTACTGTTTAATATAATTATTAACAACCTGTATAATGAAACAGAGTTCAGACTACACAGATTTGCAGTGGATACAAAAATGGGCGGAGTGTCTGAAACACTAGATGGTTCCATTGCCATTCAAATGAACCTGGACAGCCTGGAGAAATGGGGCAAGAGGAATCTCATGAAACTCAGCAAGGGGAGCTGATGTCTTTCTCCTGTGAGATACCAGAATTTCAGCTGCATATTTTGACAGAAAAAAAACAATTCGTACATGGAAAGCTAGATACAGCTTTCAGGTGGGTCCCTTCTACATGTAGGTCTTAAACTTTAACCATAAGCAGTAAAGGGGCACAAAAGCATTATTTACAGGTTTTTGTTGTGGGTTTTGTTTTGTTTTGTTTTGTAATGAGATTCTGTAGCTCCAAGGCAGTTTCCCAAAGATCCTGTTGTGGGGGTTGGAATGTATCAAAGCTGGCAATTAAGAGTGACCATGGGAAGGAGGAACTTTAGTAGGCAGTTAAGAGTGACCTGTCCCTGACTGGTATTTGGAAGATGTTGGAACTGGCAAGAAACAAGGACGACGGAACTGGAAAGAGGATGTCGATAAGAAAATCAGATAGACCTTTCACCTGATGTAACCGCAAGGCAAACACAGATGGGTTTTGCTAATTGCTTTGAAGCATACAGATATCGTGTAATCTTTTCAATAAATGATCCAGCTTGCACTCTACTTCTGGGTCCGTGCCTCCATCCTCACATCCTGTAGAACATTCCATATATGAATTTGGAGTTAAATATTCCACTAGCAAGGTAGTTTACAAAGGGGGCCTTATCCCCTAAACAGAGCTTGTCTAGCTGTGGTCACCAGTTCCAGAGAGCATGCAAAGATTGTAAATGTACAGCAACAAGGACAGCAAGAACCTCATGGGAAAAAAGTATTCCACCAATATGGAAATTCAATGTTATTTTAAAAATAATTACACATAGAATATACATTTTTTGTATTTTTTACCAAGTTTGTATTTAATTGCTTGGTTTTTTTTTAACTGAAATGTTCTTCTAGCTTTCACTGTTTATCAGCATCACCAGCTGTGTTATTAGAAATGCAAAAGAAGTATCTGTTACCACTTTTGCTCCCTATGCTGGCACTGCAGGAGCAAAACACAGTGATTTTTAAAAAGCATTTGTTTTTCTCTATTGGCCATGGTTTGAAAGCTGGAAATAGAAGCACACGCTTCATTTTCTCAGAAAAAAAAAAAAAAAATCCCAATCTTTTTCAAAATGGTCCTAATTCTTTCCTTAGTGAAGGTCTTGTTACTCCACACAGCCTCAAGTGTTACCAGCTAGGCTGCTACAGTGTTGCAAATAAAAGCATCTCATTTGCAGTAGAAGTGTAAGGCCTAGGGTTTTATGCCTTAGTTTCTTCTGTTCCATTTAGTATAAATATCTTTCCAAGTACCGAAGGATAAAGAAAATGACTTGAAGATGTGCAAAGTTATTTTCAGTAACTCTGAAATCATGTTACTATTACTACTGCCCTTCTTCCCTGGGTTTCTCCAGCCTTGTTTTGTTGCTAAAATTGATGTTCCATGCACAGAGAAAATTGACTTTGTTTTCTAGGACGCAGTTCTTTTAATTGTTCTGCAAAATGGTTGCATACTTTAGGTACTGCATGAATAATGAGACGCTGCCTGTTGAATCTTTACCAAATGTGCTTTTTTTACCAGATCAGTTGATACATTAGAAGCTCTTGCCAGGAAAAAGAAGTAAAAACAGCTCAGTTGAGATAAAAATTAATCTGCAGCTGCCGCAGGGATTAAGACTATTTTTCTGAGGATAAGGTAATTTGGATTTCTTTTTATCACTTCAAAGTTGCTTTTTCTCATATTCATTCAATCACTTTTTATTTTTACCCATTTTTTACATTTAATATTTTATTTTACTACTACTAACGACTTCAGTTGTTTTAAAATTTGTAGGAAAATGAATTCTATGTATTTAGATTCAACAGGAAGAGGAAAATATTTATGATTTTATAAGTCCTTGCTTGCACAAGTAGCCCTTACAAATGCTTGTAATACCTGGAAGTTACTGTGATTATTTTGTGAGTGCAGATATATGCGAAATTCCCACTGTGATCATCACCACTACAATGTTGGATTCTACAACAATTTAAAATTACCTTCGGAGATTTAATTGCTAGTGTCACAACCGTTAACAACGCTCACGTTGCCGTTTTGCTCTGGAGGAACAAACACGTCCTTTCGGAAAGCGCGAGGTTTGAATACTCTTTAAAGGGATCCAGTACATAAACGGCGTGATTGACTGTCGATGTCAGGAGCAACCGACGAGTCACGTTTTGAGGCACGGAGGCTCAGCCTCCGGCGGTGGGCGCGGTGACGCTCTGGCCGCCCCTCTCCCGTCCCCCGCGGCCCTGGCCCCTCCGGCTGTGGCTGGTTGCGTCCGGGGACGCGATGTCTGTTCGAGGAGCGGCTGCCGACGACCTGATTTTCTATGTGAATGGGAGGAAGGTAAGTGTTGTCCGGAAAGAGTGTGGAGAAAGGGCGGCTGTTGGTCGAGAAGTAACCCCGAAGAGCGTGGGCACGGATTTGGTTTTCTCGGACTTAACTGAATGCTCACACAAGCTTCCAGAAGCACTCCTTCCCATCTCCTCGCTGGTAGGAAGTGAATCCACCCCCACATACTACTATGCTCTTCTGCGTACAGCAAGTGCTGTTAGAAGGGGAGAAACAGCAAAAGAGGACAAATACGATTACGACATCCCGTTTTAGCTAGCTCTGCTGCGTTTGAGGGAAACAACACATCAGAAAGAAATGAATTTTCAGTTGGGTATCAAATTTGGCTGGCAAGCAAGCTAGTTTTTCATGTAAATGCCTGGCTTCTCATCTTCAATGCTATTGGAGAAGTATCAGATGGTATTACAGTTTCAGAGGCACAACAGAAAGTCAGCAAGACTCATGTGCCAAAATGTGGATTGGCCAGCATACTGGCCAAAGATAATATTGCAAGAATTAAACTGGCTGTTGATTCAATGTAAGTGGAATGGACTAGCTGATTCTAAGCAATGGAATAAGAAATACTGTAATCAGTCAAGAATGTGGACTTTTCTGTTGCTCTCTATTGCTAGTCTGTTACAGCAAGTGAAAGTTTATATAAAGCTAGAAGAAAACTGGATCCTGCTGTTAGTCTTACAGGCTTCTCTAGTGGTCATCCCAGTAGATTAAAGTGTCAGGAGCACTCTAAAAATCTGCAAAACATTCTTTATGCTATGCTGCCTCTATCGTAGCAAAATTCTCCTGCATTTTTACTTCTAGTGTGGCCTCAGTATGACCTTTCACTGAGCAGCAGTTATTTTTAGTAGTTGGAAGGTGCCCTGTTACTTCTTTTCTGGAAAGCCTATCTGTCTGAGAAGAAATTTCCAGGAGCCCAAACTGTTCCGTGGTCTTTGCAATTAGTCTAGTTCTAAGAGAGGGAACTAGAGAAGTATTCTCTTCTGGCTTTGTGAGAATATAGTCTGTGCCCTGTATTTTGAAAATCCTTGGTTTCTTTGTTAAACCTTGTTTTTCATTTCTTATTGCAGGTAATAGAGAAAAATGCTGATCCTGAACAAATGCTGTTATCTTACCTGCGAAGGAGACGTATCCTTTTCTTGTCTGTTCCCTTATTTGAAAGTCACTTCAAATACGTCACTCTTTTGAAAGCCTTATCAGAACAAAATTCTCAGAAATTATAATTAAAAGGTGATTTTCCAGGTTAAGGAAGTTATGACTCCCTTAAGATAAAATGACCGTATTAAATTATATGTCTTTCTTAAGCCAAATAGTCTTCCTTGCACTGCTGTATTTTTAGCCTAGTTTCCTAAACAAAATTATGTCATCAGGCATGATCCGTATGTACCTCTGCCCCCGTAAAGAAACCTAAGAACCTTTTGGCTGGTGTATGTACAGCTTGATAGAGTAGGAGTTCTGTAGAAGTCTCTCTTCCAGCTGGATTAGGGTCTCAGCTGCCAAGTAGTCAGTTCATCATTAGTTAGTTCATGGAAGACACAGGTGAGAAAAAGACTCAGTGCAAGAGATCTTGGGTTTTGGAGTATGAAGAGGAAGGGCAGAAGAAATAGGGAGTAAGTCATCTTCCTTTTGGTGGCTGTAGAACATCAGATTAGCTGTTTGTCAGTTCACAGCTTCAGGTTGGCCACTGTTACAGATTCATAGAAATGAGTACTTCTCTCATAAGTGTGATTTTTCAGATGGGAAGCAAGGTTAATATCATGACTATGAATGGGCCCTCTGGCAAAAGAAGGGATATTTCTTTTAGTGTTCAATTGGAACTTCAGGAATATAGCTGTTTTGCCTTTTACATATTTCTTTCATATTTTCAATTGGGAAACTATTTTTCACTTCCTCTTTCTATCCAAACTTACTCCTCTTCCAACAGACGTTAAAATCAAGTTTTCAGTTTTCTTGAGACCAGGATTTTTGTCATGTCATTCCTTAGATTCAATCTTGCTTTCACTGAAAATTTCAATCCAACATAGAAAGGAGTCTGATACATATGCAGTCATACCAAACCAATTGTATGTTCCTTAGTGGTTCAGCAAAAAGATGGCCTCAAGCTTTTGTGCAGAATGAAGGCCAGAATGCAATCTGATTTATTTATTTTTTTTTTCCCTAATGACAGTGTTTTCAGTCCATCTTACAGGAACCAAGTATGGCTGTGGAGGAGGTGGCTGTGGTGCCTGCACAGTGATGATATCAACTTATGAGCCAGCTTCAAAGAAGATACAGTATCCTTAACAGAAAATTTGGAAAACCACACAATTTTGTGGCTGTAGATACCATTTCCAGATATGAAACTGTATAAATAAATTTGTAGAATCTGTACCTAACAGTGAAAGAATTCAAAGGATCACTTTAATCCAAAAGAGACTGCTGTAAAAAAAAAATACTGTTGATTCAGCTATGTTGCAAATTTGCTAATATATTGTTCTCAAGCACTTAATTTGCTCATGTATGCTGGTAGCTCCTGTGAGGAGTTTTCAGGAGGTACACATTTAACACCCTGTTCACTGACAACTAGAATGTGGCTTCTACCTGCATCTCTGTGTCCTGGTTTAACCCCAGCTGGCAACTAGGTCTCACACAGCCACTCACTCCCCCATGGTGGGAGAGGGGTGAGAGTTGGACAGTGAAAGTGAGAAAACTCCTGAGTTCAGATAAAGACGGTTTAATAGGTGAAGCAAAAGCTGTGTGCACAAGCAAAGAAAAACAAGGAATTAAATTCACCACTTCGCTTTGGTAGGCAGGTGTTCAGCCATTTCCAGGAAATCAGGGCTCCATCGCACATAGCAGTTCCTTGGGAAGACAGATACCATCACTCTGAACTTCCCCCTCTTCCTTCTCCTAGCTTTATATGCTGAGCTGTGTCCCCTCCCAACTCCTTGTGCACCACCAGCCTACTTGCTGGTGAGGTGGGGTGAGACGCAGAAAAGGGAGAAGCAGAAAAGGCTGTGACTCTGTGTAAGCGCTCCTCAGTAGTAACTAAAACATCCCTGTGTTATCAACTCAGTTTTTAGCACAAATCCAAAACATGGCCCCCCGTGGCTACTGTGAAAAAAAGGTAATTCTATCCCAGACAAAACCAGCAGTGTCGTATGACTGGTGGGAAGATAGGGCAGGCAGAAGTTTGAGTCTTACGAGCCCTTTAACTCCATTCGTACAGCCCACCCACAAAAGGACTTTGATACTCAAGAGTTGTAAAAATTGGAATAAATTACTTCTAAATTGAGAAAACACCAGTCAAATTGTTAAACAGTAACATGTCATTGTCAGTTGAATATTTTTTTAGGTGGGGGAAAAAGTCAAAATGTTCCAGGTGTTCATTTTGGCAATTGCATTATATTGGAATTCAATGCGAATGAATAGGTTTACATTTATTCTAAGAGTTGAAATTGAAGCAGTGAGAATGACACTTGACAAGAAACATTTTAATTATAGTAAACCAAAGCATTATATTGCTGATGCTGAAAAGCTTTGAGGAATTTTCATTTTTAGTGTATAGTTCCTATTCAGAATGATATTTATTTTACGTAAGAATTTCCTTTGAGTCAGAAATTTTATTATAATTATGCAGCAGTAATCCTTTACTACACCAGCCCTCCTTTCCTCATCTTCCTGCTCCAAAATGTGCTTAACGAGTTGCTTGTGAGCAGGAGAGACAAGAGGGCAATTAGAAAAGACTGAAGTATTCAGAAAATAGAAATTCTGCAGAACTGTCCTCACAGATGTGGGTTATATAGTGGGGACAAGAGACACAGCTAGTAAATGATCCCTTCCATAAAGGTTATTCTCATTCCAAATGATGATAATGACTGCTTTGTAAGCATAGACTATGCCTTGATTGATTGCAAAATAATATTAATGAATATGATAATAAAATAATATTAATGGTATTTATTCTCCTTTATGTTTCAAAGACATTACTCGGCAAATGCATGTTTGCTTCCCATTTGCTGCTTGTATGGTGCAGCAGTGACCACAGTGGAAGGTGTTGGAAGTACAAAAACCAGGGTTCACCCAGTTCAGGTGAGAGTACAGTATCACTGTGTAAGAGTGTAAGAGTAACTGATTTCTTCCTTTGCATGGGCTGGCTTGAGTGGCAGTGCTTTTAGGGCTTGGGAGTTTCAGATTATGATTATTCTCCCTGCTAAATGGTAACAGATGACAGCACAAGTTTCTGATGGTTGGTTGATCAAGGCTGATGAGATACGCTTCGTGGTGGATCTTGCCTGATCAAATAGTATCTAAGAACTGTTGGGGTGATCGGGTTTGTGCTTTGTTTGAGGTAATGACACATCTTGGACAGTACCCCTTTAGCTGATGTTTTAGTATGAAGGCAAAAACGATAGAAGTCCATTGAAGGTTAATTAGCTTCCTTGGTGAGATATGCTTGGACATCACACCCAAAATAATTATTCTTATTTGAGATTGCTTAAATTGTTTTATTTTAAAAATCTGATTTACTATGACCATATTTGGTATGGTGTCATTTAGGAGTTCCTTAGACTGGTGATATACGCTGGAAGGAATGATAGTTACGGTGTTTCATTTTAGGAGAGGCTTGCCAAGTGCCATGGCTCCCAGTGTGGTTTCTGCTCCCCCGGAATGGTGATGTCCATATACACATTGCTAAGAAACTACCCAGAACCAATGCCAGAACAGATGATTGCAGCTCTGGCTGGTAAATATTGCCATTTTTTAATTTGTAGATATGTCCTCAAATTATTTTCTCCAGATACTTTGTGTGAGTGCATGTCTGTATCAGTACATGTGCATGCATGTATGTATGCACTTCACACAAATAGTGCTCCCAAGCAGAGTTCCTCCTGGATACAGGACTTGTATTCCTTGTCATTCTTCAGGAAAATGAAGCATGGATCTGTGGATCATTTCAGGGACAGTTGTTCGAAACATCCCCATATATATCTTTTGAAGTACTTTAAATCAGATGTGCAAAAATTATGTCATATTGGAGAAGTAATTGCATCTGAACATCTCTGAAATCCTGTTACATCTGGAGTTACAGTGTCATAAATCTTACAGGACAGCCCTTTGTGGTAGGAATAAAGCAGTCAAGGTAGAGAGATGCTGACCATTTTCAGTAAGGGAAAGAGTGAGCATTTATTGCAGAGTGCAGGTAAAATAGCCTTCTGTCATCTGTTGTGCTCTAGAGTCCAAGTGGAGCCAAAAGCATTTCCTGTTATTGTGAGATGAACTTAGGTGGAAGTACCATGCTAACGTCCTTCACTATTAGAAGTAAGGGAAAGGAGAAAAACATTCTGAGTGGGTGAAGAATATTACACAATTTCTTATCCTCCTGCATACTAAGCTGTAGATGGCATTCCCTCTAGTGCAACTATCAAGTATGCCATACTCACCTTGAAATAGTAGCTTTTTTCCTCAGGGGCTGCAGGTCTTGTCCAAGTCTTGTCACACTGATCTTTTTTATCTTTTGGAGAGCTAAGCTTCAAAACCACAAATCTCATATAAAGACATTTTAAAGCCGTGTACTTTAGAACAAAACTGTGTCTTACTGATTTCCTTTTTTTTCAGGAAACTTGTGTCGCTGTACTGGGTATAGGCCAATCCTAGATGCCTGTAAAACCTTCTGTAAGGTAAGAAGTAGTGATAATAGGAATACTGGATTGTGCCTATTAGTGCATGTCTGTATACAGACCATCAAGATTTTCATCAAGATCATCTCTTTTCTCTGTTAAGAGATGTAGATCTGAGTAAGATTTATAGTGGCCTAACACATTACAAAAACTGATTTAACACACGAACTTGGTGTCTAGCTTAGGTTATGAAGAGGAATCTGAAATAACTGTGTGTGTTTTACTGTGGTTCAGGACTGGCATAAATGAAAGCAGAATTTGCATTAATGTTCTTAGTAATTTAACATGTAATGCAACATTTCAGAAACCTACAGTGAAAGATGAGAGAGTGGACAGTGAGTAAAAGAAATAATACAAGCCATCTATGTGTGCTTTCACAAGGTCAGTTGAATTTCACATAGTATGAATTATTTTGTATTAAGGACTTCAACATCTGATGATTTTAACTTGGTTTTGAATATTACTTCTTTAAAACACAGTTCTTCCAATTTAGCTTATTATTAAACTTCATCTAGAATTTTATTGAAATAGACACTTTTACTGGCTTAAGCAGACTTTAACTGATTGACATTCTGGACAGTGTTTCACTAATGGAATATTCCTACTTTAGGAATCCGTTTGTTGTCAAAGGAAAGCAAATGGAAAGTGTTGCTGTGATCAGGAAGATGATTTGTTTGACAAGGAAGAGAAGGTAGGGTTTTAAGTATTTTACCTGTCCTATTTAAATATAAAACTTAATAAAATAATGCTTGGCTTTTTTCTTGTAATTAAAGTAAATGCAGTACAGTCTGTCATTTAATACTCTACCTTACTCACATAATATTAGTTGTAAAATAAGATACATTATTCCTTGCAAGATATTTGGAGATATTTCTAAAAATTAAGAATTCTTTATGTATATTTGTATGAGGTGGTGATGATGTGACAGGTAGTTGGTATAAGGTAGATTGGACCTCCAGAGCTGAGATCTGAGTAGTTCTTCAAGTTCAGGACTATCATTAATCTCAGCTCTGATGAGATCACCTACAGTGATCATCATATCATGCAAGAAATCAGGACATATGTGAAATTGTCTGAAATCGCTGGTCAGTGATGATCTGAATGTAAGCACCAATCTTTTAGGAATCTAACCACTGGCTTGAGTCTGAGGAACTATTTTGGTCTTAAAATCCAGAGTTATGATTGTAATTTTATATGAAACCTCTTACCCATATTAATATTTGACTTTGTTCTCAATTTTATGTACTTACGTCTTTCAGTTGCTTGCTTCTGCACTGTCATTTGTGTTAGCAGTGAACTTAGAGAAACTGTTACAAACATTTCCTTCACCTCAGCAGCTCCAAATGGTGCATGGCAATTTAGCACCAAATCCAAATAATAATGGAATGACTAATTTTCTACTGACTTCAGTGGGCCCATCATGGTTAGGTTTTCGGGTTGCCTTATTTTATATTTATGGAATTAATGATGACAGTAATTTCTTTGCCTTTGCTTGTTTTCTTTCTTTTTAAGGTTTCTACCAGACTGTTTTCAGCAGATGAATTCCAGCCCTTAGATCCCACCCAGGAGCTTATATTTCCTCCAGAATTAATGGTAATTTTTGCTGCTTATAAGCTATTATTTGACTCTGTCTTTTGCTTAGTAGTCTATACTTCAGAACTTGTTCTGAAGTCCTGTTTAGCAGTAATTCAGCAGAAAAAATGTCATAGCATTTTAATATAAATCCTTTTTTTTCCTCAGTGATCTTACTGAATATTCACATTAAAAAAATAATCATATTCAGAAAATGCAGTTGCAGAGTTAGGTATTAGGTGAGAAGTCAAAGAAGTAACCTAAACTGGGTATTCAGTGCAGCATCTGAAAATACAAATGCTTCTCAGCAAACTGAATATGAAATACATTTTAACATTGGCAAAAAAACCCTGCATTTTCCCCATTTTGTGTTTTAATAGGTTTTTTTGTCTTTTCTGTCGAAGTGTCACCTCAGGTAGCCACCCAGACTGGGGAGTGTTTAACCCCAGTGATTAAAGTATGACAAAGGTATAACTAGCTGAAACAAGGGCACTGAAATGGAAAGTGTCAGGCATCCTTAATTATTGACAATGGTATTTGCCCTAGAAAAAACTAAAGCTATTTGTTTTGCATTATTATCAATCTATAGATTCAAAGTCAAATTCTCTGTAAGTAGCTGGCAGCTTATGGAGAAAGGTTGATTAACTGTGGAACAGGGGTTCTTGACCATGTATTTGTACCAACACCAGTTCACAAGCTATTTCCAAATGATCAGTGAACAGTGCCAGAACAGCCAGACATCCACATGCATGCTTAATCTAGAAGGGGATGCTGCTTCCAGTGTCATTGGTTACCTCAAAGCAAGCTAAGTGTGCAGACACCTCCCAAAGTATTTTTTACCACTTTTGTAATAATTTCAGCAATTGGAGGATCTATTCCTACTTTTTTGCTTGGGGGCTGTTTATTATCAATCTGGTTTATTAGCCCATTGTAATTAATTGAAGTCATTTCCCCCATGTAGTCATGTAGTCTTGAAATTCACCACTGTGTAAAGAGTCAGCATAACAGTCCCATTTCTGTCCAGTTTTGAAGGATTAAGTAGAACTGCCATTATAGAATCATAGAATCAGAGAATGGTTAGGGCTGGAAAGGACCTTAAGATCATCTAGTTCCAACCCCCCTGCCATGGACAGGGACACCTCACACTAAAACATCTCACCCAAGGCTTTGTCCAACCTGGTCTTGAAAAATTGTTTAAGAACCTCATTTAACTTGAAGTCTAGTGTCTATTAGACCTTGCACCTATCTACATGTCTTAAATATTTAAATCTACCGTATTTCCCTATCAGAGAATGGCTGAAAATCAACCAAAAAGAACTCTTTTTTTTCATGGTGAGCGAATGACATGGATTTCTCCTGTAAGCTTAGATGAATTACTGGATCTGAAACTTGCCCATCCCAAAGCACCTCTTGTGGTTGGGAACACCAGTGTGGGTATGTATACAGCCAGAATGGCTCTTGTTACCATAGTTCCAGTGTGCCGGGGGGGGGGGGGGCATGGGGCTACAGATATAGTTCTTTTTACATTTTCATTCTTAAGGTCACTCTTGACTAAGTTGGAGTTGGCATTATGGAATATGTCTTTTGTCTAAGTCTATTCCTATCTGGCAGGTCCTGAGATGAAATTCAGAGGTGTGTTCCATCCAGTTGTTATTGCTCCTGCAAGGATCCCAGATCTGAATGTGGTGAAATGCACAGAAGATGGTCAGTAGACTTTACTTTGTTCAGATGTAGGAGATTCTTACGCAGTAAGGCACACTTTGTCATTCCGAAGTGCTGAAGATGTGAAGCACTGTGCAAGTTACTGCTAAGCTTGCTTGCTTCTTTCCCAGGTCAAGATGGCTGTGGCTGCTGTACCACTGCATGATACAGTTTTGTCTTCATGACACAGTGCAATACTGACCAGCAATATTATCTTGGGCCCCTATAGTCATAATAGTGCAAGTATAATTATTCTAGTAATACTGGTTATGGTGCTAAGTCATGCAATATTTGCTTTGTGATCTCTGTACCACACTGTGCTATATAGCAGAGAAACACTAATACAGAACCACAGAGATTTAGCAACATTGCATGCTTGTCTGCACTAGAAAAGGGGGGTGATTAAACTGGCATAGCTAATCTTATTCTCAGTCATAACAGCATTAATTATAGTAGATTAAAAATTTTGTGCCTCAATTTATATATTTAAGAGAAGCACAGAGATTTCTTTTTAGTTAAAGTTACGCTAGGTTTTAGTTTTTATATAAATAAATTCTATTGAAATTAGAAATAGCAGCTAGAAATGGCTTTCAACTTATTATAATAGCCTGAATTAATAAAATATAAATCATGTTGTGGTAGTTTACTGCCAAAATTTTAAGGAAAGTGAATCTTTATATCTGATGAAAATTACTTGCTGTATGCCTGAAGCCACTTTTTGAAGTGTAAACTCTATTTGACAGGCCTGTCATTGCTTGTAGAGTACCTCTTTAATTTCAGATCAGTCAAGCAGTTCTAGTAAACTACTAGTTTGTTCTTAACTGAAGAGTAGTTAGGAATTGAAAAGAAGCAGGGAGAATGCTTACTGGGGTTTTAAATCTATAAATCTAGTTATGAGAAGGTGAGACTTACTAGTTCTAAAATGAGATAGGCAGTTTAGCTTGTCAGACAAATAGTGTTTCTTCTTTTTAATCAGATTTAAATGCAAAATGGTTGATTATTTCTTTGTTTTAAATATACAAAATTTAGTATTGCTTTAAATGATTAACAAAAAGCCATTTAAAATGATGTATCTTTTGATTTATAGTTTTTATTGAATTCCAGTGTTCATTCATAACATTCATACATTACATGAAATGTGTTAATAATTTTGAATAGAAAGGTGCTGTTTACCTCTTTACAATACGGATATATTTTAAAAGAATAAACTTAAAAAATATAACTCCTTAAATAAATGCATATAGTTATCAGTTGTCTTCTTCTAGTGGGAAAAAGAACACTATTCAGTGTTAGGACTATTTGTTTTTTTTTTGCAAAAGCTATCTATCCATACTGTAGAATAATATCTAGAATGTACATATGCAAAGCAAGATCGGATTATGATGAAAATCATGTTTAAAAATAGGAGGAGCCTGTTGAAAGCATTTTGAAGCTGACTTGCCTTTGGGTGAGATGTCACCTAAACATTTACTCAGTCAAAGCTAGTGCAAGATAAGCAGGTTCAATGGGCAGCTGGAACCAGAGAAAGGATTGCCCTTACAGTAGAATTGGTGAGCTATAAGCTTAATTTCATCATTTCATGAAATTTTATCCTCAGTCTCCTGAAATGAAAGGTCACAGTCCCTGTAATATGCAAAGGCCTCTCCCTTTATATCTGCCTGTATTCTACATGAGCAGGCCTCCCTCCAGTCTGCTGGAATAGACCAGAATATAATTTAAAACCTAGGCAATAAAATAAATGTGCACATCACTCTTTCATAATCTTTTGCTTACAGGTTTAACTCTGGGAGCTGCCTGCAGCCTCTCTGTAGTGAAAGATGTTTTGACAAATGCAATCTCAGAGTTCCCTGAAGAGAAGACAAAGGTTTTCTGTGCTGTCTTGCAACAACTAAGAACTCTGGGCGGAGAACAGATAAGAAATGTTGCTGTATGTTGTGCGTTACTTGCAGTAATATTTGTAACAAATGTGAAATGGCTCCTGAGTGCATGAAAAACTTGCATTTTTATGTCTGTTGATAGCAGTGAATTTTTTATCAGTACATCTTTTCTTGAGCTTCAGATGTATAAATTTATATATTGTCTGTATGTTATATTGTCAGTTAACATAAAAATGTGAAGGTGATGGAGAAAGGCTACATAAATTTCCTTTTTTTCAAGTCATTAGGTGGAAACATTGTAAGTAGAAAATCAACCTCAGACTTGAATCCTATTCTGGCAGCCAGCAATTGTATGCTCAGTCTGGTTTCAAGAGGTAAGAGGACATAGCCTGTCTCTTTAGTAGTGCTGGAGGTACAAGGGTCCTATTTCATGGGGAGAGGGGACATAACAACACGTGGGAATTTGTTAAGGAACCATTTTCCCACTCTCATCTGCAAAAGAAGCAGTTTGCAAAAGAAGAACATGTCAAAGCTTCTCATGTCAGGGATAGGCATTCAGACCAACCAGATCACATGTACTTCTGTAGGCAGTGAATTACTATAAGCACTCCTAAAACCTCACAATTTGAGTAGCTGTATATTACCACCCCACCCCCTGGTATTTTTTTTTTTTGCTGTAATTGATCCTTTGCCGCTGGTTTAAAATCACCCTCTGGCCCTGGTAAGATCTCTGGCTTTTTGTTCTTTACAGGTACTTCTGATACATGTGTTCCTAGTCAAGCACCTTTTTCTATGTTCATTTCCACAGTTTCCTTTCGTTGCTGTATATATACTCCCCTCTACCTGTTTTTTTTCTTGTACTCCACCTTACCAGTGGAAGGTTGATGAAACTATTAGTAAACAGGAGCTATCTGGTATGATGGAATTTCATGCTCTCTCTACCAAATGGCTTGTGTTCTCTTTGCCGTCGATCTAGACAAGAGTGGATGTTGCCGTGTCAGACCACCTAATACTCTGAAATATATGTTCTATAAGGGGCTATTTCTGAGCCAGGATTTATTGGAATAGATACTTAAAAACTTTTGTTGTATGATTTCAGTGAATTCTTCCTTCATAGATTGACATTGAGAGGAAAAATAGCTGTCAAGACAGGTTATCTTTGCCAAACAGTAGTCCATGAAACACAGGAAAAGTGGATTGTTCAATAAAAGGAGGTGCAGAAGCACTGTTAATTTTTAGCGTTTATCTTGGATCACAGTGTAAGAGAAAATGCATCTTCCTAGGGTGTATTACTGCCCCATCATAGGTGGGATTATACAATAATCTTGCTGTATGTAGACCAAGAACATTGTGGATGGAACTGCAAAAGCAAAACTCCAGAAACACCAGTGCTGCTATTCTTAACAATGCTATTTGTCAGATTCAGATTTTAGCAGAATAAAATTCCTTTACTAAAGTTTTGCTGTCACACTAGTTATATCTGAGAAATGCAATTTTAATGCTGAATTATATTCTAGGATGATCAGATTACAGTATCATCATCGCATGGCATTAAAAACATGAAGAAAATAACCTTGCTGTAAAGTTCATTATTCCTGAATGTGATTAACAATGTTCATTGGATGTGATGGGAGTATTTTAATATATGAGCTTTTTAAAAATGCCACAGAAGATTATCTTGTTATAGAACGTCTTGTGATAGGTCAGGGCTACTGCAAGATAAATAGTGTCTAGTAATAAGAAATCATTTACTTAAAAATGCATTGAACCCCTCAGGCAGCACATGAAAAGTACAAAGGACACAGAAGACCAGTAAAAATACACTTTGACTTCATCTGCCAAACACATGGTTAAATTCCACACTGGTGAATCACTGTAAATTTTCTGTACAATGGTCATGCCTCTGTTCTTGCAGAACAATGATGCTACTTGGCAATTGTGTTACTAGTACAGTTACAGCTCTACCAACAAAACTCTTTGGGCCAATTAATAGCATCAATTATATGTGTTAAAATACCACATTTCCAGAAGGCTTGCTAGCTTAGCTGAGACTCGTATTGGCAAACCTGATGTAGCATAGATGAAGTTTAAGTTTTCAATTGGCTTTTATGGATTCAGGTTCCTTGCAGAATTTTGTCCTCTTTCCTTTTGAAAATTCCATCTTTAATAGTACATATGATAGAATATCAAACATGATCACTTTTAGGATAATCTACCAAAAGAGAAAGGAAAAGGCAATAGTGTTTATTATCTTCTGGACTCCTAGAAATGTTCAAAATCTCAGACCAACGAAAACACAAAAAAATCCACAAACACAAAAATGATTTTTGTTTTTCAACTATTGCAACAGTTCTCTCCCATTCAGTTTCCTTCTTAATTATTTATGTTTTAGAAAGAAAGGTGACAATGACAGCAGCTGAGGAGATTTGGAACAGATTAACAGAAGTGGGGATGGGATCACTTTTTTTTTTTTTTTTTTTAGGAAAAAAGCGACAGATTCCTTTGAGTGATATTTTTGCAGGAGTTGATAACAATACCATTACACCAGAAGAGATCTTAGTCTCTGTCCATATTCCCCATTCTAAGAAGGTAAGGTACTAGTTTGTTTAGGTTTGCTTTATACAGAGTTAAAGACTGTTAAATAAAGAGCAGGTGGGGGCATAATCTGTGTGTTTAAAGTAACACTATTACTGCTAACTTTCTGAATTCCCTTCATTTGACCCTGTCACTGCCATACTATTTCCCAGTTTCAGCCAGAGTACATAACTTAGCAGGTAGCTGGTGATACATAAAGAGTGATATTCAGACAGAAGTTTACCCTAAAATGAGGGCATCAAGCAGGTATAGCATTGTCATCTCTGGAGGATTTTTCTTAAGGTAATATTGGACATGTGTATGGTCCTTCCATAAATGTTGCTGAACTGAGTAACGGGATCTTAGAATTATGGGTCATGTTATCTAAGTACTGAAGTTTGGCAATTCTTGGAAGCCACTAAGCTTTTGGTTGTGTTATAAATGCAGCTCCACTTCGCAAGATCCCTGTCTTCCAACTAGCTACCACGAAAAAGTCTTAAGTCATGTGAGCCTTGTAGATGATGGAGGATTGGTATGGGCTGCTAGAAAATCAAAGATGGTAAAGGTACTGAAAGCTGAAGAAAAGGAAGTGTATGGTCTTGAATGCTCAGGAAGTTCAATTTGTGCTCTTCATTATTTATTCTCTTGCTTCACTTAATGCAATAACAAATTTTACTTTCAGATATATACATGTCTGCACTTCTGTCTGATCTTCCCTAGGGAGAGTATGTCTGTGCATTTCGACAAGCACCAAGACGGGAAAATGCTCTCCCAATAACCAATGCTGGGATGAGAGTGCTTTTTGAAGAAGGTACAGACATAATAAAGGATTTAAGCATTTTCTGTGGAGGTGCTGCCTCAACCACAGTCTGTGCAAAACAAACCTGTTCGGCACTTACTGGAAGGTACAATTTCTCTGCCTTCTCTGTATCTGTGAATGAAGAGACTGAGAGCTTGGATGTACTTCTTTAGAGCATGAAAGGTTTCTTTTACCTGGCTGATATGTTCAAGTGAATGATCTGTTCAAGCCTTAACAATCAATCACTTTTCAGAATGGTTACACTTTGGAGTCTGCACATGGGTTCAACTCCACTGTGAAGTATTCAGAGAGATGAGAGACATGAGCTGTGAGATAGGTGAATGAGGTATACATAGTCAGTTGTGCACCTGGACCCAAGCAGTGGTAAATGATGCTGATTCCCATAAATTTGATAACCCCCTGGTATCAGTGTTCTTTAGTCCTTAAGTTTGGCTCCGATAGATACCACGTTTGAGAACCTCACACGTGCCCGATAAACTTAGGAGCACAAGTCAAAACTTAGCCTTTTTAATATCTCTCCACCCACAAGATCATAATAATCTCTGGATTTGATCCCTGACATTCCCTCCCAGTTTGCACCATCTTTCCAAATTTTGGAGGAAAAAAATGACAAATAATTCAAGCAGTATAAAACCATTTATCTAAACGGAACCCTGCTGGACTGTTTTACTATTTAATGTGCATCTATTTCAGGAGTTGAAGTACTCATTATTTTTTGCTGTTCTACATGATTAAATTTATTCTAACAGATTTATGTTTTGATATGCAAGGTTGTGTGGAAAATTAACTGTGTTGAGATACTTCAAGGAGACAGCCGTTCAGAAAATGTTGCAACTATCCATCACTAATCAGATCCTTTGGAGGCATCTATAGTTTGCCTCAATATCGTTATCCACTTGTCTTCAAATATAGGACAGTATCTGCAGAATAGTAGGACTGTTAAATTAGCTTTAAAGCTGTACGAGGTTTTATTTATTTATTATAAAAACATTGGCATGGCAGTCAGTTCCATAGACCTAAGGGACCTCACTTCAGTGAGAAACATTGACTAACACTTTTCAAAATTGCAGACCATTATTAAAATCAGTATTTTGGCTTCATTGTGAGCAGGATTATGCCTATGGTGCAAATGTATTACTGCAATTCATAGTTATTTTTTTTGAGTCCTGGTCTGACTGTATCTGTTATTCTTCCTGACAGACACTGGAATGAACAAATGTTGAATGAAGCTTGCAGACTAATTCTTAAAGAAATTGCTATTCCAGGCTCAGCCGGTGGTGAAAAAATAGACTATAAGAAAACTTTGATAGTCAGTTTCTTCTACAGATTTTTCCTGGAAGTGTTGCAGTCATTAAACACAACGGTAAATTGCTGTCTGCTTTTGTAGAAGCAAATGAAAGTGGTTTTTATTACCTGTCGGTGTTTGCAGTTAATACAACGTGCCAAATATTCTCTTTGGGGTTCAGATCTACAGAAGATGAAAGTGCTTAACTCTGGAGAGATGCTCATTTAACTTCCAGGTGCTCAGATATCTTTACCTTGGACATTAGTCTTTAAAAAAATTGAACAATGTTAACGCAGCGATACATCAGTATTGAGCTGCAGGCCCAAAGAAAACATACATAAGGTCTTACTCCATCTGGCTGTACTTCAAATCATAAATAAACAGAATAGAAATAAAAGCTTTGGAAAGCAACTGCAGGTGTTAAACCAACCCTCCTTCTCGGATGAGTTGTTGACTGAGAGAGGAGGGCTCTAAAATTTCACTTCCTGATACATTCTAGGTGTAATTTGCTTATTTTTTGTCTTAAATCTGTTCCTATGAGAAAAAAATACTGCTTTCGCCTTTTTCTTTAGTTACTTTCTTTCTTGAGTTACCTTGAGCTCTTTCCTACGTAACTTACTATTACCAGGAGTGGTTCAGTGTCAGTGTTGATCAGACCCCAGAATAAAGCTCTTCTGACTATCTCTGCATTATGTTGCTTACTTTCAACAAACATATTTGCTGAATCCAGTAGATTTTTAAATATTAATTAGCAAAATCTCAAAATTCTACATTATTTTAAAATGGTTATTTTAGAGCCTTTCTAGCTTGTCAAAGTCTTGAAGGAATTTCCTGTATAAAGAGTCTGCATTTAGTGATTTTGTTAGCTTTTTTAATTGGAATGTTCCAAATGTCAGTTTAAATAGTAGTTCACTTTATTTCAGGATCCTTGCCACTATCCTGGCATACCTATGGAATATAGGAGTGTCCTACAAGATTTCAAAACAAAAATGCCCCAGAGTATCCAAATATACCAGGCAAGTGATTATTCTATGATTATTCAGTGCTTTATAAGACTTGCTAAAAAGCATAGTTCAAGCATGACCCTTGCTGTGAAGCTCGGGTACAAATTTTCCAAAAGAATGAAGGCAACAGGCTCTTAGTGGTCGATTTTAACTGTATCTCAATTAGAAAAATCTTGTATGTAAAAATCGACTCGTATTGCTATACTTACTTCTTCTAAATAATTCTCAAAAGGTAAATATGCTGAGCAAACTCCATTGTCGTACTGTTTAAATGTTGTATATTGCAGTGTGCAACCCAGTTGGGAAAAAAACAGAAGAAAATAAGATTGAAAAGCCTAAGTCTGTAGCTATCACTCTAGTATTCTTGTCTCAAGATACACTTTTCTTCAGATTTTAGAGGGCTCTTAGGGCTTACTGTAGATTTAGGAATCAAATTGGGAGCTTGCGATACCTCTCTGATCAATTTAGCTTATTCAAGGAGAAGTCAGCAGTAGAGGGCAGCAAAGCACACCTTTCGGATTTTCTGATCTCACCCTTGTGTCTAGATCAGGGTGGGAACTCTTACACAAGTAAAAATCTCTAGGTTTTGAAAACCTGAAGAAAATTTAAATGAAATGTAGGTAAATATCTCTCTCTTTTTTTTTTTCATTTTTTAGATATTATTTAGAATAACATTTTAGCTTTAAATACTTTAATTTGTTCAAGTTGTTCAGCTTCCTTCAGAGCTATCATCAAAAGAAAGACACTACAGACTAAGGAAGGGGGCCAGGATAAAAGGAACTAGTTGTTTATGACTTTCAGCAGTTTATTCCCCAACTGCAAAAAGGTGACTAAACAACAGAAATGGAAACAATTTGTTTTTCAGATCTGTTGGCACTGAGCGACAGAAATTTAGAAACCCAGAAGAATCTTTTTTCACTTTAAAATTTCTGACTTTTGCAAGTCTGTATCTTTTGTCTGGATTTCTTAACATTATTAAACTTTTTAAATTGGAAGTGTGGGGGGAAGAATTTTAAATACGTGATGATTCTGTTAGTAGAAAAGCTGCGATGGTTTGTCTGAGGCAGCCATTTGAAGAACATTAGGCAGTCAAGTAAACAATGTCTGTTCTTGGCCTTGAACTGACAGTGCAGGAAGCAGAAGTGTGTAGCCAGACCACTTGTATACTGGAAGCTATGGAAGAAAAAAGGCTTTGAGCTGTGAGCAATTGACCAGTTCTAAATGCAGAAGAGGAAAAAATTAGTGTGAACACTGACCCAGAAACTGGAAGAGTGTTCTGGAAGTTGGCAACAATTAGTTGGTGTGGCAGGATTAACTGGCAACACTGAAATAACTTTCAGGAACGATTTAGCAAAACAGTAAGACATGAAATTCATTCACAGGTGCAAGGAAATAAAATTGGGAAGGAAATATTTCAGCAATTTCTCACTGATTTACACTGATCACTTACAGTCTTTCAGCAAGGAAGACAAATCCTAGAAATCGCTGCAAACAGCTCACCATACAACACCAGGCACTGGTAAAATACAGAGCAGAATCTTGCAACAATAATTCAGAAATTTATCAAAGCTTTGTAACACCAATCAGTAAGAGAGGAGACTGTCCTTCTGAAAAAAAGTGCTGTTTGTATCAATTTGCTGTAAATATCCAAATAGACAAACCTGTGCAAGGGGTTTGGAAGGCTCCTTAAGAGAAGAAATTGAAGAAATCCCTAGGAGCAGAAGGCAGGTCCTGCACCACATCTGTTTTCGATATTGAACCAGAAGTTGGTAATATGAACAGCTGTTCCCTCATCTGACTTTGACTGCTATAAGAATAACATGACTATTCTTCTTTTAACTCTTTGGGGGAAATGGGGGGTATATTTTTGACTGTACAGGACATAGAGCCGAATCAGTCTCCCCAGGATCCTGTAGGACGGCCCATTATGCACCAATCTGGAATTAAGCATGCCACTGGTGAAGCAGTTTACATTGATGACCTTCCTTCTGTGGATGGGGAGCTCTTCCTGGCTGTCGTCACTAGTTCCAGAGCTCATGCTAAGATTGTGTAAGTGTCTCTGAAGCGTATCTGAGGAAAGCTCATATGAGACTATAGGAGGAGAAGAAGATTGGAAAAGATTTGATTTTGAAAGAAAACTGTTTTCATTGATGTTTTTTGACTGCAAAGTTACTCCTGTTCTAGCAGTTCATACAACATTCACCAAAATGAACACATCCAAGTTGTCTGCCCAGCATTCACACATGAAAACATATCCAGGTGGTCTGGGCAGAACTGGTTGTGATGACAGAGAGGACTGGGACTTCTAGCTATAATCTGTGTCATACTTCCTAGCTTACCCTTAGGTTGGAGATAGTATGCTGGGTTTGGATCTGCGTTTTTTTTGGTACCATCAAGGAGCTAACATTACCCCCATCTCTGAGTCAGTAGGATTTACTCACTCTCCTTTTGTCTTCTGATGTGGATATCCAGAGAAGATTCCTTTAGATGTGGTGTGAGTGTGGTGACCTGCTAAAACATGCCATTCTTACAGACATTCTGCTGTTTTTTTCTGATCCTTCTGCACCCATACATTCCCATTCATTCTTCATTTAAACTGGTCTTGCCATTTCTATTTTAATTCTTTACATGAACCTTCCATTTGCAGGTGGTTATTTGTATCTGTGTAGGCTGTGATGTCTTAGAAAGTTGCAATTGAAGCATCATAATTGTGCAGAGATTTTTATTATATCAATGCACTTCAGGCAGTCTAATGGACCAATTATTTCCCTGTTGCATCTAGAGTATTTCCTAGAAATGAAGCAGGTTAGTAAAATTTTAAATTCTGCTAAATTTTGACCTGCACTTCTTTGCATAGCACAGATAGGAGGAAAAGACATGTCTGAACCTATAAGCAGATCCTGGCAGCACAAGAAACATACATCTGTATTTGTTCTTTTCCTCTGTGCATTGCTTTGTAAAACTAGTGAATTACATTTCTCTCTTCCCATATCCCAATCAGATCTATAGATACCTCAGAGGCTCTGAAAGTACCAGGTGTGTTTGATATAATATCAGCTCATGATGTACCAGCTACAAATGAGTTCTACTATTCTGATGATCCAGAGATTGTGTTTGCAAGAAACAAGGTATAACTGTAATTTGTTTTGAACTTAATTTCTTAATTTTTCCTATTTTTCTTCAGCTTTTTATAATGAAGCTTTACTTCATATGTTTTATATTCTGCCTAAAGAAAAAAATATATAAAAATCAGAATAATACAGAGTAAACTTCACACAACCTGTGTTGGGACAGTATGTTTCACTGAAAGTTAGGCTCCTGTTATCCATTTTTGAATACTGTATTTTCCTTGATTCCCCAGTTATACTGGTGCCTGTAATTTCTAAGAATTTATTTACTTCATGGATGATCTAAAAATAGAAGAAGTCCTACATCAAAACAAAATTGTAAAAGGGAAACATGAACAGTGGTTACACAAAAGAAGAAATCAGCGTCATATATGGTAATCATTTGAATCTTCTGTTCTATTAAGTGATGCATATTTTACAGGTGATTTGTGTTGGTCAGATTGTCTGTGCTGTGGCTGCAGATTCAGATGTTCATTCTAAGCAAGCAGCTGCAAAAGTGAAGATAGAGTATGAAGTGCTGGAGCCAGTGATCTTAACAATTGAGGTACTAGTAATTCCTCTTGCTTTTTTATTATTTTATCTACTTAATTAGTGGAGGCAGCAGTTCAAAAGCTGCAGTTTAAAAAGCAAGTTTAAAAAGTTTTTAAAAAGCAGTTGCTTTTTAAACATGATTTTCTGAGGGAAAAGGGTGAATATGAATATACAATTAACCAGTTTGTCTCTCTATAAAAAAAATTTCAACCTTTTGGCTAATTTTGACCACTGGTGGTAGATAGGCTGCAGTCTCAGAAGTATTAAGTTCCCACAGATTTCATAAGAACAAACATAAGTGTATGAAAGAAGAACTCTTCTAATGTTTCTGGTGAGGAAAGTCAGTGAGCATGCTGGTTGGTTGTAATTTTTTTGGTAGCTGTCCACTGATCAATCAGTGTGTGTATATTGGCTGAATGATCAGCTCCTGGTCATCTGTAGCATTTTTATCTGTTGTCCAGCTAGCAAGACAACAAAGTTAGGCTGGAGATGTAGAAAGTGTTGGGGGAATGTGAGGGGAAAGATGTTAAGGATATAGAACATATTAGAAATTTGCTGTGGGAGTTGTAGGGGAAATGGACTTATGCTGGGTGTTAGATGTGTAAGAGGAAAGAGCAGGTTGAATAAACTAAATGCATTTCCTTCAGAAACTGCTATCATCACTGACACAAGATACAGCAAGAAAGAATTGCTGGAACTGAATGTACAAACTTACCAAAAATGACAGTAAAGCAATGAAATACAGTTGTTCATTGAATCTTTAAAATACTTTGAAAAACTGTTTCTCTTTTTCTTCACTGCAGGAAGCTATAAAGCACAACTCATTCTTTGAGCCCCAGAGAAAACTAGAACAAGGGAATGTTGATCAGGAATTTGAAACTGTTGATAATATAATTGAAGGTAAACTGCTGAATATATTTGGTGAGAAGTTGTTGCCAGTATTTGGGTTTGTCTGTCTGTTCAAGTCCCAGTTCTACCTTTTTTTCCATATAGCCATTGGGCCTGGGAGAAGTCACCTAGAAGGAAGTGTGATTAAACGTAGTGGTCTTGTGGTCCTGCTACTGCCTTCAAGCTTTCTGCATCCTCTGTCCTTGAAACAGAATCACAGAATAATTAGGTTGGAAGGGGGTCATATACTCAAACCTCCTACTTAAAGCAGGTCCAGTTAGATCAGGTTACTAAGGGCCATGTCCAGTCATGTTTTGAGTAACATGAAAGATGGAAATTCCACAGCCTCTATAGGGACCTCTTCTAATGTTTGAGCACTTTCATGGTGTTTTGGTTTGTTGTTGTTTTTTTTTTCTTATATCAATTTGGAATTGCTTGTGTTCATTGCTTCCTATCCTTCCACCGTGCATCTCTGAGAGCAGTCTGGCTTGGTCTTCTCTATACCCTCCCATTACATAGTTATAGACTTAGATCTCCCCTTAAAGCTTTTCTTCTTATGGATAAATAAATCCAGTTCTCTCAGCCTCTTCTCATACATTCTGTGGTCCAGCTCCCTGATGATCTTGGTAGTCACCTCCTTCACCTGATCCAGTGTGTCTGTGCTTTGTTTAATTTACTTGTTTTATTTAATGTTGACACCACGTATAGGCAACATTATTCTGCTCTTGTTATTCTGCTCTTATTATTCTCAGGTTATGTTGATGCCACTAGAAGAAGATCAGTTTAATCCTTCCGGGAGTTTAATCTGTGTTTTTATTTTAGATGTTGCTCCTTCATAAAAGAGTGTCAGATTTTACATGACTTCCATGATGATGGGCTGTTATTTCTTCCCTGATTCATTTCTTCTCTCTTTTTCTGTCAGTAACATGTGTGTTTTTCTTTTGGATCAGGGGAGATTCACATTGGGGGGCAGGAACACTTCTACATGGAGACACAGAGTGTGCTTGTTGTTCCAAAAGGAGAGGATAAAGAAATGGATGTCTATGTGTCAACACAGCATCCAGGATTTATTCAGGTAATACAGAGCATTCTCAGAGAAAGTGGTTGACCCTGTGACAACAGAGCTTTTAAAGTTTGATTTACAAGACCATCTTAACAATTTAGAAGCAGTAGGAACATGAAGTTGCACATCTGGATTATACAACAACAGCTGCTTTGAAGTACTGCTGTATCCTGATAAAGGATAAACACTTGACCACTACACTGTGAGGATAAGGAGGAAGTAAACATCTTGTGTTTCCCTTTGATCAATGCCCCACTACTGTAGTTATGAAAAACTCTGGAGTGCTGAGGCACCTCCATCTCCCTTAGCTTTCCATTGGGGTGAGGAGCAATCAGCACCCTGCGAAGTCGGAGCCTGCTGTGGGGTTGATCAGCTCTAACAGATGTAGGTGAGACTGCTGCTCCATATCATAATGGAATAGTTTGGGTTTAAATGAACCTTTAAAGATCATCTAATCCAACCCCCTGCCATGGATAGGGTTATCTGTCACTACATCTCAAAGTTTCTGAAAGCCCTGTCCAACCTGACCTTGAACAGATCCGGGCATCCACAAATTCTCTGGGCAACCTGTTCCAGTGTCTCACCACCCTCACTGTAAGAAATTTCTTCCTTATATCCAGTTTAAATCTCCCCTCTTTCAGTTTCAGTACAGGCCTTTGTAAAAAGTGTTTGTTTCTTATAAGCCCCCTTTATATATTGAAAGGCCACAATAAGGTTTTACTGAAGCCTTCTCTTCTCCAATGTGAACAACTGCAATTCTCTCAGTCTTTCTTCACAGAAGAGATATTCCAGCTCTCTTTATAATTTTCATGATGGTAAATGTTGCAAGGCTTACATAGCATATAGTCTGCATAGCAATAGCTGTGGTGCAGGAAACTGATTGTATTTCAGACTCAGTACTGGAATTTGTGTTTAAAAACCACTTCAGCTCCTTTTATCATTGCCATTATTAGTAGCATATTGCTAGTAGCCAAGAAGTGTGATGAATTTTGTGCTTGAGAAAATGATTTGAAGGAAGAACATTCCTGACACTAGCAGGCCATTAGACAGTTAAAAACAAAATGGTTTTATTTGAATTAAAATTATTATCTTAGTAAGAAAGAATAAAAACTGTATTCTAATCCCTTTTTCTTATACCTGAAGCTTCTTACTGTTTAGGTAATGAAATCTGAGGGTATTTATTATTCTTTACTTCTGTCCATGGCCCTTTCACAGTCTCAATGGTAGAGGTTTTGGTATCTTTTTCTTGCTTTTTAACCTCAGGTAAAGGAAAAAATATTTTCGTATGATTAAAAAAAAAAAAAAGGAAAAGAAACATCTATGGAACCCTTTTCTAAGAAAAGGTTTTATGACCTCACTTTGAGGCTTAGTTTGAGTTGGCATAAAAGATTAAAACTATTTTTACAGGAGATGGTAGCTGCAAGTTTAGGCGTTGCAGCCAACAGGATCATGTGCCATGTTAAACGAGTTGGTGGAGCTTTTGGTGGGAAACTCCTGAAATCTGGCTTGCTGGCATCAGTTGCTGCAGTGGCAGCAAACAAGTAAGTGCAGTATGTATGTGTGGGGATATGAAGAGAAAATGGGGTGAACAAGTTTTGCATTTTGGCTAAAATGCTTTCTCCTTTCCCAAAGCTGCTAGCCAAAATCGTAAAATCTTGACTGTTCATATTTTGTAAGACTGTTAGTGCATTTACTTGCTTTGTTTTGTTAGACTACTTAATGTTAAGCAGCTCTAGCCTCAACTGAAGTATTGGGAATTGAAGAAATTGGTGTTAGCATAAGCTAGAAATATTCTTAAAATGATTGAGAATTTCAGAAGGAGCAGTCTCTAACTACTAAGGCTTTGTATGTAGATTCAAAGCATGACATTAACCATCCAGATGTGAACAGCAGGCTTCAGAGGGGAGAGTTCATGAGTGGAATTGCTTCTAAGAACAAATAGTTCTGGTTCAGTCCCCAGCATCTTTCAGTCAAAATTAGCTTAAATCTATTAAGTGGGGGTTTTTTTGCTAATACTACCTGAATTAGTCTAGGAACCTTAATAAAGCTCTGTTCCCCACCCTCCAAATCTGGCCAGACAATAGTGGCTATTAGCTGCCAGGGCATAACCTCTTCTATAAGCATAACTGACTTGCTGCAGAATGCACATCAGGCTACATCCTGTCTTAGCCAAAATGACCTTGTAATCTGAGTGATTAGTTCAATGCATTTCTATTATTACTATATTGTCATTGTTGTACAAACTGCTCTTGATTATTTTTGGCTTCGTTATCTGTGTTTTGGATTAATCAGGCCATACCAAAAATAATCTTTCGTATAGTTTAAACAATTACTTTTTTTTATAGTTAGGACTTTATTTACATCTTATGTCCATTTTTTCAAAAGTAACTTTTAAATGGTATTTGCATTTGTAGACTAATTTTATTTTTATTATTATCCATGTTTTGGTTTTACTCAAGGCACCTATTTTCAGTATGATTCTGAACAGCTAAGAAGCGATTATTTCTTGCTTAAAATGAAACGCTAACTGCTGGTAGCTCACTTAACGCAGTTCAGTCTTAACACTAAAATAACAATTTCTTGAGAAGAAGTTTGCACTGACTTATCTTGTTGGCTTTCAAGAGATGAAATGAAAATTCAGACATGATTGTAAATGCAAAAAATATGAACTCTGAACATAGATTTAAGCGTAAGTTTAAGCCTATTGAAGTTCAGTTTAATCTAAATGCATGTTTATATGCGTGGCTAGATCTGGATACATGATGAATAGCTATTGTTAATAACATCTCATTTTCACTGAAATTTGACTTTTTTTTTGATTTAGAACCGGCAAAGCAGTCCGCCTTATTCTAAGTCGAGGGGATGATATGTTGATCACTGGTGGGCGACATCCTTTTATTGGTAAATATAAAGTAAGTGCCATAAGAATTTAGTGAAAAAAATTCCTGCTCATATTCTGTAGTGAAGTATTTTAGTGTTACTGTGTAATGTGTCCTGTTAATAAAGATGAGTATAATCGGTTCAATTTTAAAACAAAACTAGCCAGGAAACCAGAAGATCATGTTGCTGTGCGGTCTTTTCTCTGCTTTTACCTGTATCTCTGCAGGATTTTGTTTTGTTTTATTTTCTAGTCCCTTCATGTCCTTTTCCTCTTCTAGCTCTTTCTGTCCTTCCTTCTTGGAACAGGAAGCTAAACTAGCTGAGACTTCTCTAGAGGTTTATTTTAAACCGTCCATATGGTTTGGTTCACACAAAGTAGCAGCTAGTTTTTCACAGAAACAGTGTCATACAGGAAAACTCACCCTATGGAGGAAATCTCTTCCCTGCTCATGCACTACCTTCAGTCATAACTACTCATTAGGACAATTTCTGCCTTCCTTTAAATCTTTACTTGTCTTAGAAATTACGCATGCCCACCACCATAAGAGGGTTCAGCTCCAGGTTTCCCTCGAATCAATAAGCCTATCCACCTGTGTCCAAAGAGGGACTCTGAACAAAGAAATCCCTGGGCTTACAATCTAAGTTCCTTACCCCTCACACAATAGTTCAGACCAATAGTAATATTAGTGTCTAGGGTATTCCTGTTCTTCATTGGGTCCTTTAATTGTCTCTAGGCAGGCTGTTTCTTTTCTTATCTCTAAGGTTGCAGCTTCTGCTGGTGATTGTAGCTTCCTTATCTTCCAGCTTGAGCCAGCTCTGAGGCCTTGTTTTATTTAACTAGTTAAAAAGTTCAACATATCTAGGCGACAGTTGACAGCTTGCAGCCTAAGCCTCCAGCAAATTCAGCTATTAATGCTAAACAAGTTACGCTAAACGAGTTCTGTGTAAACAGTATACCAAACCGCACAACAGGCTACATAGGTAAAGTAAGGGAGATTTTATAAGATGTTTCCCTAAAGTTGAAAACAAGACGTAGCTCATGTTGAGAGTTCAGGAACCATTAGTGGCAACAGGTGAAAGGGAGATGTGAGATAAAGATAACATTTCGTCAAAAATTAAAACTAATACTATACTCCATCGGCCAGACAGTATTCATACAGTCAGAGTGGGATTTGACTTTATCTACGGTGAACACTCCTAGATGACATACTTATTAGCCATGTCAGGCAAGACACAGGAAGCTACTGGGCTTCCCTGCTTCTTCCTTTCCCAGTGGACTGATGTTGCTTATTATGTGCTATATCTATAGAGGTGGGAAAGCCAATGTCTTAGGAAGATACTTCTTTTCTCTCTCTCCCTTCTATAATTTCAGTGAATGCTGCCCGAAATTAATAGTGCAGTATAAGCCTAATTATGTGGGTTACATTCATTTTCAAAATATACAAGCACTGAAGAAATAAATGAATGCCAAAATCTAAATAGGTTATTGTTGTTCCTTGTAGGTTGGCTTCATGAATGATGGTAGGATCAGAGCTGTGGATGTCAAATATTACATTAATGGAGGATGCACCCCTGATGAATCTGTCCTGGTAAGGATTTTATAAGCTGACAAATCTTATGGAGGAATCATTAGTTGGAAAATTATGAAGGCCAAATTCCCTTGCACATGTATTGTTAATCATATAGTCTTTTGATGTAGGAACTGTGGGTTGTAAAATCTACACCTAGTGGTGCAACTCATCCTTATTCAGTGCAGTGAAGCATATTATCCTTTTTGATATTTTCCCATGCGTTCACTTCATGAATGTTTTTTCAGACTTATTTTCCCATGATTAACATGTCAGCTGTCAATGTATTCCTTTTAAAATACATAGTACCTGTATTAGTGCCTCCATAAAGCTCTATGTCTACAAGGCTCGAAGACCTTTCTTAGCCTTCAGAAAAATCATAGTGGTAGTTGTCCTGTTATTGTCTCTGTGCATTTGTGTACTAGATTTGCGTTTATTGTGCTGTATACCTCAGTTCCTCACTTGTAGGTCTGCAAAGCACAAAATGTTGCTTGCTTTAATATCAGTCACTAGTTATTTGTGTTTGTATGGTCTATTCTATCTAGCGGTTACTACCCCTCATCTGCTTGTCTTTGCTCCACTTACAGGTATTTTCTGCACTCTGAAATCTGTCAGTGCTATTGCTGACTAACCAGGTTCTGAAAAATAACCTGGGTTAGAAAAAATCATTCTTAAAAGCATGTACATTAATGTGAATCACATATCAGAACCAACTTAAGATGAAGTTCTACAATGTTATAGTGAAGCTAGTGGACCTAGAACTGGGAGTCAGTGATAACTAACTGAGTAACCTTTCCACCCAGCTCAGCTGCAGTTGGAATAGCGCATATGATAACAGCCTAATTCTCTAACATCACTCCTTAATTAATTACATTGGTAGCAGCGTGTGTCTCTTCCTATAGCATTAATAATTCAGTACTTTTAAAAGGAGAAATAAGTTTACTGGAAATAAAATGATAAGCTTTACAAAACTTAAAGTCCCTGTTTGTTGTGGTTAGCATGACTTATCCATGTGTTCCCAAGACAGTATTTTTGGGATTTGCTCTTTCTTTAGAGAGGACTTGACTTTATGGGAGCCTCACCCAGGAGAGCCAAGGTACTAGGTGCTCATTGTAATAAAGACTGGTCTTCAGCATGAGGGTTGAATACCAGTAATCTATGCTTAACTTAGTTATTGTTCACTCAAGAATTAATAATATGTTTTAACTCTATGATTGCATCAACATTAGAACAGACATTTCTGGGAAGAATCTTTGCAATAGCTATGAGATGTATTGTAATAATACACTGTATTCACTCTGTTTTATTAATAGCCTTCTTATGACTAATTAGCTTTATACGCATTCTTTCTCTGAAGTGCATAAAAGTTGTGGTCATAATTTAAAAAAAAAACAAACTTTTTTTCTTGTATTCCACAAATAGCTTTTCAACTTGCATTTCCCAAGTGCAAAGGTAGCATTATACGACGTTATTCATATGCACAGTTGTTACAGGAAAGCTATCTTCAGTTGTTTCTATGCAGAAATGTTTTAAAGTTTTTTGTTTAAAGCTCAGTGGGAGCAGTAGGAATACAGGCTTAAATTTGCCATTCTGAAAAACCGACTTAACATTGAAGAGATACTGTGGCCTCTTCATGAAACATCAGAACTTAAAAAGCTTCTTTATTTATTTTATACCGACTCCTAGAACCTAATCTGAGGTCTCTAATGTAGGATTTTCCCTTTCTTGTGGTTTCATGCAATGTGAAATTTCTAAAAGAAAAATGGAAGAACCAGAAGACAATGTAGACTGCCGTACATAGGCTTTCTGATGAAACTAAACCTTGACTGTGAATTTCCATAGGATGTGATAATTCAGAATGTTTTCATCAGATCCTTTCATAGCTCCTATTGCTTTAAATCTAATCTGCCTATTTTTAGTTCTATGTGTTTTTTGGTATCGAAGTAGGAGCAAAATCACAAAATGAAGTATGGGCTACATCCTTAACTAGTGACCAGCACTGAACTACTAGTACACCAGCTATGTTCTATGAATATCAAAAAAGAACTGAAAACTAATATGCTACATGAGAAATATATTAGTAAGGTTTGTACATGTGTGTAAGAGTATTTTTACTTCGAGTGATTGACAGAAACCCATTTTTAAAGCTAATTGTCTCAGTTTAAGGTCTAAAGAAGATTTAAATGTGAATTTGAAAGAAGCAGTCTTCTGACATTTAGTAACTAGACCTGTTTGTCCCCTACCACAGGTAGCAGCAGTATCCTTATTAAAAATGGACAATGCATACAAGATTCCCCACTTGAGATGCTGGGCTTATGCCTGCAAAACAAACTTGCCGTCAAATACAGCGTTTCGAGGGTTTGGCTTTCCCCAGTCAGCACTGGTGACAGAAACTTGGATAACAGCAGTTGCAGATAAAACTGGTTTATCACCAGAAGAGGTGAGAAAATGAAGGCATCTTCTCTCCTTAAATGAAGTCTACACAATTGGAAAGTTAAAACCCTTTAGACTAGCTTAACTATTTGAACAAATCTTCCCTAAGTCAGACAAAATTTATGCTAAAATTACTATTTTTTTATTCGTGTCTGGTTGTTGAATGAGCAGCATGTTCTTACAAACTGAACCAAACTGTTAATGTTCAAAAACCGTATGGTAATCTTCTTGTTGTCTAATAGTTCCCCCAAAAAGTCAGTCTGCCTTTAACTGGATTGTGTGATAGGTGTTAATTTTTTTTATTTCAGATTAGGGAAATAAATATGTATAAGGAGAACGAGGAGACACACTTCAAACAAAAGCTTGATCCACAAAATTTAATACGGTGTTGGAATGAATGTATGGAGAAATCTGCATACTACAGTAGGAAAACAGCTGCCAATGAATTTAACAAACAAAATTACTGGAAGAAAAAAGGGATTGCCATTGTACCAATGAAGTTTCCATTTGGACTAGGCACACGTTATCTTTCTCAGGTTAGTTTCTTTAAAGAATAATTAAGCTGAGCTTTTTATCGGTAGAAGGTTACAGTTACTCTACCTTAGGATACAAAATGTCTTACATTTCAGGTCTGGAAATCTGTGGTCCTTCTAAAGGTAGTTCCCTGAAGGCTCTACTAGCTTCTAGCTCTCTTAAAGCTGTCATCAAAGTTGTTTGGCTTTCAGGATGCCAGCAGTTTGGACCCTGCCTAGTCCCATCTCTTGTGATGTGGCATTGGTATAGATGAGTTGGACACCTTTATGAAAAGTTTTTGAGGAATGATGGCAAAGTATTCATTGAATAAGCACTGAGCTTATTCTTTCTGACCATGGGGGTACTATGAGATGCTGTTCTTAAAGACTTAATGTTTTGATGTAATCAAAGATTAATCTTAAGGAAGGAGAACAGTAGTATTTTTGGTCTTCATATTTTATTTTGTTTTAATGTTGATTTCACTGTTTCTGGAATAGGCAACATTTTATAAATTGAAAATTACTTGACTGGCTTGTGTCATATCAAGCTGTCTGTCTCAGTTCAAGACTAAAGTCACAGGGTCCTTGTAGTCTAAAGTGCTACTTCCAACTGAGTCCAGAAGGAAGAATCTCATTCAAAACCTTACTGATGTGACTGTTACAGTTTGACCAACCTGTGCTGTTGAAAAACCTGTGTCCAAAGGCTCTCAAACATCAGTGAGAGAGGCAATGGAACTTGCAGCAATTTGCATGTACAGCTACTAGTGAGTGAGGAACTCCAGCTAGTTTTGGAACCATTGAGATACTGTTGCCAGGTGTAGATTTATTTCAGTATTTAGCAACAGAAAAAGCAGACCTCCAAGGATTAGTATCTTTTCAAGTTCATTTTAGAGGAAGAGTAGGAACTAGCATTCCAAATTTTGTCTTCTATTCAAAAGCATTAAACAGATAAATGGAAATACATTTCAAAACTGTGTCTGTCATTTTTGATTCATCAATTCATCACCATATACAACACATTTCTCACTAGTCTAATCTTGTTTTTACTTTTTTAGGCTTCTGCTCTGGTTCATATTTATACTGATGGGTCTGTGCTTCTGACACATGGTGGAATTGAAATGGGGCAGGGTATTCATACCAAAATGATTCAGGTAACAAGGGATACAAACAAGTGTTACCTTGTGCTTTTTCTGCCATGCAGGTAAACAGTGTGAAGGTTTTCTTCTTGGTTAGTTAGTTTTACAGTAGGACAGTTTCTCTATGAGCATAGCCATGGCTTCTTTGCATTAAGAGAGTTAGAAAGCAAAAATACCTTCATTAAGAGTGACAGAAACAGCAGAAAGAAAATACAGATTGTTCACTTTTTATTCTTCCAATGGTATGAGTAGCGGCTTATTAAAAATTAGATTTTCAGGGGCTGATCCCATAAAAACCACGGTATCAAGAAGACAACATTTAGATTAGTATACAGTTCAGACAATACTCTCATGGTTGTATTTGTTTAATCTGTAAATATATTTATCAACTTTATGAAAGCTTGGTATTTGGACCTGCATAATTTGCCCTAAGCCATACAGGATATAAGCAGCAAAGTCAGGAACCAAATGTTGGATTCCAGAGTCTCAATGCAGAGTTGGAGTACAGGCGAAATCATTGCCCTTTTTTTATGTTTCTTTGTACTGACAAACTGATTTCAGCTGGAGGTTGGAAGAGGACTTGCTGGTCCTGGTGTTATTTCCTGGTATTGCTGACCAGCAAGTACAAGGGAACTGTTGGAGTGTTTAGAATGTTTCTAAAACAGAGAAGAATATGTTGTTCTTCCTAAAACAGGTTGCTAGTCGGGAATTGAACATCCCCATGTCACGTATTCACTTCTGTGAAACGAGCACCACAACTGTTCCCAATGCATGTGCCTCAGCAGGATCTGCCGGGACAGATGTCAATGGCATGGCTGTGAAGGTAAAGAATAGTATTAGTTTAAGAAAGCACCTTATCCCTCAGGGTATTTAATGCCTGCCAAACTTCAAGCATTAGGGATCGTAGAAGTCAAGTTTGAGATTGCCAGTAATACCACTGGAGATTGGCAAGACGAAACAGGACTTGTGATTACAGTTTCTCAGTAATGGTACTTAGGTGTTTTCAGAATACGATCTGAGCTTTTCCCAGAAGGGTTATCTTTTACAAAATCCTTGTTTTACATAACACTAACTAGTCCTATGCAAATCTTGTACCTTGTTCCTGTTCTAAATCTACTGAGTCATGCAGATTCCAGCCTTTGTAACTTAACCCTTTATAAGGTTTGCGTGTTTGCAGTTACAATGACACGTCCTATCATATTTTTTCAAACCAAGATAATCAGTGTAAAGTCTACACTAGCTAGAACATATCTTGAATAGTACCAAACTGTGTTAATTTTGGGTTATATTCTCCTGACTTCTCTCCAGGATGCTTGCCAAACTCTTCTGAACCGCCTGCAGCCCATCATCAACAAGAACCCAGAAGGGACCTGGAATGAATGGGTAAGACGTGAATCCTACTAAATTTGTTTGTGTGCTTGCAGAACCTCTGATAAATGTATTGTAATCTATCAGTCTGCTCAGCCTAATAATCCTGAAGTTAAAAACTGTAGAAACAGGTTATTTCACAGAAAGATGGAGTGTGGGTTCTTGGTTTAGCTATGTGGGAAAAACTCAGATTCTATCTAGTTGGAAAGGAGGGGAGGCTATCTGTGAAGACACATTTGGAGGCACAGAAGTTTTTAATATACAAAAATATCAGCTTGTGCAATAACACAGTGCACCCCAGCTTACCCTCAGACAAGCTGTTGCCAAAAGATTGACAGAAGGGTATATGTGTGCAGTGTCGGTTTTCTTACATGGCTGTTCTTTGTTTTTACCAAATCAATAAAGAGAAGCCTTCTCAACTTCCTACCTCCATCTCTCTCCCATATACAGTATACTACAGAATTACATAAAAGGTAGCAGGAATCCTTGCTTCTGTTACTCTAATTAATATGTAATTACTTATAATATTAGTCACGTTTGCAGTAGAGTAGTACAGAAATAGTGCTAAAGCTATTTATAGAAATGGCCCTTGTCTGGTGCCCACTTGAATAAAATTTTAGGGCTAGAAACTGAATCTTCTTAACTAAAAGCTTTCTCCTATAATAACTATTTTTGTGCAAATATGGCTGAGAATCTAGTACTGTGTATTGAGATGTTAAAAGAAAATCTGTTATGTTTTCTTGTCAATTGCTTGTTGTCTGTGGTTGAATGAAAAGGACATTTACAGATTCAGTACATCAGGGTGTTTCTTCTCAAGTTATTAAATACTATAATGACTGTGAAGATGTAAGCTCTTGGCAGTAGTAATTCCTAGCAACAGCAAATAATGTTGGCAGACATGTGCTAGCTTGACAGCTGACAGCTATGTATGCGAAGATAATCTCTAATGGATATCAAATTAATCAGACACACTGAAAATACTAGCAGAAATGGCAGAAATTACCTAAGAAAGAATGTTAATATATGCAGAGAGGTAAATTTCTATCTTGCAAAGTCAGTAAAATACAATAAATTAAAGGTAATTTAAAAAACCCAAACACCTTTTTGACTTGTGAACTGAGTAAATCTAACATGAGAATGCCTGAAAGGGAATAGATTTGGGACCTCATACTGTCATTCTTACCAGTGGCAGAAGAGCACTGCAAAGAGCATTTATCTTTCCAGCTGTCACTTTTGTGCAAATAAGTCATGCAGATCTCTTACTCAGTGACTTACCAACCAGATCTGTTCAACTGACAAAGAGAGACCCATTACTGTTGAACTTGAACAAAAAAATTGAGCAGAGCCCTTTCTGACTATGGCACTGCCAGTAATAAAGATTCTGCAAGAACGCCACTGTTGACTAGTCTATTCTTTATTGTATTGCCAAAAGAATTCAGATTGCCCATCTAAAGGGAGTTCAGTTGTACAATATTAGGCCCCATGTGCAGCTAAACATGCTTAACTCAGATGGTCCTTCCTTTCTTTACAATTTGTTCCAGTTTCTTTTATAAGTAAATATGTGTAAATAAGTAAATAAATGTAAATCAAGCAAATACATGTTCCTTCCTGATTCCTTCCATTGTTCACCACAAACGTTGCTATATGTTACAGATTAAAGAAGCTTTTGAACAGAGTGTGAGTCTTTCAGCTACTGGCTACTTTAGGTAATACATTTTTGTTCATAAAAAATACCTAGGATAGACCAGGACTGATTTAAGAGAAACTCATGGCAAATTAAAAAAAACAAAACAAAAACCAAAAAGCTAAAACCAACAACAACATCTAACCAAGCAAAAAACCACAACAAAACTCTCTCAGGAATTGGATGCTATGATTCAGCACTGATTGAAAGCTAGGGTGGGACTTAGTGCTCACATGAGAATAGGGGTTCCTCACTGACCCTAGTTTTGGGGCCATTGTTTTGAGCTCTCTGCTTCTGGAGCCTCAGAAAATTCCCACCATGTATACTCTTATATTTGGATTTATTCACAACAACGTGCTATGGTAGGACACAGTAATCTTAAACACAATTCCCACTGCTCTCTCTCAGTGCAAGTCTAGTGGCCCCTTCTCTTTGAATTCTTTCACAGTGTTTGTAAGAACCGGAAAGGAAAAGTATCTCCAAAGCAACGAACAACAGTCATAGTTTGCCATTGACATTAAATGGTGTCCAAAACTATCTGCAGTTCCATGAGCCTCACATCCTGTATTGATCTAGTTCTTATCCAGTTATATTCTTCACATCCAAGAATCTCAAAGATAGCTGAGCCAGATGAGATGTGGGAAGTTGAATATGTGGATTTTGCGTATCTTTTTTTCAATGCATGATTCAGTTCTCTGAATTATACTATAATTGTTTTATGGAGTATAATTTTAAATACGCTCAACAAAGACATTTCAGTCAGATAGGGTCAGAAAATATGCCTTGGTCATACAGCTCCCATAGTTCAGAGATACCACACTTCACTGTCCTCTTGTGTCTGCTGAATTTACCCATCAGTCCTGACTGCTATAGTCTCCTTAGTAAGTCCCACTCTCTTCTAAGTAATTACACCTTTATTTCGATATTCCTGTTTTAACCCTCTCATTCTGTAGGCAGTTTCTGCAATTTTAACTCTTTAATTTCTCTCTTGTAAGTTATTCCTTCATAGGTCCTGACCAGTTTTTCTACCTTTTTCTGAATTCCCTTAAATTTGTATTGTGTACTTGATTACCATGTCTTTATTAGTGTATTTCTGGGATTGCGCTGGTTATTGACTCTCCTGAACTGAAATAGCTTGCTTGTCTGCTAAATTTTATATAAACACCAGATCCACCAAACCTAAACTACTAGTGCGCTGTAGGATTTCATGGAACTTAACTGCTGGGGTCTGATCTTTTATTTAAGACTAAAAGTTAAAGTTATTTCAATCTTTTATATGCTCATCTGCTTTGTTATGATGCAAACATTAATCTTCTTCCATCAGAGGTTACAATGAAAACATGGACTGGGAGAAAGGGGAAGGACATCCATTCACGTATTTTCTTTATGGAGCTGCTTGTTCAGAGGTTGAAATTAACTGCCTAACAGGAGATCACAAGGTAATGACTGAGTGTCATGGAAGTTCTGGAAATAATGTGAATGAGGTTTGTTTGTATCACTAGATGCTTCAACAGCCATTCAGGTTTTTTATTAGTAAGTAACCTGTCCTCACATGATAATATATTTAAAGTGTAAATGCAAATTACAGGTGGAGCAGAATGAAAGCTGTGTAGTGTTAAGAAGTTTTTGGCACATCTGTACTAATGTCACATGGGTTCACCTTTCAGATTATGGCAGACATCTGACATGTTCTTTGCTTATTCTCTCACTGTTTGCCAGCAAACAAATTAACAGCAGAGCTAAATATTCTGTTTCCAGGTTTTTGACCACCTAGACAGCTAAATGTTATAGATAACTGATCATATGCTCTCTATCTGTACTTATTTATATGGGGATTTCCTTGTGCAGTAGGAAAAATCTGGCAAGGCTGTCTCTGTCTAAACTTCTGACGAAGTTGAGACAAGCCTACTTTGCTTGTTGGGTATTGGAAATCACTTTGAAATTGTGTATATGGAGGTGCCTCTATTTTAGTGTCTATTATTCCAATGAATACTAGCTCTAACCCATATTATGTTCTAATGCTTCCACTCTGTGCATCTCTCTAACATGCGTTTGAATTTTATTGACAGAACCTCAGAACAGACATTGTTATGGATGTTGGATGCAGCATAAATCCAGCTGTGGATATAGGACAGGTATGTGCCAAGAAGTTCCTGCTGTCTTATTTCTTACCTCATTAATTCAGAAAATGTTCATTTCTTACTAATGTTAAAAGTCATAGATCATATTAGAAAGTCCTTTACTTGTAGACTTGCCACATTTGAGTCTGTGTAGGAGCTTTATTTCCATCAGTGAAGCTTGAATTTTACCCATGGTGTCAACCTGTAGTACTTCCTGTATGTATATATGCCCACTATTTGCTGAACTTACATCCTGTTTGTGACCTACAGTCTCCAAATTCTCCTGTCATTTGATCTGCCTTCCCCATTTATAGCCTGAAATTTAATAAAGGCGTTTCCCTGCTATTACTTCATCATGAAAGCATTTGTCTCTGCCTGGTATGAAATAGAGGTGTGAAAGCTTTTCCCATCAAGGTAGCCCCAAAATTTTGAAGGCAAGAAGGAATGAAAATGATCTTTTAACAGCTAGTGATTTAAATCAGTTCTTGACAAAATTTTACCCATTTTACCAAATATGAGAATGTAAATGCTATGTCTTTTCTTATTTAAAGATTGAAGGTGCCTTTGTTCAAGGCATTGGACTGTACACAATGGAAGAATTAAAGTATTCTCCAGAAGGAGTCCTCTATACTCGGGGTCCAGATCTGTATAAGATCCCTTCTGTTTGTGATATCCCAGAACAGTTTAGTGTTTCCCTGCTGTCATCTTCCCAAAATCCTTATGCCATCTATGCATCCAAGGTAAGCAAACCATTACAGGGCCAAATTCTTAGATCCCAGGACAAACAGAGAAATTACTCTGACACTAAACATATGTAAGTTTTCATTTCCTCTTCTTTAGCATTTCAAATAAATGTCCATAGAATTGTTTTACTTACAACATTTAGGATATGCTATTGCAAGAAGATATGATTCTTCATGCAGCATGTTTGGGGAAGATGTTTGGTTCTTGTACTTCAGCAAGGAGTTAAGTAAGATACAGTTGCAATATCACATTAACATGTCCAGTACCACAGCACTGAGAGGACTATGGAATAAGGGTGGATTTGACATATCTTTGAGATAAGGAGCAAATGTGAATCTTATGTCAGAACCAGTGAGAGGATGTCAAGCCCACTGAGGTCAGTGGTGTTTGCACATGAGTTCAGGCTTTGTTTCTTGTATCTGTACCTGCATTTGGATTGTTGTAATTTTATCTGCTAGTAATTCTAAATTTCAGTTCAGCAATGAGCAAAAGAGATTCTAAAATCAATAGCCAATGTTTGCATCAACATTTTTGGCTCGCAGGAAGCAGCTACTATCAGAAGACTTGGTGTGATCTAAGCTTGCTTCCACTAAATCTAAAATGAATTTCCTTACTGAAGGTTGAAACACTTTTTGAGTCACTGACTTTTAAGCTTTTTAGTTGATATTGACATGGCATGTGCTCCTCTCATTTGCTCTAAACCTACACCTATTTGTCTTCTTTTTATTTCTTTTCAAGGGCATAGGTGAGGCAGGACTTTTCTTGGGATGCTCTGTGTTCTTTGCTTTGAGAGATGCAGTAACTAGTGCAAGGAATGAAAGAGGACTGAAGACGAGCTTTGTGCTGAGTAGCCCTCTGACCGCTGAACAAATACGGGCAAGCTGCGACGATGACTTCACTGAGATGGTAGTAGAAAATTGGGAAAGGGTCTGTTGAAGTATGTCTGGGTAGAATTTCATACTGCTTTTGGCACCCCTGAATCGTGGGGTGCCTGATGATGTCTCCAGTTGATCATGCTTTGCATACAGCAGTATTATATGGCTCCTTGTAATTGAAACGTCTTGTACCACATCTCAGACAAATGACTCCAACAAATGCCATTCAAGCACTGTATTGGAATTCCCCTGGTTTGGTATAATGATTTTTTGGGTTGTTTGTTTTTTTTTTTAATTTACAGTCCCTCTTTCCCTGAAGCCCCGCTTCTTTCTTTGGTATGTCAAATCCCATACAGGATTAAATAGCTCCTCTTACTGACATGCAATTGATCAGCCTCCAGGTGCCTTCAGTCTCTTTCCAGGTGCTTTTTCCCAGTGTCTTGCACTTTGGCAAGTCATTCTGTCACCTCATTCTTACAGTCCTTGCTATGCCCAGGAGTCTTTGTGAAAAAAGTAATTAACTCAGCTAACAAAAGGATACAGAAGAAAAACAGATAAGGCAATACACTACTAATAATGCTATCCTTTATATTCTACGTTTTCTGCAACTGTTCACTGTAGTCATATTCCCACTGCTATTACAATTCTATTAGTAAGCTTTTATTTAGCCTACAGTATCTGTGAAGCAAGGTTCTTGTCAGCATATAAATCCCTACTGTCCTGAGCTTCTGAGGCTCTGCCATGGAAAGTCTTGAGCTCTCACTCACAGATTACTTCCATAGTATTTCTGTGGTTGTGGTGCAGCATCACTGGCCCCAAATCAATAGGATCGTGGGCTTACTGTCATCACAGGAGCTTATGGGTGATGAGGTCCAGTACTGCAGGGATCATGCTTCTCTATACCTGTCTGGCCCTGACACCAGTTATCACTGACCTTCTTTCTAGCCATCTTCTGTAGATACCTCCTGTAGAACACTGCTGTATGACTTGGAGGCCTGATAAGGGCAATATTGGGAGCTTGCCAGTCAAATAATACTAACAAGTAACTCTTCATTTCTTGCTTGTTCTCTTAGATGGCAAACAACGAATCTGCTTCCTTCAGTCCTCAGGCCATATCTGTGTGAATGACAACCCCGAGAGCACAAGACGGGAATGGAATGGAATAGAATGGAAAACTGATTTACAGTCCCAGTACACACTAATCAACACGCAGATAAATATATTTTCTCATTTCAGAATAGAATCAGCTACCAAAAATAAGCATATTCCATCTTCTATCCTTATCTTCCTTTTCCATCTAGTGTATTCATTACAATCATCTGTTTAAATTACTGCATTTAATTGCTAAAAATACATCTCCTGCATTTGAGTCATATGTATTCAACAAGAAAGATTCCCTGAACAGCTCAGTTCAAATGCTGCAGAAGAAGAAAGTTAGGATGAAGTATAAAGGTATGTTTGGTAACTTACTGTCACTTACTACACTTAACAACATAGTAGATAAATGATTTTTTAATGGCTTCAGCTTATTTCCTAATTTACATTTGAGTCTTGAAGAGAAGTGTAAGTGCAAGGATAACTGTTGAAGAATCAGAACCTTGTTTGTTGGATTCAGTCCCGTTTTGATCAGAAGTGATGCTCTGATTTGTAGTAAAGCTGCTTTAGATTCTTTTGACATAGGTATCTTTGTGTTAAAAACATGCAAGAAACAAGTTAGTATTTTCTTTTGCTATGCCAGGCAAATTGCTATGGCTGACCTACATATTCAGGAGATCAGTTTTATCCCAGAAGTTGGAAAGAGTTGTTTAGTGAGTCCACCAGAACCTTTCTTTTTCTCATGGAGAAAGCCAAAAGACTCCAAACAGCTTTTAAAATGGGAAAACTCTCCTGGAGTTCAGTGTGCTTTGAATACGAGACTGGATGAACCTGTCTCTGGAAAGGACTCTTAAGCAGAGCTTAATCCTGTGCTCAAGACTATATTGAGCCACGAAAGTACAGTTAAGAGCTTTCTCCCACATTCAGTCACTCCTGTGATAAAGACAGAAAAAAATGTAAAGGGGTTAAAAGCTGATTTGCAGAGATCAGTCCTCTGATGCTGCCTGTGGTGCAGTAGGGTTAGACCAAACTCAAGTAGCAGCAGGTGGAGAAAACACAAAAATACAAAGCATCACCGTATTAAATGGTAACAAATTCTGGTGTTACTAAATTTGAGTATGTATATATTTGTAACCAAAGAGGAGACCAAGAAATAAGATAGAATATATCAAAGTTAATATATTATGAAAGCTTGCTCTGGCCGCAGTGTTCAGATTTCAGCGTCTGAATCTTCTTGAAGTGCAAAGTTGAGATTTCAGTTCTGAATGCACACAAGCACAAATACACAAATCTCCATGGTTTTGAAGTTGGAGCTTTGATCTGGGGTACATCATAACACAGAGAAAACACGTCACTTTTTTAGTGAGTTCTACGGAAGTTACCCAAAGTAGCGCACAAAAAATTGCAGCAGGCTCTTTCAGGAAAGAGTAGAACTGAGAAAATAAGTAGTTTGTATATTCAGTGTGTGGTTTCAGTGAACCTCTGCATTAGTTATCCCTTGCTGAGCGTGGTGATTGCTTTTCTGGTTACTCATACATCAGAGTGAGTAAGGGCCATGAAAACTGCCAATTGTAATGAAAATAAATGTCTCTAATTTGTTTGACATGTCAGCCTGTAGGCTGTTTTCATTTCACTGCTCCTCGGTTTTCCACAGACTATTTCCTCTTCTTGCCTTCCATCTCTTATGAATTGATACTGTATCTGTGACACAAATCAGGGTAGTAGGTTAAACTGGTTTTGCATTGGCTATTAAAATACAAAATTCTTATTGTTTCAATTTGTTTGTCTCTCTCTGTAAGCACTATGAGTAGGTGAAATTCAGCATAGGTGTCTAGACCATTTTAGGTGTGATGGGACAGCAGAGGCATAGGAAAGCACAGGACTGGAAGATAACACATAGCAACAGGAGGCCAAGCAGGTTATAGCAAGTAATCTGAAGTGGCATTAGAAGTGTGGTTATAGCAGCTAGAGCCCTATTGGGTTTTAGTTCTTTTTCTTCACTTTGTATTACTTTGGCTTTTATATATTGAAAAAAGGGCAATAAATAAAGCTAAATGTGAATCCAGCTACCATAATTAGCTTTTCAGATTTGAAACATCTTCATTTTCACTGCATGGGCTTTATAATGACAGTTCACAACCCCACATGTCGATAACAGCCCCAAAAAGTGGTTAAATCCCAGTATATGCTGAAGCAGGGAGGCATATAGGTCTGCTGAACTGGGCGGGGGAAGAAGGTGCCTTGTCTGTTCTTCTCCTGTGTAGCTGTGCATCAACACAGGTGCTGGTTAGTTTCACGCAAATAGAATCTGGTAAAAATCATGGACCAACCCTTGCAGCCAATGACATCTCCCCACCTGAAGTGATGGGGTATTTGGACTCCAGAGATTCATCATGTTTCAGACCTGTAGTTTTGTTTTCTGTGGTGCAGATCATAAGTATGCTTGTCAATATTTCTCAGTTACTATTAACAGATTCCTCCCTGCCTTTTTATAAGTGGGACTGTTGTCTAGTTGTCTCAGTAAAATCTATGCATGTGGCAAACACGGGTTGTTGGGTTTTTGTGGGGGGCTGAAACACATTAAGTTACCTGCTGGCTTTTAGGTGTTTGAAAAACTGCATGGAAGCTAGAAATATCAGCAATTAAACATCCTCACAGATTATACTATGGCTACATGTGATATTATGAAGTACATTTTCTTAGACTCTATAGGTGTTAAAGGGAGCAGTGGCATTACATTTTTAATACTGCTTAAAATGTGCAGACTCGCACATCTGCTAATCTAGGGGGCTAGATTAGCAGAAAGGTTACGGCTCTGAAGGCATTGACAGGTTGGATGGCTGTTCACACACTGATGTGCACTGTACAGAAACACTCAAACTGGAGATGCTCAAGAAGAGCTTTTTCTACTCATTTTCTTCATGAAAGAAGTGTTTTTGTAAGTACCCACCCTCAGCATTCCCATTCTGTGTGTAAGCTTAATCACCTAGCATAAATAGTGAGTCCTGGTTTGGAGGTCTAATACTCTGAAAATTAGGTATTGGACTGCCAAAATCTAGTGCTAAGTCTCGTTCTTTCTCAGGCGTTTGAACCTACATTGTTGTACCTGCAATACATGTGGAATACTACAGCAGTGCTGCAGTCAGCAGGACCCATTAGGGCTTTTGCCTGCAGGACCTAGTGACTGACGTTGCTTCAGTGCTTGCATCAGATAGGTTTCAGTCATACATTAGGGGCTAAACCACAAAAGAAGCAGCATATCTCTGCTGAGAATCATTTTCTTTTCTTCTCATGGGAAATGGTAAAAGATTTGGGACTGACTACTTTGTCCTACAAGCCTGCACTGACTAAATGAAATACAGAGACCTTTGCTGTGAAGTGTAAGAAGGGTAAATAAGACATGTACATATACAAATGGAGGCTTTATATGTATACATATATACATATATGTAAGTCCCCTTTCAAAAAAAGAAAAAAGTAAACGCCAGCTGTAATAAAGCATTTAAAGATTAATGACCTTGTTTCCTGGATGTGCCCACAGAGAAATGGAGAACCTAGAATCTCAAATCAGTATATCTTGAGTATGGTCATATAATGGCACCACAGCAGTCTGGGTATAGAGCTGGCATAGAACAGGGACAAACACAAGGAAATTTTAAATGTGTGCGTAGTAGTAATCGATTCTGTTAAAACTTGGTCACTGCAGAAAAACTCTGTAGATAGTTCGCATGAGTAACAAGCTAAAATGAGAAGCATGCTCCACATCTTAGCATCTGACACGCCACAGAAATGGGTAACATTGCATGTTCTGGGTTCTAGCTTCACACATTCCTATGTATTCTAAATTCATCAGTTACTGGATAATATAAAAAACCCAGGCCTGGCAGTTGTAGCTCAAGCCCAGAAGTCCCTCCTCACGGTTAAGTGCTTTCTCTCTTAGGTTACAGGGTTAGAATTAGAGGTGTTCAAATTATTTCAGATCACCGGAGAAGAGTTGGGTGTGGAGTAGGAGTAGAAAGTTAGGCGTGAACGTGCATTAATTGCTGAGAAGCAGCACACATCACACTGGCTCCTCCCCATCTACTTAATTTGATGCTTAGTCTGAAAATAAATTCTGCAAGAGAAAGCAACCTCTGTTAACCTTTGGGAGCATATAGCATTTCCTTCATTTCTCTTGATACGTAAAGCTTTGTTTTTCAGGCTTTAATGCAACAGCAATGGCTTGCCCCCAGCCATTAGATGAGCTTGTCTTTTTTGTGAATGGCAGGAAGGTAAGTTTTTAATGGCTTTTTTTTTTTTTGACAGCAGTACTTTGCTGTTCCTATTCAGGAAAGATGTTATTCTGGAGCAACAGTTTATTCATAAATAATCATCTGTTGTCTTTGATCTTCCTTATAGAATCCTGCTTATCCTGCTTTCTACCACAGTTTTTACATAGTCTGAGTGGCTTTGTATTACCCATTATATCACAGAGTTTTGACTAAAACCTAATACTAATACACTCCTAAAGTTCATGTAGTTGGACTAAATGTATCTCTAGTAAAAGAATATGCTGCTTACTAATATATTTTCAATAACTCACCAAAAGAAAATAAGTAGTTCTTTTTCTTCTATTTGTTATGCCAAAAGCTCTCATTTTCTAAGACATTCTGTCACCTTTTCTTACTTTGCAGGTCAAGTAAATAAGAGTTCCTATTAACAAATGCATCACCTGTAATATAAGCTGAAATGAAGAAGTTTCCTTTGTTAAAAAACAACCAAACCTTTCTATGTATTTTTCTAGAGATATTTTTCAGTTGTCCTGTCAACTTTTTTATACTCCAGAAAGAGGGGACTGGCTTTTTTTTTTTTCTAACATGCGAATCAAGGAAAATTAATTCAGTTTTTTTCTGTCTGTTATGTTTTATCTGTCATTATATGTCAGCTGTGCTTAGAGGCATACACTGAAACCTTATTTCATTCTGCAGTTCCCAGTAAATTCCTGAACTAATTCATGTTGTCTCACACCTGGTAAATTGGCTCATGCTGCTGGTATAGCAGAGCTATTGAGAGAAGCCCTGAGGTTCAGCCTCTTTTCATTGTACAGCTATGGGTCCTAAAAAATGTTTTCAAAGTTGCTTGTATTATGTTACCTCCAAGAAGTTGAAACATGCTGATGATACAGCAACATTCTTGAGATAAGGCTAAAGCAAAGCCTGTGTAAGCCCCACTCATACATACTAAACTTCATTACCTTGAAAATAGTTATGTATTCTCACTGCTCTTTTTATACTATGATTTTCCTCTACTTTTATGCTGATGGGTCTCTGAAAATGAAGGGGTTAATATCAACTTCAAGGAGGTAAAAATACACAGAATTCTCACATGCACGGGTCTATAGCTTCAAAACGAAGGGATTTGTGATTCATGCTGACAAGAATCAACAAAGGATCTAGTCCAAAGATACTTTCCTTTCTACTCTTGTCTATCCAGTGCTTACTCAGCCTCTCTTCCCTATTACTTCTATTATTTATCTGGAGATTGTGTTCAAGTGATAGGATCCTGTTGCTGAACAAACATGCCACAATCATTGTATTTCATCATCATCATAGTTAATCCTCCTGAGATGATCTAATATAATTAGATCCCTCTGCAACCTATAATCTCTTTTTTTATTCCATAATGTAGGTAACAGAGAGGCAAGCAGACCCTGAAGAATTGCTGCTGTATTATCTAAGAAAGAAACGTATCCTTTCTTTGAATTTTGCCTTTGAATTCTGTAATTATATAAATTACTGCAACTGGGAATTAAGATGTTTTCACTTTCCTTTGGGAACCAGTGTAAACAGAACAATAAGTAGAAGTAACACAACTCACCTTGTATTTATTCTCAGCAGAGCAATCCAGTGCTGTATGTCCATTGTGTGTGCTAGTTACAGGGATATAATATTCTAAAGTTTGGGTGTAATTCTTCTAAATACTGGCCAAATCTTCTTTAAAGCTTCTCAAAGCATGAAAAATCTTTTAGTGCACTTGTGATGAAAAGAGTAACTAAAGAAATCAGTACAGAACTACTTCCATGATAAATTATTTAGGCTGCAGTCCTTCAAAGGAGTTTGCAAAAGCTTATTTTATTATCTTATTATCTTTATTTTCTATCATTTGAGACTCTTCCGGATGCTACCTGCTGTCAGGGTTCTATTGACTTCAGTGGCAATTATCTCCGCTAAGAAGCTGCCGTGCAGGTTATATTCTTAAGGAAGTGTGTTTAGCTTTGCTATTGAGAGCTTTCTATGCTTGAAGAAAACCAACACCAATCTAAGGATTAACTTGAGAAAGGCAGTAGTGGAAAATAATTTATTAGCTGCAGCTTTTTTATTAGCTTGCACTGTACATTGTCCAAGCATTCAGTGGAATTAGCATCTCTGTAACAGTCAAGCAGTGTGATAAGATTAGTTCTGTAATGATTACCAATGGGAATGCACCAGTGGATAAAATTGCACTGGGTTTAAAGAAATCTAGAAACATGGTGAAATCAGATGGAAAACCATGTAGTAGCTAATCAAAATGGATGCAAATACACACATTCAGGAAGAGTAATAGGATTATGTATCATTCTGAAAAGGAGCTAAAATGAAAGGAAATTATAAATTCCACTGGACTGCAGGTCACTCTGACATCGGAAGGAGATTGTAATTTGAGTGCGGAGCCTTTATAGAGGCACGTAATGAAAAGTCCTTCTATACAGAATTCAGGCGTGTGCACTTCGGTATTGTGCTCCATTTTAAATTACTATACCCCTTGGATGTTCAGGAAACAGCACAGGTAACATACTGAGATCTACTGGTATGGTTCTGCAAGTGCACGATAGAGCTAATTATGTTTAAGGATTAAGAAAGCATTATGAGTAAGACTAATAAGATATTGCTGTATCCCATTTACAGGGTCCTGATTTCAGTCTTTTGGGAATTTACCAGGTGTTTACTGTAGAGATTGAAAAAGTCTATGTTGGAAGTCTGCCTCATACCCATTTCTGAATCTGTCCTTACCCTTCTCATCTCTTTATGTACTCTTATTTTCATCTGTTTGTACATGTTTTCTCTTTTGGAGCTATCAGATCAAAGATCCCTCAAATTCTGCACATACACATAAAAAAAGGGAGACTCAGAAGAGTATAAGAAAAAAATAACTTTTAAATTTTGTAGATTTTTTTCTTTAACAGTCTCCTTTGCAGTCCGTCTCTCAGGTACAAAATATGGCTGTGGAATAGGAGGATGTGGTGCCTGCACTGTGATGATATCCACATATGATCCAGTTGCCAAGCAGATACAGTATCCTCACGCTGATATATGGAAATAGTAATGCAGTGTTTCAAGAAAACTGACATTCAATGGGAAATACTTGGTTTCTTTTCATTTGGATGGATTCTCTTTCTCCAGTCTTTGAAACAAAACAAAAGCTCAACACTACCCCCCCAACTTTCTGTTGAAATGTTTTAAAATTCTTCTGTTCTTTATGATTTGAGATTTCAGCAGCCCTTTTTTCATCTGTATCACCTGTCTCTTTTGTGCTTATTTGAGGATATCTCATTGTTAATAAGTCTTCACTAAATGCTTAATGTAATCATTGATAAACTCTATGGATGTCAGCAGTAGACACATTGCATTGTAATTGTACAGTTTTGCCCATAGTGAAGTTAGGAGTTCCACTTTCTCTCACTACCTCTTAAAACTTTGTACCATTAGAAATGCTATGCCTGACTTCATCACATCTGGCTCTAGACTTCGGGTTACAACAACATATATAGTACTATTTTTTTATTTTTTTAAATTTTTTTTTACTTAACCTTCCAGTTCTTTAATTAGAAAAGCTTATCACTTAATGCCTAAGCCCAGTGGTAGGAGTGCATACTGTCACAGTCCAAGTGTGGGATTTTGTATGCTTGCATATCCTTCTCCCCATGTTTTTATGCTCAATCTGAGTATTTCTGGATTAGCTGAACTGTATATCCTTTCCTTCCTCCTCCATGGACCCATATGACAGAGCTATTTAACACAATAGTTCTCCTTCACATCTCAAAGACATCATCCTGCTAACTCCTGCCTTCTCCCCATATGCTCTCTGCATGGTGCTGCTGTCACTACTGTGGAAGGGGTTGGAAGCATAAAAACCAGGATTCATCCAATTCAGGTGAGTGTTAGCTGGACTATATAGGGCTGCAAGATAATGAGATTTTCCTGTTCTGTGTCTGTAATGAAGTTGGGATCTGTGAGAAGGTGCTGAGTCCGTGCTATACAGAGTTTCTGAAGAGAGTCTAGAAACTCTGAATTTTGTCTAATCCTTTTAGACAAGCAGGTGTTTTTAGGAATTAATACAGCAGTTGCTGGTTTGTGATTGGCCCTGTATGGAGCATGGAAGGAGCTCCTTCTAATGTACTACCATGCAGGCAGCACATCAGAATTTCCACAACACAGCCTAGCCAATCATATGTAGGATGCCAGCTTTCAGGAGGGGTTGGGGAAGAATAAAGAGCATCAGTGAGTTTCATTCACTCACCAGCATGGCACCTGGCCATCTCACTGGGGACCACATGCTGCATATGCTGTAGGAATGGATGGGTGACCCCAGGTGGCAACCAGACTGACAGGTATTATATTAAATGCATTTTCTGTGTGCCAGAGATTTCCCTCGGATTAGACCAGCTGCTTACTTCCTCCACTCTGGCTTGTCCCTGAAAAGCACAGTTTGACCACATAGATTAAAGAATATTTTCTAAATTTCCTCTATTATTTTCCAAAGGTCTTGACTGTTCTGTGCTGGGGCTCTGGTTGAGGAGATTATCTGTGTTCTGTCATTTGTGGTTAAAAATATTTGAAGTATAATTGGTGTCTAAATTGAAAGTCTTGGGCTTTATTCTGTTCTCATAATCAAGGAATTAAGGTCATGAGGGTCTAAATTGGAGCAAGAATTATCCTTCCACTAGGTGATTGCTATGAGCATATTCCTTATGAATGGTCATACTGGGGTAGTCAAAATGCTGTTACTGGCCTACAGCTGGTAGATGATGTAGAATCGTAGAATGGGTTGGAAAGGACCTTAAAATAATGTAGTTCCAACCCCCCTGCCATGGGCAGGGACGCCTCACACTAGAGCATGTCGCCCAAGGCTCTGTCCAATCTGACCTTGAACACTGCCAGGGACGGAGCATTTGCCACATCTTTGGGGACCCCATTCCAGTGCCTCACCACCCTCACAGTAAAGAACTTCTTCCTTTTATCTAACCTAAGCTTCCCCTGTTTAAGTTTATACCTATTGCTCCTTGTCCTGTTGCTACAATCGCTGATGAAGATCCCCTCTCTGGCATCCTTGTAGGCCCCCTTCAGATATTGGAAGGCTGCTGCAAGGTCTCCACGCAGCCTTCAGCCTTCTGTTCTCCAGGCTGAACAGCCTCTCCTGTCAGTTCATACCGGAGGTACTTCAGCCCTCTGATCATCCTTGTGGTCCTCTTCTGGACTTGCTCTGACAGTTCCATGTCCTTCTTATGTTGAGGACACCAGAACTGCGCACAATACTCCAAGTGGGGTCTCACAAGAGCAGAGTAGAGGGGCAGGATCACTTCCTTCAACCTGCTGGTCATGCTCCTTTTAATGCCGCCCAGGATACGGTTGGCTTTCTGGGCTGCAAGCACACACTGAAGCCGGCTCATGTTGTTTCTCATTGACCAACACTCTCAAGTCCTTCTCCACAGGGTTGCTCTAGGTCACTTCTCTGCCCAACCTGTGTCTGGGATTGCCCCGACCCAGATGTAGGACCTTGTACTTTGCATGGTTGAACTTCATGAGGTTGGAATTTGCTACCTCTCAAGTGTGTCAAGGTCCCTCTGGGTGGCATCCCTTCCCTCCAGCTATCAACCAAACCACACAGCTTAGTGTCATCAGCGAGCTTGCTGAAGGTACTCTCAATCCCACTGTCCATGTTGCCAACAAAGATGTTGAACAGGATAGGTCCCAACACCAACCCCTGAGGAGCACCACTTGTTACTGGTCTCCAGCTGAACACTGAGCCGTTGACTGCAATTCTCTGCATGCAGCTATTCAGCCCAATTCTTTATCCACTGGTTGGTCTATCCATCCCATTTATGTCTCTTTCAGTTTAGAGCCAAGACATACCTGAAGATGACTATTCAGAAAGCCAGTGAAGCCATATCCTGGGTTCAGAGCCTTTGTTCTCTTTCTTTCTCTTTGTTCTAGGAAAGGCTTGCCAAGTACCATGGTTCCCAGTGTGGCTTCTGCACCCCTGGAATGGTGATGTCCATATATGCCTTACTGAGAAATCATGCCAAACCTTCCATGGAGCAGATAATTTCTGCTCTGGATGGTAGGTTTCAGACAATAAATTGTAAAGGGTATAATGAAAGGATAAATGTTTGATTGCCAAGGTCATAAGTATGATTTGAATCAAAGAGCTGTAGATGATGTTCCAAAGAGGTATTTTGTCGTAGCCCTGTTTGTTTAAAGACATCTCAAAATTGTAAAAAGGTGGTTCACACTGAAGAGTTCAAATGGGATACACAGTGGCATTCAGCACTGGCTAAGCATTTCTGAAAATTCCTGCATTTAGAGCAGCTCTTCTACACCAGCAGCCTCAATATAGAGCAAATGAGTACAGTGTTACAATGAATACAGGGAAAAAAAATGGGTTCTCTTTTGTCTGCAATTAAATACTCACCTACCAGTAAGATGAAGTCCTTAATACAGATTTCAGCAGTTACAGGGGAAATAGATTACATGATGTTATAGCCCACTGAAATATTGACTGCTCTTCACGCAAGATGTAGTACAATAGGTTAAGTGACTTCAACTCACTTTCTAGTCACAAATTTGCTAACACTTCTATAGCTCCCAAAATAATTGACCTTTCCCACCACAAGATTTTGACTTCATGAAGGAAATGTTAGAAATTCCAGTAAAGAGTTTACTACTGCTATTAATTGCATATGAAAACTATAATAGTGATGGACGGCAATAGATTTTTGTTTGGATGATAAAATCCAAAGACTGTAGTGGTAGTACTAATCATAGTACTTACTTTTGTATACTTTTCGTAATTAATTTTTTACATACATTCATAGAAATAATATTATTAAAAATAGCCTTTAAAACAATAAATTTTAATCATACATAATAATCACTATTGAAGTAATATTTCTTATTTTTACAGATATGATTTTGCCCATGTGAGAGTAGGGACATAGATTTCATCATTTCATATCTACAGGTTTGGTGCCAGACCATTCCCAATTATGCCAGTGCTCCCAAACATTGTTCTGGTTTCTTATGGTTGATTATCATGTGGTTTGTTTCAGGTAATTTATGTCGTTGTACAGGATACCGGCCAATCATAGACAGCTGCACATTTTTTGTTGGGGTAGGTCAATATTTTCAAATATGTTTCTTATTTTGGGACAGTTGGTGGTATCTGAAAAGGCTCTTCCTCCTTGAAATACCTACCTGGAATCTAGCTTAATTCGGAAATTATTTTTGGTCAAACCTTGGGAAAATCTACCTCTTTTAGTTTTTAAATGTGTTGAGCACTTACAGCTGCCACTGGCTTTAGGTCTACATGTACCCTTGCAATGCACTTATGGATGCTTCACATCAGTTCCAATGACTTAATTCAGGCACAACTGAAATAACTTTGATTTCTTTCCATTTACTTTATGGATACTTGGGTACACAAAGGGAACTAATTCTGTGAGGCCCTATGGCTTAAGAGTTCTTCTGGAGCAACTTCAAGTGACTGAACAAATATGCTTTGGAACAGGAAGAATCAAAACTTTTACAAATACATCACAAATCTGCCTTGTTGTTTTTATAGAGTAGGATATGATTTCTTTAGGAGCCAGCATGTTGCCAGCTCAGAGGTACTGGACAGTGTTGCTTGGATAAGGAAGAATGTGTGTGTACATCTTCTACAGAAGGTCAAGTAAGTTAAATTAGATTTCTTTTTTTCATTATATCCAGTTTGCTTTTATAAGATTTGTAGAAAGGGACCATCTTGAAGTATGGCAGCAGCTACTTTTGCCCTAGGGCATTTAATCCAAGCTGAACTCCATGCTCTCTGCTCTTGGTGCTGCAGAAAGGTAGCACATCTGCATTGCTGTGTAGTCAGAAGGTAGACAGATTTGACCTATTTTCCACTGGGAAAAGTGACCTTTTTTTCTGAAGTCTCTCATCCATACTCCATATCTCAGTGACAGGCAGTGACATTTTCCAGTGATAGTGTGGATCTCAATATTATACATTTAAGTCTACTTTGTTTTGTGAGAAAGAAAATTGTTGATCAGAGACACCTTTCCTAAAAAGCTGGTCTTGATGCGAAGTTGAACTCCCTTAACAAACAGAACTTCTGCAGCCATCATCATGACTTATCTGTGTGTGCTTGAGACACCAACTCTGAATTTCTGAAGATGAAAAATAGGAAAAACTATTCCTGTGTAATGTCAGTACTTGTAAAGCCTTTCATAAGCATTATTGTGTGTTACTGTTTCCAAGATCTTCAGGGAAGAAGTGTCTCATTCTTCTGCATTCTACAGTAATTAATATATATTGGTATTGCTTCAAAATATACTCTGCATATGCACATTCTAAAATCACAAGTCACCTCATTTGTGTTTCTTCTGGCAAAGGTTCCACAATTATATATGTAAGGGTACACATAAGGCCTTCAGAAACATCCTCCATTCCCTGTCTTTATCTTAGAACTTGTCTTCATCCACAGGCAAGAGGAGGCCATAGTGCCCTAAAATACGACTTCGTCTTGCTTCATGATGAATTGAACTTGGATAAACTTGCTCTGATTGAAAATCTTTTAAGAATCCTCTAAAGTAAAATGTCTTGATGATTGGAGGAAAAATTCTTTGGACAGTGAAAAACCTTAGAGCCCCAAGGAGTGTAACTGGATGTGTGTATATGTTTGTGCATGTGTGTATTGTCTCTGCCCCTTTAAGAACTGAAAATTGTTGGCCAGCTGCTGCCAAGGTTGTTTGAAGCATGGATCTGGCAATGAAGCCAGTTATGAAACAGCACTTACATTGGGTGTTCTCTTATTTGGCTTTCACTGGTTTGCATTCCTTGAGGTGGCTTTCATCCAAGTTAAATAGCTGGTGCCAGATTGTTGTGAGGAGCAAGGGAGACCCAGAAACTTCAGCCATTTCATCAACAGTCAGTCAGTAGACTAGGCCATCCAGAGCCAGATTTTATAGTTACCATAGCCACGACCTCTGTGCCCAGAGATAGTGACTGTCTGGAGAAGGGATTAGAGACTTCAGACTAGGATATGTCAATCTCTTTTCCTATTCAATATACTTGAGACCTGTTGCTGTCTGAAAATAAATCAGTGAGGCAGAAAAAGCTGAACAGTGCTGGTAAAAATGGCACATCCAGATTCTCCCTTCAAGTAAGCTCCTGAGAGCCCAGAAGATGCATGGCTTCAGAAAAGGCTATGCAGAAAAAAAGACATCTGTAAACAAGTAGATAAACCTAATTTTTATAGTGTACTGTCAGCATTCAGCTCTTGCAGTGCTTATGAAAGGGTAGAGAGGCTCTCCTTAAGTCCAAGTCTTTCTGACCTGAGGGACCTGCTGCATTATTTGTTGTCATGCCAAACTCTCTCTGTCAGAAGGCTCCTTAACAGACCCAGTTTATGAAGAGAACATGACTATACCATCCAGCACTGCATTTTCCTGCAGTAGATATTTCACCCAATGTGGCTGCTATATGTTTGCTATGACCAGTTTCAGGAAATACTGCAAGATCTTTCTTGAGGCTTGATCTACTTCAAGCAAAGACTTGAGAGTTATTAGTATGATAGTCTTCTGTCTTTAGAGTAGTTTGTGAATAGGTAGAATTAAACATTAAAAATCAATATGGGCATATTGAATTTTTGAATGCAACTCAACGTGTAAAATGTCAAAACTCAATGTCACCTATGGAAAGAATCTCATCTGATGACAGACTTGCCACTTACTCTGAATGTATGCATTTTTCCCCCTCCCTCCTCTTCCCCAAACTTCTTTGCAGATTCATTCAGGTCTTTGCAGTCCAGAAGAATTCCCATACATGGATCCAACACAGGAATTTATATTTCCTCCTGAACTAATGGTAGGCTTTACTGACATTTGTTATCATGCAGGCATGACTGAGTTTCTGCAGATGTTGAAAATTTAATGTTTTTGTTAAGTTGAAAGATCTATCCTCAGATAAACAGAAAAGATCAGTTTTAGTGAAACATAATGAGACATTTTAATGTGGATAATCTATATGTTGTCATTACTACAAATAGCTGATGTTTTCAAAAAGAAATTGTTTGTCTCTCCAGAACCAAAACTGTATTTCCAGACTTCTCCCAAAAGAACTCCTTAATTAGAACCATTTTATTTTGGACCGGTTAGCCTTCTTTGTGGAATATAGTATTTTCCTTGAAAGTCCCCAAATGAGCTTCTCCATCTTTTCTGTCTTATAATTCTCTGTTGGATTCAAGTGACCACAGGACCCATTGTTTCCTTCCACCTGGTACATAGACCCTGGCAACCTGAGACTGGACTTACATGTGGGAAATGCTGAAGGAGGACAAAGGATTTGGAGAGAAAAAAAGAGGGTTTACTGAAGTAGTCGTTGGAGAGTCACAGAAGGACAGATGGAAACTTGAAAGGAGGAGGTGGAAAGTGCCCAGGATCTGCAGAGAAAGGCATGAGAAAAGAGATGTGAAAATAGTAGTGCAGGATTTACCCAGACCAGACTAAGCAGACCCCAAGCAGGCAGGTCCAGGCTGGTTTTTTTTATCCACTCATGTTTCAATAGCTTCTTACGAAATTCTTTGTTTGCGCTCCTCTTGCAAATATTTGTGGGCACTTCTTGCTGCTGTTACACAACCACCTACCTCAGAGGCACAAAAGTTCATTTGAATTCAGAGAAAGCCTGGCATGGTTCTTTGATTTATTACTGTGTTACAGAATGCTATTTGCTGCTTTATAAACATTGGTTGTAACTTACAGGTTCCTTCTTTAATGTTTGCTCTTCAAGACCAGAACATGCATAGTCACGCATAAACTCCTTTATGAAATTGTGAAGTGGAAGGCAGGTTTGTCTTTCTGCTACTTGACCTGCCTTTGAGAGACTCATGCTTTAAGAATGCAGCTATTACATTGCTGTTTTGCAACTTTTATACTTGCATTGAAGATCTTGGCTAAACTTCTGCTGGTCAGCCAGAAAGAAGGCACTGTCATCTGCTCTATGTGTTCAGACTGAGATACCAGGAGGAGTGAACTTTTCCAGGCTACACAAGGTTTTTAACATGACCTTGAGAGCTTGTTCAAGTCCCATTGGAATCTGTTTAAAGCTATCAGTAGATTTAAACAGGTTTGGCATCAGGCCCCATGTTGAGAAATTAAACCTGCTTGGTGATTATGCTTTAAGCGTCTGGAGTACTAAAATAAAGCATGTGGAATGCAGCTGTGAAGATATTCAGGCAGTAATACTTCGTAACAAATGCTTCTCTGACAGGAAGGATGCCCACACCACTAAGATTATGACTGGTTCCACAGACACATGTCACCTCTTTCGTGTTTCAGGCATGTCCTTAACCTAAAAGGCCAGTCCATAGTTGCAGCAGTTCTCTGGCTTGTCCACTGGTCTGTTCATTGCATTGCCTGCAAAGACAGGGGTTTTTCAGTGATGGCTTTTGCATTTTTTGAAATCATGATTCCACATGGCACTTGTCAAATGTGAAAAGAACATATATGGTATCCTCAGGGGAAAATAAGGGTATGTTTACTTTTGTAAGAGAGGAGATGCCTGAAAACCACTTCGATTAAACAAAAATGTAAATACCGATCAACTATCCCAAGGACATAGTAATTCTCAAAAGATTAGACCTTGCAGACAAATTGGAAGTAGGTAGTTTAATCTTAAAAAGACATTTTACATACTATAGAAATTATTTTGGGTTTAGTAACGCGGATACAAGACACTCAGCAAATAGGGATGCGTGATCTCCCTAAGAGAATGGACTTCTTACATTCTGTCACGTATGCAGTGAGATTTTGGCATCCTCATTTCCCACAAAGTTCAGTCATATTGCTTTATTGTTTATATCATATACAAAGGGAGTCTTTTGGGATCATCAGAGCAGGAGAAAGGAAAATGTAAGACTAATTGTCTCTTACCACTCATTTAGTCTGTCTCTTACCAAGTCATTTAGTTCATTCTTATCTCATTTTCTTGAGCAATAATACAGTTATGATAAAAGCTCAGAGTTGTACAGCACTACAGGAACCTCAGAAGAAAAGCCTCATGAATGTCTCACTGTCTATCATGACACAGTGTCCTACTTAGCAATATGGTGGTTTATATTTTTATTAGTCAAAATTACCAAATCTTTGTCATTTCCATCACAGAGAATGGCTCAAGAGCAGCAAAAAAGAACTTTGGTTTTCCGTGGCAAGAGAACAACATGGATTTCTCCCCCTAGCCTGAAGGAGCTTCTGGAGCTGAAAGCCAAGTATCCAAAGGCACCCCTGGTTGTGGGGAACACCAGTGTGGGTATGGAAAGATAAAAGATCTTTTGACCCAAGGATTATATTATGCAGTAGGCACATAATCTTGCATTTTATCTTCTGGGGATCCTAAAAAGGGTGTGGCATTTGTTCAATAGTACATTCCCATGGTGCAATACTTGGCAAAGTATCAAAATGGCAAACATGTCTAAAAACTTCAGGCTCTTTCACATGAACTAAAAGCTCTCTGTTGTCGTCAGATCAACCTCCAAAAGCAGCCACTGCACAGTAAAGAAGGCTACCATGGAAAGCCTAAGGTTTACAAGAACAGAGGTCATGAGATAATCTAGTTACTAGATGTATAAATTAGTTTGGGAATAGTTTTTTTAAAAGATTGCACAAGAAGAGAAAAAAGGAAGCACAAAAATTATGTAGCTCTTATGGAAAGGTGGAGTGAGTAGCTAGAAACATGGTGAAGCAGCTGTGAAATTGTGTAAATCTCTGAGGCCAGAGGTGAAACATGAATGCAGTATAGGAAAGGACCAGAAACCAGTTCAGAGGAGAAAGAAGCAAGAGTCAGGAAAGAGAATACTGGATTTAGGACTTCAGATCAGCTTTTGGCCTGAAAGAAGCAAATGAAGTGGGCCTTGTAAAAGGAGTAAAATGTGATATTCAAGATACTGCACAACAGTAGACTTTGAATCTACTTGGTAACAGTGGTTTTGAAGTTTTCAGTCTCAGTGTCAAGGAATATGGTTAATTCTTAAACAGATCTCTGATCATACTATCATACTTTGCCTTTTAGGACTCAAAAAAAATCACCATGGTACCTATTATCCAATCATTCTTCATCCTGTTAGGATTCCAGAGATGCATGTTGTGAGTAGCACAAACAATGGTAAGTCTCCAACTTATCTCTACTGATGGTACAAGCAGTGATGACTGAACTTGGAGTTTGTATTTTGACACCAGAAGCAGTTAGAACTATTGACTTTCATTCATGTTGAATATTTTGATTTTTTTTTTCACTAAGCCTTTTAACCAGCATGTCAGTTTACCTGTGATCTGGACATAATGGATGGTGACAAACCAGTTATGAAACCTTTCTGCAAGAATATATTTGTTCAAATCTCATATTTCTGTAGACAGCAAGCACAGAGGAAGGCCCTAAGTCAGCTTTCTCTGTTTTATGTTTTCACCAGTCAACTTTTTATCACAACCATTGATCTCACAAAGTTCATAGAACATAGATTAGGCTAGAGCTAGTTTTTCAACACAAAATATTCAGGCATAAATTTCCAATAAAAAAAAATCACGACATTTTCTTTGGCGCAACTGATCTGGGTTCTCAGCTAATAGAAGTTATCACAGGTGCAATGACATCACATGGGCTGTACTAATGTCCATTGGTCGAGAATCCAATCTGGTAGATGCATGAACTCCATGAGTGGAGGCACTACAGCTGTAGCAAAAGAAGGAATGTAGCACATTCCCCATGGGAAATCAAGCTGACATTTTGATACAATTTCTCTCCTTATGTTCTCCAGGCTCCATGATTCACAGCAATTGCTGAATTATAAATATTTTTTAATTATTATGCTAATATCAGTGCAACTCTGCATTTAAGTAGATCCATCAATAAAAGACTACTCTAGAACATGGCCCTTTTGTTCAGAAAAAAACCCACTATACAACACTTGAAGACTTCTCTGCAGGCTTACCTCAGTGTTTACTGAAGTCTATAGTAGTCACTTCTCTGATACTACTGGAAGTGTGATGAAGAGTTTGCAGATTAGTCTTGGAAGATTCAAACAAGTCAGTCACCCTTCATCTTAGTGAGTAAACTGCTGTTTTTTTCTTTGGGGATACACAGCACAGAAAAGGCATGTGCATTGGTTTGTGCAAATATGCAATGTATATTCTTCAGGTATGTGTTTATACTGGGAACCATCACTAAATAAGCAAGTAATATTTGCATTTCTTATTGTATGTAATATAAAACACGTTTTGGTGGTTTTTGTCTTTTTCATCCTGCTGACAAAATCCGTGCACAAAAGCAAATCTTTAAAGGCCTTATCAGTTATATATTGCATTTATATTGTGGCCCTATGATTTCACTGTTTAAGTTCATTTCATTTCAGGGCTAGTAATAGGAGCTGCCTGCTGCTTGGCCCAGCTCAGAGACATCCTGATGGAGGCAGTCACAAAACTTCCACAGGAGAAAACAAAAATCTACCAAACTCTCTTGCAACACCTGAGAACTCTAGCTGGAGAACAGATCAGGAGCATGGCAGTATGTATTCAGCACTGACAGTAAATAAACCAACACTACAGATATATATATGTGTGAATGCCACTTACATATACATGGAGAAAATCTGTGTGAGGGTGGGATCATGCCTCAAAAAGCTAAATAGTTAAAAACATCACAAAAATTGTATGAAATAACTGGGAGTCCTACTTTAGTATATCAGGTTCAAATATCCAGAGAACTGTAACCAAAGAAACTCCTACTATTCCTGCTCACTGGTTGAGCAGAGAACTGGAAGAGGTGAGCAAGGAAAAGTGGAGTTCTCTTATAAGGTACTGTAAACCAATCATACTTTAGCTTGACTATCAACACATAGCTGTTTATCCATCATATATTAAGCATCTCTGATCTTGTCCCTGATTTTCCTTTAAAATTTCCTTCTATCAATACCTTGTATTTCTTCTCCAACTAAGGGAACGGCGATCTCTTTGGGGGGCAGTGGGCAGAAAAGTAAATCTGGTCTCTCTCAACAGAGATGGTATGAGAAAGGACTTTTGAAGGAGAGAGTAAAGTAAATCACATTGAAAAGTACAAAGGTAGAAGTTCAGTTAAGATTGAACAAAACAAATACAAGTTCTTCCAACAGGCCGTTAATAAAATGGGATTATGATACAGATTGCTGTTACATGTAAAAAGGGCAAACCTAAAAATAACCTAACTTTTTGTTAAAGTCTTTAGGAGGACACATTGTAAGCAGGGGATCAACATGGGACTTGAACCCAATCTTATCAGTTGGCAAATCTGTCCTCAACTTGGCATCAGAAGGTAAGCTTTGGATGCCCTGCCAAATGTCTTTGCCAGATGAGCAGAGCACTGCAACAGAGAAATACCGATATAGGTAACAATTTTCAAATGAAACACTACTGTGCATCTCCTTGATGAATTAGTATGGTACATGTTGCTGAATAGACAACATTATCTTGGTATTTGCCTGTCATTTTAACTGGCAAAAAGTGTCTGCCAGCAGGAAACAGTCTTTCTGTTTCACAAGACAAAAAGGAAACATCTAGCAATCTCATGAAAGGGAGGTGAGCAGGCCTGACAGGTAGAAAAGTCCCCTTTCTGCACTGCCTCTGGCTATATTGCTCCATTTATCAGACAGGTTAGCTTTATCTTGTATCTCCACTACTGTTTGCTTTTATTGCTTATGTTTCTCTCATTTTAAGGAAAATTTTGTTTCATTCTCTAGGGTAATGCACCTAGAAATTTCTCTTGAAGTCACTGGTACTTTTGTGCATATGTGTGTGCATGTATATACATGGGCATCATGTTTAAATAACACTTCAGTAATCAAGACCAAGCAAGTCCCATCCATGTCATATAGAATCTGTGGGTACTTTGGAAAATCTTGGCAACAGTTTCTACCATCTTTGAACTGAAGATATACAGGGCTGATTCTCCATCTCAGTACAGTGCTTGATAATTTCTTAAAATCTTATTGTACTGTAATGATTTAATGATCAAAAAGATTTTGAGCAGAAACAGAATAGCCATATTTGAATTTAAATCACTGTTTTTCTGAACGTTATTGCACTTGTAAGATACACGTTTTCTCATATTTTATGTTTGATGTGGATCTTTAGCATTCATATAGGGAAATGTATTGCACTTAACATGTACCATAAGATTAGCCTTTCCTCTCAAAGGCTAGATCCTGAATGGAATGGGCTGTACTAAGGCCATATTGCCCTTAATATATTCTTTTGCACAGATGCAATGAAATTTGAATCTGCAATGCAGAAACGTTTCCTTTCTGCTTGACATTCAATAACAGACTACAGTTTTCTCCAACAGATGGTGAAAGACAGATTCTTTTAAATGATCAGTTTCTTGCTGGCTGTGAGAATGCAGACATAAAGGCCAAGGAGGTCATTGTTTCTGTTCTCATCCCATACTCGCTGAAGGTAAGACCCTGATGTTTCAGAGGTTTCATTTGGATTCCACTGTAGTTACTATGAATACTTTCATTGTTTTCAGAAGGCATTGAAAAAGCAGGTTACTACTGCTTTGGAAGTAGTTAAGAAAGTTATAGCATCTCTCCATCACCTCTTCCACTTCTTCTACTTCTTTGGGCCTCTCACTACTTTTTCTCTACTCTTAAATATGCACTTGTGCCCCTTCCAGACACAGAATTTTGGGCTGCCTGAATATCTTGAGGAAAAGTGTCATATTGTCACACAGTTTTCAGCAATAATGCTCATTTCTGGCCTCTTCTCAGTAAGTAATTAGCAGTTTACACTGAAGAGTCCTGAGCTGTCCTTGCAACTCCTGGCAAAATAAGGTCCTAATTACTGTGACCAAAGGTGGCAGTATGTGGTTTTAGGGTGCTAGGGGCAGAAGAAAGGGTGTCATTGTTACTGTGTTCTAAGATACTGCTCTAATGGATGTGAGGAAGGGTACGGGGCAAGTAGAGGAAGACCAAGCTACAAGCTAGTGTGTTGTGATTGAAGTCAGTGAGGGAGTGACCACAGGAGTCTGCCAACCTTGACATCAGAGGGTCTGTCCCCAGAGTAGCTGCCTGCTGCAATCCCACATACTAAACCGAGGTGGCCTCATGCTGGAAGAGTGTTTCTGTCCATGGCAGCAATGGCAGCTTTCCCATGAAAAATGAGATTCCTATGAGTTCAAGGCCTACAAAAGCATAATCTTGTGTTGGCAGCAGCAACAGTACTTCTGCTGCCCAGAAACTTTGAGCCTTAGTGGTGATTTGAGAGACAAACAGCCTGGAAGAGAAAATTAAGGAGGAATGGGCTATTTCCCTCCACGAAGTAAAAGAAAGAAATCCCAACCTGCTTTGTCCAGTGACAAGTTGTGCCACAGAGCAAAGGCTATCACAGAGGGTATTTCAGAGTCTTACCTTTCAGAGAGAGAGAGTTGCATCGAAGAACAGCAGAGGTGGAGACAACAAAATGAACAGAAGAAAACAGCACTGCTAGCAAACTCAGAAGAGCAGGAAGATTGTCTGTCAGCCATCTCATGGAATAACATGAAATTAAGAAGCCTCACCAGAGGAAATTAACACTGTTTTGGGAAGAGGCTGCTTCTGCCACTCACTTTTGTCCTGAATCACCTTTTTGATTAACTGCTGACACAATGAAAAGGCACATGCACACTTTTTTTGCAAGACTTGTCAACAGAAAGTGCAGATGGAACCCTGGCTGTCAGTTTTCCCTCTTGCTCCTGTCAGCTGCTGGCTTTTCCTTTTGGGTAGCTTGTTGTGAACATTGCTTCAGTGAAGCAATCTAAATCCCGTTGAAAGGATTTTCCATCTCTGACAAGATCCACTGTAAAACATGTAATCCTGGGTTTTACACTTGTCATGAGAATATCACATACTCATAGTAACAGATCTTACCTGCTAACCCCTACTTTAAAAGTTTTGTGGCAGTCTCAATCTGAAGTTTCTTTCTGGGGCTACAGTTCTTCAAAGGTCTCTTTGCCTTTCTCTTTCTCTTTCATGTCTGATCATGAAAGAAATTGCTATTATTTTTTCTTTTAAAATATGTGAATTTGTCCCCAGAACAAAACATTTCTGACAGTAGAAAACCCAGCTGCTTCTAGTGCCTCCCTCAGTAAATGTCATTACCGTAGCATAAAATGTAAAATCTCTTGAGTGTAAAATCTTCACAAAATAAGGTTCCTTAGCACAGTGGGGCCTCCATGTCCTGGAGAAGAAGCCACAATTTTCTAAGCTGAAATTTCAGAGAACATATCAGCCATATATGAAGTGGTTTATACCAGGACTGCTATTCCAGCACTCTGAAGTCATTAAACCACTGATAGAATTAAAAATTTGGCATGTTTTCTTACACGTAGATAACCTCAAATAACGTCCCCTCTTAGTATGTCCATCTATGATTAGCTTAATACTTCAAGACAAATAAAAAGTTTACCTGAACCAGTAACTGTAGCAAGCGTTCTTTAAAATGTTGCTTTATTTGGACAATGCTAAAAATCAGAATATAAGGAATAGTAGGTTTGTTTTCTTTCAGTCAGTTTCTGCCATTGATTGAATTTTTCTTTATTTTCCCCATTAGGATGACTTTATTTCAGCCTTCAGGCAGGCTGAAAGTCAGAAAAATGCTTTTTCCATAGTGAATTCTGGAATGAGAGTCCTCTTCAATCCAGGCACAGATACTATTGCAGATCTGAGTATTTTGTATGGAGGCATTGGCTCAACCACGATCAGTGCAAGGAAGTCCTGCAAGAAGCTCATAGGAAGGTATTGGATATTGTAATGCATTTAAGCAAAGTGCAGGAGCCATGGTGTGATGCATGGGCTCTGTTTGATTCTGCAGTGGAAATTCTGCCAGATGGAACCCATAGACACTCACAATCTGTATTTGACCTGTCCTCCCTAACAGTAGGTTATTTCTTGATATAACTTCTGCTAATCCATTTACAACTTCCCACATACTTTACAATAGCTCTAAATTCCTGTTAATGTTGAAGAAGTGTGTGCTCATGTTAGTCTGTTTTTCTACCAGGCAATGGAATGATCAGATGCTGAATGAAGCTTGCAGACTGGTGCTGGAGGAAATTTTCCTCCCTCCATCAGCTCAGGGTGGAAAAGTGGAATATAGAAGAACTCTGCTTGTCAGCTTCCTTTTCAGATTTTACCTGAAAGTGTTACATGGTTTATATCAGATGGTAAGGATTGGACAAAAATTGCATACCCACATCAGCATACATGCTGCAGGAAGACCCTGCTTTTTTGAAGATTAAGGGGTGTGAGAGGGAAGAGTAAATGTGCTAGGCTTTACTTCAAAATATGTGAAGGGAAAACTTACATTTTAGAAATAAGGGGCTGCCAACGCTGCTTTGACCTTTCTTTCAGTATCCCTTCAGGTATGCTGAGCTCTCACAGGAGAGGATGAGTGCTTTGGGATTGCTACAAAGTGGTGCTCCCCAGGGTGTCCAGATCTATCAGGTGAGGTGTGTTTGTAGCTAGAACTGCCACAGATCATCTGTTTTAAAGAATATTTTGCCCTTCTATCTTTTCACTCCAAAACCTCTACTAATTGTAATGTGAAGCTGCTGGAACAGTTGACCCTGTGAGAAATCTTTAATATTTTTATAGATTTCCTGTCTTTCAGGGTACAGGTGCACTCATTGCTCTCAAGGTGTTCTGCAGTATCAGGCTGTCCTGACACAAGCACAGCTTCTGGCTATGCAAGAGCTCAGGAGAATTTAGTTTAACTGTCCAATGGGCCTCAGTACAAATGGAATAACCTACTGCAGCATCTCTGTGACTGTTCCAGCCTTAAAGATTTATTTGAAAAGCCACAGTATGAAAGGTGGTTGCAAAAAACTTTTCTCAGTAGAAGATTTTTATTTAAAAAAAAAAAATTAATTTTCATCAAGAATTTTCAACTGTTTTTTTTTTTGTTGCAAAATTGAAAAATTTTTTAAGATAGATTTTTTCTTATCAGTTTTCCAACAAAAACTTTTATGTGTCAGCCAAAATTTGTTTGTTTTCCTGTAAGAAATTCAGTAAAAGCCCAAACAAAACATAAATGTTGGAAGATTTTCAGGATCCCTGATAACAGTTCACATTAACTTGAAACAGAGTATCAGCAATTCAACAACAGAGAGCTCCAAAGCTGTCTTATCATTAAGTGTGTCTGAAATGCATTCAATTCCAGGCTGTCTTTGAATTTAACTAGCAAACACATGGATTAAACCATTTTTTTAGTCTTGTCAGTGCTGGCCAGAATATTAATTTACCTGTCTCTTAAGGGAGATAGGCAAGAAGGAATTAGAGTGATCACTGAATATAATTCTGAATTCAGATATGTTTTCTCCAAAGTAAACAATGTGAAATATGGTTGTTTGAAGCAGTGGTGATGCTGTGGTCTGTAAAAGTGTGGCTTGCACAAGAATGCTATCAGAAGCAGTATGGACCCAGCAGACAGACTAGCTGTAAGATCCAGAAGATTTTAGCTCACCTTTGTCTGCTGTGGTTCCACTGCATGAACTAGTAATTTTGTCCCTTATACCATTGTTTTTCTCAGGTCCCCCCCCCCCCCATTTATTTGGGAATTCTAGATGATTTCCACATGGATTTTATGATCACAAAATATGCTCAGAAGATGTTTGAGTAAAGCTTTCTGTACTTGCTGTTCTGGCTTGCAGATAATCTGTTCTTATTCTGCAGGATGTTGACCCAGGACAGTCTCCACAAGATCCTGTGGGCCGTCCCATCATGCACCAGTCTGGTATTAAGCATGCCACTGGTGAAGCAGTTTACATTGATGACATTCGTCCAGTGGATGGAGAACTTTCACTGGCTGTGGTCACCAGTATTAAAGCCCATGCAAAGATTATGTAAGTAAGAAAAAACTATAAGCATGTAAATATATTAACAAGTGCTTTCTATTCTTATTGTCAGATATGACAGTATTATGACTTATGTATTGTAAATGAGGTAAGGATTTCTTTACTGCAAGCTTTAAATAGTGTTAGATATGGACAGAAGAGTCCATATTAATGCATTCATTCCTTTTAGTACAAAAAAATGTAGAAAGAAAATATATTCTTAGATTTTGTATGTACTGGAGCTAGAATTTGAAGAGCTATTCTATGCCATGCATACACAGATGCCTTCCATTTATTTTTTCTCAACATGCTAATCAAGACTTTTACACTTTTTTCTCTATGTAGAGGTCTGTGGTGAGAATACCAAGTGGATTATGTTTATCTCCTGAAGTTCACTGAATTACTTTTACTAGAGATAATTGCACCATGTACTGCACTAATTTATTTGCATGTTCTACTTTCCAGATCAATTGATGCATCAGAAGCCCTTCAGGTGCCAGGAGTGGTTGATGTTGTGACAGCAAGAGATATTCCGGGGGAAAATGGCAAGGATGAGCAAGCATATGCAGAAGATAAGGTATTTCTTGCTTCTGGAGGAGTGTCTAGACCTTTTGCTTTAGTTATTTACAAAAAAGGAAAGTGAGTTTGCAGGTATCATCCTATTGCAATGAAATGAAATGAAGTGCAAGAGCTATTAATGCAGTGCCAGCCAGACGGGGCTGAACAGAATTACCGTTCCCCAATGAGAGAGAAAGGAAAACTCCCTTAAATAACTTGGGATTGAACTAAGGCAGCCATGACTCCTTAAGGGCTGATAAACAAGTTATTGTAATGGATTCTGAGAAAGTATGAAATAGCCGTGGCATTTGAGATTATTTCAAAGATGAAACAAATAAAGTAAGAGTTGCCCAGCTAGAACCAATATGAAATTAATTTCCAGGTTAAACACTAAAACATAGCAATGGGAGACAATACTGTTTCTTTTTTTTTGAGCATCAGCAGAGCTAAGAAATTCATAGGATCTATGCTACAGAATGTCCCAGGCCTCAGGCTGTATCCATCACAAGTGACACTGTTGCAGGATATTTGCAGTGGGACAGGCATAATTCCTAAAGCATTGCTTTTACGTCTCTAGGCCTTCTTGTATGGGTTTCTTAAATTTCTGAGTATAGGCAAGGAAAAGCAGTCAGTGCCAGACAGGGTGTTACTTGGCACAGTATCTGGCCGAGGATGAGCACAGGGGAAATGTTCATGGCTACTAATGTCTCCAGGATTTCTAGTGCTAAAAATGTTGCAGCAGATGAAAGATGCTCTTAGACGTCTCATCTAATGAAGGCAAGTCTGTACGGGGATAGTATTCTTAGAGAAACAGAATATAAAAGTGGCGTTTGAGCAAAATCTATTTCCACAAAACACTCTCTGTACTGGAACTTAACCACTCTGTGTATTTTAACATGGGTAATACATTGGTGTGTTGCAGGTGATTTGTGTTGGTCAGATAATCTGTGCTGTGGTTGCAGAGTCACTGACTCAGGCAAAGTGTGGGGCTGAGAAAGTGAAGATAGTGTATGAAGATCTGGAGCCAGTTCTGACCATTGAGGTAACAATCTGTCTCCTTTTCCATGTCTGATAAAGGTCTTAAGTTACCTCACTAGTTGTTTACCTCCTTACACAGAGCTTTGCCATCCTTTAGAATTTTCTTTTTTTCCTTCTATTTTGGTATGAGATATGACTTTATTGGTTCTGAAGTGCAAAAAGTTTATAAATTGAGTCCAAAGTTTTGATTTTGGAAACACAAAAAATATCTTACTAGGTTCTTACTCATCCAGTATATCGGAGACCGGTCTTTTTAGATCTAGGACAAAATTGCTAAAGAATATTCAAAAAGTTTTAAGCAAGCAATTCTATGCCTCCAGGAGCCAAATTCCCAGCAGGAATAGGTGAGTATAGAACTAAATTTGAGATCTTATATTTGCAGAAGTTCTAGAATCACACATCCCGCACCCAAGTTCTGAAAATTTTCAAGTCTGGCAGGTTTTGAGTAGCCAGCAGTCTGATTCTGAAATATTTTCAACAGCTCTGAATTCCATTAACAGGCATGTAGTATTTCTAATCTGGGGGAAGAAGAGAATTATATGAATTACAAAAAATTAAATAAACAGAAGCTCTCTGATGGTGGAATGACTCTCCTGGTCTTTCTAGTCACAACTGCTTGTCTATCCAAAAAAGGATCATATGAAAGATTATGCTATGTAAAAATCATATGACTTTCTGATTTACAATTAACATTCTGTTTGTGGATGTTTTTTTTATTGCTGCAGGATGCAATAAAACATAATTCATACATTACTGAAGAAAGGAAAATAGAAAAAGGAGATATTGAGAAAGGATTCAAGTCTGCTGATGGAATCATAGAAGGTAGTTCGTATATGTAGTGCATCAGGCAAGGGGAGGAGAGTTATGCTAGTCCAGAATCTATTTCCAGCTGGCCACTGGAAAAAACAAAACAAAAAAAAACCCTTTGTGGTTGATGTTTTCCTATTCATTGGGAATGGACATAAAATGTTCACATTTAAAGGAAGTTTACTAACAACTGCTAGCCACATTGACTAAACATTATAGTTAAATAAGGCTTTGTTTATGGGTGTTGGCTAATTTAATTTATCCCGTTTTAATCTGACTGCTTGATTTAGGGATAATCCCAGAAACAAGGGGATCAGAGTAAACTCCTACAGTCAACAATTTTACCATCTTCAAATAGCAAATGTGATCCATTTGTCCCAGAGTATACTCTCTGCATAAGTACCAGACCCATATTTAAGAAGTATCAATGAAGAATATTCCAGAAGCTCCTATTGTAGTTAGTTCTAGAATTTAACTGGCCTTATAATGCATTTTTCCTAATAAGTAGTCTGAATCTCTCTTCCTGCAAACTGTAAAGGTTCACCCTAAACAGAGTCCTCACATAGTCCTTATATTTTCCCCACAGATCACATCTGCTAACCTTTATCATTGTCACTGCTCAGTTCTCCATTATCTGTAACTTCACTATATCTGACTTCACGATGGTAATACTTCAGATTAGGTTTCACCAATGCCAAGTGGCACCTCCCAGAAATTCCATATAACATTAGTAACACAGAATAAGGTTAGGGTTGTGGTGGTGTTATCGACTGGATATACAGTCAAATTGTGCTGCTCTGTAATCCCTGCTTTAGATCTTGTTCAGTAGTGCTATCTAAACTACTGGCACTTAACCCATAGTGAACTTCATGGCATTGACTTCAGGCCATTTTCCAGTGTAGAAAAACCACTTTCAAATCTTAATCTGTCCTTTAAAGGGCTTTCATCCCTTTCCAGTCTGATATTATTTGTAGTTTAATTCATAGTTATTAAAGCAACCATGGGGTAATATTAGTGCCAGGAATAACTCTTCTATGATTCTATGTGCATCTTCTTTGCAGCTTGACAGCCAATCCTGCAAACTCCTTTCTGAGTGCAGTTTTCAACCAGTGGTATCCCTGATCTTATTTGGACTGTACTTCTAAATTTGTTTATAAGAGTAGTCTGTGGGACAGTGTAAAACACTTACTAAAATTAAAGTATATGATACCAAGATATGTTTCTCTTAACATTGCCTTGGCCAGTTTTAATACTTCCCCTAATTCTCTTTTTCTAACACTTGAATGCGGTTCTGAGATTTGTTAGTGAGCACCTTATAAATGCTTAGACAATTCATGTGTCCTGTTCATGTCCTTTTCCAATTGTCCTCTCATGACATGTATTATCACACCTACTTTCTGCTATTATCATTCCCTAAATTTCTGCAGCTTTGTTTTTTTCTTCGCTGAACACTAACTACACATTAATTAACTCCTCCATGATCACAGGAGGGAATGTAGCAGACCCTCCTGCCCCTTTGTCTTTTTCCAACATCAATTCTGTCTAGTTTGAAAGAATGATCAGATTTATCTCAGTTCTTGGAGACCTTTGAGCATGGAGACTCTGCATTTCCCCAGTCAATTTTTTCCAGTGCTTCACGAATCCTATCAGTAGAAGGACTGTCCTCATTGCTAACAATTTGCTTCAATGTAAGTAGTACTGTGCTTCTTGTTCTCTTTACTGTGAGTACGAAGCACAGGCTGTACTTTTCCTGTTTGCTGGATTGATTTGAAGATTCATGCCTTCCTTCACTTTAATGAGCTGAGGCCCTTCAGTTCTGTCAGTCTCCTCTGCTCTCCTTTGGACTTTCTCCAACTGTTCCCATCATATGTCATGTCACCCTCTAGTGGCTTCAGTTCTGATTCCTACTACTTCTCCATGAACATGTGTTTCAGAAATAACTGCTAAGGAAATATTGTCAGACCAAAGGATGGCATAAAGTTAAGGTTACACAGAGAATTCACAGAATTAGCTTTTACACTGTGCTGACAGATTTTCCTCTCTTTAAGGAAAATGGTACAAAAGTAAAGTGTTGCGTAGAAATAGGTAGAAAAAATGTAGTAAGAGAAGGGCATACTGATAGAAAGAAGGTAAGAAAGGAAGAGGAAAGCTGTATTTTCCCTCACAGCATGATTCAGAAGACATTATAATCCTATTATAGTAGAAGAGATGTAACCTCCTAAAGAATTAAAAAGCACAAAATATTAAATTGATACTGATCTTCTTGGGGGTGGGGAGGAGGGAAAGCTATACAGGCATTAGCTGATTGAATATTCTCCTCTTTATTTATTATTTTTCTGTTTAATAAGAGGAAAATATTCAGTCACCTAATCCTTAGGTTTAAACCTAAGACATAAATAAATTAAAACAAACAAACATGCAGAACACAGAATAAAGCAAAACAAACTACAAAAATAGCTCAACTATTTTTCTCTATTTTCTATTTTCTGTGGCAGTTTTTTTCCGTGCCATATATACATATATGTATATGGACAAATACAGATTTCCTTGCAGCTCATTTGAAACCAAGCTTACATTTTCCTATAATTATATACATAACAGGTGAATTGCACACAGGAGGACAGGAACATTTTTACCTGGAAACAAATAGTGTGCTTGTTATTCCAAGGGTGGAGGATAAAGAAATGGACGTGTATGTGTCAAGTCAGCACGTAACAGGTGTACAGGTAAAGCAAAGTATTAATTATACTTGTTTCTTACCTTCCTAAATAACCTTAAAGCTCAATTATATGGCCAGGTCTTATGATCTTCCCAATTTAGATTAATTGATTTTGATGTTTTTATGAAAATAAATGGCCTAACTACTAATGATGAAACTAGATGGAACTAGCTTTCTGCACAAGCAGGTCTTGTGCTATCTGTATTATCCAATGCAGTGCAGACACAAATGAGCAGTATTACTATGGGATGAACAAAGGGTATCTTGGATAGGTAATATGGCTGTAGTTTTCTCGTTGAAAAGACTAATAATTTCTTAGACATATTGGCCAAATCCTCCTAAAATCAGTGAGAACCTTCAGCGCAATCCTGGTCAATCACATTTTGGCAGCAGTGAGTGTCTTCAGCTTTTAGAAAGAGTACTCAGACAAGTTGCATTGCTCATATGAGTAGTTACATTGATGATGATGGGGTTATAATTATGTATAAATAATAATAATAAATGAATAAGTAAATAATAACAACATACAAATCATATAAAGTTAAGGAAAAAAAAAGGTTAATAGGTCCTAGCTAACAACAGAATTGGATTGTAGGCCTGTAGAAAATAATAGCTTCAAAGAATATATGTTAATTCCTTCGTGTTTCACTCTGTTCCATTCAGCTTGATATTTTAGTGGATGCTTTCTCTCCAGCTACATATGAAACCTGCAATTCTAGAGATTATCATATCTGTCATTAGATAATCAAATTAGTTTATGGACCTATTTTTACATTTTCACTATTCTGTAAAGACCAGATTGTGCTTTCACCAGCATATTTATCTATTTGAAATCTTTTGTTTGTTTCTTTCTTTCTACAGCAACTCTAGTTTTCTGCCCAGGATTCTCAAACCTGTTAGCTTTAAGTGTATGGTTAGCCATAGAGAATAGGCATTTTTAATATACTTTGGGAGGTAACAATTCTCAGTAAAATCCTGGATATTCATTTTTGCAGGAATTAGTGGCTTCAGCTTTAAACCTCCAGTCCAATAAAATTATGTGCCATGTGAAACGTGTTGGTGGAGCATTCGGTGGGAAGATTACTAAACCTTCACTCTTTGCTGTAGTTGCAGCAGTGGCAGCCAACAAGTAAGTTGGTTTCATCAAAAGAATGATTTAACTAAAACAAATAAAAGATGACAAGACAATGAAAAAGGAACTTCAGTCCTGAGCCCTACCTGGGGGTTATCTTGATGACATCATCTTTTTTCATCTCTTTGGCAGTAAATCTTGGGTACAGGCTTGAAAGTTCTCTGGGCTTTTGGAAAAAGTATTCACTTAGTATCTGAGAGCCAGAAAAAAAAGGCAAGGAGGCAGTTTCTCTCAGGGCTGAGCTGTACAAATCCCAAACAATCAAGCTTTTCCCAAGCACAGTGGCTTGAATTTCACTCTAGATATTCAGTGAAAGGGTTTTTTTTTACCCCAATACATAGGTGTGCTCACATGAGCCCTGTGTGCCACAGCTCTCCTTTACTCTGACTTACTTGCCATGTCCTGTGCGTGCTTCACAGAACTTGCATCTCCCTGTTGAGAAGCTAAAGAGAAACTGCTGAAAAGGTCATTTTTTCTACTTTGTTTTTGAGGGGAAAATCAAAACTAAATTAAAAATCTGCTGAAACAGCCTAAACTCAGGCATGGTGAAAGTTTAATAAGTTTAACAAGTTTAATAAGAAACTAAAACATAGAATGGACTGATTTATTGCCACCACTAGGTGTTTGGCCATGTGTGTGTAATGTTATTTGCAATCTGCATGCATAGGATATAAGAAAGGTGGATTTTTTTTATGTTCACTTTAGGACCGGGCATCCAGTTCGTTTTGCCCTTGGAAGAAATATGGATATGTTGATCACTGGTGGACGGCACCCTTTCTTTGGAAAATATAAAGTGAGTGAGAGGAGGTATTTTGCTCAACTACTGGGTAATAGTTTATTCTGCGCAAATCAGCATAATTTCATTGACTAACAAGATGCAGTAAGAAACCAAATTCCTCCTCGTCTGAAATCCTAACTGAGCACCAACCTTGCCCTAGTCCTAAGAGCACCCTGACAAATGCTACGAATCAAACCAACAGCTATCACCATATTCCTACAACCCAGGCAATATCCAGAAAAACCATGAACACCCATCCCTTTTCTTGAAAATACTGCTAACATCAGCCCTATCCCATGTAAATCAGAATTGAATGCAAGCCACTTCTCAGGTATGAAGCCAGCCCTGCAAGGCAATGCAAGATTCAGCTGGTAGCAAAACTCTTCCTTTTGCCTTCTGAATCCTTACATTAAAGATAACTGGGTAAACAATGCCAGCACTGAAGTCAGCTTGGCAGCTGCTAGTAGCAGGGGCAAAAATCTTCTCTTTAGTGTTGGTGTATGATTTAACAACACTAAAACCCTCCAGGACAGGGTTTAGAGTTCAATATGGTTTGGGTAAAGAAGGCTGAGGAATTGGTTTTCCAGTTCCAATAGCTCTTGCATGAGCTGTAGAGTTTGGCTGATGACTGTTTCTGTAACCCCAACCCTAACCTTTCCTTTAATTAAATGCAATAACTGCAAAAACCTGGATGAATTGCTTAACTACATTAAGCAAAAAACACTCTCCCCATCAATCCCATCTTTTCTCCTACCCATGTATGCAGGATTTAGCCAGCAATAATATTCATTATTTCTTATTTTCCTTATCCTTAATCCTAATGGAGCTGCATCAGTTTACATAATTTAACAAGTTGATCTCCAGTTATTTTACAGTTTTCTATGATTGTTCTCCTTTAAATATTATTACATAAACTACTAAAAGTACAAACCCATACATTACATTAAAAAAAAAAAAAAAATTAAGAGGAAGGAACCAGAACTAGAATTCAAACAAATTTGGCAGTTATTTCTGAACGTGTAATCTGCAAAATATATGCACCGTTGGTTCATGTTCTTATGTTGTCTAGGTGATGAAGTCATCAGGATGAAAGATGATTACAAAAGGGATATTCCAGAAAGTAGAATAAACATAATAATAATTAATATTTTCTTCAGTGATATCGTCATCCTCTTTCTGGTCTCTGTTCATACAGAAAACAGCGGTAAACAAGCTTTTCAGATTCTGAGTACAGACAATGTCTATGTAGAATAGCTTTGTGGGTAGCTGAGTTATTCTGATGATTTGTGGGTTTATATGTATTTTACTCTTGGTTTGCATATTCAGATCCAAACTGATATCATCCTATAGACAGAAATCCATGCTGGTAATTTTTCTAGTTCACTGGAAAAAATGCCATTGTGTTCTGTAGTCTGAACCTCAGGTGGTATTTGTTAACCACCTAGCCTATTTATAAAGAGAAGTTTGAAATACAAGAGAGAAATGACCCCTAATGCATCAGTTGATATATTACAGGTTGGATTCATGAATGATGGTAGAATCATAGCTGCCGATTTTCAGTGCTATATAAATGGTGGCTGTACAACAGACGAGTCTGAATTGGTAAGTCCTTCTTCATTGATGCCACTTACACTGCCTGAACAGGTCACAAAAAGAAAATAACAGCTCTCTGCCACAGTATCTTTTTATTAAGAACATGTCTATTCTTGTTAAGTACAACTCCCATCTTCCTAAAGTAAAAATGCATCTGTGGCCCAGAGGTTGATTACAGAATATTATTAAGGGGGTACAGTATTTCCTGTTAGGTGGTATTGGACATAGAAAAATCAGATTTAAAAGTTCAGTGAATATAGAGAGACAGTAAGTTTTATTATGGAGCCTATTGTCATAAGGTTACTTCTTCACTTCTCCAAAACTGAAGGTCTGATTTTTCTCTCAGTTTCACCCTGTTGTAATTCATTTAAGTTAAATTCAGTTTCTCAGATTCAAACACAGTTTCTTTACTTAAATTGGTGTAAAAAAACAGTAGAACAACAGGCCTTCCAAGTATAATTCTACTCTTCATTGAAGTAATTATTTCTCTTTGGTGTCTTGAGTGTCTTTCACAAGTTTCACTGTCTTCTTAGAGGAAACTAAGCCATTTGAACAACTATAACCTCTTATTGCAGGTGATTGAATACATTGTGTTGAAAGTGGACAATGCATATAATATCCCAAATCTCCGAGTCAGGGGCCATGCCTGCAAGACTAATTTGCCTTCCAACACTGCCTTTCGTGGATTTGGGTTTCCCCAAGCAGGTCTGTTTATGGAGACATGTATTGTGGCTGTGGCAACCCAAACTGGCCTACCACATGAGAAGGTAAAAGAACTGAGACTGCCAAATAAAAAATGGGATAACAGAGAATTCTAGGACCGAGACTAGTGGAAGCTCCTTATGCTTAAGCCAGATCTTGTAGAACCAGCTCCACCAACTTTGCTTGGGCTGAATAGTACCTTATGCAGCACCTATGCATCCATGGAATACTACTTGATATAATACAGATAAGAGTGAACAGGTCCACAATCTGTTGCAAAATGTTTGATGACTGCTATTAGTAGGATCAGCTTCAGTCAAAACAGTGTAATCTTGTGTACAATGTGACAAGTTTTAGGTCACTTTGTGTATGTTCAGCTGTTACCTGCATCTCAGCCTCTCAGAACTGGACTTTCCATTTTTTCTATCCATCCATCTATCAACAGTTTAGTTAGCTGGCTCCTGCCATCCCAGGTACCAGGCTGACACTTTGATTTCTCCCCAGCCTTTGCAGACAGTGCCCCAACAGTTTGAATTGCTGTCCTTTCCTTTCCAATCTTCAAGAGTTATCCTTTCCTTACACACTGTTTAGTCCAGTGTAAGCTCTTCCCTTTTTTATGTGTTGTTTATGTGTTGTTTTATATTCAAAACAACAGTTTATAAAAAATTTTACTTTCCTAGGAAGACACCCATTATGTCTTTTCCCTATTTCTTTGAATCTTATCTTTCCCATTTACTTACTCTCCTTTACTACACCTCAGGAAAGATTTCAGACATATCTCCAAAAGACAAAGAGTTTTTTAGCTTTAACTTCTGCTTCCACTAGTCTTATTTACAATTTGAGTTTACCAACCTTCTTTGCATTGAGTAGTCCTTGTGAACAATTCCGCTGTCACCATTTAAGTTCACAGGCATTTGATGCAAGCAAAAATATCAGGCCAAGTGAGCAGGGATTTCCTTAGAGAAAGGGATATGGCATTATGTTTAATATAGCTAAGTATTCGTTATATTATTGCATTATATCATTATATGACATATTATATATATAATACATCAATATATTATATGGCCATATTTATTTTCAGCACTGTGTAAATTTGATTGCTGTTTAGGTTAGGGAAATAAACATGTACAAAGGAGTTAACCTAACATCCTTCAAAGAAGAGTTTAATGCAAAGAATCTGTGGAAATGTTGGGAAGAATGTTTGGACAAGTCTGACTACTACAACCGAAAAGCAATGGTGGAAGAATTTAACACAAAAAATTACTGGAGAAAGAAAGGGATTGCCATCATTCCCATGAAGTTTTCTGTTGGATTTAATGAAACTTATTTTCATCAGGTAACCCCTTTGTAACAGTGCTTTTACGATCCAAGGTCCCTACTTTTCTTTCAAAAAATAGAGGAAGCATAATCTCTACTGGAAGGAAAGAGAAAAGGATTCCAGCATGCTGGACTAGCGTAAAATATCATCTACTGAAGTATACTTTGTTTCAGAAAGAGTATCACTCTCTCTGGCTGATATCTTTATAAATGCTTACTCAGCATTAGATAGGACTTCCAGCAACCTGACTTAGTGAAAGATGTCCCTGGCCATGGCAGGAGCGGGTGCTCTAAATGATCTTCCTTTGGCTGAACTGGATGATCTTGCGCTGAAGGTCCCTTCCAACCCAAACCATTCTATGATTTTATGAGTATTCACCTCACAAAAATGTGAAATTTTGATTGCCTTCATGCTGTCTTTGCTCAGATAAAAGCTAAGTAATTCACTGTAAAAATGTGGTACTTGGAATCTTCCATAATCTCATCCATAGTAAGAAAAATTATCACTCCCATAGATCAGATAGTACCATATATATATATGATAGGTTAAGCTCTATGACTGGAAGTTTTCATGGCTCAGGATGGTGATGTTTCTGTGAAAACCTTCCAGTTCTAATTTTTTTTTAATTCATATTTTGAACCAAAAATTCTTTCAAATAAATTTCAGATTAAATGAACAAACGTTAAATGATCAAACAATGCATGGTTTGTATGTCAGTTTTTTATCCATTTCTTGATTGTTTCTGTTCACGTTTGTAGATTAACAGCTCAGAGAAAGATTAATATATTTCATACAGCAGTGTTCTCATGGTAAAAAACATTGAATCTAGGAATCAATTCATCTGATACAAAAGGTCAGGAAAAGGCATAAATGATAGTTACATTTCATCAAAACCTTAAAAATAAAGCTCAGGTATTGCACTGAGTTTCCGGAAAATCTAGATCTAAATCTTAGAGGACAGATTTATTGTCTAATCTTGTCTCTGTCAGCTAAGACTCTAACTGGCATCAGTAAATGTTAGCTGATTGCAAACATCACAAGTTGTCACCACAGAGGGTTGCATGACCATTATTTCTCAATGTAGAATTAATAACAAATAAAAGATGTCCCGGGGGCACTGTATTTCACAACACCTCTCAGGCTCTACTGTTTGCTTTCTGAGTGCTGGTAGCTGATTGCATTCTACAGTGAAATGTCTCTACAGAATTTCTGGTTTTCTTTCATATCCACTTGCTCCTTTATAGTAGTGGATGCCTTGTACAGGATGATTTCTTTCATCACCCTCCACTGGAAAGTTACTTGTTGTTGATTTTACCATGAATGAAAGTTCATTATTTCCATTCCCATTTGCTTCTTGCATTTCCTGTGTTTAAGATAGCTATTTATTGGTGCAAGGCTGCGCCAAAATACAAAAAAAGTGTATTAGGTTCTAAATCATTCCCTTGACACCCTGTAAGAGAGAATGCATGAGCAGCTGTGTCATTGCTCCATCAAAATTGCACACTATGAACGCCAGTTTATTATTACTTTGTATGAATACATGCAAACAAAAAGGACTAGGACTAATCCCTCAGTTTCAGAAACACAGAAGTACAACTCTGGTATTGTTTGTTCTAAAATAAAAGTTCTGTAGGTGTTCACAGTAGAAGATGCCTTGCCATCTGACAAAATGCCTTTGATTCAAGGTTCAGATTCTGCTCTGTCCTCCTTTTTGTTGTGGATGAGGGAATAGTATGTACGGCTACACACACATTACAATTGGAGCCAGCATGTTCTTAATTCACCCAATTTCCCAAGAAGAAAAATATGCTTTTCTATTATTTAGACTAATTACTGTGATTGCTGCAGAACTCCATTGAATAGCTGCTATCTCACTTAGAGTCTATCCTGTCTTAGAGCTGTAAAATTTGTTATTGTCGGACTGCTGGAGAATTTCCACTCCCTTTTAACAATATACTGATTCTTGTTGATTCAATCTATCTTTGCATTGTTCTTTTTGCTATGCATCTTTGTTCAGTGAAGCAAGAAAATTACCAAGTTTTTGTGGCTTTTCTTTAGGCTGGAGCTCTCGTCCATATCTATATAGATGGGTCTGTGCTAGTCACTCATGGTGGAATTGAACTGGGACAAGGAATTCACACTAAGATGTTACAGGTGAGTTAGTTTGCATCTGAGGCAAATAAAACATAAAGATAACTGAACCAAAAGGATGAAGGGCACTAAGAAATTCAATAAGCAAATTCTATAGACATAATAAAGCTAGGTTTAATATTGGGTTGTTGCTTCTGAGTTACTGATAAAGACAAAACTTAGGAAAAATACAAGTTATAAACAAAGTGATCTTCAAAGACCTGGAAAGATTAACATCTCTGTGGTAACATCACTGATATCAGGATAGCTAATGACCCAATGTTTGTTTGCAGAGGGAGTTAAAGTGGTGAAAGTTTAACTTTTTAGAGTGTCCAACACCAATAATAGCATCAGTTAATTTTCATGCATTTCTGGTGTAGTGATAAATAAAACTATGTGCCAAATAGGTCATTCTGGAGCTAAAACTAGGTCAATCCTTCAAAATGAGCTGAATGAACATCTGAATATTAGAACACTGTAAAAAAAAGATAAAGTGGGAACACAAGCTAACAAAGCCGTTTCAAATGAAATTGAAAATAAAATATACAGATAAGATTTGAAACTCCATAAGCGAAAGTGATTGTTTTTTTGATTTTTATTAAGTTTTGCATATGTAGACAAAACCTGATCAGAGAGAACAATTAATTAGAGGCAAAATATATAGTATTGCATGGTATTGTTTTATCTTCTGTTCTATTACCTGAATTTACTTATAAAATATTTCTTTTACAGGATAATTGTTAAGGAAGACTTTTGTGTTTGTCCTAGTCATAGTATTACTGTTGAATTAGGTCATTTCTGTGTGTACATGTATATAGAAAGAGATGAATGGCATGATGAATTGCTGACTTGAAACTGCATCTTCAAGTGGGACTGGCTATCTTTTTGTTTACCTTTATTACAGATTGTCAGTCGTGAACTGAAGATACCATTGTCATATATACACTTCTGTGAAACAAGCACGACAACTGTACCTAATGGCAAATACACAGCAGCATCAGTTGGAACAGAAATCAATGCAAGAGCAGTCCAGGTTAGACTTATTACCATTTTTTCACATAATCAGCTGTTCTGTTGAATACTGAATGTCCCTCTGAGGATTCATCATTTTGTTTTGGTTTTGAGCAGCTTGCAGTTCTTTTATCGCAAAATCTCTCTTGATGATTTATTTTACATGCACAGTTTAAAACAAGGCAAATTATGGAACACTGTTAAAAAGGGTAAATTCTTTTCTGCTTTACTGTATCAGATTTATAAATGGGGATGGGGGGGTTAGATTGCCAGTAGATGAATTTATGGATCTTTACTTTATTCTGTATTTACACACAATTTAAAGGAAAATGTAGCATAAGGTATGTTTCAGGTATTTTTTAATAGTTAGACTGAAACACCCTTATCCTCTTACATCATTTGGAACCAGTTCTGCTTTAATTTATTTTTTAATAAATCATTCAGGCCAGTGGTTTTCTATCTAGCAAATCAAAATAGGAGGAGAGTCAGGTCCCTTATCCGTTTTTGTTGATGGTTTCAGTGGTAGCCTGGTATATGAATACTTAAGTTACATTAGAGAAGATGCCAATGCCACTCTTTACTAAGTGCCACTTTCCAGCTGGCAGTTTGCAGAGTACAGAAATTGTCGGTAAATGAACAGAGTTACAGCCCTCAGAATGAATTTAACAAACTAACTTCACTAAGAGCGAGCCTGTAGTGCTTTGAATACAGCAGAAAGACTTGGGTTTGTGGGTTGGTCAATGGTGCACAACCTTCTTCCTCCCTAGGATGCTTGTCAAATCCTTTGGAAGCGTCTGGACCCTATACGAAGAGACAATCCTAATGGCAAATGGGAAGACTGGGTAAATATGTCTGTTCCTTACTATTAAATTATGATAAAACCATGAGTGTACAATGAAAGCCGTCATTGCTCTGTAGAGAGGAAAGGGCCTCCCTGCATGAGTGAACCGCATGAAGGAAAAGGATAAACAGTGTACAAGCAAGTGGTGCAACACAGTGTCTGGTAAATCTGGCCAACTTTAGAGATTTTGCAATGTCCCCCTTCTCAAAGATATGTTCAGGGAACAAGGGAATGTAAAGTTTTAACTTAGGCTCTTTTTTCTTTCAAATGGGTTTTTAAAGTTTTTTCTTTAAATATGAAGAAAAGAATTCTTAATTTTCTCTCTGTAATAATGAGTATTCCTTTTGCAGATCAGTGAAGCTCACAAACAAAGCATCAGTCTTTCAGCTACTGGCTATTTCAAGTAAGGAAAGCCATTAGTTTGTTTTAATTTCTCGTCATCACAGGTGCTACTTTGTCAGTAAGTTGCAGGAAGTATAAAACTGTCCCCATTCAACCTTCTCAAGCACACAAACCATTAAAAACCTGGACCAAAGACTGCAGTGTCAGAGAAATTCTTCTCTTCAACCCATATTGATTTTAGAAGCACTTTATGTACTTGGGTTAGCTATTTTGACACTTGATGCACGATCTTCTCCAAGGTCAATTACGGTAGGACACAGGAGGCCACAGGGAATTTTGTTCCATGGCTATCACGGTTTGCAATCCTCCTATCCTCCCAAATTATTCCACGCCACAAATATTTAGCAGTGGTGCTAGTCTTTGACTACAGAGATCCTATGAAAATAGTTAGTTTACAGAGTTTATATCATGACTCAACAGTGAGGACAAGAATAGAGGGTGGGGGTCGTCTTGATCAAATTCATCTATCCTGAGGGATGTTCTTACTTCCTCCAGAGGTTATGTAACAAACATGAACTGGGACACACAGAAAGGCCATGCGTTTCCGTATTTTCTCTTTGGAGTTGCGTGTTCTGAAGTAGAAATAGACTGTTTGACAGGAGCCCACAAGGTAATGTCAAAAAATATACTGAACTTGAAGTAGAGTTGGGTGAATTTCCCACCACCATTATATTTCCTATGATACATTCCTCTACACAAGGAACTTCTGTTCAAGTGACTGTGCTTCCACACTCACAACAAAGCATAGGAGGTGGCTAAACATCAAACAATTAAGTTTCTATAGGAGAACAAGCAACAAAGCCATTCTTGAATTCATGATCATCCTGTTACTTTGCAGGATGTGCACAGCAGATTCAAAGTTTCAGACAACTACCAGAAATGCATCTAGATAAGATGAACTCTCCACCAACACAAGCCTGTTTCTAGTAGCTTTCATATTTCAGAATAAATCTATAATATTTGTGATATAACATCTTTTATGGGTGAGACTATATACACTGTTTATGATCCCTTTGTTGTTGTGTATTTTAAATATAAGTCTGTAACGCACCTTTTATTTGTTTAACAGAATATCAGAACAGACATTGTCATGGATGCGTGTTTTAGCATAAATCCAGCTATAGATATAGGACAGGTATGAACTTCCATAGTTTTCCTTTATATTAGATGTTAGTGAACATTTCTCTTTTTGCCTAAATGTTTGCTGTAACCAGTCAACTTAATAGCCACAAAAGCCTACGAGATATTATCCATTAACACTCAAGGATGCTGGCTTGACAGATGTAGTAGTAATTGCTTTTATTTGCAGCTATAAGTAATACTAGGTTAAGTTTTCTACTTTTTGTTTGTCTTCTGAGAAGAGAAAAGCAGATCCCACAGACTTTGGAAATGCCCTACAGGATCAGCATCCTGAATCTCCTTACGACTTTTTGCTGAAAAATTTACCCCAGAATTACTGACTGAGGGCTAAATCTTAACCAGCTGCAGAGCACTGTTGACTGTGACAGTGTTGGCTGTGTAATGGAAAAAGTTATTGAGATGTAACAGACCTTTCCTTAAAGGTCTGATATAGCCACAGATTTGTATTATGGATTCAACTATCTGTATCTGCAGACAAACTGAATAATGACAAAAGTGATGTCACTCACTAATAATTTGTAAATAAGAAAGCAGTGGTGAACTCAAGAGTAAAAAATATTTGTCATTTCTTTGCAGAATCAAAGGAAATCCTTCTAAAAATATGACTTACATTTAAAAACCTTTTTTTATTACAGGCTCATCCTCATATACTTGCCCTTTGCCTAAAAGATTATGTTCATTTTGCACATTCAAGAATTGCCAAATTTGTCAAATCATTCTTTCTTCGCAGTTCAATTCTGTGTTCACCTTGCATCAGTGTTTACATCACCGCTGTCATAGCCCAGGTGTTTACTCAGCAGTTGTTCCTTCCTACTTCAGGCTGGTTTGTTATTTCCTCTTCATATCCAACTTACCATTTATTTGTGTATGTGATGTTTTTCTCTAGAATAAATTTCATTAGTTAACTGCAAATCCTTTTTAAGCAAGTATCAGATTGAGCAGACTATTTATGTCAGAGTCCCTGGGCGAATGTCTCCACACTGGAATTCCTGTGGATTTGACTCAATTCTCTTTGGCAATTTTGCAAAAGCAAATCAGAGATAACTGTACTAGCTATGGTGAGTTTAGCCAGGAATAACGAAGAGTAGAATGAACTTGAGCCAATGGAAATATTTGTGTAAGTCAGATGAGGACAGCTTGGTCTTACTTTGGTCTATGTTGGCTTATTTTTACTTTTGGAAGGAAAGATATCAGTTCATGTGTAATCTTAAAAAGTCTAATTGTATATATGGTTTTGTGTTTTAAAATGACTGAATAAGATGTAGAAGTTTACCTTTTTTTTTCTTTGCTCAGATTGAAGGGGCCTTCATTCAGGGAGTTGGTCTTTATACATTAGAAGAAATCTACTTTTCCCCAGAAGGAGAGCAGCTAACTCTTGGCCCAGATACATACAAGATTCCTGCCATCTGTGACATTCCTGAGCAGTTCCATGTCTATTTACTGCCAAATTCATGCAACTCCATTGCTATCTATTCTTCCAAGGTAAACACACCAAATTTACCATTTGCAAGCACACCAGGTGATTCTGCTGCAAAACTGTTAAGTGACTGTAGTGGATGGTAAACTTTTTTTTTCCCAAAAAAAGATAATTCCAGTTTCAGCTATGGAACAAATTGTACTCAAATGGTAAAACACTGATGTTCTGAGGCTTTGGACTGATTTTCTTCCTATGATTTACTGATATTACAGTAGCGCTTAGAAACTAATAAAAATTAAAGGTTTTTTGTACCTACCTGTTGTACTATATATCAAAAGTGAAAAAGTCCATCTTGAAGAGTTTAAACTGACTAGACAGGAGAAAGGATGAAAGAAGGCAATATTATGATCTTTTTTTAAAGGCAGAGAGGTCATGAGACAGATTAAGTGACTTTGTAGAATCTCACAGGAAACCTGTGACAGGTATGGGAATAGAGCCCACTTCATCCATTAGCCATGGCAGAGCACCATTCTTCCTGTTTTAAGGGTGCTTCATCCTCTGAGGAAACACTCAGCACTGGGTTTGAGCATTGTTCATAGATTCAAAATAAAAGCAGAAAAAAACACCTCAGAATAGAAGGGGAACTAAAGGGGAGCGTAGGCCTCAGGCTACTAAAAGACAGGAATGCCCACTGCCCATTTACCTTTGAATCTAAAGCAGGTATGACAGAGTATTGTGGTTTAACCCCAGCAGGCAGCTAAGCCACACCGCCACTTGCTCGTTTGCCCCCTGTGGGATGGGGGAGAAAATTGAAAGGGCAAAAGTGAGAAAACTCATGGGTTGAAATAAAGACAATTTAATAGGTGAAGTAAAAGCCACACATGCAAGCAAAGCAAAGTATGAAATTGAATTAATTCACCACTTCCCATCATCAGGCAGATATTCAAACCATCTCGAGGACACCAGGGTTCTATCACCTGTAATGGTTACTTGGGAAGACAAACAGTATCACTCCAAACATTCCCTCCCCTATTCTTTTTTCCTCCCCCAGCTTCATATGCTAAGCATGATGTCATATGGTGTGGAATATCCCTTTGGTCAGTGGGGGTCAGCTGTCCTGGCTGTGTCCC